>NW_027488367.1:34055000-34655000 GCF_051014445.1 Colletes latitarsis
GGTCTGGGTTAGGTCCGGGATATGCCCGCATCTGGCTCATGATTTCGCCTTCTTCGCATACTTGTTGGCCAGATCCTGGGTTTTTTTCGTGTTTGAATCACGTAGTAATGTGGTAACACACTGAAGCTGTCAATTAAAACTGGTTTCGATCAATATTTTAGAGGATAACACCGGTTAGGTCTGGGTTAGGTCTGGGTTATGCCCGCATCTGGCTCATGATTTTGCCTTCTTCGCATACTTGTTGGCCAGATCCTGGGTTTTTTTCGTGTTTGAATCACGTAGCAATGTGGTAACACACTGAAGCTGTCAATTAAACCTGGTTTTGATCAATATTTCAGAGGATAACACCAGTTAGGTCTGGGTTAGGTCTGGGATATGCGCGCATCTGGCTTATACTTTCGCCTTTTTCGCAAACTTGTTGGCCAGATCCTGGGTATTTTCCGTGTTTGAATCACGTAGTAATGTGGTAACACACTGAAGCAGTCAATTAAACCTGGTTTCGATCAATATTTCAGAGGATAACACCGGTTAGGTCTGGGTTAGGTCTGGGTTATGCCCGCATCTGGCTCATGATTTTGCCTTCTTCGCATACTTGTTGGCCAGATCCTGGGTTTTTTTCGAGTTTGAATCACGTAGTAATGTGGTAATACACTGAAGCAGTCAATTAAACCTGGTTTCGATCAATATTTTAGAGGATAACACCGGTTAGGTCTGGGTTAGGTCTGGGATATGCCCGCATCTGGCTCATGATTTTGCCTTCTTCACATACTTGTTGGCCAGATCCTGGGTTTTTTTCGTGTTTCAATCACGTAGTAATGTTGTACCACACTGAAGCAGTCAATTAAACCTGGTTTTGATCAATATTTCAGAGGATAACACCGGTTAGGTCTGGGTTAGGTCTGGGATATGCGCGCATCTGGCTTATACTTTCGCCTATTTCGCAAACTTGTTGGCCAGATCCTGGGTATTTTCCGTGTTTGAAACACGTAGTAATGTGGTAACACACTGAAGCAGTCATTTAAACCTGGTTTCGATCAATATTTTAGAGGATAACACCGGTTAGGTCTGGGTTAGGTCTGGGATATGCGCGCATCTGGCTTATACTTTCGCCTTTTTCGCAAACTTGTTGGCCAGATCCTGGCAATTTTCCGTGTTTGAAACACGTAGTAATGTGGTAACACACTGAGGCTGTCAATTAAACCTGGTTTCGATCAATATTTTAGAGGATAACACCGGTTAGGTCTGGGTTAGGTCTGGGTTATGCCCGCATCTGGCTCATGATTTTGCCTTTTTCGCAAACTTGTTGGCCAGATCCTGGGTATTTTCCGTGTTTGAATCACGTAGTAATGTGGTAACACACTGAAGCAGTCAATTAAACCTGGTTTCGATCAATATTTCAGAGGATAACACCGGTTAGATCTGGGCTAGGTCTGGGTTATGCCCGCACCTGGCTCATGATTTTGCCTTCTTCACATACTTGTTGGCCAGATCCTGGGTTTTTTTCGAGTTAGAATCACGTAGTAACGTGGTAATACGCTGAAGCAGTCAATTAAACCTGGTTTCGATCAATATTTTAGAGGATAACACCGGTTAGGTCTGGGTTAGGTCTGGGTTATGCCCGCATCTGGCTCATGATTTTGCCTTCTTCGCATACTTGTTGGCCAGATCCTGGGTTTTTTTCGTGTTTGAATCACGTAGTAATGTGGTAACACACTGAAGCTGTCAATTAAACCTGGTTTCGATCAATATTTTAGAGGATAACACCGGTTAGGTCTGGGTTAGGTCTGGGTTATGCCCGCATCTGGCTCATGATTTTGCCTTCTTCGCATACTTGTTGGCCAGATCCTGGGTTTTTTTCGTGTTTGAATCACGTAGTAATGTGGTAACACACTGAAGCTGTCAATTAAACCTGGTTTCGATCAATATTTCAGAGGATAACACCGGTTAGGTCTGGGTTAGGTCTGGGTTATGCCCGCACCTGGCTCATGATTTTGCCTTCTTCACATACTTGTTGGCCAGATCCTGGGTTTTTTTCGAGTTAGAATCACGTAGTAACGTGGTAATACGCTGAAGCAGTCAATTAAACCTGGTTTCGATCAATATTTTAGAGGATAACACCGGTTAGGTCTGGGTTAGGTCTGGGTTATGCCCGCATCTGGCTCATGATTTCGCCTTCTTCGCATACTTGTTGGCCAGATCCTGGGTTTTTTTCGTGTTTGAATCACGTAGTAATGTGGTAACACACTGAAGCTGTCAATTAAAACTGGTTTCGATCAATATTTTAGAGGATAACACCGGTTAGGTCTGGGTTAGGTCTGGGCTATGCCCGCATCTGGCGCATGATTTTGCCTTCTTCGCATACTTGTTGGCCAGATCCTGGGTTTTTTTCGAGTTTGAATCACGTAGTAATGTGGTAATACACTGAAGCAGTCAATTAAACCTGGTTTCGATCAATATTTTAGAGGATAACACCAGTTAGGTCTGGGTTAGGTCTGGGATATGCGCGCATCTGGCTTATACTTTCGCCTTTTTCGCAAACTTGTTGGCCAGATCCTGGGTATTTTCCGTGTTTGAATCACGTAGTAATGTGGTAACACACTGAAGCAGTCAATTAAACCTGGTTTTGATCAATATTTCAGAGGATAACACCGGTTAGGTCTGGGTTAGGTCTGGGATATGCGCGCATCTGGCTTATACTTTCGCCTTTTTCGCAAACTTGTTGGCCAGATCCTGGGTATTTTCCGTGTTTGAAACACGTAGTAATGTGGTAACACACTGAAGCAGTCATTTAAACCTGGTTTCGATCAATATTTTAGAGGATAACACCGGTTAGGTCTGGGTTAGGTCTGGGATATGCGCGCATCTGGCTTATACTTTCGCCTTTTTCGCAAACTTGTTGGCCAGATCCTGGCAATTTTCCGTGTTTGAAACACGTAGTAATGTGGTAACACACTGAGGCTGTCAATTAAACCTGGTTTCGATCAATATTTTAGAGGATAACACCGGTTAGGTCTGGGTTAGGTCTGGGTTATGCCCGCATCTGGCTCATGATTTTGCCTTTTTCGCAAACTTGTTGGCCAGATCCTGGGTATTTTCCGTGTTTGAATCACGTAGTAATGTGGTAACACACTGAAGCAGTCAATTAAACCTGGTTTCGATCAATATTTCAGAGGATAACACCGGTTAGATCTGGGCTAGGTCTGGGTTATGCCCGCACCTGGCTCATGATTTTGCCTTCTTCACATACTTGTTGGCCAGATCCTGGGTTTTTTTCGAGTTAGAATCACGTAGTAACGTGGTAATACGCTGAAGCAGTCAATTAAACCTGGTTTCGATCAATATTTTAGAGGATAACACCGGTTAGGTCTGGGTTAGGTCTGGGTTATGCCCGCATCTGGCTCATGATTTTGCCTTCTTCGCATACTTGTTGGCCAGATCCTGGGTTTTTTTCGTGTTTGAATCACGTAGTAATGTGGTAACACACTGAAGCTGTCAATTAAACCTGGTTTCGATCAATATTTTAGAGGATAACACCGGTTAGGTCTGGGTTAGGTCTGGGTTATGCCCGCATCTGGCTCATGATTTTGCCTTCTTCGCATACTTGTTGGCCAGATCCTGGGTTTTTTTCGTGTTTGAAGCACGTAGTAATGTGGTAACACACTGAAGCTGTCAATTAAACCTGGTTTCGATCAATATTTCAGAGGATAACACCGGTTAGGTCTGGGTTAGGTCTGGGTTATGCCCGCACCTGGCTCATGATTTTGCCTTCTTCACATACTTGTTGGCCAGATCCTGGGTTTTTTTCGAGTTAGAATCACGTAGTAACGTGGTAATACGCTGAAGCAGTCAATTAAACCTGGTTTCGATCAATATTTTAGAGGATAACACCGGTTAGGTCTGGGTTAGGTCTGGGTTATGCCCGCATCTGGCTCATGATTTTGCCTTCTTCGCATACTTGTTGGCCAGATCCTGGGTTTTTTTCGTGTTTGAATCACGTAGTAATGTGGTAACACACTGAAGCAGTCAATTAAACCTGGTTTCGATCAATATTTTAGAGGATAACACCGGTTAGGTCTGGGTTAGGTCTGGGTTATGCCCGCATCTGGCTCATGATTTTGCCTTCTTCGCATACTTGTTGGCCAGAGCTTGGGTTTTTTTCGTGTTTGAATCACGTAGTAATGTGGTAACACACTGAAGCAGTCAATTAAACCTGGTTTCGATCAATATTTTAGAGGATAACACCGGTTAGGTCTGGGTTAGGTCTGGGTTATGCCCGCATCTGGCTCGTGATTTTGCCTTCATCGCATACTTGTTGGCCAGATCCTGGGTTTTTTCCGTGTTTGAATCACGTAGTAATGTGGTAACACACTGAAGCTGTCAATTAAACCTGGTTTCGATCATTATTTCAGAGGATAACACCGGTTAGGTCTGGGTTAGGTCTGGGAAAAGCGCGCATCTGGCTTATCCTTTCGCCTTCTTCGCCTACTTCTTGGCCAGATCCTGGGTTTTTTTCGTGTCTGAATCACGTAGGAATGTGGTAACACACTGAAGCAGTCAATTAAACCTGGTTTCGATCAATATTTTAGAGGATAACACCGGTTAGGTCTGGGTTAGGTCCGGGATATGCCCGCATCTGGCTCATGATTTCGCCTTCTTCGCATACTTGTTGGCCAGATCCTGGGTTTTTTTCGTGTTTGAATCACGTAGTAATGTGGTAACACACTGAAGCTGTCAATTAAAACTGGTTTCGATCAATATTTTAGAGGATAACACCGGTTAGGTCTGGGTTAGGTCTGGGCTATGCCCGCATCTGGCGCATGATTTTGCCTTCTTCGCATACTTGTTGGCCAGATCCTGGGTTTTTTTCGTGTTTGAATCACGTAGTAATGTGGTAACACACTGAAGCTGTCAACTAAACCTGGTTTTGATCAATATTTCAGAGGATAACACCGGTTAGGTCTGGGTTAGGTCTGGGATATGCGCGCATCTGGCTTATACTTTCGCCTTTTTCGCAAACTTGTTGGCCAGATCCTGGGTATTTTCCGTGTTTGAATCACGTAGTAATGTGGTAACACAGTGAAGCAGTCAATTAAACCTGGTTTCGATCAATATTTCAGAGGATAACACCGGTTAGGTCTGGGTTAGGTCTGGGATATGCGCGCATCTGGCTTATACTTTCGCCTTTTTCGCAAACTTGTTGGCCAGATCCTGGGTATTTTCCGTGTTTGAAACACGTAGTAATGTGGTAACACACTGAAGCAGTCATTTAAACCTGGTTTCGATCAATATTTTAGAGGATAACACCGGTTAGGTCTGGGTTAGGTCTGGGTTATGCCCGCATCTGGCTTATACTTTCGCCTTTTTCGCAAACTTGTTGGCCAGATCCTGGCAATTTTCCGTGTTTGAAACACGTAGTAATGTGGTAACACACTGAGGCTGTCAATTAAACCTGGTTTCGATCAATATTTTAGAGGATAACACCGGTTAGGTCTGGGTTAGGTCTGGGTTATGCCCGCATCTGGCTCATGATTTTGCCTTTTTCGCAAACTTGTTGGCCAGATCCTGGGTATTTTCCGTGTTTGAATCACGTAGTAATGTGGTAACACACTGAAGCAGTCAATTAAACCTGGTTTCGATCAATATTTCAGAGGATAACACCGGTTAGATCTGGGCTAGGTCTGGGTTATGCCCGCACCTGGCTCATGATTTTGCCTTCTTCACATACTTGTTGGCCAGATCCTGGGTTTTTTTCGAGTTAGAATCACGTAGTAACGTGGTAATACGCTGAAGCAGTCAATTAAACCTGGTTTCGATCAATATTTTAGAGGATAACACCGGTTAGGTCTGGGTTAGGTCTGGGTTATGCCCGCATCTGGCTCATGATGTTGCTTTCTTCGCATACTTGTTGGCCAGATCCTGGGTTTTTTTCGTGTTTGAATCACGTAGTAATGTGGTAACAGACTGAAGCTGTCAATTAAACCTGGTTTCGATCAATATTTTAGAGGATAACACCGGTTAGGTCTGGGTTAGGTCTGGGTTATGCCCGCATCTGGCTCATGATTTTGCCTTCTTCGCATACTTGTTGGCCAGATCCTGGGTTTTTTTCGTGTTTGAATCACGTAGTAATGTGGTAACACACTGAAGCTGTCAATTAAACCTGGTTTCGATCAATATTTCAGAGGATAACACCGGTTAGGTCTGGGTTAGGTCTGGGTTATGCCCGCACCTGGCTCATGATTTTGCCTTCTTCACATACTTGTTGGCCAGATCCTGGGTTTTTTTCGAGTTAGAATCACGTAGTAACGTGGTAATACGCTGAAGCAGTCAATTAAACCTGGTTTCGATCAATATTTTAGAGGATAACACCGGTTAGGTCTGGGTTGGGTCTGGGTTATGCCCGCATCTGGCTCATGATTTTGCCTTCTTCGCATACTTGTTGGCCAGATCCTGGGTTTTTTTCGTGTTTGAATCACGTAGTAATGTGGTAACACACTGAAGCAGTCAATTAAACCTGGTTTCGATCAATATTTTAGAGGATAACACCGGTTAGGTCTGGGTTAGGTCTGGGTTATGCCCGCATCTGGCTCATGATTTTGCCTTCTTCGCATACTTGTTGGCCAGAGCTTGGGTTTTTTTCGTGTTTGAATCACGTAGTAATGTGGTAACACACTGAAGCAGTCAATTAAACCTGGTTTCGATCAATATTTTAGAGGATAACACCGGTTAGGTCTGGGTTAGGTCTGGGTTATGCCCGCATCTGGCTCGTGATTTTGCCTTCATCGCATACTTGTTGGCCAGATCCTGGGTTTTTTCCGTGTTTGAATCACGTAGTAATGTGGTAACACACTGAAGCTGTCAATTAAACCTGGTTTCGATCATTATTTCAGAGGATAACACCGGTTAGGTCTGGGTTAGGTCTGGGAAAAGCGCGCATCTGGCTTATCCTTTCGCCTTCTTCGCCTACTTCTTGGCCAGATCCTGGGTTTTTTTCGTGTCTGAATCACGTAGGAATGTGGTAACACACTGAAGCAGTCAATTAAACCTGGTTTCGATCAATATTTTAGAGGATAACACCGGTTAGGTCTGGGTTAGGTCCGGGATATGCCCGCATCTGGCTCATGATTTCGCCTTCTTCGCATACTTGTTGGCCAGATCCTGGGTTTTTTTCGTGTTTGAATCACGTAGTAATGTGGTAACACACTGAAGCTGTCAATTAAAACTGGTTTCGATCAATATTTTAGAGGATAACACCGGTTAGGTCTGGGTTAGGTCTGGGCTATGCCCGCATCTGGCGCATGATTTTGCCTTCTTCGCATACTTGTTGGCCAGATCCTGGGTTTTTTTCGTGTTTGAATCACGTAGTAATGTGGTAACACACTGAAGCTGTCAATTAAACCTGGTTTTGATCAATATTTCAGAGGATAACACCGGTTAGGTCTGGGTTAGGTCTGGGATATGCGCGCATCTGGCTTATACTTTCGCCTTTTTCGCAAACTTGTTGGCCAGATCCTGGGTATTTTCCGTGTTTGAATCACGTAGTAATGTGGTAACACAGTGAAGCAGTCAATTAAACCTGGTTTCGATCAATATTTCAGAGGATAACACCGGTTAGGTCTGGGTTAGGTCTGGGATATGCGCGCATCTGGCTTATACTTTCGCCTTTTTCGCAAACTTGTTGGCCAGATCCTGGGTATTTTCCGTGTTTGAAACACGTAGTAATGTGGTAACACACTGAAGCAGTCATTTAAACCTGGTTTCGATCAATATTTTAGAGGATAACACCGGTTAGGTCTGGGTTAGGTCTGGGATATGCGCGCATCTGGCTTATACTTTCGCCTTTTTCGCAAACTTGTTGGCCAGATCCTGGGTATTTTCCGTGTTTGAAACACGTAGTAATGTGGTAACACACTGAAGCTGTCAATTAAACCTGGTTTCGATCAATATTTTAGAGGATAACACCGGTTAGGTCTGGGTTAGGTCTGGGTTATGCCCGCATCTGGCTCATGATTTTGCCTTTTTCGCAAACTTGTTGGCCAGATCCTGGGTATTTTCCGTGTTTGAATCACGTAGTAATGTGGTAACACACTGAAGCAGTCAATTAAACCTGGTTTCGATCAATATTTCAGAGGATAACACCGGTTAGGTCTGGGTTAGGTCTGGGTTATGCCCGCATCTGGCTCATGATTTTGCCTTCTTCGCATACTTGTTGGCCAGATCCTGGGTTTTTTTCGTGTTTGAATCACGTAGTAATGTGGTAACACACTGAAGCTGTCAATTAAACCTGGTTTCGATCAATATTTCAGAGGATAACACCGGTTAGGTCTGGGTTAGGTCTGGGTTATGCCCGCACCTGGCTCATGATTTTGCCTTCTTCACATACTTGTTGGCCAGATCCTGGGTTTTTTTCGAGTTAGAATCACGTAGTAACGTGGTAATACGCTGAAGCAGTCAATTAAACCTGGTTTCGATCAATATTTTAGAGGATAACACCGGTTAGGTCTGGGTTAGGTCTGGGTTATGCCCGCATCTGGCTCATGATTTTGCCTTCTTCGCATACTTGTTGGCCAGATCCTGGGTTTTTTTCGTGTTTGAATCACGTAGTAATGTGGTAACACACTGAAGCTGTCAATTAAACCTGGTTTCGATCAATATTTCAGAGGATAACACCGGTTAGGTCTGGGTTAGGTCTGGGATATGCGCGCATCTGGCTTATACTTTCGCCTTTTTCGCAAACTTGTTGGCCAGATCCTGGGTATTTTCCGTGTTTGAAACACGTAGTAATGTGGTAACACACTGAAGCAGTCATTTAAACCTGGTTTCGATCAATATTTTAGAGGATAACACCGGTTAGGTCTGGGTTAGGTCTGGGATATGCGCGCATCTGGCTTATACTTTCGCCTTTTTCGCAAACTTGTTGGCCAGATCCTGGGTATTTTCCGTGTTTGAAACACGTAGTAATGTGGTAACACACTGAAGCTGTCAATTAAACCTGGTTTCGATCAATATTTTAGAGGATAACACCGGTTAGGTCTGGGTTAGGTCTGGGTTATGCCCGCATCTGGCTCATGATTTTGCCTTTTTCGCAAACTTGTTGGCCAGATCCTGGGTATTTTCCGTGTTTGAATCACGTAGTAATGTGGTAACACACTGAAGCAGTCAATTAAACCTGGTTTCGATCAATATTTCAGAGGATAACACCGGTTAGGTCTGGGTTAGGTCTGGGTTATGCCCGCATCTGGCTCATGATTTTGCCTTCTTCGCATACTTGCTGGCCAGATCCTGGGTTTTTTTCGTGTTTGAATCACGTAGTAATGTGGTAACACACTGAAGCTGTCAATTAAACCTGGTTTCGATCAATATTTCAGAGGATAACACCGGTTAGGTCTGGGTTAGGTCTGGGTTATGCCCGCACCTGGCTCATGATTTTGCCTTCTTCACATACTTGTTGGCCAGATCCTGGGTTTTTTTCGAGTTAGAATCACGTAGTAACGTGGTAATACGCTGAAGCAGTCAATTAAACCTGGTTTCGATCAATATTTTAGAGGATAACACCGGTTAGGTCTGGGTTAGGTCTGGGTTATGCCCGCATCTGGCTCATGATTTTGCCTTCTTCGCATACTTGTTGGCCAGATCCTGGGTTTTTTTCGTGTTTGAATCACGTAGTAATGTGGTAACACACTGAAGCTGTCAATTAAACCTGGTTTCGATCAATATTTTAGAGGATAACACCGGTTAGGTCTGGGTTAGGTCTGGGTTATGCCCGCATCTGGCTCATGATTTTGCCTTCTTCGCATACTTGTTGGCCAGATCCTGGGTTTTTTTCGTGTTTGAATCACGTAGTAATGTGGTAACACAGTGAAGCAGTCAATTAAACCTGGTTTCGATCAATATTTCAGAGGATAACACCGGTTAGGTCTGGGTTAGGTCTGGGTTATGCCCGCATCTGGCTCATGATTTTGCCTTCTTCGCATACTTGTTGGCCAGATCCTGGGTTTTTTTCGAGTTTGAATCACGTAGTAATGTGGTAATACACTGAAGCAGTCAATTAAACCTGGTTTCGATCAATATTTTAGAGGATAACACCGGTTAGGTCTGGGTTAGGTCTGGGATATGCCCGCATCTGGCTCATGATTTTGCCTTCTTCACATACTTGTTGGCCAGATCCTGGGTTTTTTTCGTGTTTCAATCACGTAGTAATGTTGTACCACACTGAAGCAGTCAATTAAACCTGGTTTTGATCAATATTTCAGAGGATAACACCGGTTAGGTCTGGGTTAGGTCTGGGATATGCGCGCATCTGGCTTATACTTTCGCCTTTTTCGCAAACTTGTTGGCCAGATCCTGGGTATTTTCCGTGTTTGAAACACGTAGTAATGTGGTAACACACTGAAGCAGTCATTTAAACCTGGTTTCGATCAATATTTTAGAGGATAACACCGGTTAGGTCTGGGTTAGGTCTGGGATATGCGCGCATCTGGCTTATACTTTCGCCTTTTTCGCAAACTTGTTGGCCAGATCCTGCAAATTTTCCGTGTTTGAAACACGTAGTAATGTGGTAACACACTGAAGCAGTCATTTAAACCTGGTTTCGATCAATATTTTAGAGGATAACACCGGTTAGGTCTGGGTTAGGTCTGGGTTATGCCCGCATCTGGCTTATCCTTTCGCCTTCTTCGCCTACTTCTTGGCCAGATCCTGGGTTTTTTTCGTGTCTGAATCACGTAGGAATGTGGTAACACACTGAAGCAGTCAATTAAACCTGGTTTCGATCAATATTTTAGAGGATAACACCGGTTAGGTCTGGGTTAGGTCCGGGATATGCCCGCATCTGGCTCATGATTTCGCCTTCTTCGCATACTTGTTGGCCAGATCCTGGGTTTTTTTCGTGTTTGAATCACGTAGTAATGTGGTAACACACTGAAGCTGTCAATTAAAACTGGTTTCGATCAATATTTTAGAGGATAACACCGGTTAGGTCTGGGTTAGGTCTGGGCTATGCCCGCATCTGGCGCATGATTTTGCCTTCTTCGCATACTTGTTGGCCAGATCCTGGGTTTTTTTCGTGTTTGAATCACGTAGTAATGTGGTAACACACTGAAGCTGTCAATTAAACCTGGTTTTGATCAATATTTCAGAGGATAACACCGGTTAGGTCTGGGTTAGGTCTGGGATATGCGCGCATCTGGCTTATACTTTCGCCTTTTTCGCAAACTTGTTGGCCAGATCCTGGGTATTTTCCGTGTTTGAATCACGTAGTAATGTGGTAACACAGTGAAGCAGTCAATTAAACCTGGTTTCGATCAATATTTCAGAGGATAACACCGGTTAGGTCTGGGTTAGGTCTGGGATATGCGCGCATCTGGCTTATACTTTCGCCTTTTTCGCAAACTTGTTGGCCAGATCCTGGGTATTTTCCGTGTTTGAAACACGTAGTAATGTGGTAACACACTGAAGCAGTCATTTAAACCTGGTTTCGATCAATATTTTAGAGGATAACACCGGTTAGGTCTGGGTTAGGTCTGGGATATGCGCGCATCTGGCTTATACTTTCGCCTTTTTCGCAAACTTGTTGGCCAGATCCTGGGTATTTTCCGTGTTTGAAACACGTAGTAATGTGGTAACACACTGAAGCTGTCAATTAAACCTGGTTTCGATCAATATTTTAGAGGATAACACCGGTTAGGTCTGGGTTATGCCCGCATCTGGCTCATGATTTTGCCTTTTTCGCAAACTTGTTGGCCAGATCCTGGGTATTTTCCGTGTTTGAATCACGTAGTAATGTGGTAACACACTGAAGCAGTCAATTAAACCTGGTTTCGATCAATATTTCAGAGGATAACACCGGTTAGGTCTGGGTTAGGTCTGGGTTATGCCCGCATCTGGCTCATGATTTTGCCTTCTTCGCATACTTGTTGGCCAGATCCTGGGTTTTTTTCGTGTTTGAATCACGTAGTAATGTGGTAACACACTGAAGCTGTCAATTAAACCTGGTTTCGATCAATATTTCAGAGGATAACACCGGTTAGGTCTGGGTTAGGTCTGGGTTATGCCCGCACCTGGCTCATGATTTTGCCTTCTTCACATACTTGTTGGCCAGATCCTGGGTTTTTTTCGAGTTAGAATCACGTAGTAACGTGGTAATACGCTGAAGCAGTCAATTAAACCTGGTTTCGATCAATATTTTAGAGGATAACACCGGTTAGGTCTGGGTTAGGTCTGGGTTATGCCCGCATCTGGCTCATGATTTTGCCTTCTTCGCATACTTGTTGGCCAGATCCTGGGTTTTTTTCGTGTTTGAATCACGTAGTAATGTGGTAACACACTGAAGCTGTCAATTAAACCTGGTTTCGATCAATATTTTAGAGGATAACACCGGTTAGGTCTGGGTTAGGTCTGGGTTATGCCCGCATCTGGCTCATGATTTTGCCTTCTTCGCATACTTGTTGGCCAGATCCTGGGTTTTTTTCGTGTTTGAATCACGTAGTAATGTGGTAACACAGTGAAGCAGTCAATTAAACCTGGTTTCGATCAATATTTCAGAGGATAACACCGGTTAGGTCTGGGTTAGGTCTGGGTTATGCCCGCATCTGGCTCATGATTTTGCCTTCTTCGCATACTTGTTGGCCAGATCCTGGGTTTTTTTCGAGTTTGAATCACGTAGTAATGTGGTAATACACTGAAGCAGTCAATTAAACCTGGTTTCGATCAATATTTTAGAGGATAACACCGGTTAGGTCTGGGTTAGGTCTGGGATATGCCCGCATCTGGCTCATGATTTTGCCTTCTTCACATACTTGTTGGCCAGATCCTGGGTTTTTTTCGTGTTTCAATCACGTAGTAATGTTGTACCACACTGAAGCAGTCAATTAAACCTGGTTTTGATCAATATTTCAGAGGATAACACCGGTTAGGTCTGGGTTAGGTCTGGGATATGCGCGCATCTGGCTTATACTTTCGCCTTTTTCGCAAACTTGTTGGCCAGATCCTGGGTATTTTCCGTGTTTGAAACACGTAGTAATGTGGTAACACACTGAAGCAGTCATTTAAACCTGGTTTCGATCAATATTTTAGAGGATAACACCGGTTAGGTCTGGGTTAGGTCTGGGATATGCGCGCATCTGGCTTATACTTTCGCCTTTTTCGCAAACTTGTTGGCCAGATCCTGGGTATTTTCCGTGTTTGAAACACGTAGTAATGTGGTAACACACTGAAGCTGTCAATTAAACCTGGTTTCGATCAATATTTTAGAGGATAACACCGGTTAGGTCTGGGTTAGGTCTGGGTTATGCCCGCATCTGGCTCATGATTTTGCCTTTTTCGCAAACTTGTTGGCCAGATCCTGGGTATTTTCCGTGTTTGAATCACGTAGTAATGTGGTAACACACTGAAGCAGTCAATTAAACCTGGTTTCGATCAATATTTCAGAGGATAACACCGGTTAGGTCTGGGTTAGGTCTGGGTTATGCCCGCACCTGGCTCATGATTTTGCCTTCTTCACATACTTGTTGGCCAGATCCTGGGTTTTTTTTCGAGTTAGAATCACGTAGTAACGTGGTAATACGCTGAAGCAGTCAATTAAACCTGGTTTCGATCAATATTTTAGAGGATAACACCGGTTAGGTCTGGGTTAGGTCTGGGTTATGCCCGCATCTGGCTCATGATTTTGCCTTCTTCGCATACTTGTTGGCCAGATCCTGGGTTTTTTTCGTGTTTGAATCACGTAGTAATGTGGTAACACACTGAAGCTGTCAATTAAACCTGGTTTCGATCAATATTTTAGAGGATAACACCGGTTAGGTCTGGGTTAGGTCTGGGTTATGCCCGCATCTGGCTCATGATTTTGCCTTCTTCGCATACTTGTTGGCCAGATCCTGGGTTTTTTTCGTGTTTGAATCACGTAGTAATGTGGTAACACACTGAAGCTGTCAATTAAACCTGGTTTCGATCAATATTTCAGAGGATAACACCGGTTAGGTCTGGGTTAGGTCTTGGTTATGCCCGCACCTGGCTCATGATTTTGCCTTCTTCACATACTTGTTGGCCAGATCCTGGGTTTTTTTCGAGTTAGAATCACGTAGTAACGTGGTAATACGCTGAAGCAGTCAATTAAACCTGGTTTCGATCAATATTTTAGAGGATAACACCGGTTAGGTCTGGGTTAGGTCTGGGTTATGCCCGCATCTGGCTCATGATTTTGCCTTCTTCGCATACTTGTTGGCCAGATCCTGGGTTTTTTTCGTGTTTGAATCACGTAGTAATGTGGTAACACACTGAAGCTGTCAATTAAACCTGGTTTCGATCAATATTTTAGAGGATAACACCGGTTAGGTCTGGGTTAGGTCTGGGTTATGCCCGCATCTGGCTCATGATTTTGCCTTCTTCGCATACTTGTTGGCCAGATCCTGGGTTTTTTTCGTGTTTGAATCACGTAGTAATGTGGTAACACACTGAAGCTGTCAATTAAACCTGGTTTCGATCAATATTTTAGAGGATAACACCGGTTAGGTCTGAGTTAGGTCTGGGATTTGCGCGCATCTGGCTTATACTTTCGCCTTTTTCGCATACTTGTTGGCCAGATCCTGGGTTTTTTTCGTGTTTCAATCACGTAGTAATGTTGTACCACACTGAAGCAGTCAATTAAACCTGGTTTTGATCAATATTTCAGAGGATAACACCGGTTAGGTCTGGGTTAGGTCTGGGATATGCGCGCATCTGGCTTATACTTTCGCCATTTTCGCAAACTTGTTGGCCAGATCCTGGGTATTTTCCGTGTTTGAAACACGTAGTAATGTGGTAACACATTGAAGCAGTCAATAAAACCTGGTTTCGATCAATATTTTAGAGGATAACACCGGTTAGGTCTGGGTTAGGTCTGGGTTATGCCCGCATCTGGCTCATGATTTTGCCTTCTTCGCATACTTGTTGGCCAGATCCTGGGTTTTTTTCGAGTTTGAATCACGTAGTAATGTGGTAATACACTGAAGCAGTCAATTAAACCTGGTTTCGATCAATATTTTAGAGGATAACACCGGTTAGGTCTGGGTTAGGTCTGGGTTATGCCCGCATCTGGCTCATGATTTTGCCTTCTTCGCATACTTGTTGGCCAGATCCTGGGTTTTTTCCGTGTTTGAATCACGCAGTAATGTGGTAACACACTGAAGCAGTCAATTAAACCTGGTTTTGATCAATATTTCAGAGGATAACACCGGTTAGGTCTGGGTTAGGTCTGGCAAATGCACGCATCTGGCTTATTCTTTCGCCTTCTTCGCATACTTCTTGGCCAGATCCTGGGTTTTTTTCGTGTTTGAATCACGTAGGAATGTGGTAGCACACTGAAGCAGTCAATTAAACCTGGTTTCGATCAATATTTTAGAGGATAACACCGGTTAGGTCTGGGTTAGGTCTGGGAAATGCGCGCATCTCGCTTATTCTTTCGCCTTCTTCGCATACTTCTTGGCCAGATCCTGGGTTTTATTCGTGTTTGAATCACGTAGGAATGTGGTAACACACTGAAGCAGTCAATTAAACCTGGTTTCGATCAATATTTTAGGGGATAACACCGGTTAGGTCTGGGTTAGGTCTGGGTTATGCCCGCATCTGGCTCATGATTTTGCCTTCTTCGCATACTTGTTGGCCAGATCCTGGGTTTTTTTCGTGTTTGAATCACGTAGTAATGTGGTAACACACTGAAGCTGTCAATTAAACCTGGTTTCGATCAATATTTTAGAGGATAACACCGGTTAGGTCTGGGTTAGGTCTGGGTTATGCCCGCATCTGGCTCATGATTTTGCCTTCTTCGCATACTTGTTGGCCAGATCTTGGGTTTTTTTCGTGTTTGAATCACGTAGTAATGTGGTAACACACTGAAGCAGTCAATTAAACCTGGTTTCGATCAATCTTTTAGAGGATAACACCGGTTAGGTCTGGGTTAGGTCCGGGATATGCCCGCATCTGGCTCATGATTTCGCCTTCTTCGCATACTTGTTGGCCAGATCCTGGGTTTTTTTCGTGTTTGAATCACGTAGTAATGTGGTAACACACTGAAGCTGTCAATTAAACCTGGTTTCGATCAATATTTTAGAGGATAACACCGGTTAGGTCTGGGTGAGGTCTGGGTTATGCCCGCATCTGGCTCATGATTTTGCCTTCTTCGCATACTTGTTGGCCAGATCCTGGGTTTTTTTCGTGTTTGAATCACGTAGTAATGTGGTAACACACTGAAGCTGTCAATTAAACCTGGTTTCGATCAATATTTTAGAGGATAACACCGGTTAGGTCTGGGTTAGGTCTGGGTTATGCCCGCATCTGGCTCATGATTTTGCCTTCTTCGCATACTTGTTGGGCAGATCCTGGGTTTTTTTCGTGTTTGAATCACGTAGTAATGTGGTAACACACTGAAGCTGTCAATTAAACCCGGTTTCGATCAATATTTCAGAGGATAACACCGGTTAGGTCTGGGTTAGGTCTGGGTTATGCCCGCATCTGGCTCATGATTTTGCCTTCTTCGCATACTTGTTGGCCAGATCCTGGGTTTTTTTCGTGTTTGAATCACGTAGTAATGTGGTAACACACTGAAGCTGTCAATTAAACCTGGTTTCGATCAATATTTTAGAGGATAACACCGGTTAGGTCTGAGTTAGGTCTGGGATTTGCGCGCATCTGGCTTATACTTTCGCCTTTTTCGCATACTTGTTGGCCAGATCCTGGGTTTTTTTCGTGTTTCAATCACGTAGTAATGTTGTACCACACTGAAGCAGTCAATTAAACCTGGTTTTGATCAATATTTCAGAGGATAACACCGGTTAGGTCTGGGTTAGGTCTGAGATATGCGCGCATCTGGCTTATACTTTCGCCTTTTTCGCAAACTTGTTGGCCAGATCCTGGGTATTTTCCGTGTTTGAAACACGTAGTAATGTGGTAACAAATTGAAGCAGTCAATAAAACCTGGTTTCGATCAATATTTTAGAGGATAACACCGGTTAGGTCTGGGTTAGGTCTGGGATTTGCGGGCATCTGGCTTATACTTTCGTTTTTTTCGCAAACTTGTTGGCCAGATCCTGGGTATTTTCCGTGTTTGAAACACGTAGTAATGTGGTAACACACTGAAGCAGTCAATTAAACCTGGTTTCGATCAATATTTCAGAGGATAACACCGGTTAGGTCTGGGTTAGGTCTGGGTTATGCCCGCATCTGGCTCATGATTTTGCCTTCTTCGCATACTTGTTGGCCAGATCCTGGGTTTTTTTCGTGTTTGAATCACGTAGTAATGTGGTAACACACTGAAGCTGTCAATTAAACCTGGTTTCGATCAATATTTTAGAGGATAACACCCGTTAGGTCTGGGTTAGGTCTGGGTTATGCCCGCATCTGGCTCATGATTTTGCCTTCTTCGCATACTTGTTGGCCAGATCCTGGGTTTTTTTCGTGTTTGAATCACGTAGTAATGTGGTAACACACTGAAGCTGTCAATTAAACCTGGTTTCGATCAATATTTTAGAGGATAACACCGGTTAGGTCTGAGTTAGGTCTGGGATTTGCGCGCATCTGGCTTATACTTTCGCCTTTTTCGCATACTTGTTGGCCAGATCCTGGGTTTTTTTCGTGTTTCAATCACGTAGTAATGTTGTACCACACTGAAGCAGTCAATTAAACCTGGTTTTGATCAATATTTCAGAGGATAACACCGGTTAGGTCTGGGTTAGGTCTGAGATATGCGCGCATCTGGCTTATACTTTCGCCTTTTTCGCAAACTTGTTGGCCAGATCCTGGGTATTTTCCGTGTTTGAAACACGTAGTAATGTGGTAACAAATTGAAGCAGTCAATAAAACCTGGTTTCGATCAATATTTTAGAGGATAACACCGGTTAGGTCTGGGTTAGGTCTGGGATTTGCGGGCATCTGGCTTATACTTTCGTTTTTTTCGCAAACTTGTTGGCCAGATCCTGGGTATTTTCCGTGTTTGAAACACGTAGTAATGTGGTAACACACTGAAGCAGTCAATTAAACCTGGTTTCGATCAATATTTCAGAGGATAACACCGGTTAGGTCTGGGTTAGGTCTGGGTTATGCCCGCATCTGGCTCATGATTTTGCCTTCTTCGCATACTTGTTGGCCAGATCCTGGGTTTTTTTCGTGTTTGAATCACGTAGTAATGTGGTAACACACTGAAGCTGTCAATTAAACCTGGTTTCGATCAATATTTTAGAGGATAACACCCGTTAGGTCTGGGTTAGGTCTGGGTTATGCCCGCATCTGGCTCATGATTTTGCCTTCTTCGCATACTTGTTGGCCAGATCCTGGGTTTTTTTCGTGTTTGAATCACGTAGTAATGTGGTAACACACTGAAGCTGTCAATTAAACCTGGTTTCGATCAATATTTTAGAGGATAACACCGGTTAGGTCTGGGTTAGGTCTGGGTTATGCCCGCATCTGGCTCATGATTTTGCCTTCTTCGCATACTTGTTGGGCAGATCCTGGGTTTTTTTCGTGTTTGAATCACGTAGTAATGTGGTAACACACTGAAGCTGTCAATTAAACCCGGTTTCGATCAATATTTCAGAGGATAATACCGGTTAGGTCTGGGTTAGGTCTGGGTTATGCCCGCATCTGGCTCATGATTTTGCCTTCTTCGCATACTTGTTGGCCAGATCCTGGGTTTTTTTCGTGTTTGAATCACGTAGTAATGTGGTAACACACTGAAGCTGTCAATTAAACCTGGTTTCGATCAATATTTTAGAGGATAACACCGGTTAGGTCTGAGTTAGGTCTGGGATTTGCGCGCATCTGGCTTATACTTTCGCCTTTTTCGCATACTTGTTGGCCAGATCCTGGGTTTTTTTCGTGTTTCAATCACGTAGTAATGTTGTACCACACTGAAGCAGTCAATTAAACCTGGTTTTGATCAATATTTCAGAGGATAACACCGGTTAGGTCTGGGTTAGGTCTGAGATATGCGCGCATCTGGCTTATACTTTCGCCTTTTTCGCAAACTTGTTGGCCAGATCCTGGGTATTTTCCGTGTTTGAAACACGTAGTAATGTGGTAACAAATTGAAGCAGTCAATAAAACCTGGTTTCGATCAATATTTTAGAGGATAACACCGGTTAGGTCTGGGTTAGGTCTGGGATTTGCGGGCATCTGGCTTATACTTTCGTTTTTTTCGCAAACATGTTGGCCAGATCCTGGGTATTTTCCGTGTTTGAAACACGTAGTAATGTGGTAACACACTGAAGCAGTCAATAAAACCTGGTTTCGATCAATATTTTAGAGGATAACACCGGTTAGGTCTGGGTTAGGTCTGGGATTTGCGCGCATCTGGCTTATACTTTCGCCTTTTTCGCAAACTTGTTGGCCAGATCCTGGGTATTTTCCGTGTTTGAAACACGTAGTAATGTGGTAACACACTGAAGCTGTCAATTAAACCTGGTTTCGATCAATATTTTAGAGGATAACACCCGTTAGGTCTGGGTTAGGTCTGGGTTATGCCCGCATCTGGCTCATGATTTTGCCTTCTTCGCATACTTCTTGGCCAGATCCTGGGTTTTTTTCGAGTTTGAATCACGTAGTAATGTGGTAATACACTGAAGCAGTCAATTAAACCTGGTTTCGATCAATATTTTAGAGGATAACACCGGTTAGGTCTGGGTTAGGTCTGGGTTATGCCCGCATCTGGCTCATGATTTTGCCTTCTTCGCATACTTGTTGGCCAGATCCTGGGTTTTTTCCGTGTTTGAATCACGCAGTAATGTGGTAACACACTGAAGCAGTCAATTAAACCTGGTTTCGATCATTATTTCTGAGGATAACACCGGTTATGTCTGGGTTAGGTCTGGGAAATGCGCGCATCTGGCTTATTCTTTCGCCTTCTTCGCATACTTCTTGGCCAGATCCTGGGTTTTTTTCGTGTTTGAATCACGTAGGAATGTGGTAACACACTGAAGCAGTCAATTAAACCTGGTTTCGATCAATATTTTAGAGGATAACACCGGTTAGGTCTGGGTTAGGTCTGGGTTATGCCCGCATCTGGCTCATGATTTTGCCTTCTTCGCATACTTGTTGGCCAGACCCTGGGTTTTTTTCGAGTTTGAATCACGTAGTAATGTGGTAATACACTGAAGCAGTCAATTAAACCTGGTTTCGATCAATATTTTAGAGGATAACACCGGTTAGGTCTGGCTTAGGTCTGGGTTGTGGCCGCATCTGTCTCATGATTTTGCCTTCTTCGCATACTTGTTGGCCACATCCTGGGTTTTTTTCGTGTTTCAATCACGTAGTAATGTTGTACCACACTGAAGCAGTCAATTAAACCTGGTTTTGATCAATATTTCAGAGGATAACACCGGTTAGGTCAGGGTTAGGTCTGGGATATGCGCGCATCTGGCTTATACTTTCGCCTTTTTCGCAAACTTGTTGGCCAGATCCTGGGTATTTTCCGTGTTTGAAACACGTAGTAATGTGGTAACACACTGAAGCAGTCAATTAAACCTGGTTTCGATCAATATTTCAGAGGATAACACCGGTTAGGTCTGGGTTAGGTCTGGGTTATGCCGGCATCTGGCTTATACTTTCGCCTTTTTCGCAAACTTGTTGGCCAGATCCTGGGTATTTTCCGTGTTTGAAACACGTAGTAATGTGGTAACACACTGAAGCAGTCAATAAAACCTGGTTTCGATCAATATTTTAGAGGATAACACCGGTTAGGTCTGGGTTAGGTCTGGGATTTGCGCACATCTGGCTTATACTTTCGCCTTTTTCGCAAACTTGTTGGCCAGATCCTGGGTATTTTCCGTGTTTGAAACACGTAGTAATGTGGTAACACACTGAAGCAGTCAATTAATCCTGGTTTCGATCAATATTTCAGAGGATAACACCGGTTAGGTCTGGGTTAGGTCTGGGTTATGCCGGCATCTGGCTTATACTTTCGCCTTTTTCGCAAACTTGTTGGCCAGATCCTGGGTATTTTCCGTGTTTGAAACACGTAGTAATGTGGTAACACACTGAAGCAGTCAATAAAACCTGGTTTCGATCAATATTTTAGAGGATAACACCGGTTAGGTCTGGGTTAGGTCTGGGATTTGCCCGCATCTGGCTCATGATTTTGCCTTCTTCGCAAACTTGTTGGCCAGATCCTGGGTATTTTCCGTGTTTGAAACACGTAGTAATGTGGTAATACACTGAAGCAGTCAATTAAACCTGGTTTCGATGAATATTTCAGAGGATAACACCGGTTAGGTCTGGGTTAGGTCTGGGTTATGCCCGCATCTGGCTCATGATTTTGCCTTCTTCGCATACTTGTTGGCCAGACCCTGGGTTTTTTTCGAGTTTGAATCACGTAGTAATGTGGTAATACACTGAAGCAGTCAATTAAACCTGGTTTCGATCAATATTTTAGAGGATAACACCGGTTAGGTCTGGGTTAGGTCTGGGTTATGCCCGCATCTGGCTCATGATTTTGCCATCTTCGCATACTTGTTGGCCAGATCCTGGGTTTTTTTCGTGTTTCAATCACGTAGTAATGTTGTACCACACTGAAGCAGTCAATTAAACCTGGTTTTGATCAATATTTCAGAGGATAACACCGGTTAGGTCTGGGTTAGGTCTGGGATATGCGCGCATCTGGCTTATACTTTCGCCTTTTTCGCTAACTTGTTGGCCAGATCCTGGGTATTTTCCGTGTTTGAAACACGTAGTAATGTGGTAACACACTGAAGCAGTCAATAAAACCTGGTTTCGATCAATATTTTAGAGGATAACACCCGTTAGGTCTGGGTTGGGTCTGGGTTATGCCCGCATCTGGCTCATGATTTTGCCATCTTCGCATACTTGTTGGCCAGATCCTGGGTATTTTCCGTGTTTGAAACACGTAGTAATGTGGTAACACACTGAAGCAGTCAATTAATCCTGGTTTCGATCAATATTTCAGAGGATAACACCGGTTAGGTCTGGGTTAGGTCTGGGTTATGCCCGCATCTGGCTCATGATTTTGCCTTCTTCGCATACTTGTTGGCGAGATCCTGGGTTTTTTTCGTGTTTGAATCACGTAGTAATGTGGTAACACACTGAAGCAGTCAATTAAACCTGGTTTCGATCATTATTTCAGAGGATAACACCGGTTAGGTCTGGGTTAGGTCTGGGAAATGCGCGCATCTGGCTTATTCTTTCGCCTTCTTCGCATACTTCTTGGCCAGATCCTGGGTTTTTTTCGTGTTTGAATCACGTAGGAATGTGGTAACACACCGAAGCAGTCAATTAAACCTGGTTTCGATCAATATTTTAGGGGATAACACCGGTTAGGTCTGGGTTAGGTCTGGGTTATGCCCGCATCTGGCTCATGATTTTGCCTTCTTCGCATACTTGTTGGCCAGATCCTGGGTTTTTTTCGTGTTTGAATCACGTAGTAATGTGGTAACACACTGAAGCTGTCAATTAAACCTGGTTTCGATCAATATTTTAGAGGATAACACCGGTTAGGTCTGGGTTAGGTCTGGGATTTGCCCGCATCTGGCTCATGATTTTGCCTTCTTCGCAAACTTGTTGGCCAGATCCTGGGTATTTTCCGTGTTTGAAACACGTAGTAATGTGGTAATACACTGAAGCAGTCAATTAAACCTGGTTTCGATGAATATTTCAGAGGATAACACCGGTTAGGTCTGGGTTAGGTCTGGGTTATGCCCGCATCTGGCTCATGATTTTGCCTTCTTCGCATACTTGTTGGCCAGACCCTGGGTTTTTTTCGAGTTTGAATCACGTAGTAATGTGGTAATACACTGAAGCAGTCAATTAAACCTGGTTTCGATCAATATTTTAGAGGATAACACCGGTTAGGTCTGGGTTAGGTCTGGGTTATGCCCGCATCTGGCTCATGATTTTGCCATCTTCGCATACTTGTTGGCCAGATCCTGGGTTTTTTTCGTGTTTCAATCACGTAGTAATGTTGTACCACACTGAAGCAGTCAATTAAACCTGGTTTTGATCAATATTTCAGAGGATAACACCGGTTAGGTCTGGGTTAGGTCTGGGTTATGCCCGCATCTGGCTTATACTTTCGCCTTTTTCGCAAACTTGTTGGCCAGATCCTGGGTATTTTCCGTGTTTGAAACACGTAGTAATGTGGTAACACACTGAAGCAGTCAATAAAACCTGGTTTCGATCAATATTTTAGAGGATAACACCGGTTAGGTCTGGGTTAGGTCTGGGATTTGCGCACATCTGGCTTATACTTTCGCCTTTTTCGCAAACTTGTTGGCCAGATCCTGGGTATTTTCCGTGTTTGAAACACGTAGTAATGTGGTAACACACTGAAGCAGTCAATTAATCCTGGTTTCGATCAATATTTCAGAGGATAACACCGGTTAGGTCTGGGTTAGGTCTGTATTATGCCCGCATCTGGCTCATGATTTTGCCTTCTTCGCATACTTGTTGGCCAGATCCTGGGTTTTTTTCGTGTTTGAATCACGTAGTAATGTGGTAACACACTGAAGCAGTCAATTAAACCTGGTTTCGATCATTATTTCAGAGGATAACACCGGTTAGGTCTGGGTTAGGTCTGGGAAATGCGCGCATCTGGCTTATTCTTTCGCCTTCTTCGCATACTTCTTGGCCAGATCCTGGGATTTTTTCGTGTTTGAATCACGTAGGAATGTGGTAACACACTGAAGCAGTCAATTAAACCTGGTTTCGATCAATATTTTAGGGGATAACACCGGTTAGGTCTGGGTTAGGTCTGGGTTATGCCCGCATCTGGCTCATGATTTTGCCTTCTTCGCATACTTGTTGGCCAGATCCTGGGTGTTTTTCGTGTTTGAATCACGTAGTAATGTTGTACCACACTGAAGCAGTCAATTAAACCTGGTTTTGATCAATATTTCAGAGGATAACACCGGTTAGGTCAGGGTTAGGTCTGGGATATGCGCGCATCTGGCTTATACTTTCGCCTTTTTCGCAAACTTGTTGGCCAGATCCTGGGTATTTTCCGTGTTTGAAACACGTAGTAATGTGGTAACACACTGAAGCAGTCAATTAAACCTGGTTTCGATCAATATTTCAGAGGATAACACCGGTTAGGTCTGGGTTAGGTCTGGGTTATGCCGGCATCTGGCTTATACTTTCGCCTTTTTCGCAAACTTGTTGGCCAGATCCTGGGTATTTTCCGTGTTTGAAACACGTAGTAATGTGGTAACACACTGAAGCAGTCAATAAAACCTGGTTTCGATCAATATTTTAGAGGATAACACCGGTTAGGTCTGGGTTAGGTCTGGGATTTGCGCACATCTGGCTTATACTTTCGCCTTTTTCGCAAACTTGTTGGCCAGATCCTGGGTATTTTCCGTGTTTGAAACACGTAGTAATGTGGTAACACACTGAAGCAGTCAATTAATCCTGGTTTCGATCAATATTTCAGAGGATAACACCGGTTAGGTCTGGGTTAGGTCTGGGTTATGCCCGCATCTGGCTCATGATTTTGCCTTCTTCGCATACTTGTTGGCCAGATCCTGGGTTTTTTTCGTGTTTGAATCACGTAGTAATGTGGTAACACACTGAAGCAGTCAATTAAACCTGGTTTCGATCATTATTTCAGAGGATAACACCGGTTAGGTCTGGGTTAAGTCTGGGAAATGCGCGCATCTGGCTTATTCTTTCGCCTTCTTCGCATACTTCTTGGCCAGATCCTGGGTTTTTTTCGTGTTTGAATCACGTAGGAATGTGGTAACACACCGAAGCAGTCAATTAAACCTGGTTTCGATCAATATTTTAGGGGATAACACCGGTTAGGTCTGGGTTAGGTCTGGGTTATGCCCGCATCTGGCTCATGATTTTGCCTTCTTCGCATACTTGTTGGCCAGATCCTGGGTTTTTTTCGTGTTTGAATCACGTAGTAATGTGGTAACACACTGAAGCTGTCAATTAAACCTGGTTTCGATCAATATTTTAGAGGATAACACCGGTTAGGTCTGGGTTAGGTCTGGGATTTGCCCGCATCTGGCTCATGATTTTGCATTCTTCGCAAACTTGTTGGCCAGATCCTGGGTATTTTCCGTGTTTGAAACACGTAGTAATGTGGTAACACACTGAAGCAGTCAATAAAACCTGGTTTCGATCAATATTTTAGAGGATAACACCCGTTAGGTCTGGGTTGGGTCTGGGTTATGCCCGCATCTGGCTCATGATTTTGCCATCTTCGCATACTTGTTGGCCAGATCCTGGGTATTTTCCGTGTTTGAATCACGTAGTAATGGGGTAACACACTGAAGCAGTCAATTAAACCTGGTTTCGATCAATATTTCAGAGGATAACACCGGTTAGGTCTGGGTTAGGTCTGGGTTATGCCCGCATCTGGCTTATACTTTCGCCTTTTTCACAAACTTGTTGGCCAGATCCTGGGTATTTTCCGTGTTTGAAACACGTAGTAATGTGGTAACACACTGAAGCAGTCAATAAAACCTGGTTTCGATCAATATTTTAGAGGATAACACCGGTTAGGTCTGGGTTAGGTCTGGGATTTGCGCACATCTGGCTTATACTTTCGCCTTTTTCGCAAACTTGTTGGCCAGATCCTGGGTATTTTCCGTGTTTGAAACACGTAGTAATGTGGTAACACACTGAAGCAGTCAATTAATCCTGGTTTCGATCAATATTTCAGAGGATAACACCGGTTAGGTCTGGGTTAGGTCTGTATTATGCCCGCATCTGGCTCATGATTTTGCCTTCTTCGCATACTTGTTGGCCAGATCCTGGGTTTTTTTCGTGTTTGAATCACGTAGTAATGTGGTAACACACTGAAGCAGTCAATTAAACCTGGTTTCGATCATTATTTCAGAGGATAACACCGGTTAGGTCTGGGTTAGGTCTGGGAAATGCGCGCATCTGGCTTATTCTTTCGCCTTCTTCGCATACTTCTTGGCCAGATCCTGGGATTTTTTCGTGTTTGAATCACGTAGGAATGTGGTAACACACTGAAGCAGTCAATTAAACCTGGTTTCGATCAATATTTTAGGGGATAACACCGGTTAGGTCTGGGTTAGGTCTGGGTTATGCCCGCATCTGGCTCATGATTTTGCCTTCTTCGCATACTTGTTGGCCAGATCCTGGGTGTTTTTCGTGTTTGAATCACGTAGTAATGTTGTACCACACTGAAGCAGTCAATTAAACCTGGTTTTGATCAATATTTCAGAGGATAACACCGGTTAGGTCAGGGTTAGGTCTGGGATATGCGCGCATCTGGCTTATACTTTCGCCTTTTTCGCAAACTTGTTGGCCAGATCCTGGGTATTTTCCGTGTTTGAAACACGTAGTAATGTGGTAACACACTGAAGCAGTCAATTAAACCTGGTTTCGATCAATATTTCAGAGGATAACACCGGTTAGGTCTGGGTTAGGTCTGGGTTATGCCGGCATCTGGCTTATACTTTCGCCTTTTTCGCAAACTTGTTGGCCAGATCCTGGGTATTTTCCGTGTTTGAAACACGTAGTAATGTGGTAACACACTGAAGCAGTCAATAAAACCTGGTTTCGATCAATATTTTAGAGGATAACACCGGTTAGGTCTGGGTTAGGTCTGGGATTTGCGCACATCTGGCTTATACTTTCGCCTTTTTCGCAAACTTGTTGGCCAGATCCTGGGTATTTTCCGTGTTTGAAACACGTAGTAATGTGGTAACACACTGAAGCAGTCAATTAATCCTGGTTTCGATCAATATTTCAGAGGATAACACCGGTTAGGTCTGGGTTAGGTCTGGGTTATGCCCGCATCTGGCTCATGATTTTGCCTTCTTCGCATACTTGTTGGCCAGATCCTGGGTTTTTTTCGTGTTTGAATCACGTAGTAATGTGGTAACACACTGAAGCAGTCAATTAAACCTGGTTTCGATCATTATTTCAGAGGATAACACCGGTTAGGTCTGGGTTAAGTCTGGGAAATGCGCGCATCTGGCTTATTCTTTCGCCTTCTTCGCATACTTCTTGGCCAGATCCTGGGTTTTTTTCGTGTTTGAATCACGTAGGAATGTGGTAACACACCGAAGCAGTCAATTAAACCTGGTTTCGATCAATATTTTAGGGGATAACACCGGTTAGGTCTGGGTTAGGTCTGGGTTATGCCCGCATCTGGCTCATGATTTTGCCTTCTTCGCATACTTGTTGGCCAGATCCTGGGTTTTTTTCGTGTTTGAATCACGTAGTAATGTGGTAACACACTGAAGCTGTCAATTAAACCTGGTTTCGATCAATATTTTAGAGGATAACACCGGTTAGGTCTGGGTTAGGTCTGGGATTTGCCCGCATCTGGCTCATGATTTTGCATTCTTCGCAAACTTGTTGGCCAGATCCTGGGTATTTTCCGTGTTTGAAACACGTAGTAATGTGGTAACACACTGAAGCAGTCAATAAAACCTGGTTTCGATCAATATTTTAGAGGATAACACCCGTTAGGTCTGGGTTGGGTCTGGGTTATGCCCGCATCTGGCTCATGATTTTGCCATCTTCGCATACTTGTTGGCCAGATCCTGGGTATTTTCCGTGTTTGAATCACGTAGTAATGGGGTAACACACTGAAGCAGTCAATTAAACCTGGTTTCGATCAATATTTCAGAGGATAACACCGGTTAGGTCTGGGTTAGGTCTGGGTTATGCCCGCATCTGGCTTATACTTTCGCCTTTTTCACAAACTTGTTGGCCAGATCCTGGGTATTTTCCGTGTTTGAAACACGTAGTAATGTGGTAACACACTGAAGCAGTCAATAAAACCTGGTTTCGATCAATATTTTAGAGGATAACACCGGTTAGGTCTGGGTTAGGTCTGGGATTTGCGCACATCTGGCTTATACTTTCGCCTTTTTCGCAAACTTGTTGGCCAGATCCTGGGTATTTTCCGTGTTTGAAACACGTAGTAATGTGGTAACACACTGAAGCAGTCAATTAATCCTGGTTTCGATCAATATTTCAGAGGATAACACCGGTTAGGTCTGGGTTAGGTCTGTATTATGCCCGCATCTGGCTCATGATTTTGCCTTCTTCGCATACTTGTTGGCCAGATCCTGGGTTTTTTTCGTGTTTGAATCACGTAGTAATGTGGTAACACACTGAAGCAGTCAATTAAACCTGGTTTCGATCATTATTTCAGAGGATAACACCGGTTAGGTCTGGGTTAGGTCTGGGAAATGCGCGCATCTGGCTTATTCTTTCGCCTTCTTCGCATACTTCTTGGCCAGAACCTGGGTTTTTTTCGTGTTTGAATCACGTAGGAATGTGGTAACACACTGAAGCAGTCAATTAAACCTGGTTTCGATCAATATTTTAGGGGATAACACCGGTTAGGTCTGGGTTAGGTCTGGGTTATGCCCGCATCTGGCTCATGATTTTGCCTTCTTCGCATACTTGTTGGCCAGATCCTGGGTGTTTTTCGTGTTTGAATCACGTAGTAATGTGGTAACACACTGAAGCTGTCAATTAAACCTGGTTTCGATCAATATTTTAGAGGATAACACCGGTTAGGTCTGGGTTAGGTCTGGGTTATGCCCGCATCTGGCTCATGATTTTGCCTTCTTCGCATACTTGTTGGCCAGATCCTGGGTTTTTTTCGAGTTTGAATCACGTAGTAATGTGGTAATACACTGAAGCAGTCAATTAAACCTGGTTTCGATCAATATTTTAGAGGATAACACCGGTTAGGTCTGGGTTAGGTCTGGGATATGCCCGCATCTGGCTCATGATTTTGCCTTCTTCGCATACTTGTTGGCCAGACCCTGGGTTTTTTTCGAGTTTGAATCACGTAGTAATGTGGTAATACACTGAAGCAGTCAATTAAACCTGGTTTCGATCAATATTTTAGAGGATAACACCGGTTAGGTCTGGGTTAGGTCTGGGTTATGCCCGCATCTGGCTCATGATTTTGCCTTCATCGCATACTTGTTGGCCAGATCCTGGGTTTTTTCCGTGTTTGAATCACGTAGTAATGTGGTAACACACTGAAGCTGTCAATTAAACCTGGTTTCGATCATTATTTCAGAGGATAACACCGGTTAGGTCTGGGTTAGGTCTGGGAAAAGCGCGCATCTGGCTTATTCTTTCGCCTTCTTCGCCTACTTCTTGGCCAGATCCTGGGTTTTTTTCGTGTCTGAATCACGTAGGAATGTGGTAACACACTGAAGCAGTCAATTAAACCTGGTTTCGATCAATATTTTAGAGGATAACACCGGTTAGGTCTGGGTTAGGTCCGGGATATGCCCGCATCTGGCTCATGATTTCGCCTTCTTCGCATACTTGTTGGCCAGATCCTGGGTTTTTTTCGTGTTTGAATCACGTAGTAATGTGGTAACACACTGAAGCTGTCAATTAAAACTGGTTTCGATCAATATTTTAGAGGATAACACCGGTTAGGTCTGGGTTAGGTCTGGGTTATGCCCGCATCTGGCTCATGATTTTGCCTTCTTCGCATACTTGTTGGCCAGATCCTGGGTTTTTTTCGTGTTTGAATCACGTAGTAATGTGGTAACACACTGAAGCAGTCAATTAAAACTGGTTTCGATCAATATTTTAGAGGATAACACCGGTTAGGTCTGGGTTAGGTCTGGGTTATGCCCGCATCTGGCTCATGATTTTGCCTTCTTCGCATACTTGTTGGCCAGATCCTGGGTTTTTTTCGTGTCTGAATCACGTAGGAATGTGGTAACACACTGAAGCAGTCAATTAAACCTGGTTTTGATCAATATTTCAGAGGATAACACCGGTTAGGTCTGGGTTAGGTCTGGGATATGCGCGCATCTGGCTTATACTTTCGCCTTTTTCGCAAACTTGTTGGCCAGATCCTGGGTATTTTCCGTGTTTGAATCACGTAGTAATGTGGTAACACACTGAAGCAGTCAATTAAACCTGGTTTCGATCAATATTTCAGCGGATAACACCGGTTAGGTCTGGGTTAGGTCTGGGTTATGCCCGCATCTGCCTCATGATTTTGCCTTCTTCGCATACTTGTTGGCCAGATCCTGGGTTTTTTTCGACTTTGAATCACGTAGTAATGTGGTAATACACTGAAGCAGTCAATTAAACCTGGTTTCGATCAATATTTTAGAGGATAACACCGGTTAGGTCTGGGTTAGGTCTGGGATATGCCCGCATCTGGCTCATGATTTTGCCTTCTTCACATACTTGTTGGCCAGATCCTGGGTATTTTCCGTGTTTGAATCACGTAGTAATGTGGTAACACACTGAAGCTGTCAATTAAACCTGGTTTCGATCAATATTTTAGAGGATAACACCGGTTAGGTCTGAGTTAGGTCTGGGATTTGCGCGCATCTGGCTTATACTTTCGCCTTTTTCGCAAACTTGTTGGCCAGATCCTGGGTATTTTCCGTGTTTGAATCACGTAGTAATGTGGTAACACACTGAAGCAGTCAATTAAACCTGGTTTCGATCATTATTTCAGAGGATAACACCGGTTAGGTCTGGGTTAAGTCTGGGAAATGCGCGCATCTGGCTTATTCTTTCGCCTTCTTCGCATACTTCTTGGCCAGATCCTGGGTTTTTTTCGTGTTTGAATCACGTAGGAATGTGGTAACACACCGAAGCAGTCAATTAAACCTGGTTTCGATCAATATTTTAGGGGATAACACCGGTTAGGTCTGGGTTAGGTCTGGGATATGCGCGCATCTGGCTTATACTTTCGCCTTTTTCGCAAACTTGTTGGCCAGATCCTGGGTATTTTCCGTGTTTGAATCACGTAGTAATGTGGTAACACACTGAAGCAGTCAATTAAAACTGGTTTCGATCAATATTTTAGAGGATAACACCGGTTAGGTCTGGGTTAGGTCTGGGTTATGCCCGCATCTGGCTCATGATTTTGCCTTCTTCGCATACTTGTTGGCCAGATCCTGGGTTTTTTTCGTGTTTGAATCACGTAGTAATGTGGTAACACACTGAAGCTGTCAATTAAACCTGGTTTTGATCAATATTTCAGAGGATAACACCGGTTAGGTCTGGGTTAGGTCTGGGATATGCGCGCATCTGGCTTATACTTTCGCCTTTTTCGCAAACTTGTTGGCCATATCATGGGTATTTTCCGTGTTTGAAACACGTAGTAATGTGGTAACACACTGAAGCAGTCATTTAAACCTGGTTTCGATCAATATTTTAGAGGATAACACCGGTTAGGTCTGGGTTAGGTCTGGGATATGCGCGCATCTGGCTTATACTTTCGCCTTTTTCGCAAACTTGTTGGCCAGATCCTGGGTATTTTCCGTGTTTGAAACACGTAGTAATGTGGTAACACACTGAAGCTGTCAATTAAACCTGGTTTCGATCAATATTTTAGAGGATAACACCGGTTAGGTCTGAGTTAGGTCTGGGATTTGCGCGCATCTGGCTTATACTTTCGCCTTTTTCGCAAACTTGTTGGCCAGATCCTGGGTATTTTCCGTGTTTGAATCACGTAGTAATGTGGTAACACACTGAAGCAGTCAATTAAACCTGGTTTCAATCAATATTTCAGAGGATAACACCGGTTAGGTCTGGGTTAGGTCTGGGTTATGCCCGCATCTGGCTCATGATTTTGCCTTCTTCGCATACTTGTTGGCCAGATCCTGGGTTTTATTCGTGTTTGAATCACGTAGGAATGTGGTAACACACTGAAGCAGTCAATTAAACCTGGTTTCGATCAATATTTTAGGGGATAACACCGGTTAGGTCTGGGTTAGGTCTGGGTTATGCCCGCATCTGGCTCATGATTTTGCCTTCTTCGCATACTTGTTGGCCAGATCCTGGGTTTTTTTCGTGTTTGAATCACGTAGTAATGTGGTAACACACTGAAGCTGTCAATTAAACCTGGTTTCGATCAATATTTTAGAGGATAACACCGGTTAGGTCTGGGTTAGGTCTGGGTTATGCCCGCATCTGGCTCATGATTTTGCCTTCTTCGCATACTTGTTGGCCAGATCTTGGGTTTTTTTCGTGTTTGAATCACGTAGTAATGTGGTAACACACTGAAGCAGTCAATTAAACCTGGTTTCGATCAATATTTTAGAGGATAACACCGGTTAGGTCTGGGTTAGGTCCGGGTTATGCCCGCATCTGGCTCATGATTTTGCCTTCTTCGCATACTTGTTGGCCAGATCCTGGGTTTTTTTCGTGTTTGAATCACGTAGTAATGTGGTAACACACTGAAGCTGTCAATTAAACCTGGTTTCGATCAATATTTTAGAGGATAACACCGGTTAGGTCTGGGTTAGGTCTGGGTTATGCCCGCATCTGGCTCATGATTTTGCCTTCTTCGCATACTTGTTGGCCAGATCCTGGGTTTTTTTCGTGTTTGAATCACGTAGTAATGTGGTAACACACTGAAGCTGTCAATTAAACCTGGTTTCGATCAATATTTTAGAGGATAACACCGGTTAGGTCTGAGTTAGGTCTGGGATTTGCGCGCATCTGGCTTATACTTTCGCCTTTTTCGCATACTTGTTGGCCAGATCCTGGGTTTTTTTCGTGTTTGAATCACGTAGTAATGTGGTAACACACTGAAGCTGTCAATTAAACCTGGTTTCGATCAATATTTTAGAGGATAACACCGGTTAGGTCTGAGTTAGGTCTGGGATTTGCGCGCATCTGGCTTATACTTTCGCCTTTTTCGCAAACTTGTTGGCCAGATCCTGGGTATTTTCCGTGTTTGAAACACGTAGTAATGTGGTAACAAATTGAAGCAGTCAATAAAACCTGGTTTCGATCAATATTTTAGAGAATAACACCGGTTAGGTCTGGGTTAGGTCTGGGATTTGCGCGCATCTGGCTTATACTTTCGTTTTTTTCGCAAACTTGTTGGCCAGATCCTGGGTATTTTCCGTGTTTGAAACACGTAGTAATGTGGTAACACACTGAAGCAGTCAATTCAACCTGGTTTCGATCAATATTTCAGAGGATAACACCGGTTAGGTCTGGGTTAGGTCTGGGTTATGCCCGCATCTGGCTCATGATTTTGCCTTCTTCGCATACTTGTTGGCCAGATCCTGGGTTTTTTCCGTGTTTGAATCACGCAGTAATGTGGTAACACACTGAAGCAGTCAATTAAACCTGGTTTCGATCATTATTTCTGAGGATAACACCGGTTATGTCTGGGTTAGGTCTGGGAAATGCGCGCATCTGGCTTATTCTTTCGCCTTCTTCGCATACTTCTTGGCCAGATCCTGGGTTTTTTTCGTGTTTGAATCACGTAGGAATGTGGTAACACACTGAAGCAGTCAATTAAACCTGGTTTCGATCAATATTTTAGAGGATAACACCGGTTAGGTCTGGCTTAGGTCTGGGTTATGCCCGCATCTGTCTCATGATTTTGCCTTCTTCGCATACTTGTTGGCCAGATCCTGGGTTCTTTTCGTGTTTCAATCACGTAGTAATGGGGTAACACACTGAAGCAGTCAATTAAACCTGGTTTCGATCAATATTTCAGAGGATAACACCGGTTAGGTCTGGGTTAGGTCTGGGTTATGCCGGCATCTGGCTTATACTTTCGCCTTTTTCGCAAACTTGTTGGCCAGATCCTGGGTATTTTCCGTGTTTGAAACACGTAGTAATGTGGTAACACACTGAAGCAGTCAATAAAACCTGGTTTCGATCAATATTTTAGAGGATAACACCGGTTAGGTCTGGGTTAGGTCTGGGTTATGCCCGCATCTGGCTCATGATTTTGCATTCTTCGCATACTTGTTGGCCAGATCTTGGGTTTTTTTCGTGTTTGAATCACGTAGTAATGTGGTAACACACTGAAGCAGTCAATTAAACCTGGTTTCGATCAATATTTTAGAGGATAACACCGGTTAGGTCTGGGTTTGGTCCGGGATATGCCCGCTTCTGGCTCATGATTTCGCCTTCTTCGCATACTTGTTGGCCAGATCCTGGGTTTTTTTCGTGTTTGAATCACGTAGTAATGTGGTAACACACTGAAGCTGTCAATTAAACCTGGTTTCGATCAATATTTTAGAGGATAACACCGGTTAGGTCTGGGTTAGGTCTGGGTTATGCCCGCATCTGGCTCATGATTTTGCCTTCTTCGCATACTTGTTGGACAGATCCTGGGTTTTTTTCGTGTTTGAATCACGTAGTAATGTGGTAACACACTGAAGCTGTCAATTAAACCTGGTTTCGATCAATATTTTAGTGGATAACACCGGTTAGGTCTGGGTTAGGTCTGGGTTATGCCCGCATCTGGCTCATGATTTTGCCTTCTTCGCATACTTGTTGGGCAGATCCTGGGTTTTTTTCGTGTTTGAATGACGTAGTAATGTGGTAACACACTGAAGCTGTCAATTAAACCCGGTTTCGATCAATATTTCAGAGGATAACACCGGTTAGGTCTGGGTTAGGTCTGGGTTATGCCCGCATCTGGCTCATGATTTTGCCTTCTTCGCATACTTGTTGGCCAGATCCTGGGTTTTTTTCGTGTTTGAATCACGTAGTAATGTGGTAACACACTGAAGCTGTCAATTAAACCTGGTTTCGATCAATATTTTAGAGGATAACACCGGTTAGGTCTGAGTTAGGTCTGGGATTTGCGCGCATCTGGCTTATACTTTCGCCTTTTTCGCATACTTCTTGGCCAGGTCCTGGGTTTTTTTCGTGTTTCAATCACGTAGTAATGTTGTACCACACTGAAGCAGTCAATTAAACCTGGTTTTGATCAATATTTCAGAGGATAACACCGGTTAGGTCTGGGTTAGGTCTGAGATATGCGCGCATCTGGCTTATACTTTCGCCTTTTTCGCAAACTTGTTGGCCAGATCCTGGGTATTTTCCGTGTTTGAAACACGTAGTAATGTGGTAACAAATTGAAGCAGTCAATAAAACCTGGTTTCGATCAATATTTTAGAGGATAACACCGGTTAGGTCTGGGTTAGGTCTGGGATTTGCGGGCATCTGGCTTATACTTTCGTTTTTTTCGCAAACTTGTTGGCCAGATCCTGGGTATTTTCCGTGTTTGAAACACGTAGTAATGTGGTAACACACTGAAGCAGTCAATTAAACCTGGTTTCGATCAATATTTCAGAGGATAACACCGGTTAGGTCTGGGTTAGGTCGGGGTTATGCCCGCATCTGGCTCATGATTTTGCCTTCTTCGCATACTTGTTGGCCAGATCCTGGGTTTTTTTCGTGTTTGAATCACGTAGTAATGTGGTAACACACTGAAGCTGTCAATTAAACCTGGTTTCGATCAATATTTTAGAGGATAACACCCGTTAGGTCTGGGTTAGGTCTGGGTTATGCCCGCATCTGGCTCATGATTTTGCCTTCTTCGCATACTTGTTGGCCAGATCCTGGGTTTTTTTCGAGTTTGAATCACGTAGTAATGTGGTAATACACTGAAGCAGTCAATTAAACCTGGTTTCGATCAATATTTTAGAGGATAACACCGGTTAGGTCTGGGTTAGGTCTGGGTTATGCCCGCATCTGGCTCATGATTTTGCCTTCTTCGCATACTTGTTGGCCAGATCCTGGGTTTTTTCCGTGTTTGAATCACGCAGTAATGTGGTAACACACTGAAGCAGTCAATTAAACCTGGTTTCGATCATTATTTCTGAGGATAACACCGGTTATGTCTGGGTTAGGTCTGGGAAATGCGCGCATCTGGCTTATTCTTTCGCCTTCTTCGCATACTTCTTGGCCAGATCCTGGGTTTTTTTCGTGTTTGAATCACGTAGGAATGTGGTAACACACTGAAGCAGTCAATTAAACCTGGTTTCGATCAATATTTTAGAGGATAACACCGGTTAGGTCTGGGTTAGGTCTGGGTTATGCCCGCATCTGGCTCATGATTTTGCCTTCTTCGCATACTTGTTGGCCAGACCCTGGGTTTTTTTCGAGTTTGAATCACGTAGTAATGTGGTAATACACTGAAGCAGTCAATTAAACCTGGTTTCGATCAATATTTTAGAGGATAACACCGGTTAGGTCTGGCTTAGGTCTGGGTTATGCCCCCTCAGGGGCTGTGTCCGGCCGGGTGTCCGGCGCAGTACGGGGCGTAGCGACCCCGAGGTACCTGATGCTAATCACACCGTAAGCCTCCTGTTGGTCGTCGCAACGACCCATTCACAACTCCAGTTTTGGTTTTGTGAATGGTACGTGGCGGCAGGAGGACCGGGGGCCTTGGCTTAACCGCCTGGGCCGCGAGGATGGTAACTCTATAAATTACCCTCTAATCCTAAGTTATGGTGCGCGGCGATGGGATGCATGGTTGGGAGAGAAGGCCCAATCCCTAGCGACCACCTCCGGGGGCACCTGCCGAACCCCCGGAGTATTAGGCTTCCCCAGGCATGGCGGCTCTGCCTGGGGTGACCTCCATTCCGACCACACTCGTGGGAACAGTAATGGACATTAATGACTCTCAAATTAGCAACCGGACTGGAAATTTGGAAAACGGAATGGCACGTGTATCGGCAGACGAGATTGGTTTATTGAACAATAATATGGATGGACCACTTCCTGGTGGGGTTAAACCCACGGTCAGGAGTGTGCAGGTGGTGAATCCCCCGTTGGGGGTCCACCTGGAGGGTGATGTTGACCTGGTCAGGGTCGGTCCCGCTCCTGTTGTCAGCCTAGAGCGGCTAAATGTCACGGAGTGGCGTAAGGCGGGGAGGGAGTCACCTCCCCGCAAGAGGCATGATGCCGTGGGATCGCTGCCTTCGATGGGCGGCGCAGCCCAGAGGAAAGATGAGGGGACGGTATGCGTTGGGAAGACCATCTCCCACACCCTCGACGACGACGACTCGCAGGATGGCGACGAGTGGGCGCCGAATCCTTGCACCGGTGACGGAGCTGAGAGTGGCGACTCCAGCGAGGGTTATGGTCCCGGTAAGAGAAAGAGGAAGGGCCCCGGGGCTGGAAGACCCAGGGGTATCTTCGTGGACCCCAAAAAGTTGGGTCCCGGGATGAAGGCCCTGCCGAAGCAGGCAGACCTCCGCAACATTGCGGAGGTCATGAAATCGGACGAGCTCCTGGGTCGGCTCAAGGAGCAACTAGAGTCCGTCGTCAAGGTGGCAGACACCGCAAGCCACCTTAAGACGACGGACATCCGTGGGCTCCGCTTGGCAGCGAGGGTGGCTATGGTCAGCGCCGAAGAACTTCACGGCAGAGCTGACCGTGCCGAAAATCCCAATAGGCCGGCCCGGGAGGTAGTCATTCGCCAGGGCGAGTGGGAGAGGAGGGCCAAGGCCCTCGAGAAGAGGTTGGAGGTGGCGGACAAGACCGCCACAACCCTGTCCGAGACCGTGAGAGTTAAGGACAGGGAGCTGGAGCACCTCAGGCGGGAAGTGGGCCGCCTGAGGTATAAGCGGGAGCAGCGGAGGCTGCTTCGGGAGGGGGAGGAGTTGGCCAGCGAGACGCCACCGGACCATGAATTGCCGTGTGTCCCTCGACCCCGGCGGAAGGATCTCCTTCCGTCAACATTTGCCGGGGAGGACACCGGCATGGAGGTCGAGACGTCGGTCGCAGGACCGTCGTCTGCAGCACGGCCTGCCCCGATTGAGGAGGAGAGTCCCGCGTCCGGAAACCCTTTGATGGTCATGATGACCGAAGTCGTCAAAAGGGTTTCCGAGATGGCGGGACACATATCGGCTGTCGAGAGCCGTTTCGACGCCCGTTTTGAGGCGGTGTGGCGGGCAGTGTCTCGCCCGCCGCTCGGGAATGTTCCGCTGCCCCCTTCCGCATCCGTGAGAGCGGCTCCGCCGGCTATGGCGAAAGTGCTGGAGGCGCCAAAAGGGAAGGCGAAGGGAACTGCGGTGACGAAATCGGGCAGCACCCCCAGGAAGAGAGATGCCGCCAAGGCCCAAGGAGGTACAGCAGCGGCCGGTGGGGCGGGCGTGGCGAATTCACCCGCCCCGAAATCTACGATGCCGCCGAAGGCAACGCATCGTCCCCCTCCACCACCTCCCAAGGCGGATAGCGGCAGGTCCGCACCGCCAGCCAACTCCAAGGCAAAGTCCACCCCTGCTCCTGCCAACGATGGGCAGGGCTCCTGGGCTGAGGTGGTGAGGAGGGGGAAGAAGAGGGGTAGTGAAAAGGGTGCGGCACCTTCCGCGGCTTCCTCTAAGGGCGGCAAGATACCCGCTGCCAGTCGGCTAGCCGCCACTACGGCTGCGGGCAGTAAAAAGAAGGGTGGTGTCCAGGTTCCGGCGGCCAAACTGCCGAGGCTGCCGAAGAATGCGGCAGTCTCGGTGACCGCCGCCTCCGGACGAGAAGGAGATTTGGGCCCCCTCCTCAATAGGGTGATGCCCGAGATTTGCAAAGATCTCGGGCTCACCGGGATGCGCCCCACCAGGGCAGTTACCGGGGCGCTATTGCTAGCGATCCCCGGTGAGAAGGGGAAAGAAAAGGCGACCGCCCTGAGGGCGCGTCTTGAGGGGGCCCTCCAGGTCGAGGGTGTTCGGGTGGCTTGCCCCCAAAAACAGGCCGAGTTAAGGGTGTCCGGCCTGTCGGAGGCAGCCACCCAGCAGGCTGTCAGGGAGGCCCTTGCCACAGCCGGGGGTTGCGGCGCTGCGGAGGTAAACGTTGGTGACCTCCGCCGGGACAGCTCGGGCATGTTTACTGCCTGGGCCCGCTGTCCCCTTCGCGCCGCAACCAAGCTCGCGAAGTCCGGCCGATTAATGGTCGGCTTCTTCGAGGCCCGGCTGGCAGTACTCGCAGCGAGGCCGCTGCAGTGCCACCGCTGCCTGGAGTTCGGACATGTCCGGCAGCGGTGCACCAGCACTGTCGATCGCAGCGGCCTCTGTTACCGCTGCGGAGGGGCCTCCCACACCGCACGGGAGTGCACGGCCGCCCCTAAATGCCCCCTTTGTGTGGGCTTGGGGCGGCCAGCGGATCACCGCATGGGTGGGGCGGCGTGCCGTCCCCCCAAACGCAAGGGGAAGAAGGCGAAAGGGTCGAGTGTGACCCCACCCACGGTGCCGGCTGGTGTTGAGCCGGCGCCGGTGCCCGTCGCGATGGAGGTCCAAGGGGCGGCTTGTACCCAGCCGTCCCCAGCTGTGGTGTCGGATGCTATACCCGCCCCAGCCTCTGTTGTGACGGGAGGGGTGGTGGTGGCGGGAGTAACCGCCCCGCAGACAGTGACGGAGATGATGGAGGTGGATGTGGCGCCTTGCGACTCGGCGCCCACCACCTCCACGAAGTCGGAATGCATTTTGTCCGGGGGTGGCCCTGCAGAGTCCCCACTCCAATCGACATCCCAGCCGCCGTGCGGGTCAGAGCCCCTTAGTCGGGGGGTGATGGCCTCGTACGGCGGCAAAGATCCGGGGCGCACAGAGGCGTCCATAAGCACTGGAAGGGGAGGCCTGGAGGAGGCCGCGGATGAGACCCGATAATGTCTCAACGCCTCCTCCAGGTAAATTTGAACCACTGCCGGGGGGCTCAGGATCTCATGCTCCAAACCCTCCGGCAGTGGAACATCGGGATGGCCGTGATCGCCGAGCCCTACCGTGTCCCCAAACACCCCGCTTGGGTGGGGGACCTTAACGGGGTCTCGGCGATCACCTGGCAGTACGGGCGCGGCACGTTGCCGTGCCCCGTAGTGGGGAGGGGCCACGGTTTTGTGGCGGTGAAGTGGGGGGAACTCGTGGTTGCCGGGTGTTACGCGTCGCCCGCTATGGGCCTCAGCGAATTTGAGGCGTACCTCGACGAGGTGGGGAGATGCATCTCCCCACATCTCGCCAGTGGGGTACTCGTCCTGGGCGATTTTAATGCCCACGCTGCAGCCTGGGGCTGCCCCAGGACGACCGTGAAGGGCGACGCGATGCTCGAATGGGCGGCGGGTCACGGCCTCGTAGTTTTGAATCAAGGGGCCGTGAGCACGTGCGTGCACGCGCGGGGCGAGTCGATCGTCGACATATTGTTGGGGAGCCCCGCCATAGCACGCCGTGTGTCCGACTGGAGGGTCGCGGAAGAGGTGGCCACGTTAAGCGACCACCTCTACATTACGTTTTCCGTATCCGCGACCCCCGGCTTAAATGGACCCCGCCAACCGGGCAGGGATGCACACCCGGCGCCACGCTGGTCCGCCAAGAGGCTCGACCCGGACGCCCTTGCGATGGCAGCCTCCGTTGTGGCATGGCAGGAGATGCCACGCCGGACCCTCGGCAATCCATCTGCCGGGGCGCGTTGGTTCCGGGAGACTATGACGTCGTTGTGTGACGCAGTCATGCCCCGGGCCACCGCCCCGAGCCGAGGGGGGTCCGTGTACTGGTGGTCGGGCGAGATCGAGGATTTACGCACTCGTTGCGTTGTCGCCCGACGCCGGTACACCCGCGCCAGGAGACGGCGCGGGGCGACGGAGGCAGAGGTGGTGGGGTTGCGCGGGGAATTTTCCCTGGCGCGAAGAACCCTCCGCCGGGCCATCGCGACCGCGAAAGCCCAGGCATGGACGGAGCTCCTCGGGTCTCTGGATGCAAATCCATGGGGGCGCCCTTATCATATGGTCGTAGGGAAGATGCGATCATGGGCGCCCCCGATCACAGAGAGCCTCGACCCCCAGCTGCTCGGGGAAACTATGCGCGTCCTCTTCCCCGCTGGGGGAGAGGCGTTCCTGCATCCCCCCGAGCCACAGCCGGATCACCCGCCTTGGTGGTCCGACGAACTGGGGGTCTCCGAGGAGGAGCTAGCTAGGGCCGTCCGGAGAATGGCTGCCAAGAAGACGGCGCCAGGACCGGACGGCATACCCGGCAAGGCCTGGGCAGTAGCGGTGGGCGTTTTGGGTGGCGGGTTGATACGCGTCTTCGACGCGTGCCTCCAGACCGGTCAGTTCCCCCCCATATGGAAGGTGGCGAGGTTGGTCCTCCTCCACAAGCCAGGGAAGCCCGCGGATTCTCCATCCGCGTTCCGACCCATTTGTCTGTTGGACGAGGCTGGGAAACTCCTCGAGCGGGTCATTGTATCCCGTCTCGAGGGGCATCTGTCCCGCGTCGGCCCTGATCTGGCCGACCGACAGTTCGGCTTTCGCCGGGGCCGCTCCACTGTCGACGCCATAGCGACCGTGCGGACCCTGGCGGAATCGGCAATCTCCCGGGGGGGTGTGGCGTTGGCAGTCTCGTTGGACATAGCCAACGCCTTTAACACCGTCTCCTGGGGGGCGATAGGTCGGGCACTCCAGTACCACCGGGTGCCCGCCTATCTGTGTCGACTGATCGGGGACTATCTGCGGGGCAGGGTAGTCCAATATCCGGGTCGGAACGGGATGGAGCAGAGAGCGGTGCACCGCGGCGTTCCACAGGGGTCGGTCCTCGGGCCGCTCCTGTGGAACTTGGCGTATGACGCGGTGCTGCGGGCTGACCTCCCCGTCGGCGTGTCGTTGGTTTGTTATGCCGACGACACCCTGGTGATAGCCGACGGGGATACGTGGTGGAGGGCCGTGGCCCTCGCGGAGGAAGGGACGGCACGAGTCGTCGCCGAGGTAGAGCGTCTGGGGTTGCGCGTGGCACCCCAAAAGACCGAGGCCATCTGGCTGTGTAACGTCAGTGGTCGAGGGGTGCCGCGCCAGGCGTCTCTACGGGTGGGTGGAGCCCAAGTCGGGGTGGGGCGCCGGATGAAGTACCTGGGCCTCACCCTCGACAGCTACTGGCGGTTCGGGCATCATTTGGAAGGGTTGGGTCCCCGTATTGAAAGGGCAGCGGCCGCGTTAGGTCGCATAATGCCCAATCTCGGGGGACCCAACATGGCGGCACGGCGGCTGTATTTGGGAGTCGTCCGGTCCATGGCGCTTTATGGCGCGCCTATATGGGCCGGCGGTCTGATGGCCAATCGGCGGGGTGCATTTGTACTCCGTCGGTTACAGAGGTTGGTCGCCATCAGAGTCGTGCGGGGTTATCGCACGATCTCCTACACAGCCGCCACCTTGCTGGCGGGTTCCGCACCGTTTCACCTGCTGGCGAAAATGGACGCAGAGGTCTATCAAAACCTCTGCGACCTTCGCCAGCGGGGTGTGGACCCGCACGGCGAGGAGGCCGCCAGGGCCCGAAGCCAGGCGCGGCGACGCGTCTATAGTCGGTGGCTGGTCTGGTTATCCAAGCCAGACCAGCGGGATGATCGCGTCGCCGCGGCGGTCCGCCCAGAGTTTTATGCCTGGGTGGGCCGTAGCTGGGGTACGCCCACCTACCGCCTGACACAGGTACTGACCGGACACGGTTGCTTCGGTCGGTACCTGCATCGGATAGGGCGGGAGGCGACGGCTGCGTGCCATCATTGCAGAGGAAGGGAGGACACCGCGCAGCACACGCTGCAGTTTTGCCCGGCGTGGGCAGCGCAGCGCGGTGTCCTTATTAGAGCGATTGGAGCGGACCTCTCGCTGCCGGCCGTCATTCGTGCGATGGTCGGCAGTAAGGAGGCGTGGGCGGCCATGGCCTTGTTTTGTGAAGAGGTCATGGCCGCGAAGGAGGACGCCGAAAGGGCGCGAGAGGAGGTGGGGGGCAGGCGGCGACGCCGACCGTAAGACCCTCCACCGCTCCCCGTGGCAGGGGGAGCGCGAAGGGGTCGGTGATGGTGTTTGTGGTGCGAGGTGAGGGACTTTATCCCCTCATTCCCCCTCGCACCCAGCCTATCACCGGACCGGGGGCCCGTGGTAGGGGCCCCGTCTAGCGGGGGCGGCAGTGTTAGCCGGCCCCGCAGCCGTGGTCGCGATCGGGTGGGGGCCCGGTCGCGGCTAGTAGCAACGGCGCGAGTGGGGGCGACGTCGCGTGTGACCGCGCGGCGTCGCCGGGGGGCAATCAGTTTAGTTTGCCCCCCATTGGGGGAGGAGGATCGCTTCTCCTCCCCCGGGAAGGGCCCGTAGTAGGGTGTTGCGCCAACGGGGAGAGTCACGGTAGTATCGCTAGTTTGGTTCCCGTGACTCTCCCCAGATAAAGGGCGCAGGCGGTCACCGTGGTGTTTTAGCCGGTAAGAGTCCGGCACTACCCCGGCCTCCCCCCCAGGGAGCCGGGGTGTCCATGAGGACTTCACCACGTTAAAAAAAAAAAAAAAAAAAAAAAGGTCTGGGTTATGCCCGCATCTGTCTCATGATTTTGCCTTCTTCGCATACTTGTTGGCCAGATCCTGGGTTTTTTTCGTGTTTCAATCACGTAGTAATGTTGTACCACACTGAAGCAGTCAATTAAACCTGGTTTTGATCAATATTTCAGAGGATAACACCGGTTAGGTCAGGGTTAGGTCTGGGATATGCGCGCATCTGGCTTATACTTTCGCCTTTTTCGCAAACTTGTTGGCCAGATCCTGGGTATTTTCCGTGTTTGAAACACGTAGTAATGTGGTAACACACTGAAGCAGTCAATAAAACCTGGTTTCGATCAATATTTTAGAGGATAACACCCGTTAGGTCTGGGTTAGGTCTGGGTTATGGCCGCATCTGGCTGATGATTTTGCCTTCTTCGCATACATGTTGGCCAGATCCCGGGTATTTTCCGTGTTTGAATCACGTAGTAATGGGGTAACACACTGAAGCAGTCAATTAAACCTGGTTTCGATCAATATTTCAGAGGATAACACCGGTTAGGTCTGGGTTAGGTCTGGGTTATGCCGGCATCTGGCTTATACTTTCGCCTTTTTCGCAAACTTGTTGGCCAGATCCTGGGTATTTTCCGTGTTTGAAACACGTAGTAATGTGGTAACACACTGAAGCAGTCAATAAAACCTGGTTTCGATCAATATTTTAGAGGATAACACCGGTTAGGTCTGGGTTAGGTCTGGGATTTGCGCACATCTGGCTTATACTTTCGCCTTTTTCGCAAACTTGTTGGCCAGATCCTGGGTATTTTCCGTGTTTGAAACACGTAGTAATATGGTAACACACTGAAGCAGTCAATTAATCCTGGTTTCGATCAATATTTCAGAGGATAACACCGGTTAGGTCTGGGTTAGGTCTGGGTTATGCCCGCATCTGGCTCATGATTTTGCCTTCTTCGCATACTTGTTGGCCAGATCCTGGGTTTTTTTCGTGTTTGAATCACGTAGTAATGTGGTAACACACTGAAGCAGTCAATTAAACCTGGTTTCGATCATTATTTCAGAGGATAACACCGGTTAGGTCTGGGTTAGGTCTGGGAAATGCGCGCATCTGGCTTATTCTTTCGCCTTCTTCGCATACTTCTTGGCCAGATCCTGGGTTTTTTTCGTGTTTGAATCACGTAGGAATGTGGTAACACACCGAAGCAGTCAATTAAACCTGGTTTCGATCAATATTTTAGGGGATAACACCGGTTAGGTCTGGGGTTAGGTCTGGGTTATGCCCGCATCTGGCTCATGATTTTGCCTTCTTCGCATACTTGTTGGCCAGATCCTGGGTTTTTTTCGTGTTTGAATCACGTAGTAATGTGGTAACACACTGAAGCTGTCAATTAAACCTGGTTTCGATCAATATTTTAGAGGATAACACCGGTTAGGTCTGGGTTAGGTCTGGGATTTGCCCGTATCTGGCTCATGATTTTGCCTTCTTCGCAAACTTGTTGGCCAGATCCTGGGTATTTTCCATGTTTGAAACACGTAGTAATGTGGTAATACACTGAAGCAAACAATTAAACCTGGTTTCGATCAATATTTCAGAGGATAACACCGGTTAGGTCTGGGTTAGGTCTGGGTTATGCCCGCATCTGGCTCATGATTTTGCCTTCTTCGCATACTTGTTGGCCAGACCCTGGGTTTTTTTCGAGTTTGAATCACGTAGTAATGTGGTAATACACTGAAGCAGTCAATTAAACCTGGTTTCAATCAATATTTTAGAGGATAACACCGGTTAGGTCTGGCTTAGGTCTGGGTTATGCCCGCATCTGTCTCATGATTTTGCCTTCTTCGCATACTTGTTGGCCAGATCCTGGGTTTTTTTCGTGTTTCAATCACGTAGTAATGTTGTACCACACTGAAGCAGTCAATTAAACCTGGTTTCGATCAATATTTCAGAGGATAACACCGGTTAGGTCTGGGTTAGGTCTGGGATATGCGCGCATCTGGCTTATACTTTCGCCTTTTTCGCAAACTTGTTGGCCAGATCCTGGGTATTTTCCGTGTTTGAAACACGTAGTAATGTGGTAACACACTGAAGCAGTCAATAAAACCTGGTTTCGATCAATATTTTAGAGGATAACACCGGTTAGGTCTGGGTTAGGTCTGGGATTTGCGCACATATGGCTTATACTTTCGCCTTTTTCGCAAACTTGTTGGCCAGATCCTGGGTATTTTCCGTGTTTGAAACACGTAGTAATGTGGTAACACACTGAAGCAGTCAATTAATCCTGGTTTCGATCAATATTTCAGAGGATAACACCGGTTAGGTCTGGGTTAGGTCTGGGTTATGCCCGCATCTGGCTCATGATTTTGCCTTCTTCGCATACTTGTTGGCCAGATCCTGGGTTTTTTTCGTGTTTGAATCACGTAGTAATGTGGTAACACACTGAAGCAGTCAATTAAACCTGGTTTCGATCATTATTTCAGAGGATAACACCGGTTAGGTCTGGGTTAGGTCTGGGAAATGCGCGCATCTGGCTTATTCTTTCGCCTTCTTCGCATACTTCTTGGCCAGATCCTGGGTTTTTTTCGTGTTTGAATCACGTAGGAATGTGGTAACACACTGAAGCAGTCAATTAAACCTGGTTTCTATCAATATTTTAGGGGATAACACCGGTTAGGTCTGGGTTAGGTCTGGGTTATGCCCGCATCTGGCTCATGATTTTGCCTTCTTCGCATACTTGTTGGCCAGATCCTGGGTGTTTTTCGTGTTTGAATCACGTAGTAATGTGGTAACACACTGAAGCTGTCAATTAAACCTGGTTTCGATCAATATTTTAGAGGATAACACCGGTTAGGTCTGGGTTAGGTCTGGGTTATGCCCGCATCTGGCTCATGATTTTGCCTTCTTCGCATACTTGTTGGCCAGATCCTGGGTTTTTTTCGAGTTTGTATCACGTAGTAATGTGGTAATACACTGAAGCAGTCAATTAAACCTGGTTTCGATCAATATTTTAGAGGATAACACCGGTTAGGTCTGGGTTAGGTCTGGGATATGCCCGCATCTGGCTCATGATTTTGCCTTCTTCGCATACTTGTTGGCCAGACCCTGGGTTTTTTTCGAGTTTGAATCACGTAGTAATGTGGTAATACACTGAAGCAGTCAATTAAACCTGGTTTCGATCAATATTTTAGAGGATAACACCGGTTAGGTCTGGGTTAGGTCCGGGATATGCCCGCATCTGGCTCATGATTTTGCCTTCTTCGCATACTTGTTGGCCAGATCCTGGGTTTTTTTCGAGTTTGAATCACGTAGTAATGTGGTAATACACTGAAGCAGTCAATTAAACCTGGTTTCGATCAATATTTTAGAGGATAACACCGGTTAGGTCTGGGTTAGGTCTGGGATATGCCCGCATCTGGCTCATGATTTTGCCTTCTTCGCATACTTGTTGGCCAGATCTTGGGTTTTTTTCGTGTTTGAATCACGTAGTAATGTGGTAACACACTGAAGCAGTCAATTAAACCTGGTTTCGATCAATATTTTAGAGGATAACACCGGTTAGGTCTGGGTTAGGTCCGGGATATGCCCGCATCTGGCTCATGATTTTGCCTTCTTCGCATACTTGTTGGCCAGATCCTGGGTTTTTTTCGTGTTTGAATCACGTAGTAATGTGGTAACACACTGAAGCTGTCAATTAAACCTGGTTTCGATCAATATTTTAGAGGATAACACCGGTTAGGTCTGGGTTAGGTCTGGGTTATGCCCGCATCTGGCTCATGATTTTGCCTTCTTCGCATACTTGTTGGCCAGATCCTGGGTTTTTTTCGTGTTTGAATCACGTAGTAATGTGGTAACACACTGAAGCAGTCAATTAAACCTGGTTTCGATCATTATTTCAGAGGATAACACCGGTTAGGTCTGGGTTAGGTCTGGGAAATGCGCGCATCTGGCTTATTCTTTCGCCTTCTTCGCATACTTCTTGGCCAGATCCTGGGTTTTTTTCGTGTTTGAATCACGTAGGAATGTGGTAACACACCGAAGCAGTCAATTAAACCTGGTTTCGATCAATATTTTAGGGGATAACACCGGTTAGGTCTGGGGTTAGGTCTGGGTTATGCCCGCATCTGGCTCATGATTTTGCCTTCTTCGCATACTTGTTGGCCAGATCCTGGGTTTTTTTCGTGTTTGAATCACGTAGTAATGTGGTAACACACTGAAGCTGTCAATTAAACCTGGTTTCGATCAATATTTTAGAGGATAACACCGGTTAGGTCTGGGTTAGGTCTGGGATTTGCCCGTATCTGGCTCATGATTTTGCCTTCTTCGCAAACTTGTTGGCCAGATCCTGGGTATTTTCCATGTTTGAAACACGTAGTAATGTGGTAATACACTGAAGCAAACAATTAAACCTGGTTTCGATCAATATTTCAGAGGATAACACCGGTTAGGTCTGGGTTAGGTCTGGGTTATGCCCGCATCTGGCTCATGATTTTGCCTTCTTCGCATACTTGTTGGCCAGACCCTGGGTTTTTTTCGAGTTTGAATCACGTAGTAATGTGGTAATACACTGAAGCAGTCAATTAAACCTGGTTTCAATCAATATTTTAGAGGATAACACCGGTTAGGTCTGGCTTAGGTCTGGGTTATGCCCGCATCTGTCTCATGATTTTGCCTTCTTCGCATACTTGTTGGCCAGATCCTGGGTTTTTTTCGTGTTTCAATCACGTAGTAATGTTGTACCACACTGAAGCAGTCAATTAAACCTGGTTTCGATCAATATTTCAGAGGATAACACCGGTTAGGTCTGGGTTAGGTCTGGGATATGCGCGCATCTGGCTTATACTTTCGCCTTTTTCGCAAACTTGTTGGCCAGATCCTGGGTATTTTCCGTGTTTGAAACACGTAGTAATGTGGTAACACACTGAAGCAGTCAATAAAACCTGGTTTCGATCAATATTTTAGAGGATAACACCGGTTAGGTCTGGGTTAGGTCTGGGATTTGCGCACATATGGCTTATACTTTCGCCTTTTTCGCAAACTTGTTGGCCAGATCCTGGGTATTTTCCGTGTTTGAAACACGTAGTAATGTGGTAACACACTGAAGCAGTCAATTAATCCTGGTTTCGATCAATATTTCAGAGGATAACACCGGTTAGGTCTGGGTTAGGTCTGGGTTATGCCCGCATCTGGCTCATGATTTTGCCTTCTTCGCATACTTGTTGGCCAGATCCTGGGTTTTTTTCGTGTTTGAATCACGTAGTAATGTGGTAACACACTGAAGCAGTCAATTAAACCTGGTTTCGATCATTATTTCAGAGGATAACACCGGTTAGGTCTGGGTTAGGTCTGGGAAATGCGCGCATCTGGCTTATTCTTTCGCCTTCTTCGCATACTTCTTGGCCAGATCCTGGGTTTTTTTCGTGTTTGAATCACGTAGGAATGTGGTAACACACTGAAGCAGTCAATTAAACCTGGTTTCTATCAATATTTTAGGGGATAACACCGGTTAGGTCTGGGTTAGGTCTGGGTTATGCCCGCATCTGGCTCATGATTTTGCCTTCTTCGCATACTTGTTGGCCAGATCCTGGGTGTTTTTCGTGTTTGAATCACGTAGTAATGTGGTAACACACTGAAGCTGTCAATTAAACCTGGTTTCGATCAATATTTTAGAGGATAACACCGGTTAGGTCTGGGTTAGGTCTGGGTTATGCCCGCATCTGGCTCATGATTTTGCCTTCTTCGCATACTTGTTGGCCAGATCCTGGGTTTTTTTCGAGTTTGTATCACGTAGTAATGTGGTAATACACTGAAGCAGTCAATTAAACCTGGTTTCGATCAATATTTTAGAGGATAACACCGGTTAGGTCTGGGTTAGGTCTGGGATATGCCCGCATCTGGCTCATGATTTTGCCTTCTTCGCATACTTGTTGGCCAGACCCTGGGTTTTTTTCGAGTTTGAATCACGTAGTAATGTGGTAATACACTGAAGCAGTCAATTAAACCTGGTTTCGATCAATATTTTAGAGGATAACACCGGTTAGGTCTGGGTTAGGTCCGGGATATGCCCGCATCTGGCTCATGATTTTGCCTTCTTCGCATACTTGTTGGCCAGATCCTGGGTTTTTTTCGAGTTTGAATCACGTAGTAATGTGGTAATACACTGAAGCAGTCAATTAAACCTGGTTTCGATCAATATTTTAGAGGATAACACCGGTTAGGTCTGGGTTAGGTCTGGGATATGCCCGCATCTGGCTCATGATTTTGCCTTCTTCGCATACTTGTTGGCCAGATCTTGGGTTTTTTTCGTGTTTGAATCACGTAGTAATGTGGTAACACACTGAAGCAGTCAATTAAACCTGGTTTCGATCAATATTTTAGAGGATAACACCGGTTAGGTCTGGGTTAGGTCCGGGATATGCCCGCATCTGGCTCATGATTTTGCCTTCTTCGCATACTTGTTGGCCAGATCCTGGGTTTTTTTCGTGTTTGAATCACGTAGTAATGTGGTAACACACTGAAGCTGTCAATTAAACCTGGTTTCGATCAATATTTTAGAGGATAACACCGGTTAGGTCTGGGTTAGGTCTGGGTTATGCCCGCATCTGGCTCATGATTTTGCCTTCTTCGCATACTTGTTGGCCAGATCCTGGGTTTTTTTCGTGTTTGAATCACGTAGTAATGTGGTAACACACTGAAGCTGTCAATTAAACCTGGTTTCGATCAATATTTTAGAGGATAACACCGGTTAGGTCTGGGTTAGGTCTGGGTTATGCCCGCATCTGGCTCATGATTTTGCCTTCTTCGCATACTTGTTGGGCAGATCCTGGGATTTTTTCGTGTTTGAATCACGTAGTAATGTGGTAACACACTGAAGCTGTCAATTAAACCCGGTTTCGATCAATATTTCAGAGGATAACACCGGTTAGGTCTGGGTTAGGTGTGGGTTATGCCCGCATCTGGCTCATGATTTTGCCTTCTTCGCATACTTGTTGGCCAGATCCTGGGTTTTTTTCGTGTTTGAATCACGTAGTAATGTGGTAACACACTGAAGCAGTCAATTAAACCTGGTTTCGATCAATATTTTAGAGGATAACACCGGTTAGGTCTGGGTTAGGTCTGGGTTATGCCCGCATCTGGCTCATGATTTTGCCTTCATCGCATACTTGTTGGCGAGATCCTGGGTTTTTCCGTGTTTGAATCACGTAGTAATGTGGTAACACACTGAAGCAGTCAATTAAACCTGGTTTCGATCATTATTTCAGAGGATAACACCGGTTAGGTTTGGGTTAGGTCTGGGAAATGCGCGCATCTGGCTTATTCTTTCGCCTTCTTCGCATACTTCTTGGCCAGATCCTGGGTTTTATTCGTGTTTGAATCACGTAGGAATGTGGTAACACACTGAAGCAGTCAATTAAACCTGGTTTCGATCAATATTTTAGGGGATAACACCGGTGAGGTCTGGGTTAGGTCTGGGTTATGCCCGCATCTGGCTCATGATTTTGCCTTCTTCGCATACTGGTTGGCCAGATCCTGGGTTTTTTTCGTGTTTGAATCACGTAGTAATGTGGTAACACACTGAAGCTGTCAATTAAACCTGGTTTCGATCAATATTTTAGAGGATAACACCGGTTAGGTCTGGGTTAGGTCCTGGATATGCCCGCATCTGGCTCATGATTTTGCCTTCTTCGCATACTTGTTGGCCAGATCCTGGGTTTTTTTCGTGTTTGAATCACATAGTAATGTGGTAACACACTGAAGCTGTCAATTAAACCTGGTTTCGATCAATATTTTAGAGGATAACACCGGTTAGGTCTGGGTTAGGTCTGGGTTATGCCCGCATCTGGCTCATGATTTTGCCTTCTTCGCATACTTGTTGGCCAGATCCTGGGTTTTTTTCGTGTTTGAATCACGTAGTAATGTGGTAACACACTGAAGCTGTCCATTAAACCTGGTTTCGATCAATATTTTAGAGGATAACACCGGTTAGGTCTGGGTTAGGTCTGGGTTATGCCCGCATCTGGCTCATGATTTTGCCTTCTTCGCATACTTGTTGGGCAGATCCTGGGTTTTTTTCGTGTTTGAATCACGTAGTAATGTGGTAACTCACTGAAGCTGTCAATTAAACCCGGTTTCGATCAATATTTCAGAGGATAACACCGGTTAGGTCTGGGTTAGGTGTGGGTTATGCCCGCATCTGGCTCATGATTTTGCCTTCTTCGCATACTTGTTGGCCAGATCCTGGGTTTTTTTCGTGTTTGAATCACGTAGTAATGTGGTAACACACTGAAGCAGTCAATTAAACCTGGTTTCGATCAATATTTCAGAGGATAACGCCGGTTAGGTCTGGGTTAGGTCCGGGATATGCCCGCATCTGGCTCATGATTTTGCCTTCTTCGCATACTTGTTGGCCAGATCCTGGGTTTTTTCCGTGTTTGAATCACGTAGTAATGTGGTAACACACTGAAGCAGTCAATTAAACCTGGTTTCGATCAATATTTCAGAGGATAACACCGGTAAGGTCTGGGTTAGGTCATGGAAATGCGCGCATCTGGCTTATACTTTCGCCTTTTTCGCAAACTTGTTGGCCAGATCCTGGGTTTTTTTCGTGTTTGAATCACGTAGTAATGTGGTAACACACTGAAGCTGTCAATTAAACCTGGTTTCGATCAATATTTTAGAGGATAACACCGGTTAGGTCTGGGTTAGGTCTGGGTTATGCCCGCATCTGGCTCATGATTTTGCCTTCTTCGCATACTTGTTGGCCAGATCCTGGGTTTTTTTCGTGTTTCAATCACGTAGTAATGTTGTTCCACACTGAAGCAGTCAATTAAACCTGGTTTTGATCAATATTTCAGAGGATAACACCGGTTAGGTCTGGGTTAGGTCTGGGATATGCGCGCACCTGGCTTATACTTTCGCCTTTTTCGCAAACTTGTTGGCCAGATCCTGGGTATTTTCCGTGTTTGAAGCACGTAGTAATGTGGTAACACACTGAAGCAGTCAATAAAACCTGGTTTCGATCAATATTTTAGAGGATAACACCGATTAGGTCTGGGTTAGGTCTGGGATTTGCGCGCATCTGGCTTATACTTTCGCCTTTTTCGCAAACTTGTTGGCCAGATCCTGGGTATTTTCCGTGTTTGAAACACGTAGTAATGTGGTAACACACTGAAGCAGTCAATTAATCCTGGTTTCGATCAATATTTCAGAGGATAACACCGGTTAGGTCTGGGTTATGCCCGCATCTGGCTCATGATTTTGCCTTCTTCGCATACTTGTTGGCCAGATCCTGGGTTTTTTTCGTGTTTGAATCACGTAGTAATGTGGTAACACACTGAAGCTGTCAATTAAACCTGGTTTCGATCAATATTTTAGAGGATAACACCGGTTAGGTCTGGGTTAGGTCTGGGTTATGCCCGCATCTGGCTCATGATTTTGCCTTCTTCGCATACTTGTTGGCCAGATCTTGGGTTTTTTTCGTGTTTGAATCACGTAGTAATGTGGTAACACACTGAAGCAGTCAATTAAACCTGGTTTCGATCAATATTTTAGAGGATAACACCGGTTAGGTCTGGGTTAGGTCTGGGTTATGCCCGCATCTGGCTCATGATTTTGCCTTCATCGCATACTTGTTGGCCAGATCCTGGGTTTTTTCCGTGTTTGAATCACGTAGTAATGTGGTAACACACTGAAGCAGTCAATTAAACCTGGTGTCGATCATTATTTCAGAGGATAACACCGGTTAGGTTTGGGTTAGGTCTGGGAAATGCGCGCATCTGGCTTATTCTTTCGCCTTCTTCGCATACTTCTTGGCCAGATCCTGGGTTTTATTCGTGTTTGAATCACGTAGGAATGTGGTAACACACTGAAGCAGTCAATTAAACCTGGTTTCGATCAATATTTTAGGGGATAACACCGGTTAGGTCTGGGTTAGGTCTGGGTTATGCCCGCATCTGGCTCATGATTTTGCCTTCTTCGCATACTGGTTGGCCAGATCCTGGGTTTTTTTCGTGTTTGAATCACGTAGTAATGTGGTAACACACTGAAGCTGTCAATTAAACCTGGTTTCGATCAATATTTTAGAGGATAACACCGGTTAGGTCTGGGTTAGGTCTGGGTTATGCCCGCATCTGGCTCATGATTTTGCCTTCTTCGCATACTTGTTGGCCAGATCTTGGGTATTTTTCGTGTTTGAATCACGTAGTAATGTGGTAACACACTGAAGCAGTCAATTAAACCTGGTTTCGATCAATATTTTAGAGGATAACACCGGTTAGGTCTGGGTTAGGTCCGGGATATGCCCGCATCTGGCTCATGATTTTGCCTTCTTCGCATACTTGTTGGCCAGATCCTGGGTTTTTTTCGTGTTTGAATCACGTAGTAATGTGGTAACACACTGAAGCTGTCAATTAAACCTGGTTTCGATCAATATTTTAGAGGATAACACCGGTTAGGTCTGGGTTAGGTCTGGGTTATGCCCGCATCTGGCTCATGATTTTGCCTTCTTCGCATACTTGTTGGCCAGATCCTGGATTTTTTTCGTGTTTGAATCACGTAGTAATGTGGTAACACACTGAAGCTGTCAATTAAACCTGGTTTCGATCAATATTTTAGAGGATAACACCGGTTAGGTCTGGGTTAGGTCTGGGTTATGCCCGCATCTGGCTCATGATTTTGCCTTCTTCGCATACTTGTTGGGCAGATCCTGGGTTTTTTTCGTGTTTGAATCACGTAGTAATGTGGTAACACACTGAAGCTGTCAATTAAACCCGGTTTCGATCAATATTTCAGAGGATAACACCGGTTAGGTCTGGGTTAGGTGTGGGTTATGCCCGCATCTGGCTCATGATTTTGCCTTCTTCGCATACTTGTTGGCCAGATCCTGGGTTTTTTTCGTGTTTGAATCACGTAGTAATGTGGTAACACACTGAAGCAGTCAATTAAACCTGGTTTCGATCAATATTTTAGAGGATAACACCGGTTAGGTCTGGGTTAGGTCTGGGTTATGCCCGCATCTGGCTCATGATTTTGCCTTCATCGCATACTTGTTGGCCAGATCCTGGGTTTTTTCCGTGTATGAATCACGTAGTAATGTGGTAACACACTGAAGCAGTCAATTAAACCTGGTTTCGATCATTATTTCAGAGGATAACACCGGTTAGGTTTGGGTTAGGTCTGGGAAATGCGCGCATCTGGCTTATTCTTTCGCCTTCTTCGCATACTTCTTGGCCAGATCCTGGGTTTTATTCGTGTTTGAATCACGTAGGAATGTGGTAACACACTGAAGCAGTCAATTAAACCTGGTTTCGATCAATATTTTAGGGGATAACACCGGTTAGGTCTGGGTTAGGTCTGGGTTATGCCCGCATCTGGCTCATGATTTTGCCTTCTTCGCATACTGGTTGGCCAGATCCTGGGTTTTTTTCGTGTTTGAATCACGTAGTAATGTGGTAACACACTGAAGCTGTCAATTAAACCTGGTTTCGATCAATATTTTAGAGGATAACACCGGTTAGGTCTGGGTTAGGTCTGGGTTATGCCCGCATCTGGCTCATGATTTTGCCTTCTTCGCATACTTGTTGGCCAGATCTTGGGTTTTTTTCGTGTTTGAATCACGTAGTAATGTGGTAACACACTGAAGCAGTCAATTAAACCTGGTTTCGATCAATATTTTAGGGGATAACACCGGTTAGGTCTGGGTTAGGTCTGGGTTATGCCCGCATCTGGCTCATGATTTTGCCTTCTTCGCATACTGGTTGGCCAGATCCTGGGTTTTTTTCGTGTTTGAATCACGTAGTAATGTGGTAACACACTGAAGCTGTCAATTAAACCTGGTTTCGATCAATATTTTAGAGGATAACACCGGTTAGGTCTGGGTTAGGTCTGGGTTATGCCCGCATCTGGCCCATGATTTTGCCTTCTTCGCATACTTGTTGGCCAGATCTTGGGTTTTTTTCGTGTTTGAATCACGTAGTAATGTGGTAACACACTGAAGCAGTCAATTAAACCTGGTTTCGATCAATATTTTAGAGGATAACACCGGTTAGGTCTGGGTTAGGTCCGGGATATGCCCGCATCTGGCTCATGATTTTGCCTTCTTCGCATACTTGTTGGCCAGATCCTGGGTTTTTTTCGTGTTTGAATCACGTAGTAATGTGGTAACACACTGAAGCTGTCAATTAAACCTGGTTTCGATCAATATTTTAGAGGATAACACCGGTTAGGTCTGGGTTAGGTCTGGGTTATGCCCGCATCTGGCTCATGATTTTGCCTTCTTCGCATACTTGTTGGCCAGATCCTGGGTTTTTTTCGTGTTTGAATCACGTAGTAATGTGGTAACACACTGAAGCTGTCAATTAAACCTGGTTTCGATCAATATTTTAGAGGATAACACCGGTTAGGTCTGGGTTAGGTCTGGGTGATGCCCGCATCTGGCTCATGATTTTGCCTTCTTCGCATACTTGTTGGGCAGATCCTGGGTTTTTTTCGTGTTTGAATCACGTAGTAATGTGGTAACACACTGAAGCTGTCAATTAAACCCGGTTTCGATCAATATTTCTGAGGATAACACCGGTTAGGTCTGGGTTAGGTCCGGGATATGCCCGCATCTGGCTCATGATTTTGCCTTCTTCGCATACTTGTTGGCCAGATCCTGGGTTTTTTCCGTGTTTGAATCACGTAGTAATGTGGTAACACACTGAAGCAGTCAATTAAACCTGGTTTCGATCAATATTTCAGAGGATAACACCAGTTAGGTCTGGGTTAGGTCTGGGATTTGCGCGCATTTGGCTTATACTTTCGCCTTTTTCGCAAACTTGTTGGCCAGATCCTGGGTATTTTCCGTGTTTGAATCACGTAGTAATGTGGTAACACACTGAAGCAGTCAATTAAACCTGGTTTCGATCAATATTTTAGAGGATAACACCGGTAAGGTCTGGGTTAGGTCATGGAAATGCGCGCATCTGGCTTATACTTTCGCCTTTTTCGCAAACTTGTTGGCCAGATCCTGGGTTTTTTTCGTGTTTGAATCACGTAGTAATGTGGTAACACACAACAGCTGTCAATTAAACCTGGTTTCGATCAATATTTTAGAGGATAACACCGGTTAGGTCTGGGTTAGGTCTGGGTTATGCCCGCATCTGGCTCATGATTTTGCCTTCTTCGCATACTTGTTGGCCAGATCCTGGGTTTTTTTCGTGTTTGAATCACGTAGTAATGTGGTAACACACTGAAGCTGTCAATTAAACCTGGTTTCGATCAATATTTTAGAGGATAACACCGGTTAGGTCTGGGTTAGGTCTGGGTTATGCCCGCATCTGGCTCATGATTTTGCCTTCTTCGCATATTTGTTGGGCAGATCCTGGGTTTTTTTCGTGTTTGAATCACGTAGTAATGTGGTAACACACTGAAGCTGTCAATTAAACCCGGTTTCGATCAATATTTCAGAGGATAACACCGGTTAGGTCTGGGTTAGGTGTGGGTTATGCCCGCATCTGGCTCATGATTTTGCCTTCTTCGCATACTTGTTGGCCAGATCCTGGGTTTTTTTCGTGTTTGAATCACGTAGTAATGTGGTAACACACTGAAGCAGTCAATTAAACCTGGTTTCGATCAATATTTCAGAGGATAACACCGGTTAGGTCTGGGTTAGGTCCGGGATATGCCCGCATCTGGCTCATGATTTTGCCTTCTTCGCATACTTGTTGGCCAGACCCTGGGTTTTTTCCGTGTTTGAATCACGTAGTAATGTGGTAACACACTGAAGCAGTCAATTAAACCTGGTTTCGATCAATATTTCAGAGGATAACACCGGTAAGGTCTGGGTTAGGTCTGGGATTTGCGCGCATATGGCTTATACTTTCGCCTTTTTCGCAAACTTGTTGGCCAGATCCTGGGTATTTTCCGTGTTTGAATCACGTAGTAATGTAGTAATACACTGAAGCAGTCAATTAAACCTGGTTTCGATCAATATTTTAGAGGATAACACCGGTTAGGTCTGGGTTAGGTCTTGGTTATGCCCGCATCTGGCTCATGATTTTGCCTTCTTCGCATACTTGTTGGCCAGATCCTGGGTTTTTTTCGTGTTTCAATCACGTAGTAATGTGGTACCACACTGAAGCAGTCAATTAAACCTGGTTTCGATCAATATTTTAGAGGATAACGCCGGTTAGGTCTGGGTTAGGTCTGGGAAATGCGCGCATCTGGCTCATGATTTTGCCTTCTTCGCATACTTGTTGGCCAGATCCTGGGTTTTTTTCGTGTTTGAATCACGTAGTAATGTGGTAACACACTGAAGCTGTCAATTAAACCTGGATTCGATCAATATTTTAGAGGATAACACCGGTCAGGTCTGGGTTAGGTCTGGGTTATGCCCGCATCTGGCTCATGATTTTGCCTTCTTCGCACACTTGTTGGCCAGATCCTGGGCTTTTTTCGTGTTTGAATCACGTAGTAATGTGGTAATACACTGAAGCAGTCAATAAAACCTGGTTTCGATCAATATTTTAGAGGATAACACCGATTAGGTCTGGGTTAGGTCTGGGTTATGCCCGCATCTGGCTCATGGTTTTGCCTTCTTCGCATACTTGTTGGCCAGATCCTGGGTTTTTTTCGTGTTTGAATCACGTAGTAATGTGGTAACACACTGAAGCTGTCAATTAAACCTGGATTCGGACAGTATTTTAGAGGATAACACCGGTTAGGTCTGGGTTAGGTCTGAAATATGCCCGCATCTGGCTCATGATTTTGCCTTCTTCGCATACTTGTTGGCCAGATCCTGGGTTTTTTTCGCGTTTGAATCACGTAGTAATGTGGTAACACACTGAAGCTGTCAATTAAACCTGGTTTCGATCAATATTTTAGAGGATAACACCGGTTAGGTCTGGGTTAGGTCTGGGTTATGCCCGCATCTGGCTCATGATTTTGCCTTCTTCGCATACTTGTTGGGCAGATCCTGGGTTTTTTTCGTGTTTGAATCACGTAGTAATGTGGTAACACACTGAAGCTGTCAATTAAACCCGGTTTCGATCAATATTTCAGAGGATAACACCGGTTAGGTCTGGGTTAGGTGTGGGTTATGCCCGCATCTGGCTCATGATTTTGCCTTCTTCGCATACTTGTTGGCCAGATCCTGGGTTTTTTTCGTGTTTGAATCACGTAGTAATGTGGTAACACACTGAAGCAGTCAATTAAACCTGGTTTCGATCAATATTTTAGAGGATAACACCGGTTAGGTCTGGGTTAGGTCTGGGTTATGCCCGCATCTGGCTCATGATTTTGCCTTCATCGCATACTTGTTGGCCAGATCCTGGGTTTTTTCCGTGTATGAATCACGTAGTAATGTGGTAACACACTGAAGCAGTCAATTAAACCTGGTTTCGATCATTATTTCAGAGGATAACACCGGTTAGGTTTGGGTTAGGTCTGGGAAATGCGCGCATCTGGCTTATTCTTTCGCCTTCTTCGCATACTTCTTGGCCAGATCCTGGGTTTTATTCGTGTTTGAATCACGTAGGAATGTGGTAACACACTGAAGCAGTCAATTAAACCTGGTTTCGATCAATATTTTAGGGGATAACACCGGTTAGGTCTGGGTTAGGTCTGGGTTATGCCCGCATCTGGCTCATGATTTTGCCTTCTTCGCATACTGGTTGGCCAGATCCTGGGTTTTTTTCGTGTTTGAATCACGTAGTAATGTGGTAACACACTGAAGCTGTCAATTAAACCTGGTTTCGATCAATATTTTAGAGGATAACACCGGTTAGGTCTGGGTTAGGTCTGGGTTATGCCCGCATCTGGCTCATGATTTTGCCTTCTTCGCATACTTGTTGGCCAGATCTTGGGTTTTTTTCGTGTTTGAATCACGTAGTAATGTGGTAACACACTGAAGCAGTCAATTAAACCTGGTTTCGATCAATATTTTAGGGGATAACACCGGTTAGGTCTGGGTTAGGTCTGGGTTATGCCCGCATCTGGCTCATGATTTTGCCTTCTTCGCATACTGGTTGGCCAGATCCTGGGTTTTTTTCGTGTTTGAATCACGTAGTAATGTGGTAACACACTGAAGCTGTCAATTAAACCTGGTTTCGATCAATATTTTAGAGGATAACACCGGTTAGGTCTGGGTTAGGTCTGGGTTATGCCCGCATCTGGCCCATGATTTTGCCTTCTTCGCATACTTGTTGGCCAGATCTTGGGTTTTTTTCGTGTTTGAATCACGTAGTAATGTGGTAACACACTGAAGCAGTCAATTAAACCTGGTTTCGATCAATATTTTAGAGGATAACACCGGTTAGGTCTGGGTTAGGTCCGGGATATGCCCGCATCTGGCTCATGATTTTGCCTTCTTCGCATACTTGTTGGCCAGATCCTGGGTTTTTTTCGTGTTTGAATCACGTAGTAATGTGGTAACACACTGAAGCTGTCAATTAAACCTGGTTTCGATCAATATTTTAGAGGATAACACCGGTTAGGTCTGGGTTAGGTCTGGGTTATGCCCGCATCTGGCTCATGATTTTGCCTTCTTCGCATACTTGTTGGCCAGATCCTGGGTTTTTTTCGTGTTTGAATCACGTAGTAATGTGGTAACACACTGAAGCTGTCAATTAAACCTGGTTTCGATCAATATTTTAGAGGATAACACCGGTTAGGTCTGGGTTAGGTCTGGGTTATGCCCGCATCTGGCTCATGATTTTGCCTTCTTCGCATACTTGTTGGGCAGATCCTGGGTTTTTTTCGTGTTTGAATCACGTAGTAATGTGGTAACACACTGAAGCTGTCAATTAAACCCGGTTTCGATCAATATTTCTGAGGATAACACCGGTTAGGTCTGGGTTAGGTCCGGGATATGCCCGCATCTGGCTCATGATTTTGCCTTCTTCGCATACTTGTTGGCCAGATCCTGGGTTTTTTCCGTGTTTGAATCACGTAGTAATGTGGTAACACACTGAAGCAGTCAATTAAACCTGGTTTCGATCAATATTTCAGAGGATAACACCAGTTAGGTCTGGGTTAGGTCTGGGATTTGCGCGCATTTGGCTTATACTTTCGCCTTTTTCGCAAACTTGTTGGCCAGATCCTGGGTATTTTCCGTGTTTGAATCACGTAGTAATGTGGTAACACACTGAAGCAGTCAATTAAACCTGGTTTCGATCAATATTTTAGAGGATAACACCGGTAAGGTCTGGGTTAGGTCATGGAAATGCGCGCATCTGGCTTATACTTTCGCCTTTTTCGCAAACTTGTTGGCCAGATCCTGGGTTTTTTTCGTGTTTGAATCACGTAGTAATGTGGTAACACACAACAGCTGTCAATTAAACCTGGTTTCGATCAATATTTTAGAGGATAACACCGGTTAGGTCTGGGTTAGGTCTGGGTTATGCCCGCATCTGGCTCATGATTTTGCCTTCTTCGCATACTTGTTGGCCAGATCCTGGGTTTTTTTCGTGTTTGAATCACGTAGTAATGTGGTAACACACTGAAGCTGTCAATTAAACCTGGTTTCGATCAATATTTTAGAGGATAACACCGGTTAGGTCTGGGTTAGGTCTGGGTTATGCCCGCATCTGGCTCATGATTTTGCCTTCTTCGCATATTTGTTGGGCAGATCCTGGGTTTTTTTCGTGTTTGAATCACGTAGTAATGTGGTAACACACTGAAGCTGTCAATTAAACCCGGTTTCGATCAATATTTCAGAGGATAACACCGGTTAGGTCTGGGTTAGGTGTGGGTTATGCCCGCATCTGGCTCATGATTTTGCCTTCTTCGCATACTTGTTGGCCAGATCCTGGGTTTTTTTCGTGTTTGAATCACGTAGTAATGTGGTAACACACTGAAGCAGTCAATTAAACCTGGTTTCGATCAATATTTCAGAGGATAACACCGGTTAGGTCTGGGTTAGGTCCGGGATATGCCCGCATCTGGCTCATGATTTTGCCTTCTTCGCATACTTGTTGGCCAGACCCTGGGTTTTTTCCGTGTTTGAATCACGTAGTAATGTGGTAACACACTGAAGCAGTCAATTAAACCTGGTTTCGATCAATATTTCAGAGGATAACACCGGTAAGGTCTGGGTTAGGTCTGGGATTTGCGCGCATATGGCTTATACTTTCGCCTTTTTCGCAAACTTGTTGGCCAGATCCTGGGTATTTTCCGTGTTTGAATCACGTAGTAATGTAGTAATACACTGAAGCAGTCAATTAAACCTGGTTTCGATCAATATTTTAGAGGATAACACCGGTTAGGTCTGGGTTAGGTCTTGGTTATGCCCGCATCTGGCTCATGATTTTGCCTTCTTCGCATACTTGTTGGCCAGATCCTGGGTTTTTTTCGTGTTTCAATCACGTAGTAATGTGGTACCACACTGAAGCAGTCAATTAAACCTGGTTTCGATCAATATTTTAGAGGATAACGCCGGTTAGGTCTGGGTTAGGTCTGGGAAATGCGCGCATCTGGCTCATGATTTTGCCTTCTTCGCATACTTGTTGGCCAGATCCTGGGTTTTTTTCGTGTTTGAATCACGTAGTAATGTGGTAACACACTGAAGCTGTCAATTAAACCTGGATTCGATCAATATTTTAGAGGATAACACCGGTCAGGTCTGGGTTAGGTCTGGGTTATGCCCGCATCTGGCTCATGATTTTGCCTTCTTCGCACACTTGTTGGCCAGATCCTGGGCTTTTTTCGTGTTTGAATCACGTAGTAATGTGGTAATACACTGAAGCAGTCAATAAAACCTGGTTTCGATCAATATTTTAGAGGATAACACCGATTAGGTCTGGGTTAGGTCTGGGTTATGCCCGCATCTGGCTCATGGTTTTGCCTTCTTCGCATACTTGTTGGCCAGATCCTGGGTTTTTTTCGTGTTTGAATCACGTAGTAATGTGGTAACACACTGAAGCTGTCAATTAAACCTGGATTCGGACAGTATTTTAGAGGATAACACCGGTTAGGTCTGGGTTAGGTCTGAAATATGCCCGCATCTGGCTCATGATTTTGCCTTCTTCGCATACTTGTTGGCCAGATCCTGGGTTTTTTTCGCGTTTGAATCACGTAGTAATGTGGTAACACACTGAAGCTGTCAATTAAACCTGGTTTCGATCAATATTTTAGAGGATAACACCGGTTAGGTCTGGGTTAGGTCTGGGTTATGCCCGCATCTGGCTCATGATTTTGCCTTCATCGCATACTTGTTGGCCAGATCCTGGGTTTTTTCCGTGTTTGAATCACGTAGTAATGTGGTAACACACTGAAGCAGTCAATTAAACCTGGGTTTCGATCAATATTTCAGAGGATAAGACCGGTTAGGTCTGGGTTGGTCTGGGATATGCGCGCATCTGGCTTATACTTTCGCCTTTTTCGCAAACTTGTTGGCTAGATCCTGGGTTTTTTTCGGGTTTGAATAACGCAGTAATGTGGTAACACACTGAAGCTGTCAATTAAACCTGGTTTCGATCAATATTTTAGAGGATAACACCGGTCAGGTCTGGGTTAGGTCTGGGTTATGCCCGCATCTGGCTCATGATTTTGCCTTCTTCGCACACTTGTTGGCCAGATCCTGGGCTTTTTACGTGTTTGAATCACGTAGTAATGTGGTAATACACTGAAGCAGTCAATAAAACCTGGTTTCGATCAATATTTTAGAGGATAACACCGATTAGGTTCGGGTTAGGTCTGGGTTATGCCCGCATCTGGCTCATGGTTTTGCCTTCTTCGCATACTTGTTGGCCAGATCCTGGGTTTTTTTCGGGTTTGAATCACGTAGTAATGTGGTAACACACTGAAGCAGTCAATTAAACCTGGTTTCGATCAATATTTTAGAGGATAACACCGGTTAGGTCTGGGTTAGGTCTGGGTTATGCCCGCATCTGGCTCATGATTTTGCCTTCATCGCATACTTGTTGGCCAGATCCTGGGTTTTTTCCGTGATTGAATCACGTAGTAATGTGGTAATACACTGAAGCAGTCAATTAAACCTGGTTTCGATCATTATTTCAGAGGATAACACCGGTTAGGTCTGGGTTAGGTCTGGGAAATGCGCGCATCTGGCTTATTCTTTCGCCTTCCTCGCATACTTCTTGGCCAGATCCTGGGTTTTTTTCGTGTTTGACTCACGTAGGAATGTGGTAACACACTGAAGCAGTCAATTAAACCTGGTTTCGATCAATATTTTAGAGGATAACACCGGTTAGGTCTGGGTTAGGTCCGGGATATGCCCGCATCTGGCTCATGATTTCGCCTTCTTCGCACACTTGTTGGCCAGATCCTGGGCTTTTTACGTGTTTGAATCACGTAGTAATGTGGTAATACACTGAAGCAGTCAATAAAACCTGGTTTCGATCAATATTTTAGAGGATAACACCGGTTAGGTCTGGGTTAGGTCTGGGTTATGCCCGCATCTGGCTCATGATTTTGCCTTCATCGCATACTTGTTGGCCAGATCCTGGGTTTTTTCCGTGTTTGAATCACGTAGTAATGTGGTAACACACTGAAGCAGTCAATTAAACCTGGGTTTCGATCAATATTTCAGAGGATAAGACCGGTTAGGTCTGGGTTGGTCTGGGATATGCGCGCATCTGGCTTATACTTTCGCCTTTTTCGCAAACTTGTTGGCTAGATCCTGGGTTTTTTTCGGGTTTGAATAACGCAGTAATGTGGTAACACACTGAAGCTGTCAATTAAACCTGGTTTCGATCAATATTTTAGAGGATAACACCGGTCAGGTCTGGGTTAGGTCTGGGTTATGCCCGCATCTGGCTCATGATTTTGCCTTCTTCGCACACTTGTTGGCCAGATCCTGGGCTTTTTACGTGTTTGAATCACGTAGTAATGTGGTAATACACTGAAGCAGTCAATAAAACCTGGTTTCGATCAATATTTTAGAGGATAACACCGATTAGGTTCGGGTTAGGTCTGGGTTATGCCCGCATCTGGCTCATGGTTTTGCCTTCTTCGCATACTTGTTGGCCAGATCCTGGGTTTTTTTCGGGTTTGAATCACGTAGTAATGTGGTAACACACTGAAGCAGTCAATTAAACCTGGTTTCGATCAATATTTTAGAGGATAACACCGGTTAGGTCTGGGTTAGGTCTGGGTTATGCCCGCATCTGGCTCATGATTTTGCCTTCATCGCATACTTGTTGGCCAGATCCTGGGTTTTTTCCGTGATTGAATCACGTAGTAATGTGGTAATACACTGAAGCAGTCAATTAAACCTGGTTTCGATCATTATTTCAGAGGATAACACCGGTTAGGTCTGGGTTAGGTCTGGGAAATGCGCGCATCTGGCTTATTCTTTCGCCTTCCTCGCATACTTCTTGGCCAGATCCTGGGTTTTTTTCGTGTTTGACTCACGTAGGAATGTGGTAACACACTGAAGCAGTCAATTAAACCTGGTTTCGATCAATATTTTAGAGGATAACACCGGTTAGGTCTGGGTTAGGTCCGGGATATGCCCGCATCTGGCTCATGATTTCGCCTTCTTCGCATACTTGTTGGCCATATCCTGGGTTTTTTTCGTGTTTGAATCACGTAGTAATGTGGTAACACACTGAAGCTGTCAATTAAACCTGGTTTCGATCAATATTTTAGAGGATAACACCGGTTAGGTCTGGGTTAGGTCTGGGTTATGCCCGCATCTGGCTCATGATTTTGCCTTCTTCGCATACTTGTTGGACAGATCCTGGATTTTTTTCGTGTTTGAATCACGTAGTAATGTGGTAACACACTGAAGCTGTCAATTAAACCTGGTTTCGATCAATATTTTAGAGGATAACACCGGTTAGGTCTGGGTTAGGTCTGGGTTATGCCCGCATCTGGCTCATGATTTTGCCTTCTTCGCATACTTGTTGGCCAGATCCTGGGGTTTTTTTCGTGTTTGAATCACGTAGTAATGTGGTAACACACTGAAGCTGTCAATTAAACCTGGTTTCGATCAATATTTCAGAGGATAACACCGGTTAGGTCTGGGTTAGGTCTGGGTTATGCCCGCATCTGGCTCATGATTTTGCCTTCTTCGCATACTTGTTGGCCATATCCTGGGTTTTTATCGTGTTTGAATCACGTAGTAATGTGGTAACACACTGAAGCAGTCAATTAAACCTGGTTTCGATCAATATTTCAGAGGATAACACCGGTTAGGTCTGGGTTAGGTCCGGGATATGCCCGCATCTGGCTCATGATTTTGCCTTCTTCGCATACTTGTTGGCCAGATGCTGGGTTTTTTCCGTGTTTGAATCACGTAGTAATGTGGTAACACACTGAAGCAGTCAATTAAACCAGGTTTCGATTAATATTTTAGAGGATAACACCGGTTAGGTCTGGGTTAGGTCTGGGATTTGCGCGCATTTGGCTTATACTTTCGCCTTTTTCGCAAACTTGTTGGCCAGATCCTGGGTATTTTCCGTGTTTGAATCACGTAGTAATGTGGTAATACACTGAAGCAGTCAATTAAACCTGGTTTCGATCAATATTTTAGAGGATAACACCGGTTAGGTCTGGGTTAGGTCTGGGTTATGCCCGCATCTGGCTCATGATTTTGCCTTCTTCGCATACTTGTTGGCCAGATCCTGGGTTTTTTTCGTGTTTCAATCACGTAGTAATGTGGTAATACACTGAAGCAGTCAATTAAACCTGGTTTCGATCAATATTTTAGAGGATAACTGCGGTTAGGTCTGGGTTTGGTCTGGGATATGCGCGCATCTGGCTTATGCTTTCGCCTTTTTCGCAAACTTGTTGGCCAGATCCTGGATTTTTTCCGTGTTTGAATCACGTAGTAATGTTGTACCACACTGAGGCAGTCAATTAAACCTGGATTCGGACAGTATTTTAGAGGATAACACCGGTTAGGTCTGGGTTAGGACTGGGATATGCCCGCATCTGGCTCATAATTTTGCCTTCTTCGCATACTTGTTGGCCAGATCCTGGGTTTTTTTCGTGTTTGAATCACGTAGTAATGTGGTAACACACTGAAGCTGTCAATTAAACCTGGTTTCGATCAATATTTTAGAGGATAACACCGGTTAGGTCTGGGTTATGTCTGGATTATGCCCGCATCTGGCTCATGATTTTGCCTTCATCGCATAGTTGTTGGCCAGATCCTGGGTTTTTTCCGTGTTTGAATCACGTAGTAATGTGGTAACACACTGAAGCAGTCAATTAAACCTGGGTTTCGATCAATATTTCAGAGGATAACACCGGCTAGGTCTGGGTTAGGTCTGGGATATGCGCGCATCTGGCTTATACTTTCGCCTTTTTCGCAAACTTGTTGGCTAGATCCTGGGTTTTTTTCGGGTTTGAATAACGCAGTAATGTGGTACCACACTGAAGCAGTCAATTAAACCTGGTTTCGATCAATATTTTAGAGGATAACGCCGGTTAGGTCTGGGTTAGGTCTGGGAAATGCGCGCATCTGGCTCATGATTTTGCCTTCTTCGCATACTTGTTGGCCAGATCCTGGGTATTTTCCGTGTTTGAATCACGTAGTAATGTGGTAACACACTGAAGCAGTCAATTAAACCTGGTTTCGATCAATATTTCAGAGGATAACACCGGTTAGGTCTGGGTTAGGTCCGGTATATGCCCGCATCTGGCTCATGATTTTGCCTTCTTCGCAAACTTGTTGGCCAGATCCTGGGTATTTTCCGTGTTTGAAACACGTAGTAATGTGGTAACACACTGAAGCAGTCAATTAAACCTGGTTTCGATCAATATTTCAGAGGATAACACCGGTTAGGTCTGGGTTAGGTCTGGGATATGCGCGCATCTGGCTTATACTTTCGCCTTTTTCGCAAACTTGTTGGCTAGATCCTGGGTTTTTTTCGGGTTTGAATAACGCAGTAATGTGGTAACACACTGAAGCAGTCAATTAAACCTGGTTTTGATCAATATTTCAGAGGATAACACCGGTTAGGTCTGGGTTAGGTCTGGGATATGCGCGCATCTGGCTTATACTTTCGCCTTTTTCGCAAACTTGTTGGCCAGATCCTGGGTATTTTTCGTGTTTGAAACACGTAGTAATGTGGTAACACACTGAAGCAGTCATTTAAACCTGGTTTCGATCAATATTTTAGAGGATAACACCGGTTAGGTCTGGGTTAGGTCTGGGATATGCGCGCATCTGGCTTATACTTTCGCCTTTTTCGCAAACTTGTTGGCCAGATCCTGGGTATTTTCCGTGTTTGAAACACGTAGTAATGTGGTAACACACTGAAGCAGTCAATTAAACCTGGTTTCGATCAATATTTTAGAGGATAACACCGGTTAGGTCTGGGTTAGGTCTGGGTTATGCCCGCATCTGGCTCATGATTTTGCCTTCTTCGCATACTTGTTGGCCAGATCCTGGGTTTTTTTCGTGTTTGAATCATGTAGTAATGTGGTAACACACTGAAGCTGTCAATTAAACCTGGTTTCGATCAATATTTTAGAGGATAACACCGGTTAGGTCTGAGTTAGTTCTGGGATTTGCGCGCATCTGGCTTATACTTTCGCCTTTTTCGCAAACTTGTTGGCCAGATCCTGGGTATTTTCCGTGTTGGAATCACGTAGTAATGTGGTAACACACTGAAGCAGTCAATTAAACCTGGTTTCGATCAATATTTTAGAGGATAACACCCGTTAGGTCTGGGTTAGGTCTGGGTTATGCCCGCATCTGGCTCATGATTTTGCCTTCTCCGCATACTTGTTGGCCAGATCTTGGGTTTTTTTCGTGTTTGAATCACGTAGTAATGTGGTAACACACTGATGCAGTCAATTAAACCTGGTTTCGGTCAATATTTTAGAGGATAACACCGGTTAGGTCTGGGTTAGGTCTGGGTTATGCCCGCATCTGGCTCATGATTTTGCCTTCATCGCATACTTGTTGGCCAGATCCTGGGTTTTTTCCGTGTTTGAATCACGTTGTAATGTGGTAACACACTGAAGCAGTCAATTAAACCTGGTTTCGATCATTATTTCCGAGGATAACACCGGTTAGGTCTGGGTTAGGTCTGGGAAATGCGCGCATCTGGTTTATTCTTTCGCCTTCTTCGCATACTTCTTGGCCAGATCCTGGGTTTTATTCGTGTTTGAATCACGTAGGAATGTGGTAACACACTGAAGCAGTCAATTAAACCTGGTTTCGATCAATATTTTAGGGGATAACACCGGTTAGGTCTGGGTTAGGTCTGGGTTATGCCCGCATCTGGCTCATGATTTTGCCTTCTTCGCATACTTGTTGGCCAGATCCTGGGTTTTTTTCGTGTTTGAATCACGTAGTAATGTGGTAACACACTGAAGCTGTTAATTAAACCTGGTTTCGATCAATATTTTAGAGGATAACACCGGTTAGGTCTGGGTTAGGTCTGGGTTATGCCCGCATCATGCTCATGATTTTGCCTTCTTCGCATACTTGTTGGCCAGATCTTGGGTTTTTTTCGTGTTTGAATCACGTAGTAATGTGGTAACACACTGAAGCAGTCAATTAAACCTGTTTTCGATCAATATTTCAGAGGATAACACCGGTTAGGTCTGGGTTAGGTCCGGGATATGCCCGCATCTGGCTCATGATTTTGCCTTCTTCGCATACTTGTTGGCCAGATCCTGGGTTTTTTTCGTGTTTGAATCACGTAGTAATGTGGTAACACACTGAAGCTGTCAATTAAACCTGGTTTCGATCAATATTTTAGAGGATAACACCGGTTAGGTCTGGGTTAGGTCTGGTTTATGCCCACATCTGGCTCATGATTTTGCCTTCTTCGTATTCTTGTTGGCCAGATCCTGGGTTTTTTTCGTGTTTGAATCACGTAGTAATGTGGTAACACACTGAAGCTGTCAATTAAACCTGGTTTCGATCAATATTTCAGAGGATAACACCGGTTAGGTCTGGGTTAGGTCTGGGTTATGCCCGCATCTGGCTCATGATTTTGCCTTCTTCGCATACTTGTTGGCCAGATCTTGGGTTTTTTTCGTGTTTGAATCACGTAGTAATGTGGTAACACACTGAAGCAGTCAATTAAACCTGGTTTCGATCAATATTTTAGAGGATAACACCGGTTAGGTCTGGGTTAGGTCCGGGATATGCCCGCATCTGGCTCATGATTTTGCCTTCTTCGCATACTTGTTGGCCAGATCCTGGGTTTTTTTCGTGTTTGAATCACGTAGTAATGTGGTAACACACTGAAGCTGTCAATTAAACCTGGTTTCGATCAATATTTTAGAGGATAACACCGGTTAGGTCTGGGTTAGGTCTGGGTTATGCCCGCATCTGGCTCATGATTTTGCCTTCTTCGCATACTTGTTGGCCAGATCCTGGATTTTTTTCGTGTTTGAATCACGTAGTAATGTGGTAACACACTGAAGCTGTCAATTAAACCTGGTTTCGATCAATATTTTAGAGGATAACACCGGTTAGGTCTGGGTTAGGTCTGGGTTATGCCCGCATCTGGCTCATGATTTTGCCTTCTTCGCATACTTGTTGGGCAGATCCTGGGTTTTTTTCGTGTTTGAATCACGTAGTAATGTGGTAACACACTGAAGCTGTCAATTAAACCCGGTTTCGATCAATATTTCAGAGGATAACACCGGTTAGGTCTGGGTTAGGTGTGGGTTATGCCCGCATCTGGCTCATGATTTTGCCTTCTTCGCATACTTGTTGGCCAGATCCTGGGTTTTTTTCGTGTTTGAATCACGTAGTAATGTGGTAACACACTGAAGCAGTCAATTAAACCTGGTTTCGATCAATATTTTAGAGGATAACACCGGTTAGGTCTGGGTTAGGTCTGGGTTATGCCCGCATCTGGCTCATGATTTTGCCTTCATCGCATACTTGTTGGCCAGATCCTGGGTTTTTTCCGTGTATGAATCACGTAGTAATGTGGTAACACACTGAAGCAGTCAATTAAACCTGGTTTCGATCATTATTTCAGAGGATAACACCGGTTAGGTTTGGGTTAGGTCTGGGAAATGCGCGCATCTGGCTTATTCTTTCGCCTTCTTCGCATACTTCTTGGCCAGATCCTGGGTTTTATTCGTGTTTGAATCACGTAGGAATGTGGTAACACACTGAAGCAGTCAATTAAACCTGGTTTCGATCAATATTTTAGGGGATAACACCGGTTAGGTCTGGGTTAGGTCTGGGTTATGCCCGCATCTGGCTCATGATTTTGCCTTCTTCGCATACTGGTTGGCCAGATCCTGGGTTTTTTTCGTGTTTGAATCACGTAGTAATGTGGTAACACACTGAAGCTGTCAATTAAACCTGGTTTCGATCAATATTTTAGAGGATAACACCGGTTAGGTCTGGGTTAGGTCTGGGTTATGCCCGCATCTGGCTCATGATTTTGCCTTCTTCGCATACTTGTTGGCCAGATCTTGGGTTTTTTTCGTGTTTGAATCACGTAGTAATGTGGTAACACACTGAAGCAGTCAATTAAACCTGGTTTCGATCAATATTTTAGGGGATAACACCGGTTAGGTCTGGGTTAGGTCTGGGTTATGCCCGCATCTGGCTCATGATTTTGCCTTCTTCGCATACTGGTTGGCCAGATCCTGGGTTTTTTTCGTGTTTGAATCACGTAGTAATGTGGTAACACACTGAAGCTGTCAATTAAACCTGGTTTCGATCAATATTTTAGAGGATAACACCGGTTAGGTCTGGGTTAGGTCTGGGTTATGCCCGCATCTGGCTCATGATTTTGCCTTCTTCGCATACTTGTTGGCCAGATCTTGGGTTTTTTTCGTGTTTGAATCACGTAGTAATGTGGTAACACACTGAAGCAGTCAATTAAACCTGGTTTCGATCAATATTTTAGAGGATAACACCGGTTAGGTCTGGGTTAGGTCCGGGATATGCCCGCATCTGGCTCATGATTTTGCCTTCTTCGCATACTTGTTGGCCAGATCCTGGGTTTTTTTCGTGTTTGAATCACGTAGTAATGTGGTAACACACTGAAGCTGTCAATTAAACCTGGTTTCGATCAATATTTTAGAGGATAACACCGGTTAGGTCTGGGTTAGGTCTGGGTTATGCCCGCATCTGGCTCATGATTTTGCCTTCTTCGCATACTTGTTGGCCAGATCCTGGGTTTTTTTCGTGTTTGAATCACGTAGTAATGTGGTAACACACTGAAGCTGTCAATTAAACCTGGTTTCGATCAATATTTTAGAGGATAACACCGGTTAGGTCTGGGTTAGGTCTGGGTTATGCCCGCATCTGGCTCATGATTTTGCCTTCTTCGCATACTTGTTGGGCAGATCCTGGGTTTTTTTCGTGTTTGAATCACGTAGTAATGTGGTAACACACTGAAGCTGTCAATTAAACCCGGTTTCGATCAATATTTCTGAGGATAACACCGGTTAGGTCTGGGTTAGGTCCGGGATATGCCCGCATCTGGCTCATGATTTTGCCTTCTTCGCATACTTGTTGGCCAGATCCTGGGTTTTTTCCGTGTTTGAATCACGTAGTAATGTGGTAACACACTGAAGCAGTCAATTAAACCTGGTTTCGATCAATATTTCAGAGGATAACACCGGTTAGGTCTGGGTTAGGTCTGGGATTTGCGCGCATTTGGCTTATACTTTCGCCTTTTTCGCAAACTTGTTGGCCAGATCCTGGGTATTTTCCGTGTTTGAATCACGTAGTAATGTGGTAACACACTGAAGCAGTCAATTAAACCTGGTTTCGATCAATATTTTAGAGGATAACACCGGTAAGGTCTGGGTTAGGTCATGGAAATGCGCGCATCTGGCTTATACTTTCGCCTTTTTCGCAAACTTGTTGGCCAGATCCTGGGTTTTTTTCGTGTTTGAATCACGTAGTAATGTGGTAACACACAACAGCTGTCAATTAAACCTGGTTTCGATCAATATTTTAGAGGATAACACCGGTTAGGTCTGGGTTAGGTCTGGGTTATGCCCGCATCTGGCTCATGATTTTGCCTTCTTCGCATACTTGTTGGCCAGATCCTGGGTTTTTTTCGTGTTTGAATCACGTAGTAATGTGGTAACACACTGAAGCTGTCAATTAAACCTGGTTTCGATCAATATTTTAGAGGATAACACCGGTTAGGTCTGGGTTAGGTCTGGGTTATGCCCGCATCTGGCTCATGATTTTGCCTTCTTCGCATATTTGTTGGGCAGATCCTGGGTTTTTTTCGTGTTTGAATCACGTAGTAATGTGGTAACACACTGAAGCTGTCAATTAAACCCGGTTTCGATCAATATTTCAGAGGATAACACCGGTTAGGTCTGGGTTAGGTGTGGGTTATGCCCGCATCTGGCTCATGATTTTGCCTTCTTCGCATACTTGTTGGCCAGATCCTGGGTTTTTTTCGTGTTTGAATCACGTAGTAATGTGGTAACACACTGAAGCAGTCAATTAAACCTGGTTTCGATCAATATTTCAGAGGATAACACCGGTTAGGTCTGGGTTAGGTCCGGGATATGCCCGCATCTGGCTCATGATTTTGCCTTCTTCGCATACTTGTTGGCCAGACCCTGGGTTTTTTCCGTGTTTGAATCACGTAGTAATGTGGTAACACACTGAAGCAGTCAATTAAACCTGGTTTCGATCAATATTTCAGAGGATAACACCGGTAAGGTCTGGGTTAGGTCTGGGATTTGCGCGCATATGGCTTATACTTTCGCCTTTTTCGCAAACTTGTTGGCCAGATCCTGGGTATTTTCCGTGTTTGAATCACGTAGTAATGTAGTAATACACTGAAGCAGTCAATTAAACCTGGTTTCGATCAATATTTTAGAGGATAACACCGGTTAGGTCTGGGTTAGGTCTTGGTTATGCCCGCATCTGGCTCATGATTTTGCCTTCTTCGCATACTTGTTGGCCAGATCCTGGGTTTTTTTCGTGTTTCAATCACGTAGTAATGTGGTACCACACTGAAGCAGTCAATTAAACCTGGTTTCGATCAATATTTTAGAGGATAACGCCGGTTAGGTCTGGGTTAGGTCTGGGAAATGCGCGCATCTGGCTCATGATTTTGCCTTCTTCGCATACTTGTTGGCCAGATCCTGGGTTTTTTTCGTGTTTGAATCACGTAGTAATGTGGTAACACACTGAAGCTGTCAATTAAACCTGGATTCGATCAATATTTTAGAGGATAACACCGGTCAGGTCTGGGTTAGGTCTGGGTTATGCCCGCATCTGGCTCATGATTTTGCCTTCTTCGCACACTTGTTGACCAGATCCTGGGCTTTTTTCGTGTTTGAATCACGTAGTAATGTGGTAATACACTGAAGCAGTCAATAAAACCTGGTTTCGATCAATATTTTAGAGGATAACACCGATTAGGTCTGGGTTAGGTCTGGGTTATGCCCGCATCTGGCTCATGGTTTTGCCTTCTTCGCATACTTGTTGGCCAGATCCTGGGTTTTTTTCGTGTTTGAATCACGTAGTAATGTGGTAACGCACTGAAGCTGTCAATTAAACCTGGATTCGGACAGTATTTTAGAGGATAACACCGGTTAGGTCTGGGTTAGGTCTGAAATATGCCCGCATCTGGCTCATGATTTTGCCTTCTTCGCATACTTGTTGGCCAGATCCTGGGTTTTTTTCGCGTTTGAATCACGTAGTAATGTGGTAACACACTGAAGCTGTCAATTAAACCTGGTTTCGATCAATATTTTAGAGGATAACACCGGTTAGGTCTGGGTTAGGTCTGGGTTATGCCCGCATCTGGCTCATGATTTTGCCTTCATCGCATACTTGTTGGCCAGATCCTGGGTTTTTTCCGTGATTGAATCACGTAGTAATGTGGTAATACACTGAAGCAGTCAATTAAACCTGGTTTCGATCATTATTTCAGAGGATAACACCGGTTAGGTCTGGGTTAGGTCTGGGAAATGCGCGCATCTGGCTTATTCTTTCGCCTTCCTCGCATACTTCTTGGCCAGATCCTGGGTTTTTTTCGTGTTTGACTCACGTAGGAATGTGGTAACACACTGAAGCAGTCAATTAAACCTGGTTTCGATCAATATTTTAGAGGATAACACCGGTTAGGTCTGGGTTAGGTCCGGGATATGCCCGCATCTGGCTCATGATTTCGCCTTCTTCGCACACTTGTTGGCCAGATCCTGGGCTTTTTACGTGTTTGAATCACGTAGTAATGTGGTAATACACTGAAGCAGTCAATAAAACCTGGTTTCGATCAATATTTTAGAGGATAACACCGGTTAGGTCTGGGTTAGGTCTGGGTTATGCCCGCATCTGGCTCATGATTTTGCCTTCATCGCATACTTGTTGGCCAGATCCTGGGTTTTTTCCGTGTTTGAATCACGTAGTAATGTGGTAACACACTGAAGCAGTCAATTAAACCTGGGTTTCGATCAATATTTCAGAGGATAAGACCGGTTAGGTCTGGGTTGGTCTGGGATATGCGCGCATCTGGCTTATACTTTCGCCTTTTTCGCAAACTTGTTGGCTAGATCCTGGGTTTTTTTCGGGTTTGAATAACGCAGTAATGTGGTAACACACTGAAGCTGTCAATTAAACCTGGTTTCGATCAATATTTTAGAGGATAACACCGGTCAGGTCTGGGTTAGGTCTGGGTTATGCCCGCATCTGGCTCATGATTTTGCCTTCTTCGCACACTTGTTGGCCAGATCCTGGGCTTTTTACGTGTTTGAATCACGTAGTAATGTGGTAATACACTGAAGCAGTCAATAAAACCTGGTTTCGATCAATATTTTAGAGGATAACACCGATTAGGTTCGGGTTAGGTCTGGGTTATGCCCGCATCTGGCTCATGGTTTTGCCTTCTTCGCATACTTGTTGGCCAGATCCTGGGTTTTTTTCGGGTTTGAATCACGTAGTAATGTGGTAACACACTGAAGCAGTCAATTAAACCTGGTTTCGATCAATATTTTAGAGGATAACACCGGTTAGGTCTGGGTTAGGTCTGGGTTATGCCCGCATCTGGCTCATGATTTTGCCTTCATCGCATACTTGTTGGCCAGATCCTGGGTTTTTTCCGTGATTGAATCACGTAGTAATGTGGTAATACACTGAAGCAGTCAATTAAACCTGGTTTCGATCATTATTTCAGAGGATAACACCGGTTAGGTCTGGGTTAGGTCTGGGAAATGCGCGCATCTGGCTTATTCTTTCGCCTTCCTCGCATACTTCTTGGCCAGATCCTGGGTTTTTTTCGTGTTTGACTCACGTAGGAATGTGGAAACACACTGAAGCAGTCAATTAAACCTGGTTTCGATCAATATTTTAGAGGATAACACCGGTTAGGTCTGGGTTAGGTCCGGGATATGCCCGCATCTGGCTCATGATTTCGCCTTCTTCGCATACTTGTTGGCCATATCCTGGGTTTTTTTCGTGTTTGAATCACGTAGTAATGTGGTAACACACTGAAGCTGTCAATTAAACCTGGTTTCGATCAATATTTTAGAGGATAACACCGGTTAGGTCTGGGTTAGGTCTGGGTTATGCCCGCATCTGGCTCATGATTTTGCCTTCTTCGCATACTTGTTGGACAGATCCTGGATTTTTTTCGTGTTTGAATCACGTAGTAATGTGGTAACACACTGAAGCTGTCAATTAAACCTGGTTTCGATCAATATTTTAGAGGATAACACCGGTTAGGTCTGGGTTAGGTCTGGGTTATGCCCGCATCTGGCTCATGATTTAGCCTTCTTCGCATACTTGTTGGCCAGATCCTGGGGTTTTTTTCGTGTTTGAATCACGTAGTAATGTGGTAACACACTGAAGCTGTCAATTAAACCTGGTTTCGATCAATATTTCAGAGGATAACACCGGTTAGGTCTGGGTTAGGTCTGGGTTATGCCCGCATCTGGCTCATGATTTTGCCTTCTTCGCATACTTGTTGGCCATATCCTGGGTTTTTATCGTGTTTGAATCACGTAGTAATGTGGTAACACACTGAAGCAGTCAATTAAACCTGGTTTCGATCAATATTTCAGAGGATAACACCGGTTAGGTCTGGGTTAGGTCCGGGATATGCCCGCATCTGGCTCATGATTTTGCCTTCTTCGCATACTTGTTGGCCAGATGCTGGGTTTTTTCCGTGTTTGAATCACGTAGTAATGTGGTAACACACTGAAGCAGTCAATTAAACCAGGTTTCGATTAATATTTTAGAGGATAACACCGGTTAGGTCTGGGTTAGGTCTGGGATTTGCGCGCATTTGGCTTATACTTTCGCCTTTTTCGCAAACTTGTTGGCCAGATCCTGGGTATTTTCCGTGTTTGAATCACGTAGTAATGTGGTAATACACTGAAGCAGTCAATTAAACCTGGTTTCGATCAATATTTTAGAGGATAACACCGGTTAGGTCTGGGTTAGGTCTGGGTTATGCCCGCATCTGGCTCATGATTTTGCCTTCTTCGCATACTTGTTGGCCAGATCCTGGGTTTTTTTCGTGTTTCAATCACGTAGTAATGTGGTAATACACTGAAGCAGTCAATTAAACCTGGTTTCGATCAATATTTTAGAGGATAACTGCGGTTAGGTCTGGGTTTGGTCTGGGATATGCGCGCATCTGGCTTATGCTTTCGCCTTTTTCGCAAACTTGTTGGCCAGATCCTGGATTTTTTCCGTGTTTGAATCACGTAGTAATGTTGTACCACACTGAGGCAGTCAATTAAACCTGGATTCGGACAGTATTTTAGAGGATAACACCGGTTAGGTCTGGGTTAGGACTGGGATATGCCCGCATCTGGCTCATAATTTTGCCTTCTTCGCATACTTGTTGGCCAGATCCTGGGTGTTTTTCGTGTTTGAATCACGTAGTAATGTGGTAACACACTGAAGCTGTCAATTAAACCTGGTTTCGATCAATATTTTAGAGGATAACACCGGTTAGGTCTGGGTTATGTCTGGATTATGCCCGCATCTGGCTCATGATTTTGCCTTCATCGCATAGTTGTTGGCCAGATCCTGGGTTTTTTCCGTGTTTGAATCACGTAGTAATGTGGTAACACACTGAAGCAGTCAATTAAACCTGGGTTTCGATCAATATTTCAGAGGATAACACCGGCTAGGTCTGGGTTAGGTCTGGGATATGCGCGCATCTGGCTTATACTTTCGCCTTTTTCGCAAACTTGTTGGCTAGATCCTGGGTTTTTTTCGGGTTTGAATAACGCAGTAATGTGGTACCACACTGAAGCAGTCAATTAAACCTGGTTTCGATCAATATTTTAGAGGATAACGCCGGTTAGGTCTGGGTTAGGTCTGGGAAATGCGCGCATCTGGCTCATGATTTTGCCTTCTTCGCATACTTGTTGGCCAGATCCTGGGTATTTTCCGTGTTTGAATCACGTAGTAATGTGGTAACACACTGAAGCAGTCAATTAAACCTGGTTTCGATCAATATTTTAGAGGATAACACCGGTTAGGTCTGGGTTATGTCTGGATTATGCCCGCATCTGGCTCATGATTTTGCCTTCATCGCATAGTTGTTGGCCAGATCCTGGGTTTTTTCCGTGTTTGAATCACGTAGTAATGTGGTAACACACTGAAGCAGTCAATTAAACCTGGGTTTCGATCAATATTTCAGAGGATAACACCGGCTAGGTCTGGGTTAGGTCTGGGATATGCGCGCATCTGGCTTATACTTTCGCCTTTTTCGCAAACTTGTTGGCTAGATCCTGGGTTTTTTTCGGGTTTGAATAACGCAGTAATGTGGTACCACACTGAAGCAGTCAATTAAACCTGGTTTCGATCAATATTTTAGAGGATAACGCCGGTTAGGTCTGGGTTAGGTCTGGGAAATGCGCGCATCTGGCTCATGATTTTGCCTTCTTCGCATACTTGTTGGCCAGATCCTGGGTATTTTCCGTGTTTGAATCACGTAGTAATGTGGTAACACACTGAAGCAGTCAATTAAACCTGGTTTCGATCAATATTTCAGAGGATAACACCGGTTAGGTCTGGGTTAGGTCCGGTATATGCCCGCATCTGGCTCATGATTTTGCCTTCTTCGCAAACTTGTTGGCCAGATCCTGGGTATTTTCCGTGTTTGAAACACGTAGTAATGTGGTAACACACTGAAGCAGTCAATTAAACCTGGTTTCGATCAATATTTCAGAGGATAACACCGGTTAGGTCTGGGTTAGGTCTGGGATATGCGCGCATCTGGCTTATACTTTCGCCTTTTTCGCAAACTTGTTGGCTAGATCCTGGGTTTTTTTCGGGTTTGAATAACGCAGTAATGTGGTAACACACTGAAGCAGTCAATTAAACCTGGTTTTGATCAATATTTCAGAGGATAACACCGGTTAGGTCTGGGTTAGGTCTGGGATATGCGCGCATCTGGCTTATACTTTCGCCTTTTTCGCAAACTTGTTGGCCAGATCCTGGGTATTTTCCGTGTTTGAAACACGTAGTAATGTGGTAACACACTGAAGCAGTCAATTAAACCTGGTTTCGATCAATATTTTAGAGGATAACACCGGTTAGGTCTGGGTTAGGTCTGGGTTATGCCCGCATCTGGCTCATGATTTTGCCTTCTTCGCATACTTGTTGGCCAGATCCTGGGTTTTTTTCGTGTTTGAATCATGTAGTAATGTGGTAACACACTGAAGCTGTCAATTAAACCTGGTTTCGATCAATATTTTAGAGGATAACACCGGTTAGGTCTGAGTTAGTTCTGGGATTTGCGCGCATCTGGCTTATACTTTCGCCTTTTTCGCAAACTTGTTGGCCAGATCCTGGGTATTTTCCGTGTTGGAATCACGTAGTAATGTGGTAACACACTGAAGCAGTCAATTAAACCTGGTTTCGATCAATATTTTAGAGGATAACACCCGTTAGGTCTGGGTTAGGTCTGGGTTATGCCCGCATCTGGCTCATGATTTTGCCTTCTCCGCATACTTGTTGGCCAGATCTTGGGTTTTTTTCGTGTTTGAATCACGTAGTAATGTGGTAACACACTGATGCAGTCAATTAAACCTGGTTTCGGTCAATATTTTAGAGGATAACACCGGTTAGGTCTGGGTTAGGTCTGGGTTATGCCCGCATCTGGCTCATGATTTTGCCTTCATCGCATACTTGTTGGCCAGATCCTGGGTTTTTTCCGTGTTTGAATCACGTTGTAATGTGGTAACACACTGAAGCAGTCAATTAAACCTGGTTTCGATCATTATTTCCGAGGATAACACCGGGTAGGTCTGGGTTAGGTCTGGGAAATGCGCGCATCTGGCTTATTCTTTCGCCTTCTTCGCATACTTCTTGGCCAGATCCTGGGTTTTATTCGTGTTTGAATCACGTAGGAATGTGGTAACACACTGAAGCAGTCAATTAAACCTGGTTTCGATCAATATTTTAGGGGATAACACCGGTTAGGTCTGGGTTAGGTCTGGGTTATGCCCGCATCTGGCTCATGATTTTGCCTTCTTCGCATACTTGTTGGCCAGATCCTGGGTTTTTTTCGTGTTTGAATCACGTAGTAATGTGGTAACACACTGAAGCTGTTAATTAAACCTGGTTTCGATCAATATTTTAGAGGATAACACCGGTTAGGTCTGGGTTAGGTCTGGGTTATGCCCGCATCATGCTCATGATTTTGCCTTCTTCGCATACTTGTTGGCCAGATCTTGGGTTTTTTTCGTGTTTGAATCACGTAGTAATGTGGTAACACACTGAAGCAGTTAATTAAACCTGTTTTCGATCAATATTTCAGAGGATAACACCGGTTAGGTCTGGGTTAGGTCCGGGATATGCCCGCATCTGGCTCATGATTTTGCCTTCTTCGCATACTTGTTGGCCAGATCCTGGGTTTTTTTCGTGTTTGAATCACGTAGTAATGTGGTAACACACTGAAGCTGTCAATTAAACCTGGTTTCGATCAATATTTTAGAGGATAACACCGGTTAGGTCTGGGTTAGGTCTGGTTTATGCCCACATCTGGCTCATGATTTTGCCTTCTTCGTATTCTTGTTGGCCAGATCCTGGGTTTTTTTCGTGTTTGAATCACGTAGTAATGTGGTAACACACTGAAGCTGTCAATTAAACCTGGTTTCGATCAATATTTCAGAGGATAACACCGGTTAGGTCTGGGTTAGGTCTGGGTTATGCCCGCATCTGGCTCATGATTTTGCCTTCTTCGCATACTTGTTGGCCAGATCCTGGGTTTTTTTCGTGTTTGAATCACGTAGTAATGTGGTAACACACTGAAGCAGTCAATTAAACCTGGTTTCGATCAATATTTTAGAGGATAACACCGGTTAGGTCTGGGTTAGGTCCGGGATATGCCCGCATCTGGCTCATGATTTTGCCTTCTTCGCATACTTGTTGGCCAGATCCTGGGTTTTTTCCGTGTTTGAATCACGTAGTAATGTGGTAACACACTGAAGCAGTCAATTAAACCTGGTTTCGATCAATATTTCAGAGGATAACACCGGTTAGGTCTGGGTTAGGTCTGGGATTTGCGCGCATTTGGCTTATACTTTCGCCTTTTTCGCAAACTTGTTGGCCAGATCCTGGGTTTTTTTCGTGTCTGAATCATGTAGTAATGTGGTAACACACTGAAGCAGTCAAGTAAACCTGGTTTCGGTCAATATTTTAGAGGATAACACCGGTTAGGTCTGGGTTAGGTCTGGGTTATGCCCGCATCTGGCTCATGATTTTGCCTTCATCGCATACTTGTTGGCCAGATCCTGGGTTTTTTCCGTGTTTGAATCACGTAGTAATGTGGTAACACACTGAAGCAGTCAATTAAACCTGGGTTTCGATCAATATTTCAGAGGATAAGACCGGTTAGGTCTGGGTTGGTCTGGGATATGCGCGCATCTGGCTTATACTTTCGCCTTTTTCGCAAACTTGTTGGCTAGATCCTGGGTTTTTTTCGGGTTTGAATAACGCAGTAATGTGGTACCACACTGAAGCAGTCAATTAAACCTGGTTTCGATCAATATTTTAGAGGATAACGCCGGTTAGGTCTGGGTTAGGTCTGGGAAATGCGCGCATCTGGCTCATGATTTTGCCTTCTTCGCATACTTGTTGGCCAGATCCTGGGTTTTTTTCGTGTTTGAATCACGTAGTAATGTGGTAACACACTGAAGCTGTCAATTAAACCTGGTTTCGATCAATATTTTAGAGGATAACACCGGTCAGGTCTGGGTTAGGTCTGGGTTATGCCCGCATCTGGCTCATGATTTTGCCTTCTTCGCACACTTGTTGGCCAGATCCTGGGCTTTTTACGTGTTTGAATCACGTAGTAATGTGGTAATACACTGAAGCAGTCAATAAAACCTGGTTTCGATCAATATTTTAGAGGATAACACCGATTAGGTTTGGGTTAGGTCTGGGTTATGCCCGCATCTGGCTCATGGTTTTGCCTTCTGCGCATACTTGTTGGCCAGATCCTGGGTTTTTTTCGTGTTTGAATCACGTAGTAATGTGGTAACACACTGAAGCTGTCAATTAAACCTGGTTTCGATCAATATTTTAGAGGATAACACCGGTCAGGTCTGGGTTAGGTCTGGGTTATGCCCGCATCTGGCTCATGATTTTGCCTTCTTCGCAAACTTGTTGGCTAGATCCTGGGTTTTTTTCGGGTTTGAATAACGCAGTAATGTGGTACCACACTGAAGCAGTCAATTAAACCTGGTTTCGATCAATATTTTAGAGGATAACGCCGGTTAGGTCTGGGTGAGGTCTGGGAAATGCGCGCATCTGGCTTATACTTTCGCCTATTTCGCAAACTTGTTGGCCAGATCCTGGGTTTTTTTCGTGTCTGAATCATGTAGTAATGTGGTAACACACTGAAGCAGTCAAGTAAACCTGGTTTCGGTCAATATTTTAGAGGATAACACCGGTTAGGTCTGGGTTAGGTCTGGGATTTGCGCGCATTTGGCTTATACTTTCGCCTTTTTCGCAAACTTGTTGGCCAGATCCTGGGTTTTTTTCGTGTCTGAATCATGTAGTAATGTGGTAACACACTGAAGCAGTCAAGTAAACCTGGTTTCGGTCAATATTTTAGAGGATAACACCGGTTAGGTCTGGGTTAGGTCTGGGTTATGCCCGCATCTGGCTCATGATTTTGCCTTCATCGCATACTTGTTGGCCAGATCCTGGGTTTTTTCCGTGTTTGAATCACGTAGTAATGTGGTAACACACTGAAGCAGTCAATTAAACCTGGGTTTCGATCAATATTTCAGAGGATAAGACCGGTTAGGTCTGGGTTGGTCTGGGATATGCGCGCATCTGGCTTATACTTTCGCCTTTTTCGCAAACTTGTTGGCTAGATCCTGGGTTTTTTTCGGGTTTGAATAACGCAGTAATGTGGTACCACACTGAAGCAGTCAATTAAACCTGGTTTCGATCAATATTTTAGAGGATAACGCCGGTTCGGTCTGGGTTAGGTCTGGGAAATGCGCGCATCTGGCTCATGATTTTGCCTTCTTCGCATACTTGTTGGCCAGATCCTGGGTTTTTTTCGTGTTTGAATCACGTAGTAATGTGGTAACACACTGAAGCTGTCAATTAAACCTGGTTTCGATCAATATTTTAGAGGATAACACCGGTCAGGTCTGGGTTAGGTCTGGGTTATGCCCGCATCTGGCTCATGATTTTGCCTTCTTCGCACACTTGTTGGCCAGATCCTGGGCTTTTTACGTGTTTGAATCACGTAGTAATGTGGTAATACACTGAAGCAGTCAATAAAACCTGGTTTCGATCAATATTTTAGAGGATAACACCGATTAGGTTTGGGTTAGGTCTGGGTTATGCCCGCATCTGGCTCATGGTTTTGCCTTCTGCGCATACTTGTTGGCCAGATCCTGGGTTTTTTTCGTGTTTGAATCACGTAGTAATGTGGTAACACACTGAAGCTGTCAATTAAACCTGGTTTCGATCAATATTTTAGAGGATAACACCGGTCAGGTCTGGGTTAGGTCTGGGTTATGCCCGCATCTGGCTCATGATTTTGCCTTCTTCGCAAACTTGTTGGCTAGATCCTGGGTTTTTTTCGGGTTTGAATAACGCAGTAATGTGGTACCACACTGAAGCAGTCAATTAAACCTGGTTTCGATCAATATTTTAGAGGATAACGCCGGTTAGGTCTGGGTGAGGTCTGGGAAATGCGCGCATCTGGCTTATACTTTCGCCTATTTCGCAAACTTGTTGGCCAGATCCTGGGTTTTTTTCGTGTCTGAATCATGTAGTAATGTGGTAACACACTGAAGCAGTCAAGTAAACCTGGTTTCGGTCAATATTTTAGAGGATAACACCGGTTAGGTCTGGGTTAGGTCTGGGTTATGCCCGCATCTGGCCCATGATTTTGCCTTCTTCGCATACTTGTTGGCCAGATCCTGGGTTTTTTTCGTGTTTGAATCATGTAGTAATGTGGTAATACACTGAAGCAGTCAATAAAACCTGGTTTCGATCAATATTTTAGAGGATAACACCGGTTAGGTCTGGGTTAGGTCTGGGTTATGCCCGCATCTGGCTCATGATTTTGCCTTCTTCGCATACTTGTTGGCCAGATCCTGGGTTTTTTCCGTGTTTGAATCACGTAGTAATGTGGTAACACACTGAAGCAGTCAATTAAACCTGGTTTCGATCAATATTTCAGAGGATAACACCGGTTAGGTCTGGGTTAGGTCTGGGATTTGCGCGCATTTGGCTTATACTTTCGCCTTTTTCGCAAACTTGTTGGCCAGATCCTGGGTATTTTCCGTGTTTGAATCACGTAGTAATGTAGTAATACACTGAAGCAGTCAATTAAACCTGGTTTCGATCAACATTTTAGAGGATAACACCGGTTAGGTCTGGGTTAGGTCTGGGAAATGCGCGCATCTGGCTTATTCTTTCGCCTTCTTCGCATACTTCTTGGCCAGATCCAGGGTTTTTTTCGTGTTTGACTCACGTAGGAATGTGGTAACACACTGAAGCAGTCAATTAACCTGGTTTCGATCAATATTTTAGAGGATAACACCGGTTAGGTCTGGGTTAGGTCCGGGATATGCCCGCATCTGGCTCATGATTCCGCCTTCTTCGCATACTTGTTGGCCATATCCTGGGTTTTTTTCGTGTTTGAATCACGTAGTAATGTGGTAACACACTGAAGCTGTCAATTAAACCTGGTTTCGATCAATATTTTAGAGGATAACACCGGTTAGGTCTGGGTTAGGTCTGGGTTATGCCCGCATCTGGCTCACGATTTTGCCTTCTTCGCATACTTGTTGGCCAGATCCTGGATTTTTTTCGTGTTTGAATCACGTAGTAATGTGGTGACACACTGAAGCTGTCAATTAAACCTGGTTTCGATCAATATTTTAGAGGATAACACCGGTTAGGTCTGGGTTAGGTCTGGGTTATGCCCGCATCTGGCTCATGATTTTGCCTTCTTCGCATACTTGTTGGCCAGATCCTGGGGTTTTTTTCGTGTTTGAATCACGTAGTAATGTGGTAACACACTGAAGCTGTCAATTAAACCTGGTTTCGATCAATATTTCAGAGGATAACACCGGTTAGGTCTGGGTTAGGTCTGGGTTATGCCCGCATCTGGCTCATGATTTTGCCTTCTTCGCATACTTGTTGGCCATATCCTGGGTTTTTATCGTGTTTGAATCACGTAGTAATGTGGTAACACACTGAAGCAGTCAATTAAACCTGGTTTCGATCAATATTTCAGAGGATAACACCGGTTAGGTCTGGGTTAGGTCCGGGATATGCCCGCATCTGGCTCATGATTTTGCCTTCTTCGCATACTTGTTGGCCAGATGCTGGGTTTTTTCCGTGTTTGAATCACGTAGTAATGTGGTAACACACTGAAGCAGTCAATTAAACCAGGTTTCGATCAATATTTTAGAGGATAACACCGGTTAGGTCTGGGTTAGGTCTGGGATTTGCGCGCATTTGGCTTATACTTTCGCCTTTTTCGCAAACTTGTTGGCCAGATCCTGGGTATTTTCCGTGTTTGAATCACGTAGTAATGTGGTAATACACTGAAGCAGTCAATTAAACCTGGTTTCGATCAATATTTTAGAGGATAACACCGGTTAGGTCTGGGTTAGGTCTGGGTTATGCCCGCATCTGGCTCATGATTTTGCCTTCTTCGCATACTTGTTGGCCAGATCCTGGGTTTTTTTCGTGTTTCAATCACGTAGTAATGTGGTAATACACTGAAGCAGTCAATTAAACCTGGTTTCGATTAATATTTTAGAGGATAACTGCGGTTAGGTCTGGGTTTGGTCTGGGATATGCGCGCATCTGGCTTATGCTTTCGCCTTTTTCGCAAACTTGTTGGCCAGATCCTGGGTTTTTTCCGTGTTTGAATCACGTAGTAATGTGGTAACACACTGAAGCAGTCAATTAAACCTGGGTTTCGATCAATATTTCAGAGGATAACACCGGCTAGGTCTGGGTTAGGTCTGGGATATGCGCGCATCTGGCTTATAATTTCGCCTTTTTCGCAAACTTGTTGGCTAGATCCTGGGTTTTTTTCGGGTTTGAATAACGCAGTAATGTGGTACCACACTGAAGCAGTCAATTAAACCTGGTTTCGATCAATATTTTAGAGGATAACGCCGGTTAGGTCTGGGTTAGGTCTGGGAAATGCGCGCATCTGGCTCATGATTTTGCCTTCTTCGCATACTTGTTGGCCAGATCCTGGGTATTTTCCGTGTTTGAATCACGTAGTAATGTGGTAACACACTGAAGCAGTCAATTAAACCTGGTTTCGATCAATATTTCAGAGGATAACACCGGTTAGGTCTGGGTTAGGTCCGGTATATGGCCGCATCTGGCTCATGATTTTGCCTTCTTCGCATACTTGTTGGCCAGATCCTGGGTATTTTCCGTGTTTGAAACACGTAGTAATGTGGTAACACACTGAAGCAGTCAATTAAACCTGGTTTCGATCAATATTTCAGAGGATAACACCGGTTAGGTCTGGGTTAGGTCTGGGATATGCGCGCATCTGGCTTATACTTTCGCCTTTTTCGCAAACTTGTTGGCTAGATCCTGGGTTTTTTTCGGGTTTGAATAACGCAGTAATGTGGTACCACACTGAAGCAGTCAATTAAACCTGGTTTTGATCAATATTTCAGAGGATAACACCGGTTAGGTCTGGGTTAGGTCTGGGATATGCGCGCATCTGGCTTATACTTTCGCCTTTTTCGCAAACTTGTTGGCCAGATCCTGGGTATTTTTCGTGTTTGAAACACGTAGTAATGTGGTAACACACTGAAGCAGTCATTTAAACCTGGTTTCGATCAATATTTTAGAGGATAACACCGGTTAGGTCTGGGTTAGGTCTGGGATATGCGCGCATCTGGCTTATACTTTCGCCTTTTTCGCAAACTTGTTGGCCAGATCCTGGGTATTTTCCGTGTTTGAAACACGTAGTAATGTGGTAACACACTGAAGCAGTCAATTAAACCTGGTTTCGATCAATATTTTAGAGGATAACACCGGTTAGGTCTGGGTTAGGTCTGGGTTATGCCCGCATCTGGCTCATGATTTTGCCTTCTTCGCATACTTGTTGGCCAGATCCTGGGTTTTTTTCGTGTTTGAATCATGTAGTAATGTGGTAACACACTGAAGCTGTCAATTAAACCTGGTTTCGATCAATATTTTAGAGGATAACACCGGTTAGGTCTGAGTTAGGTCTGGGATTTGCGCGCATCTGGCTTATACTTTCGCATTTTTCGCAAACTTGTTGGCCAGATCCTGGGTATTTTCCGTGTTGGAATCACGTAGTAATGTGGTAACACACTGAAGCAGTCAATTAAACCTGGTTTCGATCAATATTTTAGAGGATAACACCGGTTAGGTCTGGGTTAGGTCTGGGTTATGCCCGCATCTGGCTCATGATTTTGCCTTCTTCGCATACTTGTTGGCCAGATCCTGGGTTTTTTTCGTGTTTGAATCACGTTGTAATGTGGTAACACACTGAAGCAGTCAATTAAACCTGGTTTCGATCATTATTTCCGAGGATAACACCGGTTAGGTCTGGGTTAGGTCTGGGAAATGCGCGCATCTGGCTTATTCTTTCGCCTTCTTCGCATACTTCTTGGCCAGATCCTGGGTTTTATTCGTGTTTGAATCACGTAGGAATGTGGTAACACACTGAAGCAGTCAATTAAACCTGGTTTCGATCAATATTTTAGGGGATAACACCGGTTAGGTCTGGGTTAGGTCTGGGTTATGCCCGCATCTGGCTCATGACTTTGCCTTCTTCGCATACTTGTTGGCCAGATCCTGGGTTTTTTTCGTGTTTGAATCACGTAGTAATGTGGTAACACACTGAAGCTGTTAATTAAACCTGGTTTCGATCAATATTTTAGAGGATAACACCGGTTAGGTCTGGGTTAGGTCTGGGTTATGCCCGCATCATGCTCATGATTTTGCCTTCTTCGCATACTTGTTGGCCAGATCTTGGGTTTTTTTCGTGTTTGAATCACGTAGTAATGTGGTAACACACTGAAGCAGTCAATTAAACCTGTTTTCGATCAATATTTCAGAGGATAACACCGGTTAGGTCTGGGTTAGGTCCGGGATATGCCCGCATCTGGCTCATGATTTTGCCTTCTTCGCATACTTGTTGGCCAGATCCTGGGTTTTTTTCGTGTTTGAATCACGTAGTAATGTGGTAACACACTGAAGCTGTCAATTAAACCTGGTTTCGATCAATATTTTAGAGGATAACACCGGTTAGGTCTGGGTTAGGTCTGGTTTATGCCCACATCTGGCTCATGATTTTGCCTTCTTCGTATTCTTGTTGGCCAGATCCTGGGTTTTTTTCGTGTTTGAATCACGTAGTAATGTGGTAACACACTGAAGCTGTCAATTAAACCTGGTTTCGATCAATATTTCAGAGGATAACACCGGTTAGGTCTGGGTTAGGTCTGGGTTATGCCCGCATCTGGCTCATGATTTTGCCTTCTTCGCATACTTGTTGGCCAGATCCTGGGTTTTTTTCGTGTTTGAATCACGTAGTAATGTGGTAACACACTGAAGCAGTCAATTAAACCTGGTTTCGATCAATATTTTAGAGGATAACACCGGTTAGGTCTGGGTTAGGTCCGGGATATGCCCGCATCTGGCTCATGATTTTGCCTTCTTCGCATACTTGTTGGCCAGATCCTGGGTTTTTTCCGTGTTTGAATCACGTAGTAATGTGGTAACACACTGAAGCAGTCAATTAAACCTGGTTTCGATCAATATTTCAGAGGATAACACCGGTTAGGTCTGGGTTAGGTCTGGGATTTGCGCGCATTTGGCTTATACTTTCGCCTTTTTCGCAAACTTGTTGGCCAGATCCTGGGTATTTTCCGTGTTTGAATCACGTAGTAATGTAGTAATACACTGAAGCAGTCAATTAAACCTGGTTTCGATCAACATTTTAGAGGATAACACCGGTTAGGTCTGGGTTAGGTCTGGGAAATGCGCGCATCTGGCTTATTCTTTCGCCTTCTTCGCATACTTCTTGGCCAGATCCTGGGTTTTTTTCGTGTTTGACTCACGTAGGAATGTGGTAACACACTGAAGCAGTCAATTAAACCTGGTTTCGATCAATATTTTAGAGGATAACACCGGTTAGGTCTGGGTTAGGTCCGGGATATGCCCGCATCTGGCTCATGATTCCGCCTTCTTCGCATACTTGTTGGCCATATCCTGGGTTTTTTTCGTGTTTGAATCACGTAGTAATGTGGTAACACACTGAAGCTGTCAATTAAACCTGGTTTCGATCAATATTTTAGAGGATAACACCGGTTAGGTCTGGGTTAGGTCTGGGTTATGCCCGCATCTGGCTCATGATTTTGCCTTGTTCGCATACTTGTTGGCCAGATCCTGGATTTTTTTCGTGTTTGAATCACGTAGTAATGTGGTGACACACTGAAGCTGTCAATTAAACCTGGTTTCGATCAATATTTTAGAGGATAACACCGGTTAGGTCTGGGTTAGGTCTGGGTTATGCCCGCATCTGGCTCATGATTTTGCCTTCTTCGCATACTTGTTGGCCAGATCCTGGGGTTTTTTTCGTGTTTGAATCACGTAGTAATGTGGTAACACACTGAAGCTGTCAATTAAACCTGGTTTCGATCAATATTTCAGAGGATAACACCGGTTAGGTCTGGGTTAGGTCTGGGTTATGCCCGCATCTGGCTCATGATTTTGCCTTCTTCGCATACTTGTTGGCCATATCCTGGGTTTTTATCGTGTTTGAATCACGTAGTAATGTGGTAACACACTGAAGCAGTCAATTAAACCTGGTTTCGATCAATATTTCAGAGGATAACACCGGTTAGGTCTGGGTTAGGTCCGGGATATGCCCGCATCTGGCTCATGATTTTGCCTTCTTCGCATACTTGTTGGCCAGATGCTGGGTTTTTTCCGTGTTTGAATCACGTAGTAATGTGGTAACACACTGAAGCAGTCAATTAAACCAGGTTTCGATCAATATTTTAGAGGATAACACCGGTTAGGTCTGGGTTAGGTCTGGGATTTGCGCGCATTTGGCTTATACTTTCGCCTTTTTCGCAAACTTGTTGGCCAGATCCTGGGTATTTTCCGTGTTTGAATCACGTAGTAATGTGGTAATACACTGAAGCAGTCAATTAAACCTGGTTTCGATCAATATTTTAGAGGATAACACCGGTTAGGTCTGGGTTAGGTCTGGGTTATGCCCGCATCTGGCTCATGATTTTGCCTTCTTCGCATACTTGTTGGCCAGATCCTGGGTTTTTTTCGTGTTTCAATCACGTAGTAATGTGGTAATACACTGAAGCAGTCAATTAAACCTGGTTTCGATTAATATTTTAGAGGATAACTGCGGTTAAGTCTGGGTTTGGTCTGGGATATGCGCGCATCTGGCTTATGCTTTCGCCTTTTTCGCAAACTTGTTGGCCAGATCCTGGATTTTTTCCGTGTTTGAATCACGTAGTAATGTTGTACCACACTGAGGCAGTCAATTAAACCTGGATTCGGACAGTATTTTAGAGGATAACACCGGTTAGGTCTGGGTTAGGACTGGGATATGCCCGCATCTGGCTCATGATTTTGCCTTCTTCGCATACTTGTTGGCCAGATCCTGGGTTTTTTTCGTGTTTGAATCACGTAGTAATGTGGTAACACACTGAAGCTGTCAATTAAACCTGGTTTCGATCAATATTTTAGAGGATAACACCGGTTAGGTCTGGGTTAGGTCTGGATTATGCCCGCATCTGGCTCATGATTTTGCCTTCATCGCATAGTTGTTGGCCAGATCCTGGGTTTTCTCCGTGTTTGAATCACGTAGTAATGTGGTAACACACTGAAGCAGTCAATTAAACCTGGGTTTCGATCAATATTTCAGAGGATAACACCGGTTAGGTCTGGGTTAGGTCTGGGATATGCGCGCATCTGGCTTATACTTTCGCCTTTTTCGCAAACTTGTTGGCTAGATCCTGGGTTTTTTTCGGGTTTGAATAACGCAGTAATGTGGTACCACACTGAAGCAGTCAATTGAACCTGGTTTCGATCAATATTTTAGAGGATAACGCCGGTTAGGTCTGGGTTAGGTCTGGGAAATGCGCGCATCTGGCTCATGATTTTGCCTTCTTCGCATACTTGTTGGCCAGATCCTGGGTATTTTCCGTGTTTGAATCACGTAGTAATGTGGTAACACACTGAAGCAGTCAATTAAACCTGGTTTCGATCAATATTTCAGAGGATAACACCGGTTAGGTCTGGGTTAGGTCCGGTATATGCCCGCATCTGGCTCATGATTTTGCCTTCTTCGCAAACTTGTTGGCCAGATCCTGGGTATTTTCCGTGTTTGAAACACGTAGTAATGTGGTAACACACTGAAGCAGTCAATTAAACCTGGGTTTCGATCAATATTTCAGAGGATAACACCGGTTAGGTCTGGGTTAGGTCTGGGATATGCGCGCATCTGGCTTATGCTTTCGCCTTTTTCGCAAACTTGTTGGCCAGATCCTGGATTTTTTCCGTGTTTGAATCACGTAGTAATGTTGTACCACACTGAGGCAGTCAATTAAACCTGGATTCGGACAGTATTTTAGAGGATAACACCGGTTAGGTCTGGGTTAGGACTGGGATATGCCCGCATCTGGCTCATGATTCCGCCTTCTTCGCATACTTCTTGGCCAGATCCTGGGTTTTATTCGTGTTTGAATCACGTAGGAATGTGGTAACACACTGAAGCAGTCAATTAAACCTGGTTTCGATCAATATTTTAGGGGATAACACCGGTTAGGTCTGGGTTAGGTCTGGGTTATGCCCGCATCTGGCTCATGATTTTGCCTTCTTCGCATACTTGTTGGCCAGATCCTGGGTTTTTTTCGTGTTTGAATCACGTAGTAATGTGGTAACACACTGAAGCTGTTAATTAAACCTGGTTTCGATCAATATTTTAGAGGATAACACCGGTTAGGTCTGGGTTAGGTCTGGGTTATGCCCGCATCATGCTCATGATTTTGCCTTCTTCGCATACTTGTTGGCCAGATCTTGGGTTTTTTTCGTGTTTGAATCACGTAGTAATGTGGTAACACACTGAAGCAGTCAATTAAACCTGTTTTCGATCAATATTTCAGAGGATAACACCGGCTAGGTCTGGGTTAGGTCCGGGATATGCCCGCATCTGGCTCATGATTTTGCCTTCTTCGCATACTTGTTGGCCAGATCCTGGGTTTTTTTCGTGTTTGAATCACGTAGTAATGTGGTAACACACTGAAGCTGTCAATTAAACCTGGTTTCGATCAATATTTTAGAGGATAACACCGGTTAGGTCTGGGTTAGGTCTGGTTTATGCCCACATCTGGCTCATGATTTTGCCTTCTTCGTATTCTTGTTGGCCAGATCCTGGGTTTTTTTCGTGTTTGAATCACGTAGTAATGTGGTAACACACTGAAGCTGTCAATTAAACCTGGTTTCGATCAATATTTCAGAGGATAACACCGGTTAGGTCTGGGTTAGGTCTGGGTTATGCCCGCATCTGGCTCATGATTTTGCCTTCTTCGCATACTTGTTGGCCAGATCCTGGGTTTTTTTCGTGTTTGAATCACGTAGTAATGTGGTAACACACTGAAGCAGTCAATTAAACCTGGTTTCGATCAATATTTTAGAGGATAACACCGGTTAGGTCTGGGTTAGGTCCGGGATATGCCCGCATCTGGCTCATGATTTTGCCTTCTTCGCATACTTGTTGGCCAGATCCTGGGTTTTTTCCGTGTTTGAATCACGTAGTAATGTGGTAACACACTGAAGCAGTCAATTAAACCTGGTTTCGATCAATATTTCAGAGGATAACACCGGTTAGGTCTGGGTTAGGTCTGGGATTTGCGCGCATTTGGCTTATACTTTCGCCTTTTTCGCAAACTTGTTGGCCAGATCCTGGGTATTTTCCGTGTTTGAATCACGTAGTAATGTAGTAATACACTGAAGCAGTCAATTAAACGTGGTTTCGATCAACATTTTAGAGGATAACACCGGTTAGGTCTGGGTTAGGTCTGGGAAATGCGCGCATCTGGCTTATTCTTTCGCCTTCTTCGCATACTTCTTGGCCAGATCCTGGGTTTTTTTCGTGTTTGACTCACGTAGGAATGTGGTAACACACTGAAGCAGTCAATTAAACCTGGTTTCGATCAATATTTTAGAGGATAACACCGGTTAGGTCTGGGTTAGGTCCGGGATATGCCCGCATCTGGCTCATGATTTTGCCTTCTTCGCATACTTGTTGGCCAGATCCTGGGTTTTTTTCGTGTTTCAATCACGTAGTAATGTGGTAATACACTGAAGCAGTCAATTAAACCTGGTTTCGATTAATATTTTAGAGGATAACTGCGGTTAGGTCTGGGTTTGGTCTGGGATATGCGCGCATCTGGCTTATGCTTTCGCCTTTTTCGCAAACTTGTTGGCCAGATCCTGGATTTTTTCCGTGTTTGAATCACGTAGTAATGTTGTACCACACTGAGGCAGTCAATTAAACCTGGATTCGGACAGTATTTTAGAGGATAACACCGGTTAGGTCTGGGTTAGGACTGGGATATGCCCGCATCTGGCTCATGATTTTGCCTTCTTCGCATACTTGTTGGCCAGATCCTGGGTATTTTCCGTGTTTGAAACACGTAGTAATGTGGTAACACACTGAAGCAGTCAATTAAACCTGGTTTCGATCAATATTTCAGAGGATAACACCGGTTAGGTCTGGGTTAGGTCTGGGATTTGCGCGCATTTGGCTTATACTTTCGCCTTTTTCGCAAACTTGTTGGCCAGATCCTGGGTATTTTCCGTGTTTGAATCACGTAGTAATGTAGTAATACACTGAAGCAGTCAATTAAACCTGGTTTCGATCAACATTTTAGAGGATAACACCGGTTAGGTCTGGGTTAGGTCTGGGAAATGCGCGCATCTGGCTTATTCTTTCGCCTTCTTCGCATACTTCTTGGCCAGATCCTGGGTTTTTTTCGTGTTTGACTCATGTAGGAATGTGGTAACACACCGAAGCAGTCAATTAAACCTGGTTTCGATCAATATTTTAGAGGATAACACCGGTTAGGTCTGGGTTAGGTCTGGGTTATGCCCGCATCTGGCTCATGATTTTGCCTTCTTCGCATACTTGTTGGCCAGATCCTGGATTTTTTTCGTGTTTGAATCACGTAGTAATGTGGTGACACACTGAAGCTGTCAATTAAACCTGGTTTCGATCAATATTTTAGAGGATAACACCGGTTAGGTCTGGGTTAGGTCTGGGTTATGCCCGCATCTGGCTCATGATTTTGCCTTCTTCGCATACTTGTTGGCCAGATCCTGGGGTTTTTTTCGTGTTTGAATCACGTAGTAATGTGGTAACACACTGAAGCTGTCAATTAAACCTGGTTTCGATCAATATTTCAGAGGATAACACCGGTTAGGTCTGGGTTAGGTCTGGGTTATGCCCGCATCTGGCTCATGATTTTGCCTTCTTCGCATACTTGTTGGCCATATCCTGGGTTTTTATCGTGTTTGAATCACGTAGTAATGTGGTAACACACTGAAGCAGTCAATTAAACCTGGTTTCGATCAATATTTCAGAGGATAACACCGGTTAGGTCTGGGTTAGGTCCGGGATATGCCCGCATCTGGCTCATGATTTTGCCTTCTTCGCATACTTGTTGGCCAGATGCTGGGTTTTTTCCGTGTTTGAATCACGTAGTAATGTGGTAACACACTGAAGCAGTCAATTAAACCAGGTTTCGATCAATATTTTAGAGGATAACACCGGTTAGGTCTGGGTTAGGTCTGGGATTTGCGCGCATTTGGCTTATACTTTCGCCTTTTTCGCAAACTTGTTGGCCAGATCCTGGGTATTTTCCGTGTTTGAATCACGTAGTAATGTGGTAATACACTGAAGCAGTCAATTAAACCTGGTTTCGATCAATATTTTAGAGGATAACACCGGTTAGGTCTGGGTTAGGTCTGGGTTATGCCCGCATCTGGCTCATGATTTTGCCTTCTTCGCATACTTGTTGGCCAGATCCTGGGTTTTTTTCGTGTTTCAATCACGTAGTAATGTGGTAATACACTGAAGCAGTCAATTAAACCTGGTTTCGATTAATATTTTAGAGGATAACTGCGGTTAGGTCTGGGTTTGGTCTGGGATATGCGCGCATCTGGCTTATGCTTTCGCCTTTTTCGCAAACTTGTTGGCCAGATCCTGGATTTTTTCCGTGTTTGAATCACGTAGTAATGTTGTACCACACTGAGGCAGTCAATTAAACCTGGATTCGGACAGTATTTTAGAGGATAACACCGGTTAGGTCTGGGTTAGGACTGGGATATGCCCGCATCTTGCTCATGATTTTGCCTTCTTCGCATACTTGTTGGCCAGATCCTGGGTTTTTTTCGTGTTTGAATCACGTAGTAATGTGGTAACACACTGAAGCTGTCAATTAAACCTGGTTTCGATCAATATTTTAGAGGATAACACCGGTTAGGTCTGGGTTAGGTCTGGATTATGCCCGCATCTGGCTCATGATTTTGCCTTCATCGCATAGTTGTTGGCCAGATCCTGGGTTTTTTCCGTGTTTGAATCACGTAATAATGTGGTAACACACTGAAGCAGTCAATTAAACCTGGGTTTCGATCAATATTTCAGAGGATAACCCCGGTTAGGTCTGGGTTAGGTCTGGGATATGCGCGCATCTGGCTTATACTTTCGCCTTTTTCGCAAACTTGTTGGCTAGATCCTGGGTTTTTTTCGGGTTTGAATAACGCAGTAATGTGGTACCACACTGAAGCAGTCAATTAAACCTGGTTTCGATCAATATTTTAGAGGATAACGCCGGTTAGGTCTGGGTTAGGTCTGGGAAATGCGCGCATCTGGCTCATGATTTTGCCTTCTTCGCATACTTGTTGGCCAGATCCTGGGTATTTTCCGTGTTTGAATCACGTAGTAATGTGGTAACACACTGAAACAGTCAATTAAACCTGGTTTCGATCAATATTTCAGAGGATAACACCGGTTAGGTCTGGGTTAGGTCCGGTATATGCCCGCATCTGGCTCATGATTTTGCCTTCTTCGCAAACTTGTTGGCCAGATCCTGGGTATTTTCCGTGTTTGAAACACGTAGTAATGTGGTAACACACTGAAGCAGTCAATTAAACCTGGTTTCGATCAATATTTCAGAGGATAACACCGGTTAGGTCTGGGTTAGGTCTGGGATATGCGCGCATCTGGCTTATACTTTCGCCTTTTTCGCAAACTTGTTGGCTAGATCCTGGGTTTTTTTCGGGTTTGAATAACGCAGTAATATGGTACCACACTGAAGCAGTCAATTAAACCTGGTTTTGATCAATATTTCAGAGGATAACACCGGTTAGGTCTGGGTTAGGTCTGGGATATGCGCGCATCTGGCTTATACTTTCGCCTTTTTCGCAAACTTGTTGGCCAGATCCTGGGTATTTTTCGTGTTTGAAACACGTAGTAATGTGGTAACACACTGAAGCAGTCATTTAAACCTGGTTTCGATCAATATTTTAGAGGATAACACCGGTTAGGTCTGGGTTAGGTCTGGGATATGCGCGCATCTGGCTTATACTTTCGCCTTTTTCGCAAACTTGTTGGCCAGATCCTGGGTATTTTCCGTGTTTGAAACACGTAGTAATGTGGTAACACACTGAAGCAGTCAATTAAACCTGGTTTCGATCAATATTTTAGAGGATAACACCGGTTAGGTCTGGGTTAGGTCTGGGTTATGCCCGCATCTGGCTCATGATTTTGCCTTCTTCGCATACTTGTTGGCCAGATCCTGGGTTTTTTTCGTGTTTGAATCATGTAGTAATGTGGTAACACACTGAAGCTGTCAATTACACCTGGTTTCGATCAATATTTTAGAGGATAACACCGGTTAGGTCTGAGTTAGGTCTGGGATTTGCGCGCATCTGGCTTATACTTTCGCCTTTTTCGCAAACTTGTTGGCCAGATCCTGGGTATTTTCCGTGTTGGAATCACGTAGTAATGTGGTAACACACTGAAGCAGTCAATTAAACCTGGTTTCGATCAGTATTTTAGAGGATAACACCCGTTAGGTCTGGGTTAGGTCTGGGTTATGCCCGCATCTGGCTCATGATTTTGCCTTCTTCGCATACTTGTTGGCCAGATCTTGGGTTTTTTTCGTGTTTGAATCACGTAGTAATGTGGTAACACACTGAAGCAGTCAATTAAACCTGGTTTCGGTCAATATTTTAGAGGATAACACCGGTTAGGTCTGGGTTAGGTCTGGGTTATGCCCGCATCTGGCTCATGATTTTGCCTTCATCGCATACTTGTTGGCCAGATCCTGGGTTTTTTCCGTGTTTGAATCACGTTGTAATGTGGTAACACACTGAAGCAGTCAATTAAACCTGGTTTCGATCAATATTTCAGAGGATAACACCGGTTAGGTCTGGGTTAGGTCTGGGTTATGCCCGCATCTGGCTCATGATTTTGCCTTCTTCGCATACTTGTTGGCCAGATCCTGGGTTTTTTTCGTGTTTGAATCACGTAGTAATGTGGTAACACACTGAAGCTGTCAATTAAACCTGGTTTCGATCAATATTTCAGAGGATAACACCGGTTAGGTCTGGGTTAGGTCTGGGTTATGCCCGCATCTGGCTCATGATTTTGCCTTCTTCGCATACTTGTTGGCCAGATCCTGGGTTTTTTTCGTGTTTGAATCACGTAGTAATGTGGTAACACACTGAAGCAGTCAATTAAACCTGGTTTCGATCAATATTTTAGAGGATAACACCGGTTAGGTCTGGGTTAGGTCCGGGATATGCCCGCATCTGGCTCACGATTTTGCCTTCTTCGCATACTTGTTGGCCAGATCCTGGGTTTTTTCCGTGTTTGAATCACGTAGTAATGTGGTAACACACTGAAGCAGTCAATTAAACCTGGTTTCGATCAATATTTCAGAGGATAACACCGGTTAGGTCTGGGTTAGGTCTGGGATTTGCGCGCATTTGGCTTATACTTTCGCCTTTTTCGCAAACTTGTTGGCCAGATCCTGGGTATTTTCCGTGTTTGAATCACGTAGTAATGTAGTAATACACTGAAGCAGTCAATTAAACCTGGTTTCGACCAACATTTTAGAGGATAACACCGGTTAGGTCTGGGTTAGGTCTGGGTTATGCCCGCATCTGGCTCATGATTTTGCCTTCTTCGCATACTTGTTGGCCATATCCTGGGTTTTTTTCGTGTTTGAATCACGCAGTAATGTGGTACCACACTGAAGCAGTCAATTAAACCTGGTTTCGATCAATATTTTAGAGGATAACGCCGGTTAGGTCTGGGTTAGGTCTGGGAAATGCGCGCATCTGGCTCATGATTTTGCCTTCTTCGCATACTTGTTGGCCAGATCCTGGGTTTTTTCCGTGTTTGAATCACGTAGTAATGTGGTAACACACTGAAGCAGTCAATTAAACCTGGTTTCGATCAATATTTCAGAGGATAACACCGGTTAGGTCTGGGTTAGGTCTGGGATTTGCGCGCATCTGGCTTATACTTTCGCCTTTTTCGCAAACTTGTTGGGTAGATCCTGGGTTTTTTTCGTGTTTGAATAACGCAGTAATGTGGTAACACACTGAAGCAGTCAAGTAAACCTGGTTTCGATCAATATTTTAGAGGATAACGCCGGTTAGGTTTGGGTTAGGTCTGGGAAATGCGCGCATCTGGCTCATGATTTTGCCTTCTTCGCATACTTGTTGGCCAGATCCTGGGTTTTTTCCGTGTTTGAATCACGTAGTAATGTGGTAACACACTGAAGCAGTCAATTAAACCTGGTTTCGATCAATATTTCAGAGGATAACACCGGTTAGGTCTGGGTTAGGTCTGGGTTATGCCCGCATCTGGCTCATGATTTTGCCTTCTTCGCATACTTGTTGGCCAGATCCTGGGTATTTTCCGTGTTTGAAGCACGTAGTAATGTGGTAACACACTGAAGCAGTCAATAAAACCTGGTTTCGATCAATATTTTAGAGGATAACACCGGTTAGGTCTGGGTTAGGTCTGGGATTTGCGCGCATCTGGCTTATACTTTCGCCTTTTTCGCAAACTTGTTGGCCAGATCCTGGGTATTTTCCGTGTTTGAAACACGTAGTAATGTGGTAACACACTGAAGCAGTCAATTAATCCTGGTTTCGATCAATATTTCAGAGGATAACACCGGTTAGGTCTGGGTTAGGTCTGGGTTATGCCCGCATCTGGCTCATGATTTTGCCTTCTTCGCATACTTGTTGGCCAGATCCTGGGTTTTTTTCGTGTTTGAATCACGTAGTAATGTGGTAACACACTGAAGCTGTCAATTAAACCTGGTTTCGATCAATATTTTAGAGGATAACACCGGTTAGGTCTGGGTTAGGTCTGGGTTATGCCCGCATCTGGCTCATGATTTTGCCTTCTTCGCATACTTGTTGGCCAGATCCAGGGTTTTTTTCGAGTTTGAATCACGTAGTAATGTGGTAATACACTGAAGCAGTCAATTAAACCTGGTTTCGATGAATATTTTAGAGGATAACACCGGTTAGGTCTGGGTTAGGTCTGGGTTATGCCCGCATCTGGCTCATGATTTTGCCTTCTTCGCATACTTGTTGGCCAGATCCTGGGTTTTTTCCGTGTTTGAATCACGTAGTAATGTGGTAACACACTGAAGCAGTCAATTAAACCTGGTTTCGATCAATATTTCAGAGGATAACACCGGTTAGGTCTGGGTTAGGTCTGGGATTTGCGCGCATCTGGCTTATACTTTCGCCTTTTTCGCAAACTTGTTGGGTAGATCCTGGGTTTTTTTCGTGTTTGAATAACGCAGTAATGTGGTAACACACTGAAGCAGTCAAGTAAACCTGGTTTCGATCAATATTTTAGAGGATAACGCCGGTTAGGTCTGGGTTAGGTCTGGGAAATGCGCGCATCTGGCTCATGATTTTGCCTTCTTCGCATACTTGTTGGCCAGATCCTGGGTTTTTTCCGTGTTTGAATCACGTAGTAATGTGGTAACACACTGAAGCAGTCAATTAAACCTGGTTTCGATCAATTTTTCAGAGGATAACACCGGTTAGGTCTGGGTTAGGTCTGGGATTTGCGCGCATCTGGCTTATACTTTCGCCTTTTTCGCAAACTTGTTGGCTAGATCCTGGGTTTTTTTCGTGTCTGAATCATGTAGTAATGTGGTAACACACTGAAGCAGTCAAGTAAACGAGGTTTCGGTCAATATTTTAGAGGATAACACCGGTTAGGTCTGGGTTAGGTCTGGGTTATGCCCGCATCTGGCCCATGATTTTGCCTTCTTCGCATACTTGTTGGCCAGATCCTGGGTTTTTTTCGTGTTTGAATCACGTAGTAATGTGGTAATACACTGAAGCAGTCAATAAAACCTGGTTTCGATCAATATTTTAGAGGATAACACCGGTTAGGTCTGGGTTAGGTCTGGGTTATGCCCGCATCTGGCTCATGATTTTGCCTTCTTCGCATACTTGTTGGCCAGATCTTGGGTTTTTTTCGTGTTTGAATCACGTAGTAATGCGGTAACACACTGAAGCAGTCAATTAAACCTGGTTTCGATCAATATTTTAGAGGATAACACAGGTTAGGTCTGGGTTAGGTCTGGGTTATGCCCGCATCTGGCTCATGATTTTGCCTTCTTCGTATTCTTGTTGGCCAGATCCTGGGTTTTTTTCGTGTTTGAATCACGTAGTAATGTGGTAACACACTGAAGCTGTCAATTAAACCTGGTTACGATCAATATTTCAGAGGATAACACCGGTTAGGTCTGGGTTAGGTCTGGGTTATGCCCGCATCTGGCTCATGATTTTGCCTTCTTCGCATACTTGTTGGCCAGATCCTGGGTTTTTTTCGTGTTTGAATCACGTAGTAATGTGGTAACACACTGAAGCAGTCAATTAAACCTGGTTTCGATCAATATTTTAGAGGATAACACCGGTTAGGTCTGGGTTAGGTCCGGGATATGCCCGCATCTGGCTCATGATTTTGCCTTCTTCGCATACTTGTTGGCCAGATCCTGGGTTTTTTCCGTGTTTGAATCACGTAGTAATGTGGTAACACACTGAAGCAGTCAATTAAACCTGGTTTCGATCAATATTTCAGAGGATAACACCGGTTAGGTCTGGGTTAGGTCTGGGATTTGCGCGCATTTGGCTTATACTTTCGCCTTTTTCGCAAACTTGTTGGCCAGATCCTGGGTATTTTCCGTGTTTGAATCACGTAGTAATGTAGTAATACACTGAAGCAGTCAATTAAACCTGGTTTCGACCAACATTTTAGAGGATAACACCGGTTAGGTCTGGGTTAGGTCTGGGTTATGCCCGCATCTGGCTCATGATTTTGCCTTCTTCGCATACTTGTTGGCCAGATCCTGGGTTTTTTTCGTGTTTGAATCACGTAGTAATGTGGTAACACACTGAAGCAGTCAATTAAACCTGGTTTCGACCAATATTTCAGAGGATAACACCGGTTAGGTCTGGGTTAGGTCTGGGAAATGCGCGCATCTGGCTCATGATTTTGCCTTCTTCGCATACTTGTTGGCCAGATCCTGGGTTTTTTCCGTGTTTGAATAACGCAGTAATGTGGTAACACACTGAAGCAGTCAAGTAAACCTGGTTTCGATCAATATTTTAGAGGATAACGCCGGTTAGGTCTGGGTTAGGTCTGGGAAATGCGCGCATCTGGCTCATGATTTTGCCTTCTTCGCATACTTGTTGGCCAGATCCTGGGTTTTTTCCGTGTTTGAATCACGTAGTAATGTGGTAACACACTGAAGCAGTCAATTAAACCTGGTTTCGATCAATATTTCAGAGGATAACACCGGTTAGGTCTGGGTTAGGTCTGGGATTTGCGCGCATCTGGCTTATACTTTCGCCTTTTTCGCAAACTTGTTGGCTAGATCCTGGGTTTTTTTCGTGTTTGAATAACGCAGTAATGTGGTAACACACTGAAGCAGTCAAGTAAACCTGGTTTCGGTCAATATTTTAGAGGATAACACCGGTTAGGTCTGGGTGAGTTCTGGGAAATGCGCGCATCTGGCTTATACTTTCGCCTATTTCGCAAACTTGTTGGCCAGATCCTGGGTTTTTTTCGTGTCTGAATCATGTAGTAATGTGGTAACACACTGAAGCAGTCAAGTAAACCAGGTTTCGGTCAATATTTTAGAGGATAACACCGGTTAGGTCTGGGTTAGGTCTGGGTTATGCCCGCATCTGGCCCATGATTTTGCCTTCTTCGCATACTTGTTGGCCAGATCCTGGGTTTTTTTCGTGTTTGAATCACGTAGTAATGTGGTAATACACTGAAGCAGTCAATAAAACCTGGTTTCGATCAATATTTTAGAGGATAACACCGGTTAGGTCTGGGTTAGGTCTGGGATATGCCCGCATCTAGCTCATGATTTTGCCTTCTTCGCATACTTGTTGGCCAGATCTTGGGTTTTTTTCGTGTTTGAATCACGTAGTAATGTGGTAACACACTGAAGCAGTCAATTAAACCTCGTTTCGATCAATATTTTAGAGGATAACACAGGTTAGGTCTGGGTTAGGTCTGGGTTATGCCCGCATCTGGCTCATGATTTTGCCTTCATCGCATACTTGTTGGCCAGATCCTGGGTTTTTTCCGTGTTTGAATCACGTAGTAATGTGGTAACACACTGAAGCAGTCAATTAAACCTGGTTTCGATCAATATTTTAGAGGATAACACCGGTTAGGTCTGGGTTAGGTCCGGGATATGCCCGCATCTGGCTCATGATTTCGCCTTCTTCGCATACTTGTTGGCCATATCCTGGGTTTTTTTCGTGTTTGAATCACGTAGTAATGTGGTAACACACTGAAGCTGTCAATTAAACCTGGTTTCGATCAATATTTTAGAGGATAACACCGGTTAGGTCTGGGTTAGGTCTGGGTTATGCCCGCATCTGGCTCATGATTTTGCCTTCTTCGCATACTTGTTGGCCAGATCCTGGATTTTTTTCGTGTTTGAATCACGTAGTAATGTGGTAACACACTGAAGCTGTCAATTAAACCTGGTTTCGATCAATATTTTAGAGGATAACACCGGTTAGGTCTGGGTTAGGTCTGGGTTATGCCCGCATCTGGCTCATGATTTTGCCTTCTTCGCATACTTGTTGGCCAGATCCTGGGGTTTTTTTCGTGTTTGAATCACGTAGTAATGTGGTAACACACTGAAGCTGCCAATTAAACCTGGTTTCGATCAATATTTCAGAGGATAACACCGGTTAGGTCTGGGTTAGGTCTGGGTTGTGCCCGCATCTGGCTCATGATTTTGCCTTCTTCGCATACTTGTTGGCCATATCCTGGGTTTTTTTCGTGTTTGAATCACGTAGTAATGTGGTAACACACTGAAGCAGTCAATTAAACCTGGTTTCGATCAATATTTCAGAGGATAACACCGGTTAGGTCTGGGTTAGGTCTGCGTTATGCCCGCATCTGGCTCATGATTTTGCCTTCTTCGCATACTTGTTGGCCAGATCCTGGGTTTTTTTCGTGTTTGAATCATGTAGTAATGTGGTAACACACTGAAGCTGTCAATTAAACCTGGTTTCGATCAATATTTTAGAGGATAACACCGGTTAGGTCTGAGTTAAGTCTGGGATTTGCGCGCATCTGGCTTATACTTTCGCCTTTTTCGCAAACTTGTTGGCCAGATCCTGGGTATTTTCCGTGTTTGAATCACGTAGTAATGTGGTAACACACTGAAGCAGTCAATTAAACGTGGTTTCGATCAATATTTTAGAGGATAACACCCGTTAGGTCTGGGTTAGGTCTGGGTTATGCCCGCATCTGGCTCATGATTTTGCCTTCTTCGCATACTTGTTGGCCAGATCCAGGGTTTTTTTCGAGTTTGAATCACGTAGTAATGTGGTAATACACTGAAGCAGTCAATTAAACCTGGTTTCGATCAATATTTTAGAGGATAACACCGGTTAGGTCTGGGTTAGGTCTGGGTTATGCCCGCATCTGGCTCATGATTTTGCCTTCTTCGCATACTTGTTGGCCAGATCTTGGGTTTTTTTCGTGTTTGAATCACGTAGTAATGTGGTAACACACTGAAGCAGTCAATTAAACCTGGTTTCGATCAATATTTTAGAGGATAACACCGGTTAGGTATAGGTTAGGTCTGGGTTATGCCCGCATCTGGCTCATGATTTTGCCTTCATCGCATACTTGTTGGCCAGATACTGGGTTTTTTCCGTGATTGAATCACGTTGTAATGTGGTAACACACTGAAGCAGTCAATTAAACCTGGTTTCGATCATTATTTCAGAGGATAACACCGGTTAGGTCTGGGTTAGGTCTGGGAAATGCGCGCATCTGGCTTATTCTTTCGCCTTCTTCGCATACTTCTTGGCCAGATCCTGGGTTTTATTCGTGTTTGAATCACGTAGGAATGTGGTAACACACTGAAGCAGTCAATTAAACCTGGTTTCGTTCAATATTTTAGGGGATAACACCGGTTAGGTCTGGGTTAGGTCTGGGTTATGCCCGCATCTGGCTCATGATTTTGCCTTCTTCGCATACTTGTTGGCCAGATCCTGGGTTTTTTTCGTGTTTGAATCACGTAGTAATGTGGTAACACACTGAAGCTGTCAATTAAACCTGGTTTCGATCAATATTTTAGAGGATAACACCGGTTAGGTCTGGGTTAGGTCTGGGTTATGCCCGCATCATGCTCATGATTTTGCCTTCTTCGCATACTTGTTGGCCAGATCTTGGGTTTTTTTCGTGTTTGAATCACGTAGTAATGTGGTAACACACTGAAGCTGTCAATTAAACCTGGTTTCGATCAATATTTTAGAGGATAACACCGGTTAGGTCTGGGTTAAGTCTGGGTTATGCCCGCATCTGGCTCATGATTTTGCCTTCTTCGCATACTTGTTGGCCATATCCTGGGTTTTTTTCGTGTTTGAATCACGTAGTAATGTGGTAACACACTGAAGCAGTCAATTAAACCTGGTTTCGATCAATATTTCAGAGGATAACACCGGTTAGGTCTGGGTTAGGTCTGGGTTATGCCCGCATCTGGCTCATGATTTTGCCTTCTTCGCATACTTGTTGGCCAGATCCTGGGTATTTTCCGTGTTTGAAGCACGTAGTAATGTGGTAACACACTGAAGCAGTCAATAAAACCTGGTTTCGATCAATATTTTAGAGGATAACACCGGTTAGGTCTGGGTTAGGTCTGGGATTTGCGCGCATCTGGCTTATACTTTCGCCTTTTTCGCAAACTTGTTGGCCAGATCCTGGGTATTTTCCGTGTTTGAAACACGTAGTAATGTGGTAACACACTGAAGCAGTCAATTAATCCTGGTTTCGATCAATATTTCAGAGGATAACACCGGTTAGGTCTGGGTTAGGTCTGGGTTATGCCCGCATCTGGCTCATGATTTTGCCTTCTTCGCATACTTGTTGGCCAGATCCTGGGTTTTTTTCGTGTTTGAATCACGTAGTAATGTGGTAACACACTGAAGCTGTCAATTAAACCTGGTTTCGATCAATATTTTAGAGGATAACACCGGTTAGGTCTGGGTTAGGTCTGGGTTATGCCCGCATCTGGCTCATGATTTTGCCTTCTTCGCATACTTGTTGGCCAGATCCAGGGTTTTTTTCGAGTTTGAATCACGTAGTAATGTGGTAATACACTGAAGCAGTCAATTAAACCTGGTTTCGATGAATATTTTAGAGGATAACACCGGTTAGGTCTGGGTTAGGTCTGGGTTATGCCCGCATCTGGCTCATGATTTTGCCTTCTTCGCATACTTGTTGGCCAGATCCTGGGTTTTTTTCGTGTCTGAATCATGTAGTAATGTGGTAACACACTGAAGCAGTCAAGTAAACCAGGTTTCGGTCAATATTTTAGAGGATAACACCGGTTAGGTCTGGGTTAGGTCTGGGTTATGCCCGCATCTGGCCCATGATTTTGCCTTCTTCGCATACTTGTTGGCCAGATCCTGGGTTTTTTTCGTGTTTGAATCACGTAGTAATGTGGTAATACACTGAAGCAGTCAATAAAACCTGGTTTCGATCAATATTTTAGAGGATAACACCGGTTAGGTCTGGGTTAGGTCTGGGTTATGCCCGCATCTGGCTCATGATTTTGCCTTCTTCGCATACTTGTTGGCCAGATCTTGGGTTTTTTTCGTGTTTGAATCACGTAGTAATGTGGTAACACACTGAAGCAGTCAATTAAACCTGGTTTCGATCAATATTTTAGAGGATAACACCGGTTAGGTCTGGGTTAGGTCTGGGTTATGCCCGCATCTGGCCCATGATTTTGCCTTCTTCGCATACTTGTTGGCCAGATCTTGGGTTTTTTTCGTGTTTGGATCACGTAGTAATGTGGTAATACACTGAAGCAGTCAATAAAACCTGGTTTCGATCAATATTTTAGAGGATAACACCGGTTAGGTCTGGGTTAGGTCTGGGTTATGCCCGCATCTGGCTCATGATTTTGCCTTCTTCGCATACTTGTTGGCCAGATCTTGGGTTTTTTTCGTGTTTGAATCACGTAGTAATGTGGTAACACACTGAAGCAGTCAATTAAACCTGGTTTCGATCAATATTTCAGAGGATAACACCGGTTAGGTCTGGGTTAGGTCTGGGAAATGCGCGCATCTGGCTTATTCTTTCGCCTTCTTCGCATACTTCTTGGACAGATCCTGGGTTTTTTTCGTGTTTGAATCACGTAGGAATGTGGTAACACACTGAAGCAGTCAATTAAACCTGGTTTCGATCAATATTTTAGAGGATAACAACGGTTAGGTCTGGGTTAGGTCCGGGATATGCCCGCATCTGGCTCATGATTTCGCCTTCTTCGCATACTTGTTGGCCATATCCTGGGTTTTTTTCGTGTTTGAATCACGTAGTAATGTGGTAACACACTGAAGCTGTCAATTAAACCTGGTTTCGATCAATATTTTAGAGGATAACACCGGTTAGGTCTGGGTTAGGTCTGGGTTATGCCCGCATCTGGCTCATGATTTTGCCTTCTTCGCATACTTGTTGGCCAGATCCTGGATTTTTTTCGTGTTTGAATCATGTAGTAATGTGGTAACACACTGAAGCTGTCAATTAAACCTGGTTTCGATCAATATTTTAGAGGATAACACCGGTTAGGTCTGGGTTAGGTCCGGGATATGCCCGCATCTGGCTCATGATTTCGCCTTCTTCGCATACTTGTTGGCCATATCCTGGGTTTTTTTCGTGTTTGAATCACGTAGTAATGTGGTAACACACTGAAGCAGTCAATTAAACCTGGTTTCGATCAATATTTCAGAGGATAACACCGGTTAGGTCTGGGTTAGGTCTGCGTTATGCCCGCATCTGGCTCATGATTTTGCCTTCTTCGCATACTTGTTGGCCAGATCCTGGGTTTTTTTCGTGTTTGAATCATGTAGTAATGTGGTAACACACTGAAGCTGTCAATTAAACCTGGTTTCGATCAATATTTTAGAGGATAACACCGGTTAGGTCTGAGTTAAGTCTGGGATTTGCGCGCATCTGGCTTATACTTTCGCCTTTTTCGCAAACTTGTTGGCCAGATCCTGGGTATTTTCCGTGTTTGAATCACGTAGTAATGTGGTAACACACTGAAGCAGTCAATTAAACCTGGTTTCGATCAATATTTTAGAGGATAACACCCGTTAGGTCTGGGTTAGGTCTGGGTTATGCCCGCATCTGGCTCATGATTTTGCCTTCTTCGCATACTTGTTGGCCAGATCCAGGGTTTTTTTCGAGTTTGAATCACGTAGTAATGTGGTAATACACTGAAGCAGTCAATTAAACCTGGTTTCGATAAATATTTTAGAGGATAACACCGGTTAGGTCTGGGTTAGGTCTGGGTTATGCCCGCATCTGGCTCATGATTTTGCCTTCTTCGCATACTTGTTGGCCAGATCTTGGGTTTTTTTCGTGTTTGAATCACGTAGTAATGTGGTAACACACTGAAGCAGTCAATTAAACCTGGTTTCGATCAATATTTTAGAGGATAACACCGGTTAGGTATAGGTTAGGTCTGGGTTATGCCCGCATCTGGCTCATGATTTTGCCTTCATCGCATACTTGTTGGCCAGATCCTGGGTTTTTTCCGTGTTTGAATCACGTTGTAATGTGGTAACACACTGAAGCAGTCAATTAAACCTGGTTTCGATCATTATTTCAGAGGATAACACCGGTTAGGTCTGGGTTAGGTCTGGGAAATGCGCGCATCTGGCTTATTCTTTCGCCTTCTTCGCATACTTCTTGGCCAGATCCTGGGTTTTATTCGTGTTTGAATCACGTAGGAATGTGGTAACACACTGAAGCAGTCAATTAAACCTGGTTTCGATCAATATTTTAGGGGATAACACCGGTTAGGTCTGGGTTAGGTCTGGGTTATGCCCGCATCTGGCTCATGATTTTGCCTTCTTCGCATACTTGTTGGCCAGATCCTGGGTTTTTTTCGTGTTTGAATCACGTAGTAATGTGGTAACACACTGAAGCTGTCAATTAAACCTGGTTTCGATCAATATTTTAGAGGATAACACCGGTTAGGTCTGGGTTAGGTCTGGGTTATGCCCGCATCATGCTCATGATTTTGCCTTCTTCGCATACTTGTTGGCCAGATCTTGGGTTTTTTTCGTGTTTGAATCACGTAGTAATGTGGTAACACACTGAAGCAGTCAATTAAACCTGGTTTCGATCAATATTTCAGAGGATAACACCGGTTGGGTCTGGGTTAGGTCCGGGATATACCCGCATCTGGCTCATGATTTCGCCTTCATCGCATACTTGTTGGCCAGATCCTGGGTTTTTTTCGTGTTTGAATCACGTAGTAATGTGGTAACACACTGAAGCTGTCAATTAAACCTGGTTTCGATCAATATTTTAGATGATAACACCGGTTAGGTCTGGGTTAGGTCTGGGTTATGCCCGCATCTGGCTCATGATTTTGCCTTCTTCGCATACTTGTTGGCCAGATCCTGGGTTTTTTTCGTGTTTGAATCACGTAGTAATGTGGTAACACACTGAAGCTGTCAATTAAACCTGGTTTCGATCAATATTTTAGAGGATAACACCGGTTAGGTCTGGGTTAGGTCTGGGATATGCCCGCATCTGGCTCATGATTTTGCCTTCTTCGTATTCTTGTTGGCCAGATCCTGGGTTTTTTTCGTGTTTGAATCACGTAGTAATGTGGTAACACACTGAAGCTGTCAATTAAACCTGGTTTCGATCAATATTTCAGAGGATAACACCGGTTAGGTCTGGGTTAGGTCTGGGATTTGCGCGCATTTGGCTTATACTTTCGCCTTTTTCGCAAACTTGTTGGCCAGATCCTGGGTATTTTCCGTGTTTGAATCACGTAGTAATGTAGTAATACACTGAAGCAGTCAATTAAACCTGGTTTCGATCAATATTTTAGAGGATAACACCGGTTAGGTCTGGGTTAGGTCTGGGTTATGCCCGCATCTGGCTCATGATTTTGCCTTCTTCGTATACTTGTTGGCCAGATCCTGGGTTTTTTTCGTGTTTCAATCACGTAGTAATGTGGTAATACACTGAAGCAGTCAATTAAACCTGGTTTCGATGAATATTTCAGAGGATAACACCGGTTAGGTCTGGGTTAGGTCTGGGATATGCGCGCATCTGGCTTATGCTTTCGCCTTTTTCGCAAACTTGTTGGCCAGATCCTGGATTTTTTCCGTGTTTGAATCACGTAGTAATGTTGTACCACACTGAGGCAGTCAATTAAACCTGGATTCGGACAGTATTTTAGAGGATAACACCGGTTAGGTCTGGGTTAGGTCTGAAATATGCCCGCATCTGGCTCATGATATTGCCTTCTTCGCATACTTGTTGGCCAGATCCTGGGTTTTTTTGTGTTTGAATCACGTAGTAATGTGGTAACACACTGAAGCTGTCAATTAAACCTGGTTTCGATCAATATTTTAGAGGATAACACCGGTCAGGTCTGGGTTAGGTCTGGGTTATGCCCGCATCTGGCTCATGATTTTGCCTTCTTCGCACACTTGTTGGCCAGATCCTGGGCTTTTTTCGTGTTTGAATCACGTAGTAATGTGGTAATACACTGAAGCAGTCAATAAAACCTGGTTTCGATCAATATTTTAGAGGATAACACCGATTAGGTCTGGGTTAGGTCTGGGTTATGCCCGCATCTGGCTCATGGTTTTGCCTTCTTCGCATACTTGTTGGCCAGATCCTGGGTTTTTTTCGTGTTTGAATCACGTAGTAATGTGGTAACACACTGAAGCTGTCAATTAAACCTGGATTCGGACAGTATTTTAGAGGATAACACCGGTTAGGTCTGGGTTAGGTCTGAAATATGCCCGCATCTGGCTCATGATTTTGCCTTCTTCGCATACTTGTTGGCCAGATCCTGGGTTTTTTTCGTGTTTGAATCACGTAGTAATGTGGTAACACACTGAAGCTGTCAATTAAACCTGGTTTCGATCAATATTTTAGAGGATAACACCGGTTAGGTCTGGGTTAGGTCTGGGTTATGCCCGCATCTGGCTCATGATTTTGCCTTCTTCGCATACTTGTTGGCCAGATCCTGGATTTTTTTCGTGTTTGAATCACGTAGTAATGTGGTAACACACTGAAGCTGTCAATTAAACCTGGTTTCGATCAATATTTTAGAGGATAACACCGGTTAGGTCTGGGTTAGGTCTGGGATATGCGCGCATCTGGCTTATGCTTTCGCCTTTTTCGCAAACTTGTTGGCCAGATCCTGGATTTTTTCCGTGTTTGAATCACGTAGTAATGTTGTACCACACTGAGGCAGTCAATTAAACCTGGATTCGGACAGTATTTTAGAGGATAACACCGGTTAGGTCTGGGTTAGGTCTGAAATATGCCCGCATCTGGCTCATGATTTTGCCTTCTTCGCATACTTGTTGGCCAGATCCTGGGTTTTTTTCGTGTTTGAATCACGTAGTAATGTGGTAACACACTGAAGCTGTCAATTAAACCTGGTTTCGATCAATATTTTAGAGGATAACACCGGTCAGGTCTGGGTTAGGTCTGGGTTATGCCCGCATCTGGCTCATGATTTTGCATTCTTCGCACACTTGTTGGCCAGAACCTGGGCTTTTTTCGTGTTGGAATCACGTAGTAATGTGGTAATACACTGAAGCAGTCAATAAAACCTGGTTTCGATCAATATTTTAGAGGATAACACCGATTAGGTCTGGGTTAGGTCTGGGTTATGCCCGCATCTGGCTCATGGTTTTGCCTTCTTCGCATACTTGTTGGCCAGATCCTGGGTTTTTTTCGTGTTTGAATCACGTAGTAATGTGGTAACACACTGAAGCTGTCAATTAAACCTGGATTCGGACAGTATTTTAGAGGATAACACCGGTTAGGTCTGGGTTAGGTCTGAAATATGCCCGCATCTGGCTCATGATTTTGCCTTCTTCGCATACTTGTTGGCCAGATCCTGGGTTTTTTTCGTGTTTGAATCACGTAGTAATGTGGTAACACACTGAAGCTGTCAATTAAACCTGGTTTCGATCAATATTTTAGAGGATAACACCGGTTAGGTCTGGGTTAGGTCTGGGTTATGCCCGCATCTGGCTCATGATTTTGCCTTCTTCGCATACTTGTTGGCCAGATCTTGGGTTTTTTTCGTGTTTGAATCACGTAGTAATGTGGTAACACACTGAAGCAGTCAATTAAACCTGGTTTCGATCAATATTTCAGAGGATAACACCGGTTAGGTCTGGGTTAGGTCTGGGAAATGCGCGCATCTGGCTTATTCTTTCGCCTTCTTCGCATACTTCTTGGACAGATCCTGGGTTTTTTTCGTGTTTGAATCACGTAGGAATGTGGTAACACACTGAAGCAGTCAATTAAACCTGGTTTCGATCAATATTTTAGAGGATAACAACGGTTAGGTCTGGGTTAGGTCCGGGATATGCCCGCATCTGGCTCATGATTTCGCCTTCTTCGCATACTTGTTGGCCATATCCTGGGTTTTTTTCGTGTTTGAATCACGTAGTAATGTGGTAACACACTGAAGCTGTCAATTAAACCTGGTTTCGATCAATATTTTAGAGGATAACACCGGTTAGGTCTGGGTTAGGTCTGGGTTATGCCCGCATCTGGCTCATGATTTTGCCTTCTTCGCATACTTGTTGGCCAGATCCTGGATTTTTTTCGTGTTTGAATCATGTAGTAATGTGGTAACACACTGAAGCTGTCAATTAAACCTGGTTTCGATCAATATTTTAGAGGATAACACCGGTTAGGTCTGGGTTAGGTCCGGGATATGCCCGCATCTGGCTCATGATTTCGCCTTCTTCGCATACTTGTTGGCCATATCCTGGGTTTTTTTCGTGTTTGAATCACGTAGTAATGTGGTAACACACTGAAGCAGTCAATTAAACCTGGTTTCGATCAATATTTCAGAGGATAACACCGGTTAGGTCTGGGTTAGGTCTGCGTTATGCCCGCATCTGGCTCATGATTTTGCCTTCTTCGCATACTTGTTGGCCAGATCCTGGGTTTTTTTCGTGTTTGAATCATGTAGTAATGTGGTAACACACTGAAGCTGTCAATTAAACCTGGTTTCGATCAATATTTTAGAGGATAACACCGGTTAGGTCTGAGTTAAGTCTGGGATTTGCGCGCATCTGGCTTATACTTTCGCCTTTTTCGCAAACTTGTTGGCCAGATCCTGGGTATTTTCCGTGTTTGAATCACGTAGTAATGTGGTAACACACTGAAGCAGTCAATTAAACCTGGTTTCGATCAATATTTTAGAGGATAACACCCGTTAGGTCTGGGTTATGCCCGCATCTGGCTCATGATTTTGCCTTCTTCGCATACTTGTTGGCCAGATCCAGGGTTTTTTTCGAGTTTGAATCACGTAGTAATGTGGTAATACACTGAAGCAGTCAATTAAACCTGGTTTCGATAAATATTTTAGAGGATAACACCGGTTAGGTCTGGGTTAGGTCTGGGTTATGCCCGCATCTGGCTCATGATTTTGCCTTCTTCGCATACTTGTTGGCCAGATCTTGGGTTTTTTTCGTGTTTGAATCACGTAGTAATGTGGTAACACACTGAAGCAGTCAATTAAACCTGGTTTCGATCAATATTTTAGAGGATAACACCGGTTAGGTATAGGTTAGGTCTGGGTTATGCCCGCATCTGGCTCATGATTTTGCCTTCATCGCATACTTGTTGGCCAGATCCTGGGTTTTTTCCGTGTTTGAATCACGTTGTAATGTGGTAACACACTGAAGCAGTCAATTAAACCTGGTTTCGATCATTATTTCAGAGGATAACACCGGTTAGGTCTGGGTTAGGTCTGGGAAATGCGCGCATCTGGCTTATTCTTTCGCCTTCTTCGCATACTTCTTGGCCAGATCCTGGGTTTTATTCGTGTTTGAATCACGTAGGAATGTGGTAACACACTGAAGCAGTCAATTAAACCTGGTTTCGATCAATATTTTAGGGGATAACACCGGTTAGGTCTGGGTTAGGTCTGGGTTATGCCCGCATCTGGCTCATGATTTTGCCTTCTTCGCATACTTGTTGGCCAGATCCTGGGTTTTTTTCGTGTTTGAATCACGTAGTAATGTGGTAACACACTGAAGCTGTCAATTAAACCTGGTTTCGATCAATATTTTAGAGGATAACACCGGTTAGGTCTGGGTTAGGTCTGGGTTATGCCCGCATCATGCTCATGATTTTGCCTTCTTCGCATACTTGTTGGCCAGATCTTGGGTTTTTTTCGTGTTTGAATCACGTAGTAATGTGGTAACACACTGAAGCAGTCAATTAAACCTGGTTTCGATCAATATTTCAGAGGATAACACCGGTTGGGTCTGGGTTAGGTCCGGGATATACCCGCATCTGGCTCATGATTTCGCCTTCATCGCATACTTGTTGGCCAGATCCTGGGTTTTTTTCGTGTTTGAATCACGTAGTAATGTGGTAACACACTGAAGCTGTCAATTAAACCTGGTTTCGATCAATATTTTAGATGATAACACCGGTTAGGTCTGGGTTAGGTCTGGGTTATGCCCGCATCTGGCTCATGATTTTGCCTTCTTCGCATACTTGTTGGCCAGATCCTGGGTTTTTTTCGTGTTTGAATCACGTAGTAATGTGGTAACACACTGAAGCTGTCAATTAAACCTGGTTTCGATCAATATTTTAGAGGATAACACCGGTTAGGTCTGGGTTAGGTCTGGGATATGCCCGCATCTGGCTCATGATTTTGCCTTCTTCGTATTCTTGTTGGCCAGATCCTGGGTTTTTTTCGTGTTTGAATCACGTAGTAATGTGGTAACACACTGAAGCTGTCAATTAAACCTGGTTTCGATCAATATTTCAGAGGATAACACCGGTTAGGTCTGGGTTAGGTCTGGGATTTGCGCGCATTTGGCTTATACTTTCGCCTTTTTCGCAAACTTGTTGGCCAGATCCTGGGTATTTTCCGTGTTTGAATCACGTAGTAATGTAGTAATACACTGAAGCAGTCAATTAAACCTGGTTTCGATCAATATTTTAGAGGATAACACCGGTTAGGTCTGGGTTAGGTCTGGGTTATGCCCGCATCTGGCTCATGATTTTGCCTTCTTCGTATACTTGTTGGCCAGATCCTGGGTTTTTTTCGTGTTTCAATCACGTAGTAATGTGGTAATACACTGAAGCAGTCAATTAAACCTGGTTTCGATGAATATTTCAGAGGATAACACCGGTTAGGTCTGGGTTAGGTCTGGGATATGCGCGCATCTGGCTTATGCTTTCGCCTTTTTCGCAAACTTGTTGGCCAGATCCTGGATTTTTTCCGTGTTTGAATCACGTAGTAATGTTGTACCACACTGAGGCAGTCAATTAAACCTGGATTCGGATAGTATTTTAGAGGATAACACCGGTTAGGTCTGGGTTAGGTCTGAAATATGCCCGCATCTGGCTCATGATATTGCCTTCTTCGCATACTTGTTGGCCAGATCCTGGGTTTTTTTGTGTTTGAATCACGTAGTAATGTGGTAACACACTGAAGCTGTCAATTAAACCTGGTTTCGATCAATATTTTAGAGGATAACACCGGTCAGGTCTGGGTTAGGTCTGGGTTATGCCCGCATCTGGCTCATGATTTTGCCTTCTTCGCACACTTGTTGGCCAGATCCTGGGCTTTTTTCGTGTTTGAATCACGTAGTAATGTGGTAATACACTGAAGCAGTCAATAAAACCTGGTTTCGATCAATATTTTAGAGGATAACACCGATTAGGTCTGGGTTAGGTCTGGGTTATGCCCGCATCTGGCTCATGGTTTTGCCTTCTTCGCATACTTGTTGGCCAGATCCTGGGTTTTTTTCGTGTTTGAATCACGTAGTAATGTGGTAACACACTGAAGCTGTCAATTAAACCTGGATTCGGACAGTATTTTAGAGGATAACACCGGTTAGGTCTGGGTTAGGTCTGAAATATGCCCGCATCTGGCTCATGATTTTGCCTTCTTCGCATACTTGTTGGCCAGATCCTGGGTTTTTTTCGTGTTTGAATCACGTAGTAATGTGGTAACACACTGAAGCTGTCAATTAAACCTGGTTTCGATCAATATTTTAGAGGATAACACCGGTTAGGTCTGGGTTAGGTCTGGGTTATGCCCGCATCTGGCTCATGATTTTGCCTTCTTCGCATACTTGTTGGCCAGATCCTGGATTTTTTTCGTGTTTGAATCACGTAGTAATGTGGTAACACACTGAAGCTGTCAATTAAACCTGGTTTCGATCAATATTTTAGAGGATAACACCGGTTAGGTCTGGGTTAGGTCTGGGATATGCGCGCATCTGGCTTATGCTTTCGCCTTTTTCGCAAACTTGTTGGCCAGATCCTGGATTTTTTCCGTGTTTGAATCACGTAGTAATGTTGTACCACACTGAGGCAGTCAATTAAACCTGGATTCGGACAGTATTTTAGAGGATAACACCGGTTAGGTCTGGGTTAGGTCTGAAATATGCCCGCATCTGGCTCATGATTTTGCCTTCTTCGCATACTTGTTGGCCAGATCCTGGGTTTTTTTCGTGTTTGAATCACGTAGTAATGTGGTAACACACTGAAGCTGTCAATTAAACCTGGTTTCGATCAATATTTTAGAGGATAACACCGGTCAGGTCTGGGTTAGGTCTGGGTTATGCCCGCATCTGGCTCATGATTTTGCATTCTTCGCACACTTGTTGGCCAGAACCTGGGCTTTTTTCGTGTTGGAATCACGTAGTAATGTGGTAATACACTGAAGCAGTCAATAAAACCTGGTTTCGATCAATATTTTAGAGGATAACACCGATTAGGTCTGGGTTAGGTCTGGGTTATGCCCGCATCTGGCTCATGGTTTTGCCTTCTTCGCATACTTGTTGGCCAGATCCTGGGTTTTTTTCGTGTTTGAATCACGTAGTAATGTGGTAACACACTGAAGCTGTCAATTAAACCTGGATTCGGACAGTATTTTAGAGGATAACACCGGTTAGGTCTGGGTTAGGTCTGAAATATGCCCGCATCTGGCTCATGATTTTGCCTTCTTCGCATACTTGTTGGCCAGATCCTGGGTTTTTTTCGTGTTTGAATCACGTAGTAATGTGGTAACACACTGAAGCTGTCAATTAAACCTGGTTTCGATCAATATTTTAGAGGATAACACCGGTTAGGTCTGGGTTAGGTCTGGGTTATGCCCGCATCTGGCTCATGATTTTGCCTTCTTCGCATACTTGTTGGCCAGATCCTGGATTTTTTTCGTGTTTGAATCACGTAGTAATGTGGTAACACACTGAAGCTGTCAATTAAACCTGGTTTCGATCAATATTTTAGAGGATAACACCGGTTAGGTCTGGGTTAGGTCTGGGTTATGCCCGCATCTGGCTCATGATTTTGCCTTCTTCGCATACTTGTTGGCCAGATCCTGGGGTTTTTTTCGTGTTTGAATCACGTAGTAATGTGGTAACACAATGAAGCTGCCAATTAAACCTGGTTTCGATCAATATTTCAGAGGATAACACCGGTTAGGTCTGGGTTAGGTCTGGGTTATGCCCGCATCTGGCTCATGATTTTGCCTTCTTCGCATACTTGTTGGCCATATCCTGGGTTTTTTTCGTGTTTGAATCACGTAGTAATGTGGTAACACACTGAAGCAGTCAATTAAACCTGGTTTCGATCAATATTTCAGAGGATAACACCGGTTAGGTCTGGGTTAGGTCTGGGTTATGCCCGCATCTGGCTTATGATTTTGCCTTCTTCGCATACTTGTTGGCCAGATCCTGGGTTTTTTTCGTGTTTGAATCATGTAGTAATGTGGTAACACACTGAAGCTGTCAATTAAACCTGGTTTCGATCAATATTTTAGAGGATAACACCGGTTAGGTCTGAGTTAGGTCTGGGATTTGCGCGCATCTGGCTTATACTTTCGCCTTTTTCGCAAACTTGTTGGCCAGATCCTGGGTATTTTCCGTGTTTGAATCACGTAGGAATGTGGTAACACACTGAAGCAGTCAATTAAACATGGTTTCGATCAATATTTTAGAGGATAACACCCGTTAGGTCTGGGTTAGGTCTGGGTTATGCCCGCATCTGGCTCATGATTTTGCCTTCTTCGCATACTTGTTGGCCAGATCCTGGGTTTTTTTCGAGTTTGAATCACGTAGTAATGTGGTAATTCACTGAAGCAGTCAATTAAACCTGGTTTCGATCAATATTTTAGAGGATAACACCGGTTAGGTCTGGGTTAGGTCTGGGTTATGCCCGCATCTGGCTCATGATTTTGCCTTCCTCGCATACTTGTTGGCCAGATCCTTGGGTTTTTTCGTGTTTGAATCACGTAGTAATGTGGTAACACACTGAAGCAGTCAATTAAACCTGGTTTCGATGAATATTTTAGAGGATAACACCGGTTAGGTCTGAGATGGGTCCGGGATATGCCCGCTTCTGGCTCATGATTTTGCCTTCTTCGCATACTTGTTGGCCAGATCCTGGGTTTTTTTCGTGTTTGAATCACTTAGTAATGTGGTAATACACTGAAGCAGTCAATAAAACCTGGTTTCGATCAACATTTTAGAGGATAATACCGGTTAGGTCTGGGTTAGGTCTGGGTTATGCCAGCATCTGGCTCATGATTTTGCCTTCTTCGCATACTTGTTGGCCAGATCCTGGGCTTTTTTCGTGTTTGAATCACGTAGTAATGTGGTAATACACTGAAGCGGTCAATAAAACCTGGTTTCGATCAATATTTTAGAGGATAACACCGGTTAGGTCTGGGTTAGGTCTGGGTTATGCCCGCATCTGGCTCATGATTTTGACTTCCTCGCATACTTGTTGGCCAGATCCTTGGGTTTTTTCGTGTTTGAATCACGTAGTAATGTGGTAACACACTGAAGCAGTCAATTAAACCTGGTTTCGATGAATATTTTAGAGGATAACACCGGTTAGGTCTGAGATGGGTCCGGGATATGCCCGCTTCTAGCTCATGATTTTGCCTTCTTCGCATACTTGTTGGCCAGATCCTGGGTTTTTTTCGTGTTTGAATCACGTAGTAATGTGGTAACACACTGAAGCAGTCAATTAAACCTGGTTTCGATCAATATTTCAGAGGATAACACCGGTTAGGTCTGGGTTAGGTCTGGGATATGCACGCATCTGGCTTATACTTTCACCTTTTTCGCAAACTTGTTGGCCAGATCCTGGGTTTTTTCCGTGTTTGAATCACGTAGTAATGTGGTACCACACTGAAGCAGTCAATTAAACCTGGTTTCGATCAATATTTCAGAGGAGAACACCGGTTAGGTCTGGGTTAGGTCTGGGATATGCGCGCATCTGGCTTATACTTTCGCCTTTTTCGCAAACTTGTTGGCTAGATCCTGGGTTTTTTTCCGGTTTGTATAACGCAGTAATGTGGTACCACACAGAAGCAGTCAATTAAACCTGGTTTCGATCAATATTTTAGAGGATAACGCCGGTTAGGTCTGGGTTAGGTCTGGGAAATGCGCGCATCTGGCTTATACTTTCGTCTTCTTCGCATACTTGTTGGCCAGATCCTGGGGTTTTTTCGTGTTTGAATCACGTAGGAATGTGGTAACACACTGAAGCAGTCAATTAAACCTGGTTTCGATCAATAATTTAGAGGATAACACCGGTTAGGTCTGGGATAGGTCCGGGATATGCCCGCATCTGGCTCATGATTTTGCTTTCTTCGCATACTTGTTGGCCAGATCCTGGGGTTTTTTCGTGTTTGAATCACGTAGTAATGTGGTAACAAACTGATGCAGTCAATAAAACCTGGTTTCGATCAATATTTTAGAGGATAACAACGGTTAGGTCTGGGTTAGGTCTGGGTTATGCCCGCATCTGGCTCATGATTTTGCCTTCTTCGCAAACTTGTTGGCCAGATCCTGGGTATTTTCCGTGTTTGAAACACGTAGTAATGTGGTAACACACTGAAGCAGTCAATTAAACCTGGTTTCGATCAATATTTCAGAGGATAACACCGGTTAGGTCTGGGTTAGGTCCGGGAAATGCCCGCATCTGGCTCATGATTTTGCCTTCTTCGCATACTTGTTGGCCAGATCCTGGGTATTTTCCGTGTTTGAAACACGTAGTAATGTGGTAACACACTGAAGCAGTCAATTAAACCTGGTTTCGATCAATATTTCAGAGGATAACACCGGTTAGGTCTGGGTTAGGTCTGGGATATGCGCGCATCTGGCTTATACTTTCGCCTTTTTCGCAAACTTGTTGGCTAGATCCTGGGTTTTTTTCGGGTTTGAATAACGCAGTAATGTGGTACCACACTGAAGCAGTCAATTAAACCTGGTTTCGATCAATATTTTAGAGGATAACTCCGGTTAGGTCTGGGTTAGGTCTGGGAAATGCGCGCATCTGGCTTATACTTTCGCCTTTTTCGCAAACTTGTTGGCCAAATCCTGGGTTTTTTTCGTGTTTGAATCACGTAGTAATGTGGTAACACACTGAAGCAGTCAATTAAACCTGGTTTCGATCAATATTTTAGGGGATAACACGGGTTAGGTCTGGGTTAGGTCTGGGTTATGCCCGCATCTAGCTCATGATTTTGTCTTCTTCGCATACTTGTTGGCCAGATCCTGGGTTTTTTTCGTGTTTGAATCACGTAGGTATGTGGTAACACACTGAAGCAGTCAATTAAACCTGGTTTCGATCAATATTTTAGAGGATAACACGGGTTAGATCTGGGTTAGGTCTGGGTTATGCCCGCATCTGGCTCATGATTTTGTCTTCTTCGCATACTTGTTGGCCAGATCCTGGGGTTTTTTCGTGTTTGAATCACGTAGTAATGTGGTAACACACTGAAGCAGTCAATTAAACCTGGTTTCGATCAATATTTCAGAGGATAACACCGGTTAGGTCTGGGTTAAGTCTGGGATATGCGCGCATCTGGCTTATACTTTCGCCTTTTTCGCAAACTTGTTGGCTAGATCCTGGGTTTTTTTCGGGTTTGAATAACGCAGTAATGTGGTACCACACTGAAGCAGTCAATTAAACCTGGTTTCGATCAATATTTTAGAGGATAACGCCGGTTAGGTCTGGGTTAGGTCTGGGAAATGCGCGCATCTGGCTTATACTTTCGCCTTTTTCGCAAACTTGTTGGCCAGATCCTGGGTTTTTTTCGTGTTTGAATCATGTAGTAATGTGGTAACACACTGAAGCAGTCAATTAAACCTGGTTTCGATCAATATTTTAGAGGATAACACCGGTTATGTCTGGGTTAGGTCTGGGTTATGCCCGCAACTGGCTCATGATTTTGTCTTCTTCGCATACTTGTTGGCCAGATCCTGGGTTTTTTCCGTGTTTGATCACGTAGTAATGTGGTAACACACTGAAGCAGTCAATAAAACCTGGTTTCGATCAATATTTTAGAGGATAACACCGGTTAGGTCTGGGTTAGGTCTGGGATATGCGCGCATCTGGGTTATACTTTCGCCTTTTTCGCAAACTTGTTGGCTAGATCCTGGGTTTTTTTCGGGTTTGAATAACGCAGTAATGTGGTACCACACGGAAGCAGTCAATTAAACCTGGTTTCGGTCAATATTTTAGAGGATAACACCGGTTAGGTCTGGGTTAGGTCTGGGTTATGCCCGCATCTGGCCCATGATTTTGCCTTCTTCGCATACTTGTTGGCCAGATCCTGGGTTTTTTTCGTGTTTGAATCACGTAGTAATGTGGTAATACACTGAAGCAGTCAATAAAACCTGGTTTCGATCAATATTTTAGAGGATAACACCGGTTAGGTCTGGGTTAGGTCTGGGTTATGCCCGCATCTGGCTCATGATTTTGCCTTCTTCGCATACTTGTTGGTCAGATCCTGGGCTTTGTTCGTGTTTGAATCACGTAGTAATGTGGTAATACACTGAAGCGGTCAATAAAACCTGGTTTCGATCAATATTTTAGAGGATAACACCGGTTAGGTCTGGGTTAGGTCTGGGTTATGCCCGCATCTGGCTCATGATTTTGCCTTCCTCGCATACTTGTTGGCCAGATCCTTGGGTTTTTTCGTGTTTGAATAACGTAGTAATGTGGTAACACACTGAAGCAGTCAATTAAACCTGGTTTCGATGAATATTTTAGAGGATAACACCGGTTAGGTCTGAGATGGGTCCGGGATATGCCCGCTTCTGGCTCATGATTTTGCCTTCTTCGCAAACTTGTTGGCCAGATCCTGGGTATTTTCCGTGTTTGAAACACGTAGTAATGTGGTAACACACTGAAGCAGTCAATTAAACCTGGTTTCGATCAATATTTCAGAGGATAACACCGGTTAGGTCTGGGTTAGGTCCGGGATATGCCCGCATCTGGCTCATGATTTTGCCTTCTTCGCATACTTGTTGGCCAGATCCTGGGTATTTTCCGTGTTTGAAACACGTAGTAATGTGGTAACACACTGAAGCAGTCAATTAAACCTGGTTTCGATCAATATTTCAGAGGATAACACCGGTTAGGTCTGGGTTAGGTCTGGGATATGCGCGCATCTGGCTTATACTTTCGCCTTTTTCGCAAACTTGTTGGCTAGATCCTGGGTTTTTTTCGGGTTTGAATAACGCAGTAATGTGGTACCACACTGAAGCAGTCAATTAAACCTGGTTTCGATCAATATTTTAGAGGATAACTCCGGTTAGGTCTGGGTTAGGTCTGGGAAATGCGCGCATCTGGCTTATACTTTCGCCTTTTTCGCAAACTTGTTGGCCAAATCCTGGGTTTTTTTCGTGTTTGAATCACGTAGTAATGTGGTAACACACTGAAGCAGTCAATTGAACCTGGTTTCGATCAATATTTTAGGGGATAACACGGGTTAGGTCTGGGTTAGGTCTGTGTTATGCCCGCATCTAGCTCATGATTTTGTCTTCTTCGCATACTTGTTGGCCAGATCCTGGGTTTTTTTCGTGTTTGAATCACGTAGGTATGTGGTAACACACTGAAGCAGTCAATTAAACCTGGTTTCGATCAATATTTTAGAGGATAACACGGGTTAGGTCTGGGTTAGGTCTGGGTTATGCCCGCATCTGGGTCATGATTTTGTCTTCTTCGCATAATTGTTGGCCAGATCCTGGGGTTTTTTCGTGTTTGAATCACGTAGTAATGTGGTACCACACGGAAGCAGTCAATTAAACCTGGTTTCGGTCAATATTTCAGAGGATAACACCGGTTAGGTCTGGGTTAGGTCCGGGATATGCCCGCATCTGGCTCATGATTTTGCCTTCTTCGCATACTTGTTGGCCAGATCCTTGGGTTTTTTCGTGTTTGAATAACGTAGTAATGTGGCAACACACTGAAGCAGTCAATTAAACCTGGTTTCGATGAATATTTTAGAGGATAACACCGGTTACGTCTGGGTTAAGTCTGGGATATGCGCGCATCTGGCTTATACTTTCGCCTTTTTCGCAAACTTGTTGGCTAGATCCTGGGTTTTTTTCGGGTTTGAATAACGCAGTAATGTGGTACCACACTGAAGCAGTCAATTAAACCTGGTTTCGATCAATATTTTAGAGGATAACTCCGGTTAGGTCTGGGTTAGGTCTGGGAAATGCGCGCATCTGGCTTATACTTTCGCCTTTTTCGCAAACTTGTTGGCCAGATCCTGGGTTTTTTTCGTGTTTGAATCATGTAGTAATGTGGTAACACACTGAAGCAGTCAATTAAACCTGGTTTCGATCAATATTTTAGAGGATAACACCGGTTATGTCTGGGTTAGGTCTGGGTTATGCCCGCAACTGGCTCATGATTTTGTCTTCTTCGCATACTTGTTGGCCAGATCCTGGGTTTTTTCCGTGTTTGATCACGTAGCAATGTGGTAACACACTGAAGCAGTCAATAAAACCTGGTTTCGATCAATATTTTAGAGGATAACACCGGTTAGGTCTGGGTTAGGTCTGGGATATGCGCGCATCTGGGTTATACTTTCGCCTTTTTCGCAAACTTGTTGGCTAGATCCTGGGATTTTTTCGGGTTTGAATAACGCAGTAATGTGGTACCACACGGAAGCAGTCAATTAAACCTGGTTTCGGTCAATATTTTAGAGGATAACACCGGTTAGGTCTGGGTTAGGTCTGGGTTATGCCCGCATCTGGCCCATGATTTTGCCTTCTACGCATACTTGTTGGCCAGATCCTGGGTTTTTTTCGTGTTTGAATCACGTAGTAATGTGGTAATACACTGAAGCAGTCAATAAAACCTGGTTTCGATCAATATTCTAGAGGATAACACCGGTTAGGTCTGGGTTAGGTCTGGGTTATGCCCGCATCTGGCTCATGATTTTGCCTTCTTCGCATACTTGTTGGTCAGATCCTGGGCTTTTTTCGTGTTTGAATCACGTAGTAATGTGGTAATACACTGAAGCGGTCAATAAAACCTGGTTTCGATCAATATTTTAGAGGATAACACCGGTTAGGTCTGGGTTAGGTCTGGGTTATACCCGCGTCTGGCTCATGATTTTGCCTTCCTCGCATACTTGTTGGCCAGATCCTTGGGTTTTTTCGTGTTTGAATAACGTAGTAATGTGGTAACACACTGAAGCAGTCAATTAAACCTGGTTTCGATGAATATTTTAGAGGATAACACCGGTTAGGTCTGAGATGGGTCCGGGATATGCCCGCTTCTGGCTCATGATTTTGCCTTCTTCGCATACTTGTTGGCCAGATCCTGGGTTTTTTTCGTGTTTGAATCACGTAGTAATGTGGTAACACACTGAAGCAGTCAATTAAACCTGGTTTCGATCAATATTTCAGAGGATAACACCGGTTAGGTCTGGGTTAGGTCTGGGATATGCGCGCATCTGGCTTATACTTTCACCTTTTTCGCAAACTTGTTGGCCAGATCCTGGGTTTTTTCCGTGTTTGAATCACGTAGTAATGTGGTACCACACTGAAGCAGTCAATTAAACCTGGTTTCGATCAATATTTCAGAGGAGAACACCGGTTAGGTCTGGGTTAGGTCTGGGATATGCGCGCATCTGGCCTATACTTTCGCCTTTTTCGCAAACTTGTTGGCTAGATCCTGGGTTTTTTTCCGGTTTGTATAACGCAGTAATGTGGTACCACACTGAAGCAGTCAATTAAACCTGGTTTCGATCAATATTTTAGAGGATAACGCCGGTTAGGTCTGGGTTAGGTCTGGGAAATGCGCGCATCTGGCTTATACTTTCGCCTTTTTCGCATACTTGTTGGCCAGATCCTGGGGTTTTTTCGTGTTTGAATCACGTAGTAATGTGGTAACACACTGACGCAGTCAATTAAACCTGGTTTCGACCAATATTTCAGAGGATAACACCGGTTCGGTCTGGGTTAGGTCTGGGATATGCGCGCATCTGGCTTATACTTTCGCCTTTTTCGCATACTTGTTGGCTAGATCCTGGGTTTTTTTCGGGTTTGAATCATGTAGTAATGTGGTAACACACTGAAGCAGTCAATTAAACCTGGTTTCGATCAATATTTTAGAGGATAACACCGGTTAGGTCTGGGTTAGGTCCGGGATATGCCCGCATCTAGCTCATGATTTTGCCTTCTTCGCATACTTGTTGGCCAGATCCTGGGTATTTTCCGTGTTTGAAACACGTAGTAATGTGGTAACACACTGAGGCAGTCTATTAAACCTGGATTCGGACAGTATTTTAGAGGATAACACCGGTTAGACCTGGGTTAGGTCTGGGTTATGCCCGCATCTGGCTCATGATTTTGCTTTCTTCGCAAACTTGTTGGCCAGATCCTGGGTATTTTCCGTGTTTGAAACACGTAGTAATGTGGTAACACACTGAAGCAGTCAATTAAACCTGGTTTCGACCAATATTTCAGAGGATAACACCGGTTAGGTCTGGGTTAGGTCTGGGATATGCGCGCATCTGGCTTATACTTTCGCCTTTTTCGCATACTTGTTGGCTAGATCCTGGGTTTTTTTCGGGTTTGAATAACGCAGTAATGTGGTACCACACTGAAGCAGTCAATTAAACCTGGTTTCGATCAATATTTTAGAGGATAACGCCGGTTAGGTCTGGGAAATGCGCGCATCTGGCTTATACTTTCGCCTTTTCCGCAAACTTGTGGGCCAAATCCTGGGGTTTTTCCGTGTTTGAATCACGTAGTAATGTGGTACCATACTGAAGCAGTCAATTAAACCTGGTTCCGATCAATATTTCAGAGGAGAACACCGGTTAGGTCTGGGTTAGGTCTGGGATATGCGCGCATCTGGCTTATACTTTCGCCTATTTCGCAAACTTGTTGGCTAGATCCTGGGTTTTTTTCCGGTTTGTATAACGCAGGAATGTGGTCCCACACTGAAGCAGTCAATTAAACCTGGTTTCGATCAATATTTTAGAGGATAACGCCGGTTAGGTCTGGGTTAGGTCTGGGAAATGCGCGCATCTGGCTTATACTTTCACCTTTTTCGCATACTTGTTGGCCAGATCCTGGGGTTTTTTCGTGTTTGAATCACGTAGGAATGTGGTAACACACTGAAGCAGTCAATTAAACCTGGTTTCGATCAATATTTTAGAGGATAACACCGGTTAGGTCTGGGATAGGTCCGGGATATGCCCGCATCTAGCTCATGATTTTGCCTTCTTCGCATACTTGTTGGCCAGATCCTGGGTTTTTTTCGTGTTTCAATCACGTAGTAATGTGGTAACACACTGAGGCAGTCTATTAAACCTGGATTCGGACAGTATTTTAGAGGATAACACCGGTTAGACCTGGGTTAGGTCTGGGTTATGCCCGCATCTGGCTCATGATTTTGCCTTCTTCGCAAACTTGTTGGCCAGATCCTGGGTATTTTCCGAGTTTGAAACACGTAGTAATGTGGTAACACACTGAAGCAGTCAATTAAACCTGGTTTCGATCAATATTTCAGAGGATAACACCGGTTAGGTCTGGGTTAAGTCTGGGATATGCGCGCATCTGGCTTATACTTTCGCCTTTTTCGCAAACTTGTTAGCTAGATCCTGGGTTTTTTTCGGGTTTGAAAACGCAGTAATGTGGTACCACACAGAAGCAGTCAATTAAACCTGTTTTCGATCAATATTTTAGAGGATAACGCCGGTTAGGTCTGGGTTAGGTCTGGGAAATGCGCGCATCTGGCTTATACTTTCGCCTTTTTCGCAAACTTGTTGGCCAGATCCTGGGTTTTTTTCGTGTTTGAATCATGTAGTAATGTGGTAACACACTGAAGCAGTCAATTAAACCTGGTTTCGATCAATATTTTAGAGGATAACACCGGTTAGGTCTGGGTTAGGTCTGGGTTATGCCCGCAACTGGCTCATGATTTTGTCTTCTTCGCATACTTGTTGGCCAGATCCTGGGTATTTTCCGTGTTTGAAACACGTAGTAATGTGGTAACACACTGAAGCAGTCAATTAAACCTGGTTTCGATCAATATTTCTGAGGATAACACCGGTTAGGTCTGTGTTAGGTCCAGGATATGCCCGCATCTGGCTCATGATTTTGCCTTCTTCGCATACTTGTTGGCCAGATCCTGGGTATTTTCCGTGTTTGAAACACGTAGTAATGTGGTAACACACTGAAGCAGTCAATTAAACCTGGTTTCGATCAATATTTCAGAGGATAATACCGGTTAGGTCTGAGTTAGGTCTGGGATATGCGCGCATCTGGCTTATACTTTCGCCTTTTTCGCAAACTTGTTGGCTAGATCCTGGGTTTTTTTCGGGTTTGAATAACGCAGTGATGTGGTACCACACTGAAGCAGTCAATAAAACCTGGTTTCGATCAATATTTTAGAGGATAACGCCGGTTAGGTCTGGGTTAGGTCATGGAAATGCGCGCATCTGGCTTATACTTTCGCCTTTTTCGCAAACTTGTTGGCCAGATCCTGGGTTTTTTTCGTGTTTGAATCATGTAGTAATGTGGTAACACACTGAAGCAGTCAATTAAACCTGGTTTCGATCAATATTTTAGAGGATAACACCGGTTATGTCTGGGTTAGGTCTGGGTTATGCCCGCAACTGGCTCATGATTTTGTCTTCTTCGCATACTTGTTGGCCAGATCCTGGGTTTTTTCCGTGTTTGATCACGTAGTAATGTGGTAACACACTGAAGCAGTCAATAAAACCTGGTTTCGATCAATATTTTAGAGGATAACACCGGTTAGGTCTGGGTTAGGTCTGGGATATGCGCGCATCTGGGTTATACTTTCGCCTTTTTCGCAAACTTGTTGGCTAGATCCTGGGTTTTTTTCGGGTTTGAATAACGCAGTAATGTGGTACCACACGGAAGCAGTCAATTAAACCTGGTTTCGGTCAATATTTTAGAGGATAACACCGGTTAGGTCTGGGTTAGGTCTGGGTTATGCCCGCATCTGGCCCATGATTTTGCCTTCTTCGCATACTTGTTGGCCAGATCCTGGGTTTTTTTCGTGTTTGAATCACGTAGTAATGTGGTAATACACTGAAGCAGTCAATAAAACCTGGTTTCGATCAATATTTTAGAGGATAACACCGGTTAGGTCTGGGTTAGGTCTGGGTTATGCCCGCATCTGGCTCATGATTTTGCCTTCTTCGCATACTTGTTGGTCAGATCCTGGGCTTTGTTCGTGTTTGAATCACGTAGTAATGTGGTAATACACTGAAGCGGTCAATAAAACCTGGTTTCGATCAATATTTTAGAGGATAACACCGGTTAGGTCTGGGTTAGGTCTGAGTTATGCCCGCATCTGGCTCATGATTTTGCCTTCCTCGCATACTTGTTGGCCAGATCCTTGGGTTTTTTCGTGTTTGAATAACGTAGTAATGTGGTAACACACTGAAGCAGTCAATTAAACCTGGTTTCGATGAATATTTTAGAGGATAACACCGGTTAGGTCTGAGATGGGTCCGGGATATGCCCGCTTCTGGCTCATGATTTTGCCTTCTTCGCAAACTTGTTGGCCAGATCCTGGGTATTTTCCGTGTTTGAAACACGTAGTAATGTGGTAACACACTGAAGCAGTCAATTAAACCTGGTTTCGATCAATATTTCAGAGGATAACACCGGTTAGGTCTGGGTTAGGTCCGGGATATGCCCGCATCTGGCTCATGATTTTGCCTTCTTCGCATACTTGTTGGCCAGATCCTGGGTATTTTCCGTGTTTGAAACACGTAGTAATGTGGTAACACACTGAAGCAGTCAATTAAACCTGGTTTCGATCAATATTTCAGAGGATAACACCGGTTAGGTCTGGGTTAGGTCTGGGATATGCGCGCATCTGGCTTATACTTTCGCCTTTTTCGCAAACTTGTTGGCTAGATCCTGGGTTTTTTTCGGGTTTGAATAACGCAGTAATGTGGTACCACACTGAAGCAGTCAATTAAACCTGGTTTCGATCAATATTTTAGAGGATAACTCCGGTTAGGTCTGGGTTAGGTCTGGGAAATGCGCGCATCTGGCTTATACTTTCGCCTTTTTCGCAAACTTGTTGGCCAAATCCTGGGTTTTTTTCGTGTTTGAATCACGTAGTAATGTGGTAACACACTGAAGCAGTCAATTGAACCTGGTTTCGATCAATATTTTAGGGGATAACACGGGTTAGGTCTGGGTTAGGTCTGTGTTATGCCCGCATCTAGCTCATGATTTTGTCTTCTTCGCATACTTGTTGGCCAGATCCTGGGTTTTTTTCGTGTTTGAATCACGTAGGTATGTGGTAACACACTGAAGCAGTCAATTAAACCTGGTTTCGATCAATATTTTAGAGGATAACACGGGTTAGGTCTGGGTTAGGTCTGGGTTATGCCCGCATCTGGGTCATGATTTTGTCTTCTTCGCATAATTGTTGGCCAGATCCTGGGGTTTTTTCGTGTTTGAATCACGTAGTAATGTGGTACCACACGGAAGCAGTCAATTAAACCTGGTTTCGGTCAATATTTCAGAGGATAACACCGGTTAGGTCTGGGTTAGGTCCGGGATATGCCCGCATCTGGCTCATGATTTTGCCTTCTTCGCATACTTGTTGGCCAGATCCTTGGGTTTTTTCGTGTTTGAATAACGTAGTAATGTGGCAACACACTGAAGCAGTCAATTAAACCTGGTTTCGATGAATATTTTAGAGGATAACACCGGTTACGTCTGGGTTAAGTCTGGGATATGCGCGCATCTGGCTTATACTTTCGCCTTTTTCGCAAACTTGTTGGCTAGATCCTGGGTTTTTTTCGGGTTTGAATAACGCAGTAATGTGGTACCACACTGAAGCAGTCAATTAAACCTGGTTTCGATCAATATTTTAGAGGATAACTCCGGTTAGGTCTGGGTTAGGTCTGGGAAATGCGCGCATCTGGCTTATACTTTCGCCTTTTTCGCAAACTTGTTGGCCAGATCCTGGGTTTTTTTCGTGTTTGAATCATGTAGTAATGTGGTAACACACTGAAGCAGTCAATTAAACCTGGTTTCGATCAATATTTTAGAGGATAACACCGGTTATGTCTGGGTTAGGTCTGGGTTATGCCCGCAACTGGCTCATGATTTTGTCTTCTTCGCATACTTGTTGGCCAGATCCTGGGTTTTTTCCGTGTTTGATCACGTAGCAATGTGGTAACACACTGAAGCAGTCAATAAAACCTGGTTTCGATCAATATTTTAGAGGATAACACCGGTTAGGTCTGGGTTAGGTCTGGGATATGCGCGCATCTGGGTTATACTTTCGCCTTTTTCGCAAACTTGTTGGCTAGATCCTGGGTTTTTTTCGGGTTTGAATAACGCAGTAATGTGGTACCACACGGAAGCAGTCAATTAAACCTGGTTTCGGTCAATATTTTAGAGGATAACACCGGTTAGGTCTGGGTTAGGTCTGGGTTATGCCCGCATCTGGCCCATGATTTTGCCTTCTACGCATACTTGTTGGCCAGATCCTGGGTTTTTTTCGTGTTTGAATCACGTAGTAATGTGGTAATACACTGAAGCAGTCAATAAAACCTGGTTTCGATCAATATTCTAGAGGATAACACCGGTTAGGTCTGGGTTAGGTCTGGGTTATGCCCGCATCTGGCTCATGATTTTGCCTTCTTCGCATACTTGTTGGTCAGATCCTGGGCTTTTTTCGTGTTTGAATCACGTAGTAATGTGGTAATACACTGAAGCGGTCAATAAAACCTGGTTTCGATCAATATTTTAGAGGATAACACCGGTTAGGTCTGGGTTAGGTCTGGGTTATACCCGCGTCTGGCTCATGATTTTGCCTTCCTCGCATACTTGTTGGCCAGATCCTTGGGTTTTTTCGTGTTTGAATAACGTAGTAATGTGGTAACACACTGAAGCAGTCAATTAAACCTGGTTTCGATGAATATTTTAGAGGATAACACCGGTTAGGTCTGAGATGGGTCCGGGATATGCCCGCTTCTGGCTCATGATTTTGCCTTCTTCGCATACTTGTTGGCCAGATCCTGGGTTTTTTTCGTGTTTGAATCACGTAGTAATGTGGTAACACACTGAAGCAGTCAATTAAACCTGGTTTCGATCAATATTTCAGAGGATAACACCGGTTAGGTCTGGGTTAGGTCTGGGATATGCGCGCATCTGGCTTATACTTTCACCTTTTTCGCAAACTTGTTGGCCAGATCCTGGGTTTTTTCCGTGTTTGAATCACGTAGTAATGTGGTACCACACTGAAGCAGTCAATTAAACCTGGTTTCGATCAATATTTCAGAGGAGAACACCGGTTAGGTCTGGGTTAGGTCTGGGATATGCGCGCATCTGGCCTATACTTTCGCCTTTTTCGCAAACTTGTTGGCTAGATCCTGGGTTTTTTTCCGGTTTGTATAACGCAGTAATGTGGTACCACACTGAAGCAGTCAATTAAACCTGGTTTCGATCAATATTTTAGAGGATAACGCCGGTTAGGTCTGGGTTAGGTCTGGGAAATGCGCGCATCTGGCTTATACTTTCGCCTTTTTCGCATACTTGTTGGCCAGATCCTGGGGTTTTTTCGTGTTTGAATCACGTAGTAATGTGGTAACACACTGACGCAGTCAATTAAACCTGGTTTCGACCAATATTTCAGAGGATAACACCGGTTCGGTCTGGGTTAGGTCTGGGATATGCGCGCATCTGGCTTATACTTTCGCCTTTTTCGCATACTTGTTGGCTAGATCCTGGGTTTTTTTCGGGTTTGAATCATGTAGTAATGTGGTAACACACTGAAGCAGTCAATTAAACCTGGTTTCGATCAATATTTTAGAGGATAACACCGGTTAGGTCTGGGTTAGGTCCGGGATATGCCCGCATCTAGCTCATGATTTTGCCTTCTTCGCATACTTGTTGGCCAGATCCTGGGTATTTTCCGTGTTTGAAACACGTAGTAATGTGGTAACACACTGAGGCAGTCTATTAAACCTGGATTCGGACAGTATTTTAGAGGATAACACCGGTTAGACCTGGGTTAGGTCTGGGTTATGCCCGCATCTGGCTCATGATTTTGCTTTCTTCGCAAACTTGTTGGCCAGATCCTGGGTATTTTCCGTGTTTGAAACACGTAGTAATGTGGTAACACACTGAAGCAGTCAATTAAACCTGGTTTCGACCAATATTTCAGAGGATAACACCGGTTAGGTCTGGGTTAGGTCTGGGATATGCGCGCATCTGGCTTATACTTTCGCCTTTTTCGCATACTTGTTGGCTAGATCCTGGGTTTTTTTCGGGTTTGAATAACGCAGTAATGTGGTACCACACTGAAGCAGTCAATTAAACCTGGTTTCGATCAATATTTTAGAGGATAACGCCGGTTAGGTCTGGGAAATGCGCGCATCTGGCTTATACTTTCGCCTTTTCCGCAAACTTGTGGGCCAAATCCTGGGGTTTTTCCGTGTTTGAATCACGTAGTAATGTGGTACCACACTGAAGCAGTCAATTAAACCTGGTTCCGATCAATATTTCAGAGGAGAACACCGGTTAGGTCTGGGTTAGGTCTGGGATATGCGCGCATCTGGCTTATACTTTCGCCTATTTCGCAAACTTGTTGGCTAGATCCTGGGTTTTTTTCCGGTTTGTATAACGCAGGAATGTGGTCCCACACTGAAGCAGTCAATTAAACCTGGTTTCGATCAAAATTTTAGAGGATAACGCCGGTTAGGTCTGGGTTAGGTCTGGGAAATGCGCGCATCTGGCTTATACTTTCACCTTTTTCGCATACTTGTTGGCCAGATCCTGGGGTTTTTTCGTGTTTGAATCACGTAGGAATGTGGTAACACACTGAAGCAGTCAATTAAACCTGGTTTCGATCAATATTTTAGAGGATAACACCGGTTAGGTCTGGGATAGGTCCGGGATATGCCCGCATCTAGCTCATGATTTTGCCTTCTTCGCATACTTGTTGGCCAGATCCTGGGTTTTTTTCGTGTTTCAATCACGTAGTAATGTGGTAACACACTGAGGCAGTCTATTAAACCTGGATTCGGACAGTATTTTAGAGGATAACACCGGTTAGACCTGGGTTAGGTCTGGGTTATGCCCGCATCTGGCTCATGATTTTGCCTTCTTCGCAAACTTGTTGGCCAGATCCTGGGTATTTTCCGTGTTTGAAACACGTAGTAATGTGGTAACACACTGAAGCAGTCAATTAAACCTGGTTTCGATCAATATTTCAGAGGATAACACCGGTTAGGTCTGGGTTAAGTCTGGGATATGCGCGCATCTGGCTTATACTTTCGCCTTTTTCGCAAACTTGTTGGCTAGATCCTGGGTTTTTTTCGGGTTTGAATAACGCAGTAATGTGGTACCACACTGAAGCAGTCAATTAAACCTGGTTTCGATCAATATTTTAGAGGATAACACCGGTTAGGTCTGGGTTAGGTCCGGGATATGCGCGCATATGGCTTATACTTTCGCCTTTTTCGCAAACTTGTTGGCCAGATCCTGGGTTTTTTTCGTGTTTGAATCACGTAGGAATGTGGTAACACACTGAGGCAGTCTATTAAACCTGGATTCGGACAGTATTTTAGAGGATAACACCGGTTAGGTCTGGGTTAGGTCCGGGATATGCGCGCATATGGCTTATACTTTCGCCTTTTTCGCAAACTTGTTGGCCAGATCCTGGGTTTTTTTCGTGTTTGAATCATGTAGTAATGTGGTAACACACTGAAGCAGTCAATTAAACCTGGTTTCGATCAATATTTTAGAGGATAACACCGGTTAGGTCTGGGTTAGGTCTGGGTTATGCCCGCAACTGGCTCATGATTTTGTCTTCTTCGCATACTTGTTGGCCAGATCCTGGGTATTTTCCGTGTTTGAAACACGTAGTAATGTGGTAACACACTGAAGCAGTCAATTAAACCTGGTTTCGATCAATATTTCTGAGGATAACACCGGTTAGGTCTGTGTTAGGTCCAGGATATGCCCGCATCTGGCTCATGATTTTGCCTTCTTCGCATACTTGTTGGCCAGATCCTGGGTATTTTCCGTGTTTGAAACACGTAGTAATGTGGTAACACACTGAAGCAGTCAATTAAACCTGGTTTCGATCAATATTTCAGAGGATAATACCGGTTAGGTCTGAGTTAGGTCTGGGATATGCGCGCATCTGGCTTATACTTTCGCCTTTTTCGCAAACTTGTTGGCTAGATCCTGGGTTTTTTTCGGGTTTGAATAACGCAGTGATGTGGTACCACACTGAAGCAGTCAATAAAACCTGGTTTCGATCAATATTTTAGAGGATAACGCCGGTTAGGTCTGGGTTAGGTCATGGAAATGCGCGCATCTGGCTTATACTTTCGCCTTTTTCGCAAACTTGTTGGCCAGATCCTGGGTTTTTTTCGTGTTTGAATCATGTAGTAATGTGGTAACACACTGAAGCAGTCAATTAAACCTGGTTTCGATCAATATTTTAGAGGATAACACCGGTTAGGTCTGGGTTAGGTCCGGGATATGCCCGCATCTAGGTCATGATTTTGCCTTCTTCGCATACTTGTTGGCCAGATCCTGGGTTTTTTTCGGGTTTGAATAACGCAGTAATGTGGTACCACACTGAAGCAGTCAATTAAACCTGGTTTCGATCAATATTTTATAGGATAACGCCGGTTAGGTCTGGGTTAGGTCTGGGAAATGCGCGCATCTGGCTTATACTTTCGCCTTTTTCGCAAACTTGTTGGCCAAATCCTGGGTTTTTTTCGTGTTTGAATCACGTAGTAATGTGGTAACACACTGGAGCAGTCAATTAAACCTGGTTTCGATCAATATTTTAGAGAATAACACGGGTTAGGTTTGGGTTAGGTCTGGGTTATGCCCGCATCTGGCTCATGATTTTGTCTTCTTCGCATACTTGTTGGCCAGATCCTGGGGTTTTTTCGTGTTTGAATCACGTAGTAATGCGGTAACACACTGAAGCAGTCAATTAAACCTGGTTTCGATCAATATTTCAGAGGATAACACCGGTTAGGTCTGGGTTAAGTCTGGGATATGCGCGCATCTGGCTTATACTTTCGCCTTTTTCGCAAACTTGTTGGCTAGATCCTGGGTTTTTTTCGGGTTTGAATAACGCAGTAATGTGGTACCACACTGAAGCAGTCAATTAAACCTGGTTTCGATCAATATTTTAGAGGATAACACCGGTTAGGTCTGGGTTAGGTCCGGGATATGCGCGCATATGGCTTATACTTTCGCCTTTTTCGCAAACTTGTTGGCCAGATCCTGGGTTTTTTTCGTGTTTGAATCACGTAGGGATGTGGTAACACACTGAAGCAGTCAATTAAACCTGGTTTCGATCAATATTTTAGAGGATAACACCGGTTAGGTCTGGGATAGGTCCGGGATATGCCCGCATCTGGCTCATGATTTTGCCTTCTTCGCATACTTGTTGGCCAGATCCTGGGTTTTTTTCGACTTTGAATCACGTAGTAATGTGGTAACACACTGAACCAGTCAATTAAACCTGGTTTCGATCAATATTTCAGAGGATAACACCGGTTAGGTCTGGGTTAGGTCCGGGATCTGCCTTATGATTTTGCCTTCTTCGCATACTTGTTGGCCAGATCCTGGGTTTTTTTCGTGTTTGAATCACTTAGTAATGTGGTAACACACTGAAGCTGTCAATTAAACCTGGTTTCGATGAATATTTTAGAGGATAACAACGGTTAGGTCTGGGTTAGGTCTGGGTAACGCCCGCATCTGGCTCATGATTTTGCCTTCATCGCATACTTGTTGGCCAGATCCTGGGTTTTTTCCGTGTTTGAATCACGTAGTAATGTGATAACACACTGAAGCAGTCAATTAAACCTGGTTTCGATCAATATTTTAGAGGATAATACCGGTTAGGTCTGGGATAGGTCCGGGATATGCCCGCATCTGGCTCATGATTTTGCCTTCTTCGCATACTTGTTGGCCAGATCCTGGGGTTTTTTCGTGTTTGAATCACGTAGTAATGTGGCAACAAACTGATGCAGTCAATAAAACCTGGTTTCGATCAATATTTTAGAGGATAACACCGGTTAGGTCTGGGTTAGGTCTGGGTTATGCCCGCATCTGGCTAATGATTTTGCCTTCTTCGCAAACTTGTTGGCCAGATCCTGGGTATTTTCCGTGTTTGAAACACGTAGTAATGTGGTAACACACTGAAGCAGTCAATTAAACCTGGTTTCGATCAATATTTCGGAGGATAACACCGGTTAGGTCTGGGTTAGGTCCGGGATATGCCCGCATCTGGCTCATGATTTTGCCTTCTTCGCATACTTGTTGGCCAGATCCTGGGTATTTTCCGTGTTTGAAACACGTAGTAATGTGGTAGCACACTGAAGCAGTCAATTAAACCTGGTTTCGATCAATATTTCAGAGGAAAACACCGGTTAGGTCTGGGTTAGGTCTGGGATATGCGCGCATCTGGCTTATACTTTCGCCTTTTTCGCAAACTTGTTGGCTAGATCCTGGGTTTTTTTCGGGTTTGAATAACGCAGTAATGTGGTAACACACTGAAGCAGTCAATTAAACCTGGTTTCGATCAATATTTTAGAGGATAACGCCGGTTAGGTCTGGGTTAGGTCATGAAAATGCGCGCATCTGGCTTATACTTTCGCCTTTTTCGCAAACTTGTTGGCCAGATCCTGGGTTTTTTTCGTGTTTGAATCATGTAGTAATGTGGTAACACACTGAAGCAGTCAATTAAACCTGGTTTCGATCAATATTTTAGAGGATAACACCGGTTAGGTCTGGGTTAGGTCCGGGATATGCCCGCATCTAGCTCATGATTTTGCCTTCTTCGCATACTTCTTGGCCAGGTCCTGGGTTTTTTTCGTGTTTCAATCACGTAGTAATGTGGTAACACACTGAGGCAGTCTATTAAACCTGGATTCGGACAGTATTTTAGAGGATAACACCGGTTAGGTCTGGGTTAGGTCTGGGATATGCGCGCATCTGGCTTATACTTTCGCCTTTTTCGCAAACTTGTTGGCTAGATCCTGGGTTTTTTTCGGGTTTGAATAACGCAGTAATGTGGTACCACACTGAAGCAGTCAATTAAACCTGGTTTCGATCAATATTTTAGAGGATGACAACGGTTAGGTCTGGGTTAGGTCTGGGTAACGCCCGCATCTGGCTCATGATTTTGCCTTCTTCGCATACTTGTTGGCCAGATCCTGGGTATTTTCCGTGTTTGAAACACGTAGTAATGTGGTAGCACACTGAAGCAGTCAATTAAACCTGGTTTCGATCAATATTTTAGAGGATAACACCGGTTAGGTCTGGGTTAGGTCTGGGTTATGCCCGCATCTGGCTAATGATTTTGCCTTCTTCGCAAACTTGTTGGCCAGATCCTGGGTATTTTCCGTGTTTGAAACACGTAGTAATGTGGTAACACACTGAAGCAGTCAATTAAACCTGGTTTCGATCAATATTTCGGAGGATAACACCGGTTAGGTCTGGGTTAGGTCTGGGTTATGCCCGCATCTGGCTCATGATTTTGCCTTCTTCGCAAACTTGTTGGCCAGATCCTGGGTATTTTCCGTGTTTGAAACACGTAGTAATGTGGTAACACACTGAAGCAGTCAATTAAACCTGGTTTCGATCAATATTTCAGAGGATAACACCGGTTAGGTCTGGGTTAAGTCTGGGATATGCGCGCATCTGGCTTATACTTTCGCCTTTTTCGCAAACTTGTTAGCTAGATCCTGGGTTTTTTTCGGGTTTGAAAACGCAGTAATGTGGTACCACACTGAAGCAGTCAATTAAACCTGATTTCGATCAATATTTTAGAGGATAACGCCGGTTAGGTCTGGGTTAGGTCTGGGAAATGCGCGCATCTGGCTTATACTTTCGCCTTTTTCGCAAACTTGTTGGCCAGATCCTGGGTTTTTTTCGTGTTTGAATCATGTAGTAATGTGGTAACACACTGAAGCAGTCAATTAAACCTGGTTTCGATCAATATTTTAGAGGATAACACCGGTTAGGTCTGGGTTAGGTCTGGGTTATGCCCGCAACTGGCTCATGATTTTGTCTTCTTCGCATACTTGTTGGCCAGATCCTGGGTATTTTCCGTGTTTGAAACACGTAGTAATGTGGTAACACACTGAAGCAGTCAATTAAACCTGGTTTCGATCAATATTTCTGAGGATAACACCGGTTAGGTCTGTGTTAGGTCCAGGATATGCCCGCATCTGGCTCATGATTTTGCCTTCTTCGCATACTTGTTGGCCAGATCCTGGGTATTTTCCGTGTTTGAAACACGTAGTAATGTGGTAACACACTGAAGCAGTCAATTAAACCTGGTTTCGATCAATATTTCAGAGGATAATACCGGTTAGGTCTGAGTTAGGTCTGGGATATGCGCGCATCTGGCTTATACTTTCGCCTTTTTCGCAAACTTGTTGGCTAGATCCTGGGTTTTTTTCGGGTTTGAATAACGCAGTGATGTGGTACCACACTGAAGCAGTCAATAAAACCTGGTTTCGATCAATATTTTAGAGGATAACGCCGGTTAGGTCTGGGTTAGGTCATGGAAATGCGCGCATCTGGCTTATACTTTCGCCTTTTTCGCAAACTTGTTGGCCAGATCCTGGGTTTTTTTCGTGTTTGAATCATGTAGTAATGTGGTAACACACTGAAGCAGTCAATTAAACCTGGTTTCGATCAATATTTTAGAGGATAACACCGGTTAGGTCTGGGTTAGGTCCGGGATATGCCCGCATCTAGGTCATGATTTTGCCTTCTTCGCATACTTGTTGGCCAGATCCTGGGTTTTTTTCGGGTTTGAATAACGCAGTAATGTGGTACCACACTGAAGCAGTCAATTAAACCTGGTTTCGATCAATATTTTATAGGATAACGCCGGTTAGGTCTGGGTTAGGTCTGGGAAATGCGCGCATCTGGCTTATACTTTCGCCTTTTTCGCAAACTTGTTGGCCAAATCCTGGGTTTTTTTCGTGTTTGAATCACGTAGTAATGTGGTAACACACTGGAGCAGTCAATTAAACCTGGTTTCGATCAATATTTTAGAGAATAACACGGGTTAGGTTTGGGTTAGGTCTGGGTTATGCCCGCATCTGGCTCATGATTTTGTCTTCTTCGCATACTTGTTGGCCAGATCCTGGGGTTTTTTCGTGTTTGAATCACGTAGTAATGCGGTAACACACTGAAGCAGTCAATTAAACCTGGTTTCGATCAATATTTCAGAGGATAACACCGGTTAGGTCTGGGTTAAGTCTGGGATATGCGCGCATCTGGCTTATACTTTCGCCTTTTTCGCAAACTTGTTGGCTAGATCCTGGGTTTTTTTCGGGTTTGAATAACGCAGTAATGTGGTACCACACTGAAGCAGTCAATTAAACCTGGTTTCGATCAATATTTTAGAGGATAACACCGGTTAGGTCTGGGTTAGGTCCGGGATATGCGCGCATATGGCTTATACTTTCGCCTTTTTCGCAAACTTGTTGGCCAGATCCTGGGTTTTTTTCGTGTTTGAATCACGTAGGGATGTGGTAACACACTGAAGCAGTCAATTAAACCTGGTTTCGATCAATATTTTAGAGGATAACACCGGTTAGGTCTGGGATAGGTCCGGGATATGCCCGCATCTGGCTCATGATTTTGCCTTCTTCGCATACTTGTTGGCCAGATCCTGGGTTTTTTTCGTGTTTGAATCACGTAGTAATGTGGTAACACACTGAACCAGTCAATTAAACCTGGTTTCGATCAATATTTCAGAGGATAACACCGGTTAGGTCTGGGTTAGGTCCGGGATCTGCCTTATGATTTTGCCTTCTTCGCATACTTGTTGGCCAGATCCTGGGTTTTTTTCGTGTTTGAATCACTTAGTAATGTGGTAACACACTGAAGCTGTCAATTAAACCTGGTTTCGATGAATATTTTAGAGGATAACAACGGTTAGGTCTGGGTTAGGTCTGGGTAACGCCCGCATCTGGCTCATGATTTTGCCTTCATCGCATACTTGTTGGCCAGATCCTGGGTTTTTTCCGTGTTTGAATCACGTAGTAATGTGATAACACACTGAAGCAGTCAATTAAACCTGGTTTCGATCAATATTTTAGAGGATAATACCGGTTAGGTCTGGGATAGGTCCGGGATATGCCCGCATCTGGCTCATGATTTTGCCTTCTTCGCATACTTGTTGGCCAGATCCTGGGGTTTTTTCGTGTTTGAATCACGTAGTAATGTGGCAACAAACTGATGCAGTCAATAAAACCTGGTTTCGATCAATATTTTAGAGGATAACACCGGTTAGGTCTGGGTTAGGTCTGGGTTATGCCCGCATCTGGCTAATGATTTTGCCTTCTTCGCAAACTTGTTGGCCAGATCCTGGGTATTTTCCGTGTTTGAAACACGTAGTAATGTGGTAACACACTGAAGCAGTCAATTAAACCTGGTTTCGATCAATATTTCGGAGGATAACACCGGTTAGGTCTGGGTTAGGTCCGGGATATGCCCGCATCTGGCTCATGATTTTGCCTTCTTCGCATACTTGTTGGCCAGATCCTGGGTATTTTCCGTGTTTGAAACACGTAGTAATGTGGTAGCACACTGAAGCAGTCAATTAAACCTGGTTTCGATCAATATTTCAGAGGAAAACACCGGTTAGGTCTGGGTTAGGTCTGGGATATGCGCGCATCTGGCTTATACTTTCGCCTTTTTCGCAAACTTGTTGGCTAGATCCTGGGTTTTTTTCGGGTTTGAATAACGCAGTAATGTGGTAACACACTGAAGCAGTCAATTAAACCTGGTTTCGATCAATATTTTAGAGGATAACGCCGGTTAGGTCTGGGTTAGGTCATGAAAATGCGCGCATCTGGCTTATACTTTCGCCTTTTTCGCAAACTTGTTGGCCAGATCCTGGGTTTTTTTCGTGTTTGAATCATGTAGTAATGTGGTAACACACTGAAGCAGTCAATTAAACCTGGTTTCGATCAATATTTTAGAGGATAACACCGGTTAGGTCTGGGTTAGGTCCGGGATATGCCCGCATCTAGCTCATGATTTTGCCTTCTTCGCATACTTCTTGGCCAGGTCCTGGGTTTTTTTCGTGTTTCAATCACGTAGTAATGTGGTAACACACTGAGGCAGTCTATTAAACCTGGATTCGGACAGTATTTTAGAGGATAACACCGGTTAGGTCTGGGTTAGGTCTGGGATATGCGCGCATCTGGCTTATACTTTCGCCTTTTTCGCAAACTTGTTGGCTAGATCCTGGGTTTTTTTCGGGTTTGAATAACGCAGTAATGTGGTACCACACTGAAGCAGTCAATTAAACCTGGTTTCGATCAATATTTTAGAGGATAACGCCGGTTAGGTCTGGGTTAGGTCTGGGAAATGCGCGCATCTGGCTTATACTTTCGCCTTTTTCGCAAACTTGTTGGCCAGATCCTGGGTTTTTTTCGTGTTTGAATCATGTAGTAATGTGGTAACACACTGAAGCAGTCAATTAAACCTGGTTTCGATCAATATTTTAGAGGATAACACCGGTTATGTCTGGGTTAGGTCTGGGTTATGCCCGCAACTGGCTCATGATTTTGTCTTCTTCGCATACTTGTTGGCCAGAACCTGGGTTTTTTCCGTGTTTGATCACGTAGTAATGTGGTAACACACTGAAGCAGTCAATAAAACCTGGTTTCGATCAATATTTTAGAGGATAACACCGGTTAGGTCTGGGTTAGGTCTGGGATATGCGCGCATCTGGGTTATACTTTCGCCTTTTTCGCAAACTTGTTGGCTAGATCCTGGGTTTTTTTCGGGTTTGAATAACGCAGTAATGTGGTACCACACGGAAGCAGTCAATTAAACCTGGTTTCGGTCAATATTTTAGAGGATAACACCGGTTAGGTCTGGGTTAGGTCTGGGTTATGCCCGCATCTGGCCCATGATTTTGCCTTCTTCGCATACTTGTTGGCCAGATCCTGGGTTTTTTTCGTGTTTGAATCACGTAGTAATGTGGTAATACACTGAAGCAGTCAATAAAACCTGGTTTCGATCAATATTTTAGAGGATAACACCGGTTAGGTCTGGGTTAGGTCTGGGTTATGCCCGCATCTGGCTCATGATTTTGCCTTCTTCGCATACTTGTTGGTCAGATCCTGGGCTTTGTTCGTGTTTGAATCACGTAGTAATGTGGTAATACACTGAAGCGGTCAATAAAACCTGGTTTCGATCAATATTTTAGAGGATAACACCGGTTAGGTCTGGGTTAGGTCTGGGTTATGCCCGCATCTGGCTCATGATTTTGCCTTCCTCGCATACTTGTTGGCCAGATCCTTGGGTTTTTTCGTGTTTGAATAACGTAGTAATGTGGTAACACACTGAAGCAGTCAATTAAACCTGGTTTCGATTAATATTTTAGAGGATAACACCGGTTAGGTCTGAGATGGGTCCGGGATATGCCCGTTTCTGGCTCATGATTTTGCCTTCTTCGCAAACTTGTTGGCCAGATCCTGGGTATTTTCCGTGTTTGAAACACGTAGTAATGTGGTAACACACTGAAGCAGTCAATTAAACCTGGTTTCGATCAATATTTCAGAGGATAACACCGGTTAGGTCTGGGTTAGGTCCGGGATATGCCCGCATCTGGCTCATGATTTTGCCTTCTTCGCATACTTGTTGGCCAGATCCTGGGTATTTTCCGTGTTTGAAACACGTAGTAATGTGGTAACACACTGAAGCAGTCAATTAAACCTGGTTTCGATCAATATTTCAGAGGATAACACCGGTTAGGTCTGGGTTAGGTCTGGGATATGCGCGCATCTGGCTTATACTTTCGCCTTTTTCGCAAACTTGTTGGCTAGATCCTGGGTTTTTTTCGGGATTGAATAACGCAGTAATGTGGTACCACACTGAAGCAGTCAATTAAACCTGGTTTCGATCAATATTTTAGAGGATAACTCCGGTTAGGTCTGGGTTAGGTCTGGGAAATGCGCGCATCTGGCTTATACTTTCGCCTTTTTCGCAAACTTGTTGGCCAAATCCTGGGTTTTTTTCGTGTTTGAATCACGTAGTAATGTGGTAACACACTGAAGCAGTCAATTGAACCTGGTTTCGATCAATATTTTAGGGGATAACACGGGTTAGGTCTGGGTTAGGTCTGTGTTATGCCCGCATCTAGCTCATGATTTTGTCTTCTTCGCATACTTGTTGGCCAGATCCTGGGTTTTTTTCGTGTTTGAATCACGTAGGTATGTGGTAACACACTGAAGCAGTCAATTAAACCTGGTTTCGAACAATATTTTAGAGGATAACACGGGTTAGGTCTGGGTTAGGTCTGGGTTATGCCCGCATCTGGGTCATGATTTTGTCTTCTTCGCATAATTGTTGGCCAGATCCTGGGGTTTTTTCGTGTTTGAATCACGTAGTAATGTGGTACCACACGGAAGCAGTCAATTAAACCTGGTTTCGGTCAATATTTCAGAGGATAACACCGGTTAGGTCTGGGTTAGGTCCGGGATATGCCCGCATCTGGCTCATGATTTTGCCTTCTTCGCATACTTGTTGGCCAGATCCTTGGGTTTTTTCGTGTTTGAATAACGTAGTAATGTGGCAACACACTGAAGCAGTCAATTAAACCTGGTTTCGATGAATATTTTAGAGGATAACACCGGTTACGTCTGGGTTAAGTCTGGGATATGCGCGCATCTGGCTTATACTTTCGCCTTTTTCGCAAACTTGTTGGCTAGATCCTGGGTTTTTTTCGGGTTTGAATAACGCAGTAATGTGGTACCACACTGAAGCAGTCAATTAAACCTGGTTTCGATCAATATTTTAGAGGATAACTCCGGTTAGGTCTGGGTTAGGTCTGGGAAATGCGCGCATCTGGCTTATACTTTCGCCTTTTTCGCAAACTTGTTGGCCAAATCCTGGGTTTTTTTCGTGTTTGAATCACGTAGTAATGTGGTAACACACTGAAGCAGTCAATTAAACCTGGTTTCGATCAATATTTTAGAGGATAACGCCGGTTAGGTCTGGGTTAGGTCTGGGAAATGCGCGCATCTGGCTTATACTTTCGCCTTTTTCGCAAACTTGTTGGCCAGATCCTGGGTTTTTTTCGTGTTTGAATCATGTAGTAATGTGGTAACACACTGAAGCAGTCAATTAAACCTGGTTTCGATCAATATTTTAGAGGATAACACCGGTTATGTCTGGGTTAGGTCTGGGTTATGCCCGCAACTGGCTCATGATTTTGTCTTCTTCGCATACTTGTTGGCCAGATCCTGGGTTTTTTCCGTGTTTGATCACGTAGCAATGTGGTAACACACTGAAGCAGTCAATAAAACCTGGTTTCGATCAATATTTTAGAGGATAACACCGGTTAGGTCTGGGTTAGGTCTGGGATATGCGCGCATCTGGGTTATACTTTCGCCTTTTTCGCAAACTTGTTGGCTAGATCCTGGGTTTTTTTCGGGTTTGAATAACGCAGTAATGTGGTACCACACGGAAGCAGTCAATTAAACCTGGTTTCGGTCAATATTTTAGAGGATAACACCGGTTAGGTCTGGGTTAGGTCTGGGTTATGCCCGCATCTGGCCCATGATTTTGCCTTCTTCGCATACTTGTTGGCCAGATCCTGGGTTTTTTTCGTGTTTGAATCACGTAGTAATGTGGTAATACACTGAAGCGGTCAATAAAACCTGGTTTCGATCAATATTTTAGAGGATAACACCGGTTAGGTCTGGGTTAGGTCTGGGTTATACCCGCATCTGGCTCATGATTTTGCCTTCCTCGCATACTTGTTGGCCAGATCCTTGGGTTTTTTCGTGTTTGAATAACGTAGTAATGTGGTAACACACTGAAGCAGTCAATTAAACCTGGTTTCGATGAATATTTTAGAGGATAACACCGGTTAGGTCTGAGATGGGTCCGGGATATGCCCGCTTCTGGCTCATGATTTTGCCTTCTTCGCATACTTGTTGGCCAGATCCTGGGTTTTTTTCGTGTTTGAATCACGTAGTAATGTGGTAACACACTGAAGCAGTCAATTAAACCTGGTTTCGATCAATATTTCAGAGGATAACACCGGTTAGGTCTGGGTTAGGTCTGGGATATGCGCGCATCTGGCTCATGATTTCGCCTTCTTCGCATACTTGTTGGCCAGATCCTGGGTTTTTTTCGTGTTTAAACACGTAGTAATGTGGTACCACACTGAAGCAGTCAATTAAACCTGGTTTCGATCAATATTTTAGAGGATAACGCCGGTTAGGTCTGGGTTAGGTCTGGGAAATGCGCGCATCTGGCTTATACTTTCGCCTTTTTCGCATACTTGTTGGCCAGATCCTGGGGTTTTTTCGTGTTTGAATCACGTAGTAATGTGGTAACACACTGAAGCAGTCAATTAAACCTGGTTTCGATCAATATTTTAGAGGATAACGCCGGTTAGGTCTGGGAAATGCGCGCATCTGGCTTATACTTTCGCCTTTTCCGCAAACTTGTGGGCCAAATCCTGGGTTTTTTTCGTGTTTGAATCACGTAGTAATGTGGTAACACACTGAAGCAGTCAATTAAACCTGGTTTCGATCAATATTTCAGAGGATAACACCGGTTAGGTCTGGGTTAAGTCTGGGATATGCGCGCATCTGGCTTATACTTTCGCCGTTTTCGCAAACTTGTTGGCTAGATCCTGGGTTTTTTTCGGGTTTGAATAACGCAGTAATGTGGTACCACACTGAAGCAGTCAATTAAACCTGATTTCGATCAATATTTTAGAGGATAATGCCGGTTAGGTCTGGGTTAGGTCTGGGAAATGCGCGCATCTGGCTTATACTTTCGCCTTTTTCGCAAACTTGTTGGCCAGATCCTGGGTTTTTCTCGTGTTTGAATCATGTAGCAATGTGGTAACACACTGAAGCAGTCAATTAAACCTGGTTTCGATCAATATTTTAGAGGATAACACCGGTTATGTCTGGGTTAGGTCTGGGTTATGCCCGCAACTGCCTCATGATTTTGTCTTCTTCGCATACTTGTTGGCCAGATCCTGGGTTTTTTCCGTGTTTGATCACGTAGTAATGTGGTAACACACTGAAGCAGTCAATAAAACCTGGTTTCGATCAATATTTTAGAGGATAACACCGGTTAGGTCTGGGTTAGGTCTGGGTTATGCCCGCATCTGGCTCATGATTTTGCCTTCTTCGCAAACTTGTTCGCCAGATCCTGGGTATTTTCCGTGTTTGAAACACGTAGTAATGTGGTAACACACTGAAGCAGTCAATTAAACCTGGTTTTGATCAATATTTCAGAGGATAACACCGGTTAGGTCTGGGTTAGGTCCGGGATATGCCCGCATCTGGCTCATGATTTTGCCTTCTTCGCATACTTGTTGGCCAGATCCTGGGTATTTTCCGTGTTTGAAACACGTAGTAATGTGGTAACACACTGAAGCAGTCAATTAAACCTGGTTTCGATCAATATTTCAGAGGATAACACCGGTTAGGTCTGGGTTAGGTCTGGGATATGCGCGCATCTGGCTTATACTTTCGCCTTTTTCGCAAACTTGTTGGCTAGATCCTGGGTTTTTGTCGGGTTTGAATAACGCAGTAATGTGGTACCACACTGAAGCAGTCAATAAAACCTGGTTTCGATCAATATTTTAGAGGATAACGCCGGTTAGGTCTGGGTTAGGTCATGGAAATGCGCGCATCTGGCTTATACTTTCGCCTTTTTCGCAAACTTGTTGGCCAGATCCTGGGTTTTTTTCGTGTTTGAATCATGTAGTAATGTGGTAACACACTGAAGCAGTCAATTAAACCTGGTTTCGATCAATATTTTAGAGGATAACACCGGTTAGGTCTGGGTTAGGTCCGGGATATGCCCGCATCTAGCTCATGATTTTGCCTTCTTCGCATACTTGTTGGCCAGATCCTGGGTTTTTTTCGTGTTTCAATCACGTAGTAATGTGGTAACACACTGAGGCAGTCTATTAAACCTGGATTCGGACAGTATTTTAGAGGATAACACCGGTTAGACCTGGGTTAGGTCTGGGTTATGCCCGCATCTGGCTCATGATTTTGCCTTCTTCGCAAACTTGTTGGCCAGATCCTGGGTATTTTCCGTGTTTGAAACACGTAGTAATGTGGTAACACACTGAAGCAGTCAATTAAACCTGGTTTCGACCAATATTTCAGAGGATAACACCGGTTAGGTCTGGGTTAGGTCTGGGATATGCGCGCATCTGGCTTATACTTTCGCCATTTTCGCATACTTGTTGGCTAGATCCTGGGTTTTTTTCCGGTTTGTATAACGCAGGAATGTGGTACCACACTGAAGCAGTCAATTAAACCTGGTTTCGATCAATATTTTACAGGATAACGCCGGTTAGGTCTGGGTTAGGTCTGGGAAATGCGCGCATCTGGCTTATACTTTCGCCTTTTTCGCATACTTGTTGGCCAGATCCTGGGGTTTTTTCGTGTTTGAATCACGTAGTAATGTGGTAACAAACTGATGCAGTCAATAAAACCTGGTTTCGATCAATATTTTAGAGGATAACACCGGTTAGGTCTGGGTTAGGTCTGGGTTATGCCCGCATCTGGCTCATGATTTTGCCTTCTTCGCAAACTTGTTCGCCAGATCCTGGGTATTTTCCGTGTTTGAAACACGTAGTAATGGGGTAACACACTGAAGCAGTCAATTAAACCTGGTTTCGATCAATATTTCTGAGGATAACACCGGTTAGGTCTGTGTTAGGTCCGGGATATGCCCGCATCTGGCTCATGATTTTGCCTTCTTCGCATACTTGTTGGCCAGATCCTGGGTATTTTCCGTGTTTGAAACACGTAGTAATGTGGTAACACACTGAAGCAGTCAATTAAACCTGGTTTCGATCAATATTTCAGAGGATAATACCGGTTAGGTCTGAGTTAGGTCTGGGATATGCGCGCATCTGGCTTATACTTTCGCCTTTTTCGCAAACTTGTTGGCTAGATCCTGGGTTTTTTTCGGGTTTGAATAACGCAGTGATGTGGTACCACACTGAAGCAGTCAATAAAACCTGGTTTCGATCAATATTTTAGAGGATAACGCCGGTTAGGTCTGGGTTAGGTCATGGAAATGCGCGCATCTGGCTTATACTTTCGCCTTTTTCGCAAACTTGTTGGCCAGATCCTGGGTTTTTTTCGTGTTTGAATCATGTAGTAATGTGGTAACACACTGAAGCAGTCAATTAAACCTGGTTTCGATCAATATTTTAGAGGATAACACCGGTTAGGTCTGGGTTAGGTCCGGGATATGCCCGCATCTAGGTCATGATTTTGCCTTCTTCGCATACTTGTTGGCCAGATCCTGGGTTTTTTTCGGGTTTGAATAACGCAGTAATGTGGTACCACACTGAAGCAGTCAATTAAACCTGGTTTCGATCAATATTTTAGAGGATAACGCCGGTTAGGTCTGGGTTAGGTCTGGGAAATGCGCGCATCTGGCTTATACTTTCGCCTTTTTCGCAAACTTGTTGGCCAAATCCTGGGTTTTTTTCGTGTTTGAATCACGTAGTAATGTGGTAACACACTGAAGCAGTCAATTAAACCTGGTTTCGATCAATATTTTAGAGGATAACACGGGTTAGGTTTGGGTTAGGTCTGGGTTATGCCCGCATCTGGCTCATGATTTTGTCTTCTTCGCATACTTGTTGGCCAGATCCTGGGGTTTTTTCGTGTTTGAATCACGTAGTAATGCGGTAACACACTGAAGCAGTCAATTAAACCTGGTTTCGATCAATATTTCAGAGGATTACACCGGTTAGGTCTGGGTTAAGTCTGGGATATGCGCGCATCTGGCTTATACTTTCGCCTTTTTCGCAAACTTGTTGGCTAGATCCTGGGTTTTTTTCGGGTTTGAATAACGCAGTAATGTGGTACCACACTGAAGCAGTCAATTAAACCTGGTTTCGATCAATATTTTAGAGGATAACACCGGTTAGGTCTGGGTTAGGTCCGGGATATGCGCGCATATGGCTTATACTTTCGCCTTTTTCGCAAACTTGTTGGCCAGATCCTGGGTTTTTTTCGTGTTTGAATCACGTAGGAATGTGGTAACACACTGAAGCAGTCAATTAAACCTGGTTTCGATCAATATTTTAGAGGATAACACCGGTTAGGTCTGGGATAGGTCCGGGATATGCCCGCATCTGGCTCATGATTTTGCCTTCTTCGCATACTTGTTGGCCAGATCCTGGGTTTTTTTCGTGTTTGAATCACGTAGTAATGTGGTAACACACTGAACCAGTCAATTAAACCTGGTTTCGATCAATATTTCAGAGGATAACACCGGTTAGGTCTGGGTTAGGTCCGGGATCTGCCTTATGATTTTGCCTTCTTCGCATACTTGTTGGCCAGATCCTGGGTTTTTTTCGTGTTTGAATCACTTAGTAATGTGGTAACACACTGAAGCTGTCAATTAAACCTGGTTTCGATGAATATTTTAGAGGATAACAACGGTTAGGTCTGGGTTAGGTCTGGGTAACGCCCGCATCTGGCTCATGATTTTGCCTTCATCGCATACTTGTTGGCCAGATCCTGGGTTTTTTCCGTGTTTGAATCACGTAGTAATGTGATAACACACTGAAGCAGTCAATTAAACCTGGTTTCGATCAATATTTTAGAGGATAATACCGGTTAGGTCTGGGATAGGTCCGGGATATGCCCGCATCTGGCTCATGATTTTGCCTTCTTCGCATACTTGTTGGCCAGATCCTGGGGTTTTTTCGTGTTTGAATCACGTAGTAATGTGGCAACAAACTGATGCAGTCAATAAAACCTGGTTTCGATCAATATTTTAGAGGATAACACCGGTTAGGTCTGGGTTAGGTCTGGGTTATGCCCGCATCTGGCTAATGATTTTGCCTTCTTCGCAAACTTGTTGGCCAGATCCTGGGTATTTTCCGTGTTTGAAACACGTAGTAATGTGGTAACACACTGAAGCAGTCAATTAAACCTGGTTTCGATCAATATTTCGGAGGATAACACCGGTTAGGTCTGGGTTAGGTCCGGGATATGCCCGCATCTGGCTCATGATTTTGCCTTCTTCGCATACTTGTTGGCCAGATCCTGGGTATTTTCCGTGTTTGAAACACGTAGTAATGTGGTAGCACACTGAAGCAGTCAATTAAACCTGGTTTCGATCAATATTTCAGAGGAAAACACCGGTTAGGTCTGGGTTAGGTCTGGGATATGCGCGCATCTGGCTTATACTTTCGCCTTTTTCGCAAACTTGTTGGCTAGATCCTGGGTTTTTTTCGGGTTTGAATAACGCAGTAATGTGGTAACACACTGAAGCAGTCAATTAAACCTGGTTTCGATCAATATTTTAGAGGATAACGCCGGTTAGGTCTGGGTTAGGTCATGAAAATGCGCGCATCTGGCTTATACTTTCGCCTTTTTCGCAAACTTGTTGGCCAGATCCTGGGTTTTTTTCGTGTTTGAATCATGTAGTAATGTGGTAACACACTGAAGCAGTCAATTAAACCTGGTTTCGATCAATATTTTAGAGGATAACACCGGTTAGGTCTGGGTTAGGTCCGGGATATGCCCGCATCTAGCTCATGATTTTGCCTTCTTCGCATACTTCTTGGCCAGGTCCTGGGTTTTTTTCGTGTTTCAATCACGTAGTAATGTGGTAACACACTGAGGCAGTCTATTAAACCTGGATTCGGACAGTATTTTAGAGGATAACACCGGTTAGACCTGGGTTAGGTCTGGGTTATGCCCGCATCTGGCTCATGATTTTGCCTTCTTCGCAAACTTGTTGGCCAGATCCTGGGTATTTTCCGTGTTTGAAACACGTAGTTATGTGGTAACACACTGAAGCAGTCAATTAAACCTGGTTTCGACCAATATTTCAGAGGATAACACCGGTTAGGTCTGGGTTAGGTCTGGGATATGCGCGCATCTGGCTTATACTTTCGCCTTTTTCGCATACTTGTTGGCTAGATCCTGGGTTTTTTCCGTGTTTGAATCACGTAGTAATGTGATAACACACTGAAGCAGTCAATTAAACCTGGTTTCGATCAATATTTTAGAGGATATTACCGGTTAGGTCTGGGATAGGTCCGGGATATGCCCGCATCTGGCTCATGATTTTGCCTTCTTCGCATACTTGTTGGCCAGATCCTGGGGTTTTTTCGTGTTTGAATCACGTAGTAATGTGGCAACAAACTGATGCAGTCAATAAAACCTGGTTTCGATCAATATTTTAGAGGATAACACCGGTTAGGTCTGGGTTAGGTCTGGGTTATGCCCGCATCTGGCTAATGATTTTGCCTTCTTCGCAAACTTGTTGGCCAGATCCTGGGTATTTTCCGTGTTTGAAACACGTAGTAATGTGGTAACACACTGAAGCAGTCAATTAAACCTGGTTTCGATCAATATTTCGGAGGATAACACCGGTTAGGTCTGGGTTAGGTCCGGGATATGCCCGCATCTGGCTCATGATTTTGCCTTCTTCGCATACTTGTTGGCCAGATCCTGGGTATTGTCCGTGTTTGAAACACGTAGTAATGTGGTAGCACACTGAAGCAGTCAATTAAACCTGGTTTCGATCAATATTTCAGAGGATAACACCGGTTAGGTCTGGGTTAGGTCTGGGATATGCGCGCATCTGGCTTATACTTTCGCCTTTTTCGCAAACTTGTTGGCTAGATCCTGGGTTTTTTTCGGGTTTGAATAACGCAGTAATGTGGTAACACACTGAAGCAGTCAATTAAACCTGGTTTCGATCAATATTTTAGAGGATAACGCCGGTTAGGTCTGGGTTAGGTCATGAAAATGCGCGCATCTGGCTTATACTTTCGCCTTTTTCGCATACTTGTTGGCTAGATCCTGGGTTTTTTTCGGGTTTGAATAACGCAGTAATGTGGTACCACACTGAAGCAGTCAATTAAACCTGGTTTCGATCAATATTTTAGAGGATAACGCCGGTTAGGTCTGGGTTAGGTCTGGGAAATGCGCGCATCTGGCTTATACTTTCGCCTTTTTCGCAAACTTGTTGGCCAAATCCTGGGTTTTTTTCGTCTTTGAATCACGTAGTAATGTGGTAACCCACTGAAGCAGGCAATTAAACCTGGTTTCGATCAATAGTTTAGAGGATAACACGGGTTAGGTTTGGGTTAGGTCTGGGTTATGCGCGCATCTGGCTTATACTTTCGCCTTTTTCGCAAACTTGTTGGCCAGATCCTGGGTTTTTTTCGTGTTTGAATCACGTAGTAATGTGGTAGCACACTGAAGCAGTCAATTAAACCTGGTTTCGATCAATATTTTCGAGGATAACACCGGTTAGGTCTGGGTTAGGTCTGGGATATGCCCGCATCTGTCTCATGATTTTGCCTTCTTCGCATACTTGTTGGCCAGATCCTGGGTATTTTCCGTGTTTGAAACACGTAGTAATGTGGTAACACACTGAAGTAGTCAATTAAACCTGGTTTCGATCAATATTTCAGAGGATAACACCGGTTAGGTCTGGGTTAGGTCTGGGATATGCGCGCATCTGGCTTATACTTTCGCCTTTTTCGCAAACTTGTTGGCTAGATCCTGGGTTTTTTTCGGGTTTGAATAACGCAGTAATGTGGTACCACACTGAAGCAGTCAATAAAACCTGGTTTCGATCAATATTTTAGAGGATAACGCCGGTTAGGTCTGGGTTAGGTCATGGAAATGCGCGCATCTGGCTTATACTTTCGCCTTTTTCGCAAACTTGTTGGCCAGATCCTGGGTTTTTTTCGTGTTTGAATCATGTAGTAATGTGGTAACACACTGAGGCAGTCAATTAAACCTGGTTTCGATCAATATTTTAGAGGATAACACCGGTTAGGTCTGGGATAGGTCCGGGATATGCCCGCATCTGGCTCATGATTTTGCTTTCTTCGCATACTTGTTGGCCAGATCCTGGGGTTTTTTCGTGTTTGAATCACGTAGTAATGTGGTAACACACTGAAGCAGTCAATTAAACCTGGTTTCGACCAATATTTCAGAGGATAACACCGGTTCGGTCTGGGTTAGGTCTGGGATATGCGCGCATCTGGCTTATACTTTCGCCTTTTCCGCAAACTTGTGGGCCAAATCCTGGGTTTTTTTCGTGTTTGAATCACGTAGTAATGTGGTAACACACTGAAGCAGTCAATTAAACCTGGTTTCGATCAATATTTTAGAGGATAACACCGGTTAGGTCTGGGTTAAGTCTGGGATATGCGCGCATCTGGCTTATACTTTCGCCTTTTTCTCAAACTTGTTGGCTAGATCCTGGGTTTTTTTCGGGTTTGAAAACGCAGTAATGTGGTACCACACTGAAGCAGTCAATTAAACCTGATTTCGATCAATATTTTAGAGGATAACGCCGGTTAGGTCTGGGTTAGGTCTGGGAAATGCGCGCATCTGGCTTATACTTTCGCCATTTTCGCATACTTGTTGGCTAGATCCTGGGTTTTTTTCGTGTTTGAATCATGTAGTAATGTGGTAACACACTGAAGCAGTCAATTAAACCTGGTTTCGACCAATATTTCAGAGGATAACACCGGTTAGGTCTGGGTTAGGTCTGGGATATGAGCGCATCTGGCTTATACTTTCGCCATTTTCGCATACTTGTTGGCTAGATCCTGGGTTTTTTTCGGGTTTGAATAACGCAGTAATGTGGTACCACACTGAAGCAGTCAATTAAACCTGGTTTCGATCAATATTTTAGAGGATAACGCCGGTTACGTCTGGGTTAGGTCTGGGAAATGCGCGCAACTGGCTTATACTTTCGCCTTTTTCGCAAACTTGTTGGCCAAATCCTGGGTTTTTTTCGTGTTTGAATCACGTAGTAATGTGGTAACACACTGAAGCAGCCAATTAAACCTGGTTTCGATCAATATTTTAGAGGATAACACGGGTTAGGTTTGGGTTAGGTCTGGGTTATGCCCGCATCTGGCTCATGATTTTGTCTTCTTCGCATACTTGTTGGCCAGATCCTGGGTTTTTTTCGTGTTTGAATCACGTAGGAATGTGGTAACACACTGAAGCAGTCAATTAAACCTGGTTTCGATCAATATTTTAGAGGATAACACGGGTTAGGTCTGGGTTAGGTCTGGGTTATGCCCGCATCTGGCTCATGATTTTGTCTTCTTCGCATACTTGTTGGCCAGATCCTGGGGTTTTTTCGTGTTTGAATCACGTAGTAATGTGGTAACACACTGAAGCAGTCAATTAAACCTGGTTTCGATCAATATTTCAGAGGATTACACCGGTTAGGTCTGGGTTAAGTCTGGGATATGCGCGCATCTGGCTTATACTTTCGCCTTTTTCGCAAACTTGTTGGCTAGATCCTGGGTTTTTTTCGGGTTTGAATAACGCAGTAATGTGGTACCACACTGAAGCAGTCAATAAAACCTGGTTTCGATCAATATTTTAGAGGATAACGCCGGTTAGGTCTGGGTTAGGTCATGGAAATGCGCGCATCTGGCTTATACTTTCGCCTTTTTCGCAAACTTCTTGGCCAGATCCTGGGTTTTTTTCGTGTTTGAATCATGTAGTAATGTGGTAACACACTGAAGCAGTCAATTAAACCTGGTTTCGATCAATATTTTAGAGGATAACACCGGTTAGGTCTGGGTTAGGTCCGGGATATGCCCGCATCTAGCTCATGTTTTTGCCTTCTTCGCATACTTGTTGGCCAGATCCTGGGTTTTTTTCGTGTTTCAATCACGTAGTAATGTGGTAACACACTGAGGCAGTCTATTAAACCTGGATTCGGACAGTATTTTAGAGGATAACACCGGTTAGACCTGGGTTAGGTCTGGGTTATGCCCGCATCTGGCTCATGATTTTGCCTTCTTCGCAAACTTGTTGGCCAGATCCTGGGTATTTTCCGTGTTTGAAACACGTAGTAATGTGGTAACACACTGAAGCAGTCAATTAAACCTGGTTTCGACCAATATTTCAGAGGATAACACCGGTTAGGTCTGGGTTAGGTCTGGGATATGCGCGCATCTGGCTTATACTTTCGCCATTTTCGCATACTTGTTGGCTAGATCCTGGGTTTTTTTCGGGTTTGAATAACGCAGTAATGTGGTACCACACTGAAGCAGTCAATTAAACCTGGTTTCGATCAATATTTTAGAGGATAACGCCGGTTAGGTCTGGGTTAGGTCTGGGAAATGCGCGCATCTGGCTTATACTTTCGCCTTTTTCGCAAACTTGTTGGCCAAATCCTGGGTTTTTTTCGTGTTTGAATCACGTAGTAATGTGGTAACACACTGAAGCAGTCAATTAAACCTGGTTTCGATCAATATTTTAGAGGATAACACGGGTTAGGTTTGGGTTAGGTCCGGGATCTGCCTTATGATTTTGCCTTCTTCGCATACTTGTTGGCCAGATCCTGGGTTTTTTTCGTGTTTGAATCACTTAGTAATGTGGTAACACACTGAAGCTGTCAATTAAACCTGGTTTCGATCAATATTTCAGAGGATTACACCGGTTAGGTCGGGGTTAAGTCTGGGATATGCGCACATCTGGCATATACTTTCGCCTTTTTCGCAAACTTGTTGGCTAGATCCTGGGTTTTTTTCGGGTTTGAATAACGCAGTAATGTGGTACCACACTGAAGCAGTCAATTAAACCTGGTTTCGATCAATATTTCAGAGGATTACACCGGTTAGGTCGGGGTTAAGTCTGGGATATGCGCGCATCTGGCATATACTTTCGCCTTTTTCGCAAACTTGTTGGCTAGATCCTGGGTTTTTTTCGGGTTTGAATAACGCAGTAATGTGGTACCACACTGAAGCAGTCAATTAAACCTGGTTTCGATCAATATTTTAGAGGATAACACCGGTTAGGTCTGGGTTAGGTCCGGGATATGCGCGCATATGGCTTATACTTTCGCCTTTTTCGCAAACTTGTTGGCCAGATCCTGGGTTTTTTTCGTGTTTGAAGCACGTAGGAATGTGGTAACACACTGAAGCAGTCAATTAAACCTGGTTTCGATCAATATTTTAGAGGATAACACCGGTTAGGTCTGGGATAGGTCCGGGATATGCCCGCATCTGGCTCATGATTTTGCCTTCTTCGCATACTTGTTGGCCAGATCCTGGGTTTTTTTCGTGTTTCAATCACGTAGTAATGTGGTAACACACTGAGGCAGTCTATTAAACCTGGATTCGGGCAGTATTTTAGAGGATAACACCGGTTAGACCTGGGTTAGGTCTGGGTTATGCCCGCATCTGGCTCATGATTTTGCCTTCTTCGCAAACTTGTTGGCCAGATCCTGGGTATTTTCCGTGTTTGAAACACGTAGTAATGTGGTAACACACTGAAGCAGTCAATTAAACCTGGTTTCGACCAATATTTCAGAGGATAACACCGGTTAGGTCTGGGTTAGGTCTGGGATATGCGCGCATCTGGCTTATACTTTCGCCATTTTCGCATACTTGTTGGCCAGATCCTGGGTTTTTTTCGGGTTTGAATAACGCAGTAATGTGGTACCACACTGAAGCAGTCAATTAAACCTGGTTTCGATCAATATTTTAGAGGATTACACCGGTTAGGTCTGGGTTAAGTCTGGGATATGCGCGCATCTGGCATATACTTTCGCCTTTTTCGCAAACTTGTTGGCTAGATCCTGGGTTTTTTTCGGGTTTGAATAACGCAGTAATGTGGTAACACACTGAAGCAGTCAATTAAACCTGGTTTCGATCAATATTTCAGAGGATAACACCGGTTAGGTCTGGGTTAGGTCCGGGATCTGCCTTATGATTTTGCCTTCTTCGCATACTTGTTGGCCAGATCCTGGGTTTTTTTCGTGTTTGAATCACTTAGTAATGTGGTAACACACTGAAGCTGTCAATTAAACCTGGTTTCGATCAATATTTCAGAGGATTACACCGGTTAGGTCGGGGTTAAGTCTGGGATATGCGCGCATCTGGCATATACTTTCGCCTTTTTCGCAAACTTGTTGGCTAGATCCTGGGTTTTTTTCGGGTTTGAATAACGCAGTAATGTGGTACCACACTGAAGCAGTCAATTAAACCTGGTTTCGATCAATATTTCAGAGGATTACACCGGTTAGGTCGGGGTTAAGTCTGGGATATGCGCGCATCTGGCATATACTTTCGCCTTTTTCGCAAACTTGTTGGCTAGATCCTGGGTTTTTTTCGGGTTTGAATAACGCAGTAATGTGGTACCACACTGAAGCAGTCAATTAAACCTGGTTTCGATCAATATTTTAGAGGATAACACCGGTTAGGTCTGGGTTAGGTCCGGGATATGCGCGCATATGGCTTATACTTTCGCCTTTTTCGCAAACTTGTTGGCCAGATCCTGGGTTTTTTTCGTGTTTGAAGCACGTAGGAATGTGGTAACACACTGAAGCAGTCAATTAAACCTGGTTTCGATCAATATTTTAGAGGATAACACCGGTTAGGTCTGGGATAGGTCCGGGATATGCCCGCATCTGGCTCATGATTTTGCCTTCTTCGCATACTTGTTGGCCAGATCCTGGGTTTTTTTCGTGTTTCAATCACGTAGTAATGTGGTAACACACTGAGGCAGTCTATTAAACCTGGATTCGGGCAGTATTTTAGAGGATAACACCGGTTAGACCTGGGTTAGGTCTGGGTTATGCCCGTATCTGGCTCATGATTTTGCCTTCTTCGCAAACTTGTTGGCCAGATCCTGGGTATTTTCCGTGTTTGAAACACGTAGTAATGTGGTAACACACTGAAGCAGTCAATTAAACCTGGTTTCGACCAATATTTCAGAGGATAACACCGGTTTGGTCTGGGTTAGGTCTGGGATATGCGCGCATCTGGCTTATACTTTCGCCATTTTCGCATACTTGTTGGCCAGATCCTGGGTTTTTTTCGGGTTTGAATAACGCAGTAATGTGGTACCACACTGAAGCAGTCAATTAAACCTGGTTTCGATCAATATTTTAGAGGATTACACCGGTTAGGTCTGGGTTAAGTCTGGGATATGCGCGCATCTGGCATATACTTTCGCCTTTTTCGCAAACTTGTTGGCTAGATCCTGGGTTTTTTTCGGGTTTGAATAACGCAGTAATGTGGTAACACACTGAAGCAGTCAATTAAACCTGGTTTCGATCAATATTTCAGAGGATAACACTGGTTAGGTCTGGGTTAGGTCCGGGATCTGCCTTATGATTTTGCCTTCTTCGCATACTTGTTGGCCAGATCCTGGGTTTTTTTCGTGTTTGAATCACTTAGTAATGTGGTAACACACTGAAGCTGTCAATTAAACCTGGTTACGATCAATATTTTAGAGGATAACACCGGTTAGGTCTGGGTTAGGTCTGGGTAATGCCCGCATCTGGCTCATGATTTTGCCTTCATCGCATACTTGTTGGCCAGATCCTGGGTTTTTTCCGTGTTTGAATCACGTAGTAATGTGATAACACACTGAAGCAGTCAATTAAACCTGGTTTCGATCAATATTTTAGAGTATAATACCGGTTAGGTCTGGGATAGCTCCGGGATATGCCCGCATCTGGCTCATGATTTTGCCTTCTTCGCATACTTGTTGGCCAGATCCTGGGGTTTTTTCGTGTTTGAATCACGTAGTAATGTGGCAACAAACTGATGCAGTCAATAAAACCTGGTTTCGATCAATATTTTAGAGGATAACACCGGTTAGGTCTGGGTTAGGTCTGGGTTATGCCCGCATCTGGCTCATGATTTTGCCTTCTTCGCAAACTTGTTGGCCAGATCCTGGGTATTTTCCGTGTTTGAAACACGTAGTAATGTGGTAACACACTGAAGCAGTCAATTAAACCTGGTTTCGATCAATATTTCGGAGGATAACACCGGTTAGGTCTGGGTTAGGTCCGGGATATGCCCGCATCTGGCTCATGATTTTGCCTTCTTCGCATACTTGTTGGCCAGATCCTGGGTATTTTCCGTGTTTGAAACACGTAGTAATGTGGTAACACACTGAAGCAGTCAATTAAACCTGGTTTCGATCAATATTTCAGAGGATAACACCGGTTAGGTCTGGGTTAGGTCTGGGATATGCGCGCATCTGGCTTATACTTTCGCCTTTTTCGCAAACTTGTTGGCTAGATCCTGGGTTTTTTTCGGGTTTGAATAACGCAGTAATGTGGTACCACACTGAAGCAGTCAATTAAACCTGGTTTCGATCAATATTTTAGAGGATAACGCCGGTTAGGTCTGGGTTAGGTCATGGAAATGCGCGCATCTGGCTTATACTTTCGCCTTTTTCGCAAACTTGTTGGCCAGATACTGGGTTTTTTTCGTGTTTGAATCATGTAGTAATGTGGTAACACACTGAAGCAGTCAATTAAACCTGGTTTCGATCAATATTTTAGAGGATAACACCGGTTAGGTCTGGGTTAGGTCCGGGATATGCCCGCATCTAGCTCATGATTTTGCCTTCTTCGCATACTTGTTGGCCAGATCCTGGGTTTTTTTCGTGTTTCAATCACGTAGTAATGTGGTAACACACTGAGGCAGTCTATTAAACCTGGATTCGGACAGTATTTTAGAGGATAACACCGGTTAGACCTGGGTTAGGTCTGGGTTATGCCCGCATCTGGCTCATGATTTTGCCTTCTTCGCAAACTTGTTGGCCAGATCCTGGGTATTTTCCGTGTTTGAAACACGTAGTAATGTGGTAACACACTGAAGCAGTCAATTAAACCTGGTTTCGACCAATATTTCAGAGGATAACACCGGTTAGGTCTGGGTTAGGTCTGGGATATGCGCGCATCTGGCTTATACTTTCGCCTTTTTCGCATACTTGTTGGCTAGATCCTGGGTTTTTTTCGGGTTTGAATAACGCAGTAATGTGGTACCACACTGAAGCAGTCAATTAAACCTGGTTTCGATCAATATTTTAGAGGATAACGCCGGTTAGGTCTGGGTTAGGTCTGGGAAATGCGCGCATCTGGCTTATACTTTCGCCTTTTTCGCAAACTTGTTGGCCAAATCCTGGGTTTTTTTCGTGTTTGAATCACGTAGTAATGTGGTAACCCACTGAAGCAGTCAATTAAACCTGGTTTCGATCAATATTTTAGAGGATAACACGGGTTAGGTTTGGGTTAGGTCTGGGTTATGCGCGCATCTGGCTCATGATTTTGCCTTCTTCGCATACTTGTTGGCCAGATCCTGGGTTTTTTTCGTGTTTGAATAACGCAGTAATGTGGTACCACACTGAAGCAGTCAATTAAACCTGGTTTCGATCAATATTTTAGAGGATAACGCCGGTTAGGTCTGGGTTAGGTCTGGGACATGCGCGCATCTGGCTTATACTTTCGCCTTTCTCGCAAACTTGTTGACTAGATCCTGGGTTTTTTTCGGGTTTGAATAACGCAGTAATGTGGTACCACTCTGAAGCAGTCAATTAAACCTGGTTTCGATCAATATTTTAGAGGATAACGCCGGTTAGGTCTGGGTTAGGTCTGGGAAATGCGCGCATCTGGCTTATACTTTCGCCTTTTTCGCAAACTTGTTGGCCAGATCCTGGGTTTTTTTCGTGTTTGAATCACGTAGTAATGTGGTAATACACTGAAGCTGTCCATTAAACCTGGTATCGATCAATATTTTAGAGGATAACACCGGTTAGGTCTGGGTTAGGTCTGGGTTATGCCCGCATCTGGCTCATGATTTTGCCTTCATCGCATACTTGTTGGCCAGATCCTGGGTATTTTCCGTGTTTGAAACACGTAGTAATGTGGTAACACACTGAAGCAGTCAATTAAACCTGGTTTCGATCAATATTTTAGAGGATAACACCGGTTAGACCTGGGTTAGGTCTGGGTTATGCCCGCATCTGGCTCATGATTTTGTCTTCTTCGCATACTTGTTGGCCAGATCCTGGGGTTTTTTCGTGTTTGAATCACGTAGTAATGTGGTAACACACTGAAGCAGTCTATTAAACCTGGATTCGGATAGTATTTTAGAGGATAACACCGGTTAGACCTGGGTTAGGTCTGGGTTATGCCCGCATCTGGCTCATGATTTTGCCTTCTTCGCAAACTTGTTGGCCAGATCCTGGGTATTTTCCGTGTTTGAAACACGTAGTAATGTGGTAACACACTGAAGCAGTCAATTAAACCTGGTTTCGATCAATATTTCAGGGGATAACACCGGTTAGGTCTGGGTTAGGTCTGGGATATGCGCGCATCTGGCTTATACTTTCGCCTTTTTCGCAAACTTGTTGGCTAGATCCTGGGTTTTTTTCGGGTTTGAATAACGCAGTAATGTGGTACCACTCTGAAGCAGTCAATTAAACCTGGTTTCGATCAATATTTTAGAGGATAACACCGGTTAGGTCTGGGTTAGGTCTGGGTTATGCCCGCATCTGGCCCATGATTTTGCCTTCATCGCATACTTGTTGGCCAGATCCTGGGTTTTTTCCGTGTTTGAATCACGTAGTAATGTGGTAACACACTGAAGCAGTCAATTAAACCTGGTTTCGATGAATATTTCAGAGGATAACACCGGTTAGGTCTGGGTTAGGTCTGGGAAATGCGCGCATCTGGCTTATACTTTCGCCTTCTTCGCATACTTGTTGGCCAGATCCTGGATTTTTCCTTTTGAATCACGTAGGAATGTGGTAACACACTGAAGCAGTCAATTAATCCTGGTTTCGATCAATATTTTACAGGATAACACCGGTTAGGTCTGGGTTAGGTCCGGGATATGCCCGCATCTGGCTCATGATTTTGTCTTCTTCGCAAACTTGTTGGCCAGATCCTGGGTATTTTCCGTGTTTGAAACACGTAGTAATGTGGTAACACACTGAAGCAGTCAATAAAACCTGGTTTCGATCAATATTTTAGAGGATAACACCGGTTAGGTCTGGGTTAGGTCTGGGATTTGCGCGCATCTGGCTTATACTTTCGCCTTTTTCGCAAACTTGTTGGCCAGATCCTGGGTATTTTCCGTGTTTGAAACACGTAGTAATGTGGTAACACACTGAAGCAGTCTATTAAACCTGGATTCGGATAGTATTTTAGAGGATAACACCGGTTAGACCTGGGTTAGGTCTGGGTTATGCCCGCATCTGGCTCATGATTTTGCCTTCTTCGCAAACTTGTTGGCCAGATCCTGGGTATTTTCCGTGTTTGAAACACGTAGTAATGTGGTAACACACTGAAGCAGTCAATAAAACCTGGTTTCGATCAATATTTCAGAGGATAACACCGGTTAGGTCTGGGAAATGCGCGCATCTGGCTTATACTTTCGCCTTTTTCGCAAACTTGTTGGCTAGATCCTGGGTTTTTTTCGGGTTTGAATAACGCAGTAATGTGGTACCACACTGAAGCAGTCAATTAAACCTGGTTTCGATCACTATTTTAGAGGATAACGCCGGTTAGGTCTGGGTTAGGTCTGGGAAATGCGCGTATCTGGCTTATACTTTCGCCTTTTTCGCAAACTTGTTGGCCAGATCCTGGGTTTTTTTCGTGTTTGAATCATGTAGTAATGTGGTAACACACTGAAGCAGTCAATTAAACCTGGTTTCGATCAATATTTTAGAGGATAACACCGGTTAGGTCTGGGTTAGGTCTGGGTTATGCCCGCATCTGGCTCATGATTTTGCCTTCATCGCATACTTGTTGGCCAGATCCTGGGTTTTTTTCGTGTTTGATCACGTAGTAATGTGGTAACACACTGAAGCATTCAATAAAACCTGGTTTCGATCAATATTTTAGAGGATAACACCGGTTAGGTCTGGGTTAGGTCTGGGATATGCCCGCATCTGGCTCATGATTTTGCCTTCTTCGCATACTTGTTGGCCAGATCCTGGGCTTTTTTCGTGTTTGAATCGCGTAGTTATGTGGTAATACACTGGAGCAGTCAATAAAACCTGGTTTCGATCAATATTTTAGAGGATAACACCGGTTAGGCCTGGGTTAGGTCTGGGTTATGCCCGCATCTGGCTCATGATTTTGCCTTCTTCGCATACTTGTTGGCCAGATTCTGGGTTTTTCCGTGTTTGATCACGTAGTAATGTGGTAACACACTGAAGCAGTCAATTAAACCTGGTTTCGATCAATATTTCAGAGGATAACACCGGTTAGGTCTGGGTTAGGTCTGGGATATGCGCGCATCTGGCTTATACTTTCGCCTTTTTCGCAAACTTGTTGGCTGGATCCTGGGTTTTTTTCCGGTTTGAATAACGCAGTAATGTGGTACCACACTGAAGCAGTCAATTAAACCTGGTTTCGATCAATATTTTAGAGGATAACGCCGGTTAGGTCTGGGTTAGGTCTGGGAAATGCGCGCATCTGGCTTATACTTTCGCCTTCTTCGCATACTTGTTGGCCAGATCCTGGGGTTTTTTCGTGTTTGAATCACGTAGTAATGTGGTAACACACTGAAACTGTCAATTAAACCTGGTTTTGATCAATATTTTAGAGGATAACACCGGTTAGGTCTGGGATAGGTCCGGGATATGCCCGCATCTGGCTCATGATTTTGCCTTCTTCGCATACTTGTTGGCCAGATCCTGGGGTTTTTTCGTGTTTGAATCACGTAGTAATGTGGTAACAAACTGAAGCAGTCAATAAAACCTGGTTTCGATCAATATTTTAGAGGATGACACCGGTTAGGTCTGGGTTAGGTCTGGGATTTGCGCGCATCTGGCTTATACTTTCGCCTTTTTCGCAAACTTGTTGGCCAGACCCTGGGATATGCGCGCATCTGGCTTATACTTTCGCCTTTTTCGCAAACTTGTTGGCCAGATCCTGGGTATTTTCCGTGTTTGAAACACGTAGTAATGTGGTAACACACTGAAGCAGTCAATAAAACCTGGTTTCGATCAATATTTTAGAGGATAACACCGGTTAGGTCTGGGTTAGGTCTGGGATTTGCGCGCATCTGGCTTATACTTTCGCCTTTTTCGCAAACTTGTTGGCCAGATCCTGGGTATTTTCCGTGTTTCAAACACGTAGTAATGTGGTAACACACTGAAGCAGTCAATTAAACCTGGTTTCGATCAATATTTCAGAGGATAACACCGGTTAGGTCTGGGTTAGGTCTGGGATATGCGCGCATCTGGCTTATACTTTCGCCTTCAACGCATACTTGTTGGCCAGATCCTGGGTTTTTTTCAGGTTTGAAACACGTAGTAATGTGGTAACACACTGAAGCAGTCAATTAAACCTGGTTTCGATCAATATTTCGGAGGATAACACCGGTTAGGTCTGGGTTAGGTCCGGGATATGCCCGCATCTGGCTCATGATTTTGCCTTCTTCGCAAACTTGTTGGCCAGATCCTGGGTATTTTCCGTGTTTGAAACACGTAGTAATGTGGTAACACACTGAAGCAGTCAATAAAACCTGGTTTCGATCAATATTTTAGAGGATAACACCGGTTAGGTCTGGGTTAGGTCTGGGATTTGCGCGCATCTGGCTTATACTTTCGCCTTTTTCGCAAACTTGTTGGCCAGATCCTGGGTATTTTCCGTGTTTGAAACACGTAGTAATGTGGTAACACACTGAAGCAGTCAATTAAACCTGGTTTCGATCAATATTTCAGAGGATAACACCGGTTAGGTCTGGGTTAGGTCTGGGATATGCGCGCATCTGGCTTATACTTTCGCCATTTTCGCAAACTTGTGGGCCAGATCCTGGATTTTTCCTTTTGAATCACGTAGGAATGTGGTAACACACTGAAGCAGTCAATTAAACCTGGTTTCGATCAAGATTTTAGAGGATAACAACGGTTAGGTCTGGGTTAGGTCTGGGTTATGCCCGCATCTGGCTCATGATTTTGCCTTCTTCGCATACTTGTTGGCCAGATCCTGGGTATTTTCCGTGTTTGAAACACGTAGTAATGTGGTAACACACTGAAGCAGTCAATTAAACCTGGTTTCGATCTATATTTTAGAGGATAACGCCGGTTAGGTCTGTGTTAGGTCTGGGATATGCGCGCATCTGGCTTATACTTTCGCCTTTTTCGCAAACTTGTTGGCTAGATCCTGGGTTTTTTTCGGGTTTGAATAACGCAGTAATGTGGTACCACACTGAAGCAGTCAATTAAACCTGGTTTCGATCAATATTTTAGAGGATAACGCCGGTTAGGTCTGCGTTAGGTCTGGGAAATGCGCGCATCTGGCTTATACTTTCGCCTTTTTCGCAAACTTGTTGGCCAGATCCTGGGTTTTTTTCGTGTTTGAATCATGTAGTAATGTGGTACCACACTGATGCAGTCAATTAAACCTGGTTTCGATCAATATTTTAGAGGATAACACCGGTTAGGTCTGGGTTAGGTCTGGGTTATGCCCGCATCTGGCTCATGATTTTGCCTTCTTCGCATACTTGTTGGCCAGATCCTGGGTTTTTTTCGTGTTTGAGTCACGTAGTAATGTCGTAATACACTGAAGCAGTCAATAAAACCTGGTTTCGATCAATATTTTAGAGGATAACGCCGGTTAGGTCTGGGTTAGGTCTGGGTTATGCCCGCATCTGGCTCATGATTTTGCCTTCTTCGCATACTTGTTGGCCAGATCCAGGGTTTTTTCCGTGTTTGATCACGTAGCAATGTGGTAACACACTGAAGCAGTCAATAAAACCTGGTTTCGATCAATATTTTAGAGGATAACACCGGTTAGGTCTGGGTTAGGTCTGGGAGTTGCGCGCATCTGGCATATACTTTCGCCTTTTTCGCAAACTTGTTGGCCAGATCCTGGGTATTTTCCGTGTTTGAATCACGTAGTAATGTGGTAACACACTGAAGCAGTCAATTAAACCTGGTTTCGATCAATATTTTAGAGGATAACGCCGGTTAGGTCTGGGTTAGGTCTGGGTTATGCCCGCATCTGGCCCATGATTTTGTCTTCTTCGCATACTTGTTGGCCAGATCCTGGGTTTTTTTCGTGTTTGAGTCACGTAGTAATGTCGTAATACACTGAAGCAGTCAATAAAACCTGGTTTCGATCAATATTTTAGAGGATAACACCGGTTAGGTCTGGGTTAGGTCTGGGATATGCCCGCATCTGGCTCATGATTTTGCCTTCTTCGCATACTTGTTGGCCAGATCCTGGGTTTTTTCCGTGTTTGATCACGTAGCAATGTGGTAACACACTGAAGCAGTCATTAAAACCTGGTTTCGATCAATATTTTAGAGGATAACACCGGTTAGGTCTGGGTTAGGTCCGGGATATGCCCGCTTCTGGCTTATACTTTCGCCTTTTTCGCAAACTTGTTGGCTAGATCCTGGGTTTTTTTCTGGTTTGAATAACGCAGTAATGTGGTACCACACTGAAGCAGTCAATTAAACCTGGTTTCGATCACTATTTTAGAGGATAACGCCGGTTAGGTCTGGGTTAGGTCTGGGAAATGCGCGCATCTGGCTTATACTTTCGCCTTTTTCGCAAACTTGTTGGCCAGATCCTGGGTATTTTCCGTGTTTGAATCACGTAGTAATGTGGTAACACACTGAAGCAGTCAATTAAACCTGGTTTCGATCAATATTTCAGAGGATAACACCGGTTAGGACTGGGTTAGGTCTGGGATATGCGCGCATCTGGCTCATGATTTTGCCTTTTTCGCAAACTTGTTGGCCAGATCCTGGGTTTTTTCCGTGTTTGAATCACGTAGTAATGTGGTAACACACTGAAGCAGTCAATTAAACCTGGTTTCGATCAATATTTCAGAGGATAACACCGGTTAGGTCTGGGTTAGGTCTGGGAAATGCGCGCATCTGGCTTATACTTTCGCCTTTTTCGCAAACTTGTTGGCTAGATCCTGGGTTTTTTTCGGGTTTGAATAACGCAGTAATGTGGTACCACACTGAAGCAGTCAATTAAACCTGGTTTCGATCACTATTTTAGAGGATAACGCCGGTTAGGTCTGGGTTAGGTCTGGGAAATGCGCGTATCTGGCTTATACTTTCGCCTTTTTCGCAAACTTGTTGGCCAGATCCTGGGTTTTTTTCGTGTTTGAATCATGTAGTAATGTGGTAACACACTGAAGCAGTCAATTAAACCTGGTTTCGATCAATATTTTAGAGGATAACACCGGTTAGGTCTGGGTTAGGTCTGGGTTATGCCCGCATCTGGCTCATGATTTTGCCTTCATCGCATACTTGTTGGCCAGTTCCTGGGTTTTTTTCGTGTTTGATCACGTAGTAATGTGGTAACACACTGAAGCAGTCAATTAAACCTGGTTTCGATCAATATTTTAGAGGATAACACCGGTTAGACCTGGGTTAGGTCTGGGTTATGCCCGCATCTGGCTCATGATTTTGTCTTCTTCGCATACTTGTTGGCCAGATCCTGGGGTTTTTTCGTGTTTGAATCACGTAGTAATGTGGTAACACACTGAAGCAGTCTATTAAACCTGGATTCGGACAGTATTTTAGAGGATAACACCGGTTAGACCTGGGTTAGGTCTGGGTTATGCCCGCATCTGGCTCATGATTTTGCCTTCTTCGCAAACTTGTTGGCCAGATCCTGGGTATTTTCCGTGTTTGAAACACGTAGTAATGTGGTAACACACTGAAGCAGTCAATTAAACCTGGTTTCGATCAATATTTCATGGGATAACACCGGTTAGGTCTGGGTTAGGTCTGGGATATGCGCGCATCTGGCTTATACTTTCGCCTTTTTCGCAAACTTGTTGGCTAGATCCTGGGTTTTTTTCGGGTTTGAATAACGCAGTAATGTGGTACCACTCTGAAGCAGTCAATTAAACCTGGTTTCGATCAATATTTTAGAGGATAACACCGGTTAGGTCTGGGTTAGGTCTGGGTTATGCCCGCATCTGGCCCATGATTTTGCCTTCATCGCATACTTGTTGGCCAGATCCTGGGTTTTTTCCGTGTTTGAATCACGTAGTAATGTGGTAACACACTGAAGCAGTCAATTAAACCTGGTTTCGATGAATATTTCAGAGGATAACACCGGTTAGGTCTGGGTTAGGTCTGGGAAATGCGCGCATCTGGCTTATACTTTCGCCTTCTTCGCATACTTGTTGGCCAGATCCTGGATTTTTCCTTTTGAATCACGTAGGAATGTGGTAACACACTGAAGCAGTCAATTAATCCTGGTTTCGATCAATATTTTACAGGATAACACCGGTTAGGTCTGGGTTAGGTCCGGGATATGCCCGCATCTGGCTCATGATTTTGTCTTCTTCGCAAACTTGTTGGCCAGATCCTGGGTATTTTCCGTGTTTGAAACACGTAGTAATGTGGTAACACACTGAAGCAGTCAATAAAACCTGGTTTCGATCAATATTTTAGAGGATAACACCGGTTAGGTCTGGGTTAGGTCTGGGATTTGCGCGCATCTGGCTTATACTTTCGCCTTTTTCGCAAACTTGTTGGCCAGATCCTGGGTATTTTCCGTGTTTGAAACACGTAGTAATGTGGTAACACACTGAAGCAGTCAATTAAACCTGGTTTCGATCAATATTTCAGAGGATAACACCGGTTAGGTCTGGGTTAGGTCTGGGATATGCGCGCATCTGGCTTATACTTTCGCCATTTTCGCAAACTTGTGGGCCAGATCCTGGATTTTACCTTTTGAATCACGTAGGAATGTGGTAACACACTGAAGCAGTCAATTAAACCTGGTTTCGATCAATATTTTAGAGGATAACAACGGTTAGGTCTGGGTTAGGTCTGGGTTATGCCCGCATCTGGCTCATGATTTTGCCTTCTTCGCATACTTGTTGGCCAGATCCTGGGTATTTTCCGTGTTTGAAACACGTAGTAATGTGGTAACACACTGAAGCAGTCAATTAAACCTGGTTTCGATCTATATTTTAGAGGATAACGCCGGTTAGGTCTGTGTTAGGTCTGGGATATGCGCGCATCTGGCTTATACTTTCGCCTTTTTCGCAAACTTGTTGGCTAGATCCTGGGTTTTTTTCGGGTTTGAATAACGCAGTAATGTGGTACCACACTGAAGCAGTCAATTAAACCTGGTTTCGATCAATATTTTAGAGGATAACGCCGGTTAGGTCTGCGTTAGGTCTGGGAAATGCGCGCATCTGGCTTATACTTTCGCCTTTTTCGCAAACTTGTTGGCCAGATCCTGGGTTTTTTTCGTGTTTGAATCATGTAGTAATGTGGTACCACACTGATGCAGTCAATTAAACCTGGTTTCGATCATTATTTTAGAGGATAACACCGGTTAGGTCTGGGTTAGGTCTGGGTTATGCCCGCATCTGGCTCATGATTTTGCCTTCTTCGCATACTTGTTGGCCAGATCCTGGGTTTTTTTCGTGTTTGAGTCACGTAGTAATGTCGTAATACACTGAAGCAGTCAATAAAACCTGGTTTCGATCAATATTTTAGAGGATAACGCCGGTTAGGTCTGGGTTAGGTCTGGGTTATGCCCGCATCTGGCTCATGATTTTGCCTTCTTCGCATACTTGTTGGCCAGATCCTGGGTTTTTTCCGTGTTTGATCACGTAGCAATGTGGTAACACACTGAAGCAGTCAATAAAACCTGGTTTCGATCAATATTTTAGAGGATAACACCGGTTAGGTCTGGGTTAGGTCTGGGAGTTGCGCGCATCTGGCTTATACTTTCGCCTTTTTCGCAAACTTGTTGGCCAGATCCTGGGTATTTTCCGTGTTTGAATCACGTAGTAATGTGGTAACACACTGAAGCAGTCAATTAAACCTGGTTTCGATCAATATTTTAGAGGATAACGCCGGTTAGGTCTGGGTTAGGTCTGGGTTATGCCCGCATCTGGCCCATGATTTTGTCTTCTTCGCATACTTGTTGGCCAGATCCTGGGTTTTTTTCGTGTTTGAGTCACGTAGTAATGTCGTAATACACTGAAGCAGTCAATAAAACCTGGTTTCGATCAATATTTTAGAGGATAACACCGGTTAGGTCTGGGTTAGGTCCGGGATATGCCCGCTTCTGGCTTATACTTTCGCCTTTTTCGCAAACTTGTTGGCTAGATCCTGGGTTTTTTTCTGGTTTGAATAACGCAGTAATGTGGTACCACACTGAAGCAGTCAATTAAACCTGGTTTCGATCACTATTTTAGAGGATAACGCCGGTTAGGTCTGGGTTAGGTCTGGGAAATGCGCGCATCTGGCTTATACTTTCGCCTTTTTCGCAAACTTGTTGGCCAGATCCTGGGTATTTTCCGTGTTTGAATCACGTAGTAATGTGGTAACACACTGAAGCAGTCAATTAAACCTGGTTTCGATCAATATTTCAGAGGATAACACCGGTTAGGACTGGGTTAGGTCTGGGATATGCGCGCATCTGGCTCATGATTTTGCCTTTTTCGCAAACTTGTTGGCCAGATCCTGGGTTTTTTCCGTGTTTGAATCACGTAGTAATGTGGTAACACACTGAAGCAGTCAATTAAACCTGGTTTCGATCAATATTTCAGAGGATAACACCGGTTAGGTCTGGGTTAGGTCTGGGAAATGCGCGCATCTGGCTTATACTTTCGCCTTTTTCGCAAACTTGTTGGCTAGATCCTGGGTTTTTTTCGGGTTTGAATAACGCAGTAATGTGGTACCACACTGAAGCAGTCAATTAAACCTGGTTTCGATCACTATTTTAGAGGATAACGCCGGTTAGGTCTGGGTTAGGTCTGGGAAATGCGCGTATCTGGCTTATACTTTCGCCTTTTTCGCAAACTTGTTGGCCAGATCCTGGGTTTTTTTCGTGTTTGAATCATGTAGTAATGTGGTAACACACTGAAGCAGTCAATTAAACCTGGTTTCGATCAATATTTTAGAGGATAACACCGGTTAGGTCTGGGTTAGGTCTGGGTTATGCCCGCATCTGGCTCATGATTTTGCCTTCATCGCATACTTGTTGGCCAGATCCTGGGTTTTTTTCGTGTTTGATCACGTAGTAATGTGGTAACACACTGAAGCAGTCAATAAAACCTGGTTTCGATCAATATTTTAGAGGATAACACCGGTTAGGTCTGGGTTAGGTCTGGGATATGCCCGCATCTGGCTCATGATTTTGCCTTCTTCGCATACTTGTTGGCCAGATCCTGGGCTTTTTTCGTGTTTGAATCGCGTAGTTATGTGGTAATACACTGGAGCAGTCAATAAAACCTGGTTTCGATCAATATTTTAGAGGATAACACCGGTTAGGCCTGGGTTAGGTCTGGGTTATGCCCGCATCTGGCTCATGATTTTGCCTTCTTCGCATACTTGTTGGCCAGATTCTGGGTTTTTCCGTGTTTGATCACGTAGTAATGTGGTAACACACTGAAGCAGTCAATTAAACCTGGTTTCGATCAATATTTCAGAGGATAACACCGGTTAGGTCTGGGTTAGGTCTGGGATATGCGCGCATCTGGCTTATACTTTCGCCTTTTTCGCAAACTTGTTGGCTGGATCCTGGGTTTTTTTCCGGTTTGAATAACGCAGTAATGTGGTACCACACTGAAGCAGTCAATTAAACCTGGTTTCGATCAATATTTTAGAGGATAACGCCGGTTAGGTCTGGGTTAGGTCTGGGAAATGCGCGCATCTGGCTTATACTTTCGCCTTCTTCGCATACTTGTTGGCCAGATCCTGGGGTTTTTTCGTGTTTGAATCACGTAGTAATGTGGTAACACACTGAAACTGTCAATTAAACCTGGTTTTGATCAATATTTTAGAGGATAACACCGGTTAGGTCTGGGATAGGTCCGGGATATGCCCGCATCTGGCTCATGATTTTGCCTTCTTCGCATACTTGTTGGCCAGATCCTGGGGTTTTTTCGTGTTTGAATCACGTAGTAATGTGGTAACAAACTGAAGCAGTCAATAAAACCTGGTTTCGATCAATATTTTAGAGGATGACACCGGTTAGGTCTGGGTTAGGTCTGGGATTTGCGCGCATCTGGCTTATACTTTCGCCTTTTTCGCAAACTTGTTGGCCAGACCCTGGGTATTTTCCGTGTTTAAAACACGTAGTAATGTGGTAACACACTGAAGCAATCAATTAAACCTGGTTTCGATCAATATTTCAGAGTATAACACCGGTTAGGTCTGGGTTAGGTCTGGGATATGCGCGCATCTGGCTTATACTTTCGCCTTTTTCGCAAACTTGTTGGCCAGATCCTGGGTATTTTCCGTGTTTGAAACACGTAGTAATGTGGTAACACACTGAAGCAGTCAATAAAACCTGGTTTCGATCAATATTTTAGAGGATAACACCGGTTAGGTCTGGGTTAGGTCTGGGATTTGCGCGCATCTGGCTTATACTTTCGCCTTTTTCGCAAACTTGTTGGCCAGATCCTGGGTATTTTCCGTGTTTCAAACACGTAGTAATGTGGTAACACACTGAAGCAGTCAATTAAACCTGGTTTCGATCAATATTTCAGAGGATAACACCGGTTAGGTCTGGGTTAGGTCTGGGATATGCGCGCATCTGGCTTATACTTTCGCCTTCAACGCATACTTGTTGGCCAGATCCTGGGTTTTTTTCAGGTTTGAAACACGTAGTAATGTGGTAACACACTGAAGCAGTCAATTAAACCTGGTTTCGATCAATATTTCGGAGGATAACACCGGTTAGGTCTGGGTTAGGTCCGGGATATGCCCGCATCTGGCTCATGATTTTGCCTTCTTCGCATACTTGTTGGCCAGATCCTGGGTATTTTCCGTGTTTGAAACACGTAGTAATGTGGTAACACACTGAAGCAGTCAATTAAACCTGGTTTCGATCAATATTTCAGAGGATAACACCGGTTAGGTCTGGGTTAGGTCTGGGATATGCGCGCATCTGGCTTATACTTTCGCCTTTTTCGCAAACTTGTTGGCTAGATCCTGGGTTTTTTTCGGGTTTGAATAACGCAGTAATGTGGTACCACACTGAAACAGTCAATTAAACCTGGTTTCGATCAATATTTTAGAGGATAACGCCGGTTAGGTCTGGGTTAGGTCATGGAAATGCGCGCATCTGGCTTATACTTTCGCCTTTTTCGCAAACTTGTTGGCCAGATACTGGGTTTTTTTCGTGTTTGAATCATGTAGTAATGTGGTAACACACTGAAGCAGTCAATTAAACCTGGTTTCGATCAATATTTTAAAGGATAACACCGGTTAGGTCTGGGTTAGGTCCGGGATATGCCCGCATCTAGCTCATGATTTTGCCTTCTTCGCATACTTGTTGGCCAGATCCTGGGTTTTTTTCGTGTTTCAATCACGTAGTAATGTGGTAACACACTGAGGCAGTCTATTAAACCTGGATTCGGACAGTATTTTAGAGGATAACACCGGTTAGACCTGGGTTAGGTCTGGGTTATGCCCGCATCTGGCTCATGATTTTGCCTTCTTCGCAAACTTGTTGGCCAGATCCTGGGTATTTTCCGTGTTTGAAACACGTAGTAATGTGGTAACACACTGAAGCAGTCAACTAAACCTGGTTTCGACCAATATTTCAGAGGATAACACCGGTTAGGTCTGGGTTAGGTCTGGGATATGCGCGCATCTGGCTTATACTTTCGCCTTTTTCGCATACTTGTTGGCTAGATCCTGGGTTTTTTTTCGGGTTTGAATAACGCAGTAATGTGGTACCACACTGAAGCAGTCAATTAAACCTGGTTTCGATCAATATTTTAGAGGATAACGCCGGTTAGGTCTGGGTTAGGTCTGGGAAATGCGCGCATCTGGCTTATACTTTCGCCTTTTTCGCAAACTTGTTGGCCAAATCCTGGGTTTTTTTCGTGTTTGAATCACGTAGTAATGTGGTAACCCACTGAAGCAGTCAATTAAACCTGGTTTCGATCAATATTTTAGAGGATAACACGGGTTAGGTTTGGGTTAGGTCTGGGTTATGCGCGCATCTGGCTCATGATTTTGCCTTCTTCGCATACTTGTTGGCCAGATCCTGGGTTTTTTTCGTGTTTGAATAACGCAGTAATGTGGTACCACACTGAAGCAGTCAATTAAACCTGGTTTCGATCAATATTTTAGAGGATAACGCCGGTTAGGTCTGGGTTAGGTCTGGGATATGCGCGCATCTGGCTTATACTTTCGCCTTTCTCGCAAACTTGTTGGCTAGATCCTGGGTTTTTTTCGGGTTTGAATAACGCAGTAATATGGTACCACTCTGAAGCAGTCAATTAAACCTGGTTTCGATCAATATTTTAGAGGATAACGCCGGTTAGGTCTGGGTTAGGTCTGGGAAATGCGCGCATCTGGCTTATACTTTCGCCTTTTTCGCAAACTTGTTGGCCAGATCCTGGGTTTTTTTCGTGTTTGAATCACGTAGTAATGTGGTAATACACTGAAGCTGTCCATTAAACCTGGTATCGATCAATATTTTAGAGGATAACACCGGTTAGGTCTGGGTTAGGTCTGGGTTATGCCCGCATCTGGCTCATGATTTTGCCTTCATCGCATACTTGTTGGCCAGATCCTGGGTTTTTTCCGTGTTTGAATCACGTAGTAATGTGGTAACACACTGAAGCAGTCAATTAAACCTGGTTTCGATCAATATTTCAGAGGATAACACCGGTTAGGTCTGGGTTAGGTCTGGGAAATGCGCGCATCTGGCTTATACTTTCGCCTTCTTCGCATACTTGTTGGCCAGATCCTGGATTTTTCCTTTTGAATCACGTAGGAATGTGGTAACACACTGAAGCAGTCAATTAAACCTGGTTTCGATCAATATTTTAGAGGATAACACCGGTTAGGTCTGGGTTAGGTCCGGGATATGCCCGCATCTGGCTCATGATATTGTCTTCTTCCCAAACTTGTTGGCCAGATCCTGGGTATTTTCCGTGTTTGAAACACGTAGTAATGTGGTAACACACTGAAGCAGTCAATTAAACCTGGTTTCGATCAATATTTCAGGGGATAACACCGGTTAGACCTGGGTTAGGTCTGGGTTATGCCCGCATCTGGCTCATGATTTTGTCTTCTTCGCATACTTGTTGGCCAGATCCTGGGGTTTTTTCGTGTTTGAATCACGTAGTAATGTGGTAACACACTGAAGCAGTCTATTAAACCTGGATTCGGACAGTATTTTAGAGGATAACACCGGTTAGACCTGGGTTAGGTCTGGGTTATGCCCGCATCTGGCTCATGATTTTGCCTTCTTCGCAAACTTGTTGGCCAGATCCTGGGTATTTTCCGTGTTTGAAACACGTAGTAATGTGGTAACACACTGAAGCAGTCAATTAAACCTGGTTTCGATCAATATTTCAGGGGATAACACCGGTTAGGTCTGGGTTAGGTCTGGGATATGCGCGCATCTGGCTTATACTTTCGCCTTTTTCGCAAACCTGTTGGCTAGATCCTGGGTTTTTTTCGGGTTTGAATAACGCAGTAATGTGGTACCACTCTGAAGCAGTCAATTAAACCTGGTTTCGATCAATATTTTAGAGGATAACACCGGTTAGGTCTGGGTTAGGTCTGGGTTATGCCCGCATCTGGCCCATGATTTTGCCTTCATCGCATACTTGTTGGCCAGATCCTGGGTTTTTTCCGTGTTTGAATCACGTAGTAATGTGGTAACACACTGAAGCAGTCAATTAAACCTGGTTTCGATGAATATTTCAGAGGATAACACCGGTTAGGTCTGGGTTAGGTCTGGGAAATGCGCGCATCTGGCTTATACTTTCGCCTTCTTCGCATACTTGTTGGCCAGATCCTGGATTTTTCCTTTTGAATCACGTAGGAAAGTGGTAACACACTGAAGCAGTCAATTAAACCTGGTTTCGATCAATATTTTACAGGATAACACCGGTTAGGTCTGGGTTAGGTCCGCGATATGCCCGCATCTGGCTCATGATTTTGTCTTCTTCGCAAACTTGTTGGCCAGATCCTGGGTATTTTCCGTGTTTGAAACAGGTAGTAATGTGGTAACACACTGAAGCAGTCAATAAAACCTGGTTTCGATCAATATTTTAGAGGATAACACCGGTTAGGTCTGGGTTAGGTCTGGGATTTGCGCGCATCTGGCTTATACTTTCGCCTTTTTCGCAAACTTGTTGGCCAGATCCTGGGTATTTTCCGTGTTTGAAACACGTAGTAATGTGGTAACACACTGAAGCAGTCAATTAAACCTGGTTTCGATCAATATTTCAGAGGATAACACCGGTTAGGTCTGGGTTAGGTCTCGGATATGCGCGCATCTGGCTTATACTTTCGCCATTTTCGCAAACTTGTTGGCCAGATCCTGGATTTTTCCTTTTGAATCACGTAGGAATGTGGTAACACACTGAAGCAGTCAATTAAACCTGGTTTCGATCAATATTTTAGAGGATAACAACGGTTAGGTCTGGGTTAGGTCTGGGTTATGCCCGCATCTGGCTCATGATTTTGCCTTCTTCGCATACTTGTTGGCCAGATCCTGGGTATTTTCCGTGTTTGAAACACGTAGTAATGTGGTAACACACTGAAGCAGTCAATTAAACCTGGTTTCGATCTATATTTTAGAGGATAACGCCGGTTAGGTCTGTGTTAGGTCTGGGATATGCGCGCATCTGGCTTATATTTTCGCCTTTTTCGCAAACTTGTTGGCTAGATCCTGGGTTTTTTTCGGGTTTGAATAACGCAGTAATGTGGTACCACACTGAAGCAGTCAATTAAACCTGGTTTCGATCAATATTTTAGAGGATAACGCCGGTTAGGTCTGGGTTAGGTCTGGGAAATGCGCGCATCTGGCTCATGATTTTGCCTTTTTCGCAAACTTGTTGGCCAGATCCTGGGTTTTTTCCGTGTTTGAATCACGTAGTAATGTGGTAACACACTGAAGCAGTCAATTAAACCTGGTTTCGATCAATATTTCAGAGGATAACACCGGTTAGGTCTGGGTTAGGTCTGGGAAATGCGCGCATCTGGCTTATACTTTCGCCTTTTTCGCAAACTTGTTGGCTAGATCCTGGGTTTTTTTCGGGTTTGAATAACGCAGTAATGTGGTACCACACTGAAGCAGTCAATTAAACCTGGTTTCGATCACTATTTTAGAGGATAACGCCGGTTAGGTCTGGGTTAGGTCTGGGAAATGCGCGTATCTTACTTATACTTTCGCCTTTTTCGCAAACTTGTTGGCCAGATCCTGGGTTTTTTTCGTGTTTGAATCATGTAGTAATGTGGTAACACACTGAAGCAGTCAATTAAACCTGGTTTCGATCAATATTTTAGAGGATAACACCGGTTAGGTCTGGGTTAGGTCTGGGTTATGCCCGCATCTGGCTCATGATTTTGCCTTCATCGCATACTTGTTGGCCAGATCCTGGGTTTTTTTCGTGTTTGATCACGTAGTATTGTGGTAACACACTGAAGCAGTCAATAAAACCTGGTTTCGATCAATATTTTAGAGGATAACACCGGTTAGGTCTGGGTTAGGTCTGGGATATGCCCGCATCTGGCTCATGATTTTGCCTTCTTCGCATACTTGTTGGCCAGATCCTGGGCTTTTTTCGTGTTTGAATCGCGTAGTTATGTGGTAATACACTGAAGCAGTCAATAAAACCTGGTTTCGATCAATATTTTAGAGGATAACACCGGTTAGGTCTGGGTTAGGTCTGGGTTATGCCCGCATCTGGCTCATGATTTTGCCTTCTTCGCATACTTGTTGGCCAGATTCTGGGTTTTTCCGTGTTTGATCACGTAGTAATGTGGTAACACACTGACGCAGTCAATAAAACCTGGTTTCGATCAATATTTTAGAGGATAACACCGGTTAGGTCTGGGTTAGGTCTGGGTTATGCCCGCATCTGGCTCATGATTTTGCCTTCTTCGCATACTTGTTGGCCAGATCCTGGGCTTTTTTCGTGTTTGAATCACGTAGTTATGTGGTAACACACTGAAGCAGTCAATAAAACCTGGTTTCGATCAATATTTTAGAGGATAACACCGGTTAGGTCTGGGTTGGGGTCGCGGGCGGTTGCGAGTTGGGGCTCGCAGCCGCCACTAAACGCGGCCCCGGGACGGATAGCGGCGGGATGGAGTGGCCCGGTCCCGCCGCTATGAGGCAGTGTGTCTACTGGGGGGACCGATTGTCCCCCCGGGGGATGGGCGCGAAAGCGCGGGCACGGGGAGGATACCGGAAGAATGCTTCGAGCGATTCCCGGTATCCTCCCAAAGCGTGCCGAAGGGTCACCGTGGGGTTTTTAGTGGGTAGGTCCCGCGCCTGTCGTTGTACGGGCGCGGGGAATCCCACACACCCCTCCCACCTCTCCCCAAGGAGGTGGGAGGGAGTCTTTCGAAGATTTTCCCCACGACAAAAAAAAAAAAAAAAAAAAAAAAGAAAAGGTCTGGGTTAGGTCTGGGTTATGCCCGCATCTGGCTCATGATTTTACCTTCTTCGCATACTTGTTGGCCAGATCCTGGGTTTTTTCCGTGTTTGATCACGTAGTAATGTGGTAACACACTGAAGCAGTCAATAAAACCTGGTTTCGATCAATATTTTAGAGGATAACACCGGTTAGGTCTGGGTTAGGTCTGGGTTATGCCCGCATCTGGCTCATGATTTTGCCTTCTTCGCATACTTGTTGGCCATATCCTGGGCTTTTTTCGTGTTTGAATCACGTAGTAATGTGGTAACACACTGAAGCAGTCAACTAAACCTGGTTTCGATGAACATTTTAGAGGATAACACCGGTTAGGTCTGGGATAGGTCCGGGATATGCCCGCTTCTGGCTCATGATTTTGCCTTCTTCGCATACTTGTTGGCCAGATCCTGGGTTTTTTTCGTGTTTGAATCACGTAGTAATGTGGTAACACACTGAAGCAGTCAATTAAACCTGGTTTCGATCAATATTTTAGAGGATAACGCCGGTTAGGTCTGGGTTAGGTCGGGGAAATGCGCGCATCTGGCTTATACTTTCGCCTTCTTCGCATACTTGTTGGCCAGATCCTGGGGTTTTTTCGTGTTTGAATCACGTAGTAATGTGGTAACACACTGAAACTGTCAATTAAACCTGGTTTTGATCAATATTTTAGAGGATAACACCGGTTAGGTCTGGGATAGGTCCGGGATATGCCCGCATCTGGCTCATGATTTTGCCTTCTTCGCATACTTGTTGGCCAGATCCTGGGGTTTTTTCGTGTTTGAATCACGTAGTAATGTGGTAACAAACTGAAGCAGTCAATAAAACCTGGTTTCGATCAATATTTTAGAGGATGACACCGGTTAGGTCTGGGTTAGGTCTGGGATTTGCGCGCATCTGGCTTATACTTTCGCCTTTTTCGCAAACTTGTTGGCCAGATCCTGGGTATTTTCCGTGTTTAAAACACGTAGTAATGTGGTAACACACTGAAGCAATCAATTAAACCTGGTTTCGATCAATATTTCAGAGTATAACACCGGTTAGGTCTGGGTTAGGTCTGGGATATGCGCGCATCTGGCTTATACTTTCGCCTTTTTCGCAAACTTGTTGGCCAGATCCTGGGTATTTTCCGTGTTTGAAACACGTAGTAATGTGGTAACACACTGAAGCAGTCAATAAAACCTGGTTTCGATCAATATTTTAGAGGATAACACCGGTTAGGTCTGGGTTAGGTCTGGGATTTGCGCGCATCTGGCTTATACTTTCGCCTTTTTCGCAAACTTGTTGGCCAGATCCTGGGTATTTTCCGTGTTTCAAACACGTAGTAATGTGGTAACACACTGAAGCAGTCAATTAAACCTGGTTTCGATCAATATTTCAGAGGATAACACCGGTTAGGTCTGGGTTAGGTCTGGGATATGCGCGCATCTGGCTTATACTTTCGCCTTCAACGCATACTTGTTGGCCAGATCCTGGGTTTTTTTCGGGTTTGAATAACGCAGTAATGTGATACCACACTGAAGCAGTCAATTAAACCTGGTTTCGATCAATATTTTAGAGGATAACGCCGGTTAGGTCTGGGATAGGTCTGGGAATTGCGCGCATCTGGCTTATACTTTCGCCTTCAACGCATACTTGTTGGCCAGATCCTGGGTTTTTTTCGTGTTTGAATCACGTAGGAATGTGGTAACACACTGAAGCAGTCAACTAAACCTGGTTTCGATCAATATTTTAGAGGATAACACCGGTTAGGTCTGGGTTAGGTCTGGGTTATGCCCGCATCTGGCTCATGATTTTGCCTTCTTCGCATACTTGTTGGCCAGAACCTGGGTTTTTTCCGTGTTTGAATCACGTAGTAATGTGGTAACACACTGAAGCAGTCAATTGAACCTGGTTTCGATCAATATTCCAGAGGATAACACCGGTTAGGTCTGGGTTAGGTCCGGGATATGCCCGCATCTGGCTCATGATTTTGCCTTCTTCGCATACTTGTTGGCCAGATCCTGGGTTTTTTTCGTGTTTGAATCACGTAGTAATGTGCTAGCACACTGAGGCAGTCAATTAAACCTGGTTTCGATCAATATTTCACAGGATAACGCCGGTTAGGTCTGGGTTAGGTCTGGGAAATGCGCGCATCTGGCTTATACTTTCGCCTTCTTCGCATACTTGTTGGCCAGATCCTGGGTTTTTTCCGTGTTTGAATCACGTAGTAATGTGGTACCACACTGAGGCAGTCAATTAAACCTGGTTTCGACGAATATTTTAGAGGATAACACCGGTTAGGTCTGGGTTAGGTCTGGGTTATGCACGCATCTGGCTCATGATTTTGCCTTCTTCGCATACTTGTTGGCCAGATCCTGGGTTTTTTTCGTGTTTGAATCACGTAGTAATGTGGTACCACACTGAGGCAGTCAATTAAACCTGGTTTCGATCAATATTTCAGAGGATAACGCCGGTTAGGTCTCGGTTAGGTCTGGGATATGCGCGCATCTGGCTTATACTTTTGCCTTTTTCGCAAACTTGTTGGCCAGATCCTGGGTATTTTCCGTGTTTGCAACACGTAGTAATGTGGTAACACACTGAAGCAGTCAATTAAACCTGGTTTCGACCAATATTTCAGAGGATAACACCGGTTAGGTCTGGGTTAGGTCTGGGATATGCGCGCATCTGGCTTATACTTTCGCCTTCTTCGCATACTTGTTGGCCAGATCCTGGATTTTTCCTTTTGAATCACGTAGGAATGTGGTAACACACTGAAGCAGTCAATTAAACCTGGTTTCGATCAATATTTTACAGGATAACACCGGTTAGGTCTGGGTTAGGTCCGGGATATGCCCGCATCTGGCTCATGATTTTGTCTTCTTCGCAAACTTGTTGGCCAGATCCTGGGTATTTTCCGTGTTTGAAACACGTAGTAATGTGGTAACACACTGAAGCAGTCAATAAAACCTGGTTTCGATCAATATTTTAGAGGATAACACCGGTTAGGTCTGGGTTAGGTCTGGGATTTGCGCGCATCTGGCTTATACTTTCGCCTTTTTCGCAAACTTGTTGGCCAGATCCTGGGTATTTTCCGTGTTTGAAACACGTAGTAATGTGGTAACACACTGAAGCAGTCAATTAAACCTGGTTTCGATCAATATTTCACAGGATAACACCGGTTAGGTCTGGGTTAGGTCTGGGATATGCGCGCATCTGGCTTATACTTTCGCCATTTTCGCAAACTTGTTGGCCAGATCCTGGATTTTTCGTTTTGAATCACGTAGGAATGTGGTAACACACTGAAGCAGTCAATTAAACCTGGTTTCGATCAATATTTTAGAGGATAACAACGGTTAGGTCTGGGTTAGGTCTGGGTTATGCCCGCATCTGGCTCATGATTTTGCCTTCTTCGCATACTTGTTGGCCAGATCCTGGGTATTTTCCGTGTTTGAAACACGTAGTAATGTGGTAACACACTGAAGCAGTCAATTAAACCTGGTTTCGATCAATATTTTAGAGGATAACGCCGGTTAGGTCTGTGTTAGGTCTGGGATATGCGCGCATCTGGCTTATACTTTCGCCTTTTTCGCAAACTTGTCGGCTAGATCCTGGGTTTTTTTCGGGTTTGAATAACGCAGTAATGTGTTACCACACTGAAGCAGTCAATTAAACCTGGTTTCGATCAATATTTTAGAGGATAACGCCGGTTAGGTCTGGGTTGGGTCTGGGAAATGCGCGCATCTGGCTTATACTTTCGCCTTTTTCGCAAACTTGTTGGCCAGATCCTGGGTTTTTTTCGTGTTTGGATCATGTAGTAATGTGGTACCACACTGATGCAGTCAATTAAACCTGGTTTCGATCAATATTTTAGAGGATAACACCGGTTAGGTCTGGGTTAGGTCTGGGTTATGCCCGCATCTGGCTCATGATTTTGCCTTCTTCGCATACTTGTTGGCCAGATCCTGGGTTTTTTTCGTGTTTGAGTCACGTAGTAATGTCGTAATACACTGAAGCAGTCAATAAAACCTGGTTTCGATCAATATTTTAGAGGATAACACCGGTTAGGTCTGGGTTAGGTCTGGGATATGCCCGCATCTGGCTCATGATTTTGCCTTCTTCGCATACTTGTTGGCCAGATCCTGGGCTTTTTTCGTGTTTGAATCACGTAGTTATGTGGTAATACACTGAAGCAGTCAATAAAACCTGGTTTCGATCAATATTTTAGAGGATAACACCGGTTAGGTCTGGGTTAGGTCTGGGTTATGCCCGCATCTGGCTCATGATTTTGCCTTCTTCGCATACTTGTTGGCCAGATCCTGGGTTTTTTCCGTGTTTGATCACGTAGCAATGTGGTAACACACTGAAGCAGTCAATAAAACCTGGTTTCGATCAATATTTTAGAGGATAACACCGGTTAGGTCTGGGTTAGGTCTGGGAGTTGCGCGCATCTGGCTTATACTTTCGCCTTTTTCGCAAACTTGTTGGCCAGATCCTGGGTATTTTCCGTGTTTGAATCACGTAGTAATGTGGTAACACACTGAAGCAGTCAATTAAACCTGGTTTCGATCAATATTTTAGAGGATAACGCCGGTTAGGTCTGGGTTAGGTCTGGGTTATGCCCGCATCTGGCCCATGATTTTGTCTTCTTCGCATACTTGTTGGCCAGATCCTGGGTTTTTTTCGTGTTTGAGTCACGTAGTAATGTCGTAATACACTGAAGCAGTCAATAAAACCTTGTTTCGATCAATATTTTAGAGGATAACACCGGTTAGGTCTGGGTTAGGTCTGGGATATGCGCGCATCTGGCTTATACTTTCGCCTTCTTCGCATACTTGTTGGCCAGATCCTGGATTTTTCCTTTTGAATCACGTAGGAATGTGGTAACACACTGAAGCAGTCAATTAAACCTGGTTTCGATCAATATTTTACAGGATAACACCGGTTAGGTCTGGGTTAGGTCCGGGATATGCCCGCATCTGGCTCATGATTTTGTCTTCTTCGCAAACTTGTTGGCCAGATCCTGGGTATTTTCCGTGTTTGAAACACGTAGTAATGTGGTAACACACTGAAGCAGTCAATAAAACCTGGTTTCGATCAATATTTTAGAGGATAACACCGGTTAGGTCTGGGTTAGGTCTGGGATTTGCGCGCATCTGGCTTATACTTTCGCCTTTTTCGCAAACTTGTTGGCCAGATCCTGGGTATTTTCCGTGTTTGAAACACGTAGTAATGTGGTAACACACTGAAGCAGTCAATTAAACCTGGTTTCGATCAATATTTCAGAGGATAACACCGGTTAGGTCTGGGTTAGGTCTGGGATATGCGCGCATCTGGCTCATGATTTTGCCTTTTTCGCAAACTTGTTGGCCAGATCCTGGGTTTTTTCCGTGTTTGAATCACGTAGTAATGTGGTAACACACTGAAGCAGTCAATTAAACCTGGTTTCGATCAATATTTCAGAGGATAACGCCGGTTAGGTCTGGGTTAGGTCTGGGAAATGCGCGCATCTGGCTTATACTTTCGCCTTTTTCGCAAACTTGTTGGCCAGATCCTGGGTATTTTCCGTGTTTGAAACACGTAGTAATGTGGTAACACACTGAAGCAGTCAATTAAACCTGGTTTCGATCAATATTTCAGAGGATAACACCGGTTAGGACTGGGTTAGGTCTGGGATATGCGCGCATCTGGCTCATGATTTTGCCTTTTTCGCAAACTTGTTGGCCAGATCCTGGGTTTTTTCCGTATTTGAATCACGTAGTAATGTGGTAACACACTGAAGCAGTCAATTAAACCTGGTTTCGATCAATATTTCAGAGGATAACACCGGTTAGGTCTGGGTTAGGTCTGGGAAATGCGCGCATCTGGCTTATACTTTCGCCTTTTTCGCAAACTTGTTGGCTAGATCCTGGGTTTTTTTCGGGTTTGAATAACGCAGTAATGTGGTACCACACTGAAGCAGTCAATTAAACCTGGTTTCGATCAATATTTTAGAGGATAACGCCGGTTAGGTCTGGGTTAGGTCTGGGAAATGCGCGTATCTGGCTTATACTTTCGCCTTTTTCGCAAACTTGTTGGCCAGATCCTGGGTTTTTTTCGTGTTTGAATCATGTAGTAATGTGGTAACACACTGAAGCAGTCAATTAAACCTGGTTTCGATCAATATTTTAGAGGATAACACCGGTTAGGTCTGGGTTAGGTCTGGGTTATGCCCGCATCTGGCTCATGATTTTGCCTTCATCGCATACTTGTTGGCCAGATCCTGGGTTTTTTTCGTGTTTGTGTCACGTAGTAATGTCGTAATACACTGAAGCAGTCAATAAAACCTGGTTTCGATCAATATTTTAGAGGATAACACCGGTTAGGTCTGGGTTAGGTCTGGGATATGCCCGCATCTGGCTCATGATTTTGCCTTCTTCGCATACTTGTTGGCCAGATCCTGGGCTTTTTTCGTGTTTGAATCGCGTAGTTATGTGGTAATACACTGAAGCAGTCAATAAAACCTGGTTTCGATCAATATTTTAGAGGATAACACCGGTTAGGTCTGGGTTAGGTCTGGGTTATGCCCGCATCTGGCTCATGATTTTGCCTTCTTCGCATACTTGTTGGCCAGATTCTGGGTTTTTTCCGTGTTTGATCACGTAGTAATGTGGTAACACACTGACGCAGTCAATAAAACCTGGTTTCGATCAATATTTCAGAGGATAACACCGGTTAGGTCTGGGTTAGGTCTGGGAAATGCGCGCATCTGGCTTATACTTTCGCCTTTTTCGCAAACTTGTTGGCTAGATCCTGGGTTTTTTTCGGGTTTGAATAACGCAGTAATGTGGTACCACACTGAAGCAGTCAATTAAACCTGGTTTCGATCAATATTTTAGAGGATAACGCCGGTTAGGTCTGGGTTAGGTCTGGGAAATGCGCGCATCTGGCTTATACTTTCGCCTTTTTCGCAAACTTGTTGGCCAGATCCTGGGTTTTTTTCGTGTTTGGATCATGTAGTAATGTGGTACCACACTGATGCAGTCAATTAAACCTGGTTTCGATCAATATTTTAGAGGATAACACCGGTTAGGTCTGGGTTAGGTCTGGGTTATGCCCGCATCTGGCTCATGATTTTGCCTTCTTCGCATACTTGTTGGCCAGATCCTGGGTTTTTTTCGTGTTTGAGTCACGTAGTAATGTCGTAATACACTGAAGCAGTCAATAAAACCTGGTTTCGATCAATATTTTAGAGGATAACACCGGTTAGGTCTGGGTTAGGTCTGGGATATGCCCGCATCTGGCTCATGATTTTGCCTTCTTCGCATACTTGTTGGCCAGATCCTGGGCTTTTTTCGTGTTTGAATCACGTAGTTATGTGGTAATACACTGAAGCAGTCAATAAAACCTGGTTTCGATCAATATTTTAGAGGATAACACCGGTTAGGTCTGGGTTAGGTCTGGGTTATGCCCGCATCTGGCTCATGATTTTGCCTTCTTCGCATACTTGTTGGCCAGATCCTGGGTTTTTTCCGTGTTTGATCACGTAGCAATGTGGTAACACACTGAAGCAGTCAATAAAACCTGGTTTCGATCAATATTTTAGAGGATAACACCGGTTAGGTCTGGGTTAGGTCTGGGAGTTGCGCGCATCTGGCTTATACTTTCGCCTTTTTCGCAAACTTGTTGGCCAGATCCTGGGTATTTTCCGTGTTTGAATCACGTAGTAATGTGGTAACACACTGAAGCAGTCAATTAAACCTGGTTTCGATCAATATTTTAGAGGATAACGCCGGTTAGGTCTGGGTTAGGTCTGGGTTATGCCCGCATCTGGCCCATGATTTTGTCTTCTTCGCATACTTGTTGGCCAGATCCTGGGTTTTTTTCGTGTTTGAGTCACGTAGTAATGTCGTAATACACTGAAGCAGTCAATAAAACCTGGTTTCGATCAATATTTTAGAGGATAACACCGGTTAGGTCTGGGTTAGGTCTGGGATATGCGCGCATCTGGCTTATACTTTCGCCTTCTTCGCATACTTGTTGGCCAGATCCTGGATTTTTCCTTTTGAATCACGTAGGAATGTGGTAACACACTGAAGCAGTCAATTAAACCTGGTTTCGATCAATATTTTACAGGATAACACCGGTTAGGTCTGGGTTAGGTCCGGGATATGCCCGCATCTGGCTCATGATTTTGTCTTCTTCGCAAACTTGTTGGCCAGATCCTGGGTATTTTCCGTGTTTGAAACACGTAGTAATGTGGTAACACACTGAAGCAGTCAATAAAACCTGGTTTCGATCAATATTTTAGAGGATAACACCGGTTAGGTCTGGGTTAGGTCTGGGATTTGCGCGCATCTGGCTTATACTTTCGCCTTTTTCGCAAACTTGTTGGCCAGATCCTGGGTATTTTCCGTGTTTGAAACACGTAGTAATGTGGTAACACACTGAAGCAGTCAATTAAACCTGGTTTCGATCAATATTTCAGAGGATAACACCGGTTAGGTCTGGGTTAGGTCTGGGATATGCGCGCATCTGGCTCATGATTTTGCCTTTTTCGCAAACTTGTTGGCCAGATCCTGGGTTTTTTCCGTGTTTGAATCACGTAGTAATGTGGTAACACACTGAAGCAGTCAATTAAACCTGGTTTCGATCAATATTTCAGAGGATAACGCCGGTTAGGTCTGGGTTAGGTCTGGGAAATGCGCGCATCTGGCTTATACTTTCGCCTTTTTCGCAAACTTGTTGGCCAGATCCTGGGTATTTTCCGTGTTTGAAACACGTAGTAATGTGGTAACACACTGAAGCAGTCAATTAAACCTGGTTTCGATCAATATTTCAGAGGATAACACCGGTTAGGACTGGGTTAGGTCTGGGATATGCGCGCATCTGGCTCATGATTTTGCCTTTTTCGCAAACTTGTTGGCCAGATCCTGGGTTTTTTCCGTATTTGAATCACGTAGTAATGTGGTAACACACTGAAGCAGTCAATTAAACCTGGTTTCGATCAATATTTCAGAGGATAACACCGGTTAGGTCTGGGTTAGGTCTGGGAAATGCGCGCATCTGGCTTATACTTTCGCCTTTTTCGCAAACTTGTTGGCTAGATCCTGGGTTTTTTTCGGGTTTGAATAACGCAGTAATGTGGTACCACACTGAAGCAGTCAATTAAACCTGGTTTCGATCAATATTTTAGAGGATAACGCCGGTTAGGTCTGGGTTAGGTCTGGGAAATGCGCGTATCTGGCTTATACTTTCGCCTTTTTCGCAAACTTGTTGGCCAGATCCTGGGTTTTTTTCGTGTTTGAATCATGTAGTAATGTGGTAACACACTGAAGCAGTCAATTAAACCTGGTTTCGATCAATATTTTAGAGGATAACACCGGTTAGGTCTGGGTTAGGTCTGGGTTATGCCCGCATCTGGCTCATGATTTTGCCTTCATCGCATACTTGTTGGCCAGATCCTGGGTTTTTTTCGTGTTTGTGTCACGTAGTAATGTCGTAATACACTGAAGCAGTCAATAAAACCTGGTTTCGATCAATATTTTAGAGGATAACACCGGTTAGGTCTGGGTTAGGTCTGGGATATGCCCGCATCTGGCTCATGATTTTGCCTTCTTCGCATACTTGTTGGCCAGATCCTGGGCTTTTTTCGTGTTTGAATCGCGTAGTTATGTGGTAATACACTGAAGCAGTCAATAAAACCTGGTTTCGATCAATATTTTAGAGGATAACACCGGTTAGGTCTGGGTTAGGTCTGGGTTATGCCCGCATCTGGCTCATGATTTTGCCTTCTTCGCATACTTGTTGGCCAGATTCTGGGTTTTTTCCGTGTTTGATCACGTAGTAATGTGGTAACACACTGACGCAGTCAATAAAACCTGGTTTCGATCAATATTTTAGAGGATAACACCGGTTAGGTCTGGGTTAGGTCTGGGATTTGCGCGCATCTGGCTTATACTTTCGCCTTTTTCGCAAACTTGTTGGCCAGATCCTGGGTATTTTCCGTGTTTGAATCACGTAGTAATGTGGTAACACACTGAAGCAGTCAATTAAACCTGGTTTCGACCAATATTTTGGAGGATAACGCCGGTTAGGTCTAGGTTAGGTCTGGGAAATGCGCGCATCTGGCTTATACTTTCGCCTTTTTCGCAAACTTGTTGGCCAGATCCTGGGTTTTCTTCGTGTTTGAATCATGTAGTAATGTGGTAACACACTGAAGCAGTCAATGAAACCTGGTTTCGATCAATATTTTAGAGGATAACACCGGTTAGGTCTGGGTTAGGTCTGGGTTATGCCCGCATCTGGCCCATGATTTTGTCTTCTTCGCATACTTGTTGGCCAGATCCTGGGTTTTTTTCGTGTTTGAATCACGTAGTAATGTGGTAATACACTGAAGCAGTCAATAAAACCTGGTTTCGATCAATATTTTAGAGGATAACACCGGTTAGGTCTGGGTTAGGTCTGGGTTATGCCCGCATCTGGCTCATGATTTTGCCTTCTTCGCATACTTGTTGGCCAGATCCTGGGCTTTTTTCGTGTTTGAATCACGTAGTTATGTGGTAACACACTGAAGCAGTCAATAAAACCTGGTTTCGATCAATATTTTAGAGGATAACACCGGTTAGGTCTGGGTTGGGGTCGCGGGCGGTTGCGAGTTGGGGCTCGCAGCCGCCACTAAACGCGGCCCCGGGACGGATAGCGGCGGGATGGAGTGGCCCCGTCCCGCCGCTATGAGGCAGTGTGTCTACTGGGGGGACCGATTGTCCCCCCGGGGGATGGGCGCGAAAGCGCGGGCACGCGGAGGATACCGGAAGAATGCTTTGAGCGATTCCCGGTATCCTCCCAAAGCGTGCCGAAGGGTCACCGTGGGGTTTTTAGTGGGTAGGTCCCGCGCCTGTCGTTGTACGGGCGCGGGGTATCCCACACACCCCTCCCACCTCTCCCCAAGGAGGTGGGAGGGAGTCTTTCGAAGATTTTCCCCACGACAAAAAAAAAAAAAAAAAAAAAAAAAAAAAGGTCTGGGTTAGGTCTGGGTTATGCCCGCATCTGGCTCATGATTTTGCCTTCTTCGCATACTTGTTGGCCAGATTCTGGGTTTTTTCCGTGTTTGATCACGTAGTAATGTGGTAACACACTGACGCAGTCAATAAAACCTGGTTTCGATCAATATTTTAGAGGATAACACCGGTTAGGTCTGGGTTAGGTCTGGGATTTGCGCGCATCTGGCTTATACTTTCGCCTTTTTCGCAAACTTGTTGGCCAGATCCTGGGTATTTTCCGTGTTTGAATCACGTAGTAATGTGGTAACACACTGAAGCAGTCAATTAAACCTGGTTTCGATCAATATTTTGGAGGATAACGCCGGTTAGGTCTGGGTTAGGTCTGGGAAATGCGCGCATCTGGCTTATACTTTCGCCTTTTTCGCAAACTTGTTGGCCAGATCCTGGGTTTTCTTCGTGTTTGAATCATGTAGTAATGTGGTAACACACTGAAGCAGTCAATGAAACCTGGTTTCGATCAATATTTTAGAGGATAACACCGGTTAGGTCTGGGTTAGGTCTGGGTTATGCCCGCATCTGGCTCATGATTTTGCCTTCTTCGCATACTTGTTGGCCAGATCCTGGGCTTTTTTCGTGTTTGAATCACGTAGTTATGTGGTAACACACTGAAGCAATCAATAAAACCTGGTTTCGATCAATATTTTAGAGGATAACACCGGTTAGGTCTGGGTTGGGGTCGCGGGCGGTTGCGAGTTGGGGCTCGCAGCCGCCACTAAACGCGGCCCCGGGACGGATAGCGGCGGGATGGAGTGGCCCCGTCCCGCCGCTATGAGGCAGTGTGTCTACTGGGGGGACCGATTGTCCCCCCGGGGGATGGGCGCGAAAGCGCGGGCACGCGGAGGATACCAGAAGAATGCTTCGAGCGATTCCCGGTATCCTCCCAAAGCGTGCCGAAGGGTCACCGTGGGGTTTTTAGTGGGTAGGTCCCGCGCCTGTCGTTGTACGGGCGCGGGGTATCCCACACACCCCTCCCACCTCTCCCCAAGGAGGTGGGAGGGAGTCTTTCGAAGATTTTCCCCACGACAAAAAAAAAAAAAAAAAAAAAAAAAAAAGGTCTGGGTTAGGTCTGGGTTATGCCCGCATCTGGCTCATGATTTTGCCTTCTTCGCATACTTGTTGGCCAGATTCTGGGTTTTTTCCGTGTTTGATCACGTAGTAATGTGGTAACACACTGACGCAGTCAATAAAACCTGGTTTCGATCAATATTTTAGAGGATAACACCGGTTAGGTCTGGGTTAGGTCTGGGATTTGCGCGCATCTGGCTTATACTTTCGCCTTTTTCGCAAACTTGTTGGCCAGATCCTGGGTATTTTCCGTGTTTGAATCACGTAGTAATGTGGTAACACACTGAAGCAGTCAATTAAACCTGGTTTCGATCAATATTTTGGAGGATAACGCCGGTTAGGTCTGGGTTAGGTCTGGGAAATGCGCGCATCTGGCTTATACTTTCGCCTTTTTCGCAAACTTGTTGGCCAGATCCTGGGTTTTCTTCGTGTTTGAATCATGTAGTAATGTGGTAACACACTGAAGCAGTCAATGAAACCTGGTTTCGATCAATATTTTAGAGGATAACACCGGTTAGGTCTGGGTTAGGTCTGGGTTATGCCCGCATCTGGCCCATGATTTTGTCTTCTTCGCATACTTGTTGGCCAGATCCTGGGTTTTTTTCGTGTTTGAATCACGTAGTAATGTGGTAATACACTGAAGCAGTCAATAAAACCTGGTTTCGATCAATATTTTAGAGGATAACACCGGTTAGGTCTGGGTTAGGTCTGGGTTATGCCCGCATCTGGCTCATGATTTTGCCTTCTTCGCATACTTGTTGGCCAGATCCTGGGCTTTTTTCGTGTTTGAATCACGTAGTTATGTGGTAACACACTGAAGCAGTCAATAAAACCTGGTTTCGATCAATATTTTAGAGGATAACACCGGTTAGGTCTGGGTTGGGGTCGCGGGCGGTTGCGAGTTGGGGCTCGCAGCCGCCACTAAACGCGGCCCCGGGACGGATAGCGGCGGGATGGAGTGGCCCCGTCCCGCCGCTATGAGGCAGTGTGTCTACTGGGGGGACCGATTGTCCCCCCGGGGGATGGGCGCGAAAGCGCGGGCACGCGGAGGATACCGGAAGAATGCTTCGAGCGATTCCCGGTATCCTCCCAAAGCGTGCCGAAGGGTCACCGTGGGGTTTTTAGTGGGTAGGTCCCGCGCCTGTCGTTGTACGGGCGCGGGGTATCCCACACACCCCTCCCACCTCTCCCCAAGGAGGTGGGAGGGAGTCTTTCGAAGATTTTCCCCACGACAAAAAAAAAAAAAAAAAAAAAAAAAAAAAGGTCTGGGTTAGGTCTGGGTTATGCCCGCATCTGGCTCATGATTTTACCTTCTTCGCATACTTGTTGGCCAGATCCTGGGTTTTTTCCGTGTTTGATCACGTAGTAATGTGGTAACACACTGAAGCAGTCAATAAAACCTGGTTTCGATCAATATTTTAGAGGATAACACCGGTTAGGTCTGGGTTAGGTCTGGGATTTGCGCGCATCTGGCTTATACTTTCGCCTTTTTCGCAAACTTGTTGGCCAGATCCTGGGTATTTTCCGTGTTTGAATCACGTAGTAATGTGGTAACACACTGAAGCAGTCAATTAAACCTGGTTTCGATCAATATTTTAGAGGATAACGCCGGTTAGGTCTGGGTTAGGTCTGGGAAATGCGCGCATCTGGCTTATACTTTCGCCTTTTTCGCAAACTTGTTGGCCAGATCCTGGGTTTTCTTCGTGTTTGAATCATGTAGTAATGTGGTAACACACTGAAGCAGTCAATTAAACCTGGTTTCGATCAATATTTTAGAGGATAACACCGGTTAGGTCTGGGTTAGGTCTGGGTTATGCCCGCATCTGGCTAATGATTTTGCCTTCTTCGCATACTTGTTGGCCATATCCTGGGCTTTTTTCGTGTTTGAATCACGTAGTAATGTGGTAATACACTGAAGCAGTCAATAAAACCTGGTTTCGATCAATATTTTAGAGGATAACACCGGTTAGGTCTGGGTTAGGTCTGGGTTATGCCGGCATCTGGCTCATGATTTTGCCTTCTTCGCATACTTGTTGGCCAGATCCTGGGCTTTTTTCGTGTTTGAATCACGTAGTTATGTGGTAACACACTGAAGCAGTCAATAAAACCTGGTTTCGATCAATATTTTAGAGGATAACACCGGTTAGGTCTGGGTTGGGGTCGCGGGCGGTTGCGAGTTGGGGCTCGCAGCCGCCACTAAACGCGGCCCCGGGACGGATAGCGGCGGGATGGAGTGGCCCCGTCCCGCCGCTATGAGGCAGTGTGTCTACTGGGGGGACCGATTGTCCCCCCGGGGGATGGGCGCGAAAGCGCGGGCACGCGGAGGATACCGGAAGAATGCTTCGAGCGATTCCCGGTATCCTCCCAAAGCGTGCCGAAGGGTCACCGTGGGGTTTTTAGTGGGTAGGTCCCGCGCCTGTCGTTGTACGGGCGCGGGGTATCCCACACACCCCTCCCACCTCTCCCCAAGGAGGTGGGAGGGAGTCTTTCGAAGATTTTCCCCACGACAAAAAAAAAAAAAAAAAAAAAAAAAAAAAGGTCTGGGTTAGGTCTGGGTTATGCCCGCATCTGGCTCATGATTTTACCTTCTTCGCATACTTGTTGGCCAGATCCTGGGTTTTTTCCGTGTTTGATCACGTAGTAATGTGGTAACACACTGAAGCAGTCAATAAAACCTGGTTTCGATCAATATTTTAGAGGATAACACCGGTTAGGTCTGGGTTAGGTCTGGGATTTGCGCGCATCTGGCTTATACTTTCGCCTTTTTCGCAAACTTGTTGGCCAGATCCTGGGTATTTTCCGTGTTTGAATCACGTAGTAATGTGGTAACACACTGAAGCAGTCAATTAAACCTGGTTTCGATCAATATTTTAGAGGATAACGCCGGTTAGGTCTGGGTTAGGTCTGGGAAATGCGCGCATCTGGCTTATACTTTCGCCTTTTTCGCAAACTTGTTGGCCAGATCCTGGGTTTTCTTCGTGTTTGAATCATGTAGTAATGTGGTAACACACTGAAGCAGTCAATTAAACCTGGTTTCGATCAATATTTTAGAGGATAACACCGGTTAGGTCTGCGTTAGGTCTGGGTTATGCCCGCATCTGGCTAATGATTTTGCCTTCTTCGCATACTTGTTGGCCATATCCTGGGCTTTTTTCGTGTTTGAATCACGTAGTAATGTGGTAACACACTGAAGCAGTCAACTAAACCTGGTTTCGATGAACATTTTAGAGGATAACACCGGTTAGGTCTGGGATAGGTCCGGGATATGCCCGCTTCTGGCTCATGATTTTGCCTTCTTCGCATACTTGTTGGCCAGATCCTGGGTTTTTTTCGTGTTTGAATCACGTAGTAATGTGGTAACACACTGAAGCAGTCAATTAAACCTGGTTTCGATCAATATTTCAGAGGATAACACCGGTTAGGTCTGGGTTAGGTCTGGGATATGCGCGCATCTGGCTTATACTTTCACCATTTTCGGAAACTTGTTGGCCAGATCCTGGGTTTTTTCCGTGTTTGAATCACGTAGTAATGTGGTAACACACTGAAGCAGTCAATTAAACCTGGTTTCGATCAATATTTCAGAGGATAACACCGGTTAGGTCTGGGTTAGGTCTGGGATATGCGCGCATCTGGCTTATACTTTCGCCTTTTTCGCAAACTTGTTGGCTGGATCCTGGGTTTTTTTCCGGTTTGAATAACGCAGTAATGTGGTACCACACAGAAGCAGTCAATTAAACCTGGTTTCGATCAATATTTTAGAGGATAACGCCGGTTAGGTCTGGGTTAGGTCTGGGAAATGCGCGCATCTGGCTTATACTTTCGCCTTCTTCGCATACTTGTTGGCCAGATCCTGGGGTTTTTTCGTGTTTGAATCACGTAGTAATGTGGTAACACACTGAAACTGTCAATTAAACCTGGTTTTGATCAATATTTTAGAGGATAACACCGGTTAGGTCTGGGATAGGTCCGGGATATGCCCGCATCTGGCTCATGATTTTGCCTTCTTCGCATACTTGTTGGCCAGATCCTGGGGTTTTTTCGTGTTTGAATCACGTAGTAATGTGGTAACAAACTGAAGCAGTCAATAAAACCTGGTTTCGACGAATATTTTAGAGGATGACACCGGTTAGGTCTGGGTTAGGTCTGGGATTTGCGCGCATCTGGCTTATACTTTCGCCTTTTTCGCAAACTTGTTGGCCAGATCCTGGGTATTTTCCGTGTTTAAAACACGTAGTAATGTGGTAACACACTGAAGCAATCAATTAAACCTGGTTTCGATCGATATTTCAGAGTATAACACCGGTTAGGTCTGGGTTAGGTCTGGGATATGCGCGCATCTGGCTTATACTTTCGCCTTTTTCGCAAACTTGTTGGCCAGATCCTGGGTATTTTCCGTGTTTGAAACACGTAGTAATGTGGTAACACACTGAAGCAGTCAATAAAACCTGGTTTCGATCAATATTTTAGAGGATAACACCGGTTAGGTCTGGGTTAGGTCTGGGATTTGCGCGCATCTGGCTTATACTTTCGCCTTTTTCGCAAACTTGTTGGCCAGATCCTGGGTATTTTCCGTGTTTCAAACACGTAGTAATGTGGTAACACACTGAAGCAGTCAATTAAACCTGGTTTCGATCAATATTTCAGAGGATAACACCGGTTAGGTCTGGGTTAGGTCTGGGATATGCGCGCATCTGGCTTATACTTTCGCCTTCAACGCATACTTGTTGGCCAGATCCTGGGTTTTTTTCGGGTTTGAATAACGCAGTAATGTGATACCACACTGAAGCAGTCAATTAAACCTGGTTTCGATCAATATTTTAGAGGATAACGCCGGTTAGGTCTGGGATAGGTCTGGGAATTGCGCGCATCTGGCTTATACTTTCGCCTTCAACGCATACTTGTTGGCCAGATCCTGGGTTTTTTTCGTGTTTGAATCACGTAGGAATGTGGTAACACACTGAAGCAGTCAACTAAACCTGGTTTCGATCAATATTTTAGAGGATAACACCGGTTAGGTCTGGGTTAGGTCTGGGTTATGCCCGCATCTGGCTCATGATTTTGCCTTCTTCGCATACTTGTTGGCCAGAACCTGGGTTTTTTCCGTGTTTGAATCACGTAGTAATGTGGTAACACACTGAAGCAGTCAATTGAACCTGGTTTCGATCAATATTCCAGAGGATAACACCGGTTAGGTCTGGGTTAGGTCCGGGATATGCCCGCATCTGGGTCATGATTTTGCCTTCTTCGCATACTTGTTGGCCAGATCCTGGGTTTTTTTCGTGTTTGAATCACGTAGTAATGTGCTACCACACTGAGGCAGTCAATTAAACCTGGTTTCGATCAATATTTCACAGGATAACGCCGATTAGGTCTGGGTTAGGTCTGGGAAATGCGCGCATCTGGCTTATACTTTCGCCTTTTTCGCAAACTTGTTGGCCAGATCCTGGGTATTTTCCGTGTTTGCAACACGTAGTAATGTGGTAACACACTGAAGCAGTCAATTAAACCTGGTTTCGACCAATATTTCAGAGGATAACACCGGTTAGGTCTGGGTTAGGTCTGGGATATGCGCGCATCTGGCTTATACTTTCGCCTTTTTCGCATACTTGTTGGCTAGATCCTGGGTTTTTTTTCGGGTTTGAATAACGCAGTAATGTGGTACCACACTGAAGCAGTCAATTAAACCTGGTTTCGATCAATATTTTACAGGATAACACCGGTTAGGTCTGGGTTAGGTCCGGGATATGCCCGCATCTGGCTTATACTTTCGCCTTCTTCGCATACTTGTTGGCCAGATCCTGGGGTTTTTTCGTGTTTGAATCACGTAGTAATGTGGTAACACACTGAAACTGTCAATTAAACCTGGTTTTGATCAATATTTTAGAGGATAACACCGGTTAGGTCTGGGATAGGTCCGGGATATGCCCGCATCTGGCTCATGATTTTGCCTTCTTCGCATACTTGTTGGCCAGATCCTGGGGTTTTTTCGTGTTTGAATCACGTAGTAATGTGGTAACAAACTGAAGCAGTCAATAAAACCTGGTTTCGATCAATATTTTAGAGGATGACACCGGTTAGGTCTGGGTTAGGTCTGGGATTTGCGCGCATCTGGCTTATACTTTCGCCTTTTTCGCAAACTTGTTGGCCAGATCCTGGGTATTTTCCGTGTTTAAAACACGTAGTAATGTGGTAACACACTGAAGCAATCAATTAAACCTGGTTTCGATCAATATTTCAGAGTATAACACCTGTTAGGTCTGGGTTAGGTCTGGGATATGCGCGCATCTGGCTTATACTTTCGCCTTTTTCGCAAACTTGTTGGCCAGATCCTGGGTATTTTCCGTGTTTGAAACACGTAGTAATGTGGTAACACACTGAAGCAGTCAATAAAACCTGGTTTCGATCAATATTTTAGAGGATAACACCGGTTAGGTCTGGGTTAGGTCTGGGATTTGCGCGCATCTGGCTTATACTTTCGCCTTTTTCGCAAACTTGTTGGCCAGATCCTGGGTATTTTCCGTGTTTCAAACACGTAGTAATGTGGTAACACACTGAAGCAGTCAATTAAACCTGGTTTCGATCAATATTTCAGAGGATAACACCGGTTAGGTCTGGGTTAGGTCTGGGATATGCGCGCATCTGGCTTATACTTTCGCCTTCAACGCATACTTGTTGGCCAGATCCTGGGTTTTTTTCGGGTTTGAATAACGCAGTAATGTGATACCACACTGAAGCAGTCAATTAAACCTGGTTTCGATCAATATTTTAGAGGATAACGCCGGTTAGGTCTGGGATAGGTCTGGGAATTGCGCGCATCTGGCTTATACTTTCGCCTTCAACGCATACTTGTTGGCCAGATCCTGGGTTTTTTTCGTGTTTGAATCACGTAGGAATGTGGTAACACACTGAAGCAGTCAACTAAACCTGGTTTCGATCAATATTTTAGAGGATAACACCGGTTAGGTCTGGGTTAGGTCTGGGTTATGCCCGCATCTGGCTCATGATTTTGCCTTCTTCGCATACTTGTTGGCCAGAACCTGGGTTTTTTCCGTGTTTGAATCACGTAGTAATGTGGTAACACACTGAAGCAGTCAATTGAACCTGGTTTCGATCAATATTCCAGAGGATAACACCGGTTAGGTCTGGGTTAGGTCCGGGATATGCCCGCATCTGGCTCATGATTTTGCCTTCTTCGCATACTTGTTGGCCAGATCCTGGGTTTTTTTCGTGTTTGAATCACGTAGTAATGTGCTACCACACTGAGGCAGTCAATTAAACCTGGTTTCGATCAATATTTCACAGGATAACGCCGGTTAGGTCTGGGTTAGGTCTGGGAAATGCGCGCATCTGGCTTATACTTTCGCCTTTTTCGCAAACTTGTTGGCCATATCCTGGGTATTTTCCGTGTTTGCAACACGTAGTAATGTGGTAACACACTGAAGCAGTCAATTAAACCTGGTTTCGACCAATATTTCAGAGGATAACACCGGTTAGGTCTGGGTTAGGTCTGGGATATGCGCGCATCTGGCTTATACTTTCGCCTTTTTCGCATACTTGTTGGCTAGATCCTGGGTTTTTTTCGGGTTTGAATAACGCAGTAATGTGGTACCACACTGAAGCAGTCAATTAAACCTGGTTTCGATCAATATTTTAGAGGATAACGCCGGTTAGGTCTGGATTAGGTCTGGGAAATGCGCGCATCTGGCTTATACTTTCGCCTTTTTCGCAAACTTGTTGGCCAAATCCTGGGTTTTTTTCGTGTTTGAATCACGTAGTAATGTGGTAACACACTGAAGCAGTCAATTAAACCTGGTTTCGATCAATATTTCAGAGGATAACACCAGTTAGGTCTGGGTTAGGTCTGGGAAATGCGCGCATCTGGCTTATACTTTTTTTTTTTTTTTTTGTCGTGGGGAAAATCTTCGAAAGACTCCCTCCCACCTCCTTGGGGAGAGGTGGGAGGGGTGTGTGGGATTCCCCGCGCCCGTACAACGACAGGCGCGGGACCTACCCACTAAAAACCCCACGGTGACCCTTCGGCACGCTTTGGGAGGATACCGGGAATCGCTCGAAGCATTCTTCCGGTATCCTCCCCGTGCCCGCGCTTTCGCGCCCATCCCCCGGGGGGACAATCGGTCCCCCCAGTAGACACACTGCCTCATAGCGGCGGGACGGGGCCACTCCATCCCGCCGCTATCCGTCCCGGGGCCGCGTTTAGTGGCGGCTGCGAGCCCCAACTCGCAACCGCCCGCGACCCCGTTTCCACCCCTCGGCGGCCGGGCGTTCACGGCCGCACCAGACCGCCGAAGGTGCCTCCCCTTGCGTCGGACCGGTAGGGGGAGGCACTCCTACCCCCAACCGGTCCGACCCGGCGCCGCCTGGCGGGAGGAGGGTCCCCTCAGGACCCCCCTCCCAGCCTAGGTCATCTGCCACGCCGTGGCGGCCGCCCGCGACGCCTCGCGACCGGGCGACGACCTCGGGCCACCGCACGAGCACGAGCTTCAGCGCGCCGCTGAAGCTCGCGTTCCCTCCCCGCGGCCTCCTTCTGCAGCATTACGTTCTCGCAGAAGGAGGCCACGGCCCTCCACTTCTCCTCGCTGCCGAGCATGGCGCGCACCACGCCCGGCAGCGAGACATCCCGCCCGACGACGCCGACCAGGACACGGCGCTCCCCCTCCCACGCGGGGCATACCTCCAGGGTATGATCCGCCGTGTCCTGCTCAGCGTCGCAGTGGCAGCAACGCGCCGTCGGCTCCTTCCCTATCCGGCACAGGTATCTTCCGAAGCTGCCATGGCCGGAAAATACCTGTGCCATCCGGTAGGTGAGGCCGCCATGGCCTGTGTCCAGCCATTCCTTCAGGAGTGGCCGAACCGCCCCGACAGTCCGGTGCCCCGCGGTTGGCAGAGCCAGCCGCTCCTGCCACGCGAGCAACACGGACTGCCGGGCCTGGCGCTTCAAATCGCCCCAAGCAGGTTCCTGCCCGCCCGGGACCGCCCCCACCCCCGCGCGACGGTCGACGCGGTGCCGGTACATCACCGCGTGCGACCGCGCGAGCAGGTCCATGGGCGGCATCCCCGCTAGAACCGTCGCCGCCTCATGTGACATGGTCCGATACCCGCGGACGACCCTGAGCGCCATGCGCCTCTGCACCCGACGCAGCATAGTCATGCTGCGCCGGGAGGCAGCCAGGTCGTCCGCCCAGACGGGGGCCCCGTATAGGGCCACCGACTGGACCATTGCCACATAGAGGCGACGAACTCGGCCCGCCGGGCCCCCCAGGTTGGGCAGGATCCGGCCCAGAGCCGCAACCATCCTTTCCAACCGGGGGACCAGGCAGCGGAAATGCTCCACGAAACGCCAGTGGCTATCGAGGATCAGCCCCAGATACCTGATCTGGGGCTTCACCTCGATGTCAGCCCCACCCACCCGGATCAGAGGGGGTGGCGGATCCTGCCGAGGTGAATGAAACGCAATCACCTCGGTCTTATGGACCGCCACCGTCATCCCCATTCCCCTGATCCGGTCGACGACGCGTTGCGACCCCTCCTCCGCGCGACGCATGGCCCTCCCCCAGTGCGCCCCGACGGCCAGCACCAGTGTGTCATCCGCATAACACACCGTGCTGACGCCGTCGGGGAGGCCGGCCCGCAACACCGAGTCGTACGCGATGTTCCACAGGAGTGGCCCGAGGACCGACCCCTGCGGAACACCGCAGTACACCTCCCTCCGCATATCACCATCCCGGCCCGGATACTCGATCCACCTGCCGCGGAGATAATCCCCGACGACCGCCCTGAGACAAGGGGGGACTCGATGATATTCGAGTCCCCTCCTTATCTCTTCCCAGGGGAGGGTGTTAAAGGCATTGGCAATATCCAAGGATATTGCCAATGCCACCCCTCCCCGGGAGACGGCCGCCTCCGAGAGGGCCCTCACACGACCTATCGCGTCGATAGTCGATCGGCCCCCCCGGAAACCGAACTGGCAGTCGGCCAGACCGGGATCACCACGCGACAGGTGCTCGACGAGGCGGGCAGCAATCACACGCTCGAAGAGCTTGCCCACCTCGTCGAGGAGACAAATGGGCCGGTATGCGGAGGGAGACTCCGCGGGCCGACCCTCCTTCCGGAGGAGGACCATCCTCGCCACCTTCCAACTGGGGGGGAATCGCCCGTCCCTCAGGCAGCGGTCGAACAACCGCCTGAGGTCGGCCCCAAGGACGCCCTGGGTCAAGACCCAAACCCGGCCGGGCACCCCATCCGGACCCGGGGCCGTGTTACGAACCCCGAGCCGTCTGATGGCCGCTGCCAGCTCCTCCTGCGTGACCCCCAGCTCGGCCGTCCACTCCACTGGGACAGCCGCCGCCGCCGGAGGACGCGGTCCCCTCTCCCCAATTGGGAAGAGTGTATCGACCACGTCCTCCAGCAGCCGGGGGTCAAGCCCCTCGGTGACGGGGGGCGCCCACGGGCGGAGCTTATTCGGCACCACCTTATATGGGCGCCCCCATGGATCGTCATCAAGGGTCTGGAGGAGCTCCTTCCATGCCTGGGTCTTGGCCCGTTTGATGGCAACCTGCAGAGCAACCCGCGCCACGCGGTATGCTCCATACAGGTCATCAGCTGCCCTCGCTCGCGCCACGCCGTCGCCTGTACGTTGACGACGGCGCGCGCGGGTGTACTGGCGTCGGGCGCGGACAGTCGCGACTCGCAACTCCGCGATCGCGTCCGACCACCAGTACACCGCCCGGCGAGGAGAAGCCCGCCCGACCCGAGGCATCGCCGCGTCGCAAATACCCGCGACCAATGCTCCGAGCCGGGCGACCTCCTCCTCTATGCTCGGCAACTCGGCCGCTCCCTGCGGCCAAGTTGCAGCGAGGGCAGCTGCCATCAGGGCGTCCTTGTCCAGGCGCCGAAGCGCCCAGCGGCGTGGTGGGGTGCCACGCAGGCGGCCGTGTCGGGATGCACTCGCGGCGGCAGAGACCTCCATCCGGATGTACCGGTGATCGGAGAGTGTCTCTGCCCCCGCGACCACGTGCCAACCCGACACCATGCGCACGGCGTTGGGGGTCGCGAATCCAACATCCACGATGGACCCCCCATATCGCCGCACGCATGTGTGCTCCGACCCCCGGTTCAATACCCGGAGGTCGAGCCCCGCCGCCCAATCGCCCAGGATCCCGCCGCGAACGGAGGTCCTGGGGGATCCCCAAGCCACCGACTTGGCATTAAAATCCCCCAGGACCAGCACCGGCCGGGCCGCGTAGCGCTGCACGCATGCCGCGACCTCGGCCAAGTACAGCTCGAACGCAGCGTGACCGCTACGGGGCGAAATGTAGCACCCCACCACAGCGACTCCCCCCCAGTCCACGGCGACGAATCCCCGACCGCGCTCCAACAAGGAGAACGGTGGGGACCCGTCGCCCCCTCCCCATACCGTCGCCACCAAGCCGTCCGCGTCGCCCACCCAATGAGGGTGATCAGGGACGCGGTACGGCTCGGCGGCGACCGCCAGGCCAACCCCCCACTCCGCGAGGACTTGGGACATCAAGTCCTGTGCCGCGCGGCAGTGGTTGAGGTTGGCCTGGAGGAGGAGGCGGGGCGGCATTAATTAATGGCCGCGCCAGCCTCCTCCCGGCCGTCCGTCCCCGTAGCACCGTCCACCTCCATGGAGGACGATGCCACCGCCCTCGGCACCGGAGCCGGTGCAGCCCGCCTCTTCCTCTCCTTCCGGGAGGGGGGGGAGCACTTCTTGCTCCCCACCCTGTGATCGGCTGGCCTCCCCATGTCCGCACACAGCGGGCAGTGGGGGGCCGCCGAGCACTGGCTCGCACGGTGCTCTTTGGCACCGCAGCGGTAACACTGACCGCTGCGGTCCACCGGCGAGGTGCACCACTGCCTCACGTGCCCCAATTCGAGGCAGCGGTGACACTGGAGCGGGCGCGGCGCGAGGATTTCCACTCGCGCCGAAACCCACCCCACCAACACCCTCCCGGATTCCGCCACCTTACGGGCGGCGGAGAGGGGGCACCGGGCCCACACCGACCCGAGGCCGGAGGGCGACCTGCGGATCTCTCCGATCCGCAGGTCCTCCACAGGACAGTCCCCCGCCCTCGCAAGGGCACGGGACACATCCTGTGCGCTGACCGAGTCGTCCAGCCCACAAACGCGCATCTCCGTGCGCTTCGTGGGCCGGGCGACCCGGACACCTCGCTCGCCCAGCTGCTCCCGGAGCCTCTGGGCGAGACGATCCGCCTTCGCGCCGCTCTCTGCACCGGGGATCTCCAACAAGAGACCCCCGGTCACGGCCCTCTTCGCCCTCACTGAGGCGATGCCCAGCTCTTCCAGGGAGATATTCTCCCTGGCGAGCCGCATCGCCTCCGCGAGGGTCAGGTCGCCCCCCTGCGCAACGCTCAGTGTCACCGCTGCCGTTTTTGGGGGACGACCTGGTCGTGCCTTCCCGACCTTCGCGGCCTTTACCTTGGCCGCCGGCGGCGGAGGCGGAGGCTGCGGTTGCGAGGCCTTCCTCGCCGCCCGCTTCGCCTTCCGCCCCACCACCTCACTCCACGCCACCCCCCCTTGGGAGGGTGCCGTGGAGGACGCGTCCACCGCGACCACGGGTACACCACCCCCCTTGGGGGTCGCAACCCGGGGCCCTGGTGCCGCAACGCTGGGCGGAGCCTTCACTCCGCCCTTCTTTGCCTTCCCCGACTGTACCGGAACAGGTCGGGGAGGCACCGCCTTCCTGCTGACCGCTCTTCCGGCGAGGAGCTCCTCCCGGAAGGCGGCCAGCTTGCCATCAATCATGTCCCCAATCCTCCTCAGAAGATCGTCTTCTGAGGAGAACGGGGACTTCTTCACGGGCGGAGTGCGGGTGGAGGGGCCCGCGGTGCCCCGCACCACTGCCGCCGCACTCCGCTTATTTACCTCCGCTGAGGGACGCGGCGGTGGAGGAGGAGGGAGGATGGGAGGGAGGGCCGCGCTGTTCCACAGCGCCTCTGCCCTCCTCCTCCCCTGTCGCTCCTCCTCCAACAGGAGCTGCAGACGGGCGTTCCGCCCTCTGAGTTCCCGCGCCGCCTCCCTCATCTCTTCCGCCGCGGCCTTCAGGGCCTCCGCGCCACCGCTTTTCTGCCCCTTAAAGGCGCAGGCAGCGGCGACTTTCTCCACCCGCCTCAGGGACGAGGAGATCCTCTCCGATATCTCCTCGGTCACCTCGTCCCTGAGGCAACTCAGCCTCACCGACGGGCTCATCGCCCCGCCCACCTCGACGACGGCCTGCCCCGCCCTCTTCCTCTTAGAGCCTATGAGGCTCCTGGTGGAGGAGAAGGACGAGACTGACGCAGTCTCGTCGTCCTCCTCCACCTTCCACGAAGCCGGGCCAGGCGCTGGAGGCGGCGCGAGCGCCGTCACTCCAGTCCCAACACCGCCTTCGTCCTCCCCCTCTGACTTACCCCGTCCCATCCCCGTTTTAATATTGAACTCCATAATATTCCCACGAGCAGGTCGGAAGAAAAGGTCCGCCAGGGCAGAGCCGCCTTACCCGGGTAAGCCTATATACTCCGGGGGTTCGGCAGGTTCCCCGGAGGTGGTCGCTTGGGATTGGGCCTTCTCCCCCAACCATGCATCCCATCGCCGCGCACCATAGCTTAGGATTGGAGGGCGATTTTATAGAGTCGCCATGCTCGTGGCCCAGGCGGTTAAGCCAAGACCCCCGTTCCTCCTGCCGTCACGTACCATTCACAAAACCAATAGGGAATTGTGAATGGGTCGTTGTGACGACCAACAGGAGGCTTACGGTGTGTGTATGACTCGGGTACCCCGGGTTCGTTAAGCCCGTACTGCAGCTGAAAGGCTGGCAGCCCCTGAGGGAATCTGGCTTATACTTTCGCCTTCTTCGCATACTTGTTGGCCAGATCCTGGGTTTTTTCGTGTTTGAATCACGTAGTAATGTGGTACCACACTGAGGCAGTCAATTAAACCTGGTTTCGACGAATATTTTAGAGGATAACACCGGTTAGGTCTGGGTTAGGTCTGGGTTATGCCCGCATCTGGCTCATGATTTTGCCTTCTTCGCATACTTGTTGGCCAGATCCTGGGTTTTTTTCGTGTTTGAATCACGTAGTAATGTGGTACCACACTGAGGCAGTCAATAAAACCTGGTTTCCATCAATATTTTAGAGGATAACACCGGTTAGGTCTGGGTTAGGTCTGGGTTATGCCCGCATCTGGCTCATGATTTTGCCTTCTTCGCATACTTGTTGGCCAGATCCTGGGCTTTTTTCGTGTTTGAATCACGTAGTAATGTGGTAATACACTGAAGCTGTCAATAAAACCTGGTTTCGATCAATATTTTAGAGGATAACACCGATTAGGTCTGGGTTAGGTCTGGGTTATGCCCGCATCTGGCTCATGATTTTGCCTTCCTCGCATACTTGTTGGCCAGATCCTGGGGTTTTTTCGTGTTTGAATCACGTAGTAATGTGGTAACACACTGAAGCAGTCTACTAAACCTGGTTTCGATGAACATTTTAGAGGATAACACCGGTTAGGTCTGGGATAGGTCCGGGATATGCCCGCTTCTGGCTCATGATTTTGCCTTCTTCGCATACTTGTTGGCCAGATCCTGGGTTTTTTTCGTGTTTGAATCACGTAGTAATGTGGTAACACACTGAAGCAGTCAATTAAACCTGGATTCGATCAATATTTCAGAGGATAACACCGGTTAGGTCTGGGTTAGGTCTGGGAAATGCGCGCATCTGGCTTATACTTTCGCCTTCTTCGCATACTTGTTGGCCAGATCCCGGGTTTTTTCGTGTTTGAATCATGTAGTAATGTGGTAACACACTGAAGCAGTCAATTAAACCTGGTTTCGATCAATATTTTAGAGGATAACACCGGTTAGGTCTGGGTTAGGTCTGGGTTATGCCCGCATCTGGCCCATGATTTTGTCTTCTTCGCATACTTGTTGGCCAGATCCTGGGTTTTTTTCGTGTTTGAATCACGTAGTAATGTGGTAATACACTGAAGCAGTCAATAAAACCTGGTTTCGATCAATATTTTAGAGGATAACACCGGTTAGGTCTGGGTTAGGTCTGGGTTATGCCCGCATCTGGCTCATGATTTTGCCCTCTTCGCATACTTGTTGGCCAGATCCCGGGCTTTTTTCGTGTTTGAATCACGTAGTAATGTGGTAATACACTGAAGCTATCAATAAAACCTGGTTTCGATCAATATTTTAGAGGATAACACCGATTAGGTCTGGGTTAGGTCTGGGTTATGCCCGCATCTGGCTCATGATTTTGCCTTCCTCGCATACTTGTTGGCCAGATCCTGGGGTTTTTTCGTGTTTGAATCACGTAGTAATGTGGTAACACACTGAAGCAGTCAACTAAACCTGGTTTCGATGAACATTTTAGAGGATAACACCGGTTAGGTCTGGGATAGGTCCGGGATATGCCCGCTTCTGGCTCATGATTTTGCCTTCTTCGCAAACTTGTTGGCCAGATCCTGGGTTTTTTCCGTGTTTGAATCACGTAGTAATGTGGTAACACACTGAAGCAGTCAATTAAACCTGGTTTCGATCAATATTTTAGAGGATAACACCGGTTAGGTCTGGGTTAGGTCTGGGTAATGCCCGCATCTGGCTCATGATTTTGCCTTCTTCGCATACTTGTTGGCCAGATCCTGGGTTTTTTCCGCGTTTGAGCACGTAGTAATGTGGTAACACACTGAAGCAGTCAATAAAACCTGGTTTCGATCAATATTTTAGAGGATAACACCGGTTAGGTCTGGGTTAGGTCTGGGATTTGCGCGCATCTGGCTTATACTTTCGCCTTTTTCGCAAACTTGTTGGCCAGATCCTGGGTATTTTCCGTGTTTGAATCACGTAGTAATGTGGTAACACACTGAAGCAGTCAATTAAACCTGGTTTCGATCAATATTTTAGAGGATAACGCCGGTTAGGTCTGGGTAATGTCTGGGAAATGCGCGGATCTGGCTTATACTTTCGCCTTTTTCGCAAACTTGTTGGCCAGATCCTGGGTTTTCTTCGTGTTTGAATCATGTATTAATGTGGTAACACACTGAAGCAGTCAATTAAACCTGGTTTCGATCAATATTTTAGAGGATAGCACCGATTAGGTCTGGGTTAGGTCTGGGTTATGCCCGCATCTGGCTCATGATTTTGCCTTCCTCGCATACTTGTTGGCCAGATCCTGGGGTTTTTTCGTGTTTGAATTACGCAGTAATGTGGTACCATACTGAAGCAGTCAATTAAACCTGGTTTCGATCACTATTTTAGAGGATAACGCCGGTTAGGTCTGGGTTAGGTCTGGGTTATGCCCGCATCTGGCTCATGATTTTGCCTTTTTCGCAAACTTGTTGGCCAGATCCTGGGTATTTTTCGTGTTTGAATCACGTAGTAATGTGGTAACACACTGAAGCAGTCAATTAAACCTGGTTTCGATCAATATTTTAGAGGATAACGCCGGTTAGGTCTGGGTAATGTCTGGGAAATGCGCGCATCTGGCTTATACTTTCGCCTTTTTCGCAAACTTGTTGGCCAGATCCTGGGCTTTTTTCGTGTTTGAATCACGTAGTAATGTGGTAATACACTGAAGCTGTCAATAAAACCTGGTTTCGATCAATATTTTAGAGGATAACACCGATTAGGTCTGGGTTAGGTCTGGGTTATGCCCGCATCTGGCTCATGATTTTGCCTTCCTCGCATACTTGTTGGCCAGATCCTGGGGTTTTTTCGTGTTTGAATCACGTAGTAATGTGGTAACACACTGAAGCAGTCTACTAAACCTGGTTTCGATGAACATTTTAGAGGATAACACCGGTTAGGTCTGGGATAGGTCCGGGATATGCCCGCTTCTGGCTCATGATTTTGCCTTCTTCGCATACTTGTTGGCCAGATCCTGGGTTTTTTTCGTGTTTGAATCACGTAGTAATGTGGTAACACACTGAAGCAGTCAATTAAACCTGGATTCGATCAATATTTCAGAGGATAACACCAGTTAGGTCTGGGTTAGGTCTGGGAAATGCGCGCATCTGGCTTATACTTTCGCCTTCTTCGCATACTTGTTGGCCAGATCCCGGGTTTTTTCGTGTTTGAATCATGTAGTAATGTGGTAACACACTGAAGCAGTCAATTAAACCTGGTTTCGATCAATATTTTAGAGGATAACACCGGTTAGGTCTGGGTTAGGTCTGGGTTATGCCCGCATCTGGCCCATGATTTTGTCTTCTTCGCATACTTGTTGGCCAGATCCTGGGATTTTTTCGTGTTTGAATCACGTAGTAATGTGGTAATACACTGAAGCAGTCAATAAAACCTGGTTTCGATCAATATTTTAGAGGATAACACCGGTTAGGTCTGGGTTAGGTCTGGGTTATGCCCGCATCTGGCTCATGATTTTGCCCTCTTCGCATACTTGTTGGCCAGATCCTGGGCTTTTTTCGTGTTTGAATCACGTAGTAATGTGGTAATACACTGAAGCTATCAATAAAACCTGGTTTCGATCAATATTTTAGAGGATAACACCGATTAGGTCTGGGTTAGGTCTGGGTTATGCCCGCATCTGGCTCATGATTTTGCCTTCCTCGCATACTTGTTGGCCAGATCCTGGGGTTTTTTCGTGTTTGAATCACGTAGTAATGTGGTAACACACTGAAGCAGTCAACTAAACCTGGTTTCGATGAACATTTTAGAGGATAACACCGGTTAGGTCTGGGATAGGTCCGGGATATGCCCGCTTCTGGCTCATGATTTTGCCTTCTTCGCATACTTGTTGGCCAGATCCTGGGTTTTTTTCGTGTTTGAATCACGTAGTAATGTGGTAACACACTGAAGCAGTCAATTAAACCTGGATTCGATCAATATTTCAGAGGATAACACCGGTTAGGTCTGGGTTAGGTCTGGGATATGCGCGCATCTGGCATATACTTTCACCTTTTTCGCAAACTTGTTGGCCAGATCCTGGGTTTTTTCCGTGTTTGAATCACGTAGTAATGTGGTAACACACTGAAGCAGTCAATTAAACCTGGTTTCGATCAATATTTTAGAGGATAACACCGGTTAGGTCTGGGTTAGGTCTGGGTAATGCCCGCATCTGGCTCATGATTTTGCCTTCTTCGCATACTTGTTGGCCAGATCCTGGGTTTTTTCCGTGTTTGAGCACGTAGTAATGTGGTAACACACTGAAGCAGTCAATAAAACCTGGTTTCGATCAATATTTTAGAGGATAACACCGGTTAGGTCTGGGTTAGGTCTGGGATTTGCGCGCATCTGGCTTATACTTTCGCCTTTTTCGCAAACTTGTTGGCCAGATCCTGGGTTTTCTTCGTGTTTGAATCATGTATTAATGTGGTAACACACTGAAGCAGTCAATTAAACCTGGTTTCGATCAATATTTTAGAGGATAGCACCGATTAGGTCTGGGTTAGGTCTGGGTTATGCCCGCATCTGGCTCATGATTTTGCCTTCCTCGCATACTTGTTGGCCAGATCCTGGGGTTTTTTCGTGTTTGAATAACGCAGTAATGTGGTACCATACTGAAGCAGTCAATTAAACCTGGTTTCGATCACTATTTTAGAGGATAACGCCGGTTAGGTCTGGGTTAGGTCTGGGTTATGCCCGCATCTGGCTCATGATTTTGCCTTCTTCGCATACTTGTTGGCCAGATCCTGGGTTTTTTTCGGGTTTGAATAACGCAGTAATGTGGTACCACACTGAAGCAGTCAATTAAACCTGGTTTCGATCAATATTTTAGAGGATAACGCCGGTTAGGTCTGGGTTAGGTCTGGGATATGCGCGCATCTGGCTTATACTTTCACCATTTTCGCAAACTTGTTGGCCAGATCCTGGGTTTTTTCCGTGTTTGAATCACGTAGTAATGTGGTAACACACTGAAGCAGTCAATTAAACCTGGTTTCGATCAATATTTCAGAGGATAACACCGGTTAGGTCTGGGTTAGGTCTGGGATATGCGCGCATCTGGCTTATACTTTCGCCTTTTTCGCAAACTTGTTGGCTGGATCCTGGGTTTTTTTCCGGTTTGAATAACGCAGTAATGTGGTACCACACTGAAGCAGTCAATTAAACCTGGTTTCGATCAATATTTTAGAGGATAACGCCGGTTAGGTCTGGGTTAGGTCTGGGAAATGCGCGCATCTGGCTCATGATTTTGCCTTCCTCGCATACTTGTTGGCCAGATCCTGGGTTTTTTTCGTGTTTGAATCACGTAGTAATGTGGTAACACACTGAAGCAGTCTACTAAACCTGGTTTCGATGAACATTTTAGAGGATAACACCGGTTAGGTCTGGGATAGGTCCGGGATATGCCCGCTTCTGGCTCATGATTTTGCCTTCTTCGCATACTTGTTGGCCAGATCCTGGGTTTTTTTCGTGTTTGAATCACGTAGTAATGTGGTAACACACTGAAGCAGTCAATTAAACCTGGATTCGATCAATATTTCAGAGGATAACACCGGTTAGGTCTGGGTTAGGTCTGGGAAATGCGCGCATCTGGCTTATACTTTCGCCTTCTTCGCATACTTGTTGGCCAGATCCCGGGTTTTTTCGTGTTTGAATCATGTAGTAATGAGGTAACACACTGAAGCAGTCAATTAAACCTGGTTTCGATCAATATTTTAGAGGATAACACCGGTTAGGTCTGGGTTAGGTCTGGGTTATGCCCGCATCTGGCTCATGATTTTGCCCTCTTCGCATACTTGTTGGCCAGATCCTGGGCTTTTTTCGTGTTTGAATCACGTAGTAATGTGGTAATACACTGAAGCTATCAATAAAACCTGGTTTCGATCAATATTTTAGAGGATAACACCGATTAGGTCTGGGTTAGGTCTGGGTTATGCCCGCATCTGGCTCATGATTTTGCCTTCCTCGCATACTTGTTGGCCAGATCCTGGGGTTTTTTCGTGTTTGAATCACGTAGTAATGTGGTAACACACTGAAGCAGTCAACTAAACCTGGTTTCGATGAACATTTTAGAGGATAACACCGGTTAGGTCTGGGATAGGTCCGGGATATGCCCGCTTCTGGCTCATGATTTTGCCTTCTTCGCATACTTGTTGGCCAGATCCTGGGTTTTTTCCGTGTTTGAGCACGTAGTAATGTGGTAACACACTGAAGCAGTCAATAAAACCTGGTTTCGATCAATATTTTAGAGGATAACACCGGTTAGGTCTGGGTTAGGTCTGGGATTTGCGCGCATCTGGCTTATACTTTCGCCTTTTTCGCAAACTTGTTGGCCAGATCCTGGGTATTTTCCGTGTTTGAATCACGTAGTAATGTGGTAACACACTGAAGCAGTCAATTAAACCTGGTTTCGATCAATATTTTAGAGGATAACGCCGGTTAGGTCTGGGTAATGTCTGGGAAATGCGCGCATCTGGCTTATACTTTCGCCTTTTTCGCAAACTTGTTGGCCAGATCCTGGGTTTTCTTCGTGTTTGAATCATGTATTAATGTGGTAACACACTGAAGCAGTCAATTAAACCTGGTTTCGATCAATATTTTAGAGGATAGCACCGATTAGGTCTGGGTTAGGTCTGGGTTATGCCCGCATCTGGCTCATGATTTTGCCTTCCTCGCATACTTGTTGGCCAGATCCTGGGGTTTTTTCGTGTTTGAATAACGCAGTAATGTGGTACCATACTGAAGCAGTCAATTAAACCTGGTTTCGATCACTATTTTAGAGGATAACGCCGGTTAGGTCTGGGTTAGGTCTGGGTTATGCCCGCATCTGGCTCATGATTTTGCCTTCTTCGCATACTTGTTGGCCAGATCCTGGGTTTTTTTCGGGTTTGAATAACGCAGTAATGTGGTACCACACTGAAGCAGTCAATTAAACCTGGTTTCGATCAATATTTTAGAGGATAACGCCGGTTAGGTCTGGGTTAGGTCTGGGAAATGCGCGCATCTGGCTTATACTTTCGCCTTTTTCGCAAACTTGTTGGCCAGATCCTGGGTTTTTTTCGTGTTTGATCACGTAGTAATGTGGTAACACACTGAAGCAGTCCATAAAACCTGGTTTCGATCAATATTTTAGAGGATAACACCGGTTAGGTCTGGGTTAGGTCTGGGATTTGCGCGCATCTGGCTTATACTTTCGCCTTTTTCGCAAACTTGTTGGCCAGATCCTGGGTATTTTCCGTGTTTGAATCACGTAGTAATGTGGTAACACACTGAAGCAGTCAATTAAACCTGGTTTCGATCAATATTTTAGAGGATAACGCCGGTTAGGTCTGGGTTAGGTCTGGGAAATGCGCGCATCTGGCTTATACTTTCGCCTTTTTCGCAAACTTGTTGGCCAGATCCTGGGTTTTCTTCGTGTTTGAATCATGTAGTAATGTGGTAACACACTGAAGCAGTCAATTAAACCTGGTTTCGATCAATATTTTAGAGGATAACACCGGTTAGGTCTGGGTTAGGTCTGGGTTATGCCCGCATCTGGCCCATGATTTTGTCTTCTTCGCATACTTGTTGGCCAGATCCTGGGTTTTTTTCGTGTCTGAATCACGTAGTAATGTGGTAATACACTGAAGCAGCCAATTAAACCTGGTTTCGATCAATATTTTCGAGGATAACACCGGTTAGGTCTGGGTCAGGTCTGGGTTATGCCCGCATCTGGCTCATGATTTTGCCTTCTTCGCATACTTGTTGGCCATATCCTGGGCTTTTTTCGTGTTTGAATCACGTAGTAATGTGGTAACACACTGAAGCAGTCAACTAAACCTGGTTTCGATGAGCATTTTAGAGGATAACACCGGTTAGGTCTGGGATAGGTCCGGGATATGCCCGCTTCTGGCTCATGATTTTGCCTTCTTCGCATACTTGTTGGCCAGATCCTGGGTTTTTTTCGTGTTTGAATCACGTAGTAATGTGGTAACACACTGAAGCAGTCAATTAAACCTGGTTTCGATCAATATTTCAGAGGATAACACCGGTTAGGTCTGGGTTAGGTCTGGGATATGCGCGCATCTGGCTTATACTTTCACCATTTTCGCAAACTTGTTGGCCAGATCCTGGGTTTTTTCCGTGTTTGAATCACGTAGTAATGTGGTAACACACTGAAGCAGTCAATTAAACCTGGTTTCGATCAATATTTCAGAGGATAACACCGGTTAGGTCTGGGTTAGGTCTGGGATATGCGCGCATCTGGCTTATACTTTCGCCTTTTTCGCAAACTTGTTGGCTGGATCCTGGGTTTTTTTCCGGTTTGAATAACGCAGTAATGTGGTACCACACTGAAGCAGTCAATTAAACCTGGTTTCGATCAATATTTTAGAGGATAACGCCGGTTAGGTCTGGGTTAGGTCTGGGAAATGCGCGCATCTGGCTTATACTTTCGCCTTCTTCGCATACTTGTTGGCCAGATCGTGGGGTTTTTTCGTGTTTGAATCACGTAGTAATGTGGTAACACACTGAAACTGTCAATTAAACCTGGTTTTGATCAATATTTTAGAGGATAACACCGGTTAGGTCTGGGATAGGTCCGGGATATGCCCGCATCTGGCTCATGATTCTGCCTTCTTCGCATACTTGTTGGCCAGATCCTGGGTTTTTTCCGTGTTTGAATCACGTAGTAATGTGGTAACACACTGAAGCAGTCAATTGAACCTGGTTTCGATCAATATTCCAGAGGATAACACCGGTTAGGTCTGGGTTAGGTCCGGGATATGCCCGCATCTGGCTCATGATTTTGCCTTCTTCGCATACTTGTTGGCCAGATCCTGGGTTTTTTTCGTGTTTGAATCACGTAGTAATGTGCTACCACACTGAGGCAGTCAATTAAACCTGGTTTCGATCAATATTTCAGAGGATAACGCCGGTTAGGTCTGGGTTAGGGCTGGGTAATGCCCGCATCTGGCTCATGATTTTGCCTTCTTCGCATACTTGTTGGCCAGATCCTGGGTTTTTTCCGTGTTTGAGCACGTAGTAATGTGGTAACACACTGAAGCAGTCAATAAAACCTGGTTTCGATCTATATTTTAGAGGATAACACCGGTTAGGTCTGGGTTAGGTCTGGGATTTGCGCGCATCTGGCTTATACTTTCGCCTTCTTCGCATACTTGTTGGCCAGATCCTGGGTTTTTTTCGTGTTTGAATCACGTAGTAATGTGGTACCACACTGAGGCAGTCAATTAAACCTGGTTTCAATCAATATTTCAGAGGATAACGCCGGTTAGGTCTGGGTTAGGTCTGGGATATGCGCGCATCTGGCTTATACTTTCGCCTTTTTCGCAAACTTGTTGGCCAGATCCTGGGTATTTTCCGTGTTTGCAACACGTAGTAATGTGGTAACACACTGAAGCAGTCAATTAAACCTGGTTTCGACCAATATTTCAGAGGATAACACCGGTTAGGTCTGGGTTAGGTCTGGGATATGCGCGCATCTGGCTTATACTTTCGCCTTTTTCGCAAACTTGTTGGCCAGATCCTGGGTATTTTCCGTGTTTGCAACACGTAGTAATGTGGTAACACACTGAAGCAGTCAATTAAACCTGGTTTCGACCAATATTTCAGAGGATAACACCGGTTAGGTCTGGGTTAGGTCTGGGATATGCGCGCATCTGGCTTATACTTTCGCCTTTTTCGCATACTTGTTGGCTAGATCCTGGGTTTTTTTTCGGGTTTGAATAACGCAGTAATGTGGTACCACACTGAAGCAGTCAATTAAACCTGGTTTCGACGAATATTTTAGAGGATAACACCGGTTAGGTCTGGGTTAGGTCTGGGTAATGCCCGCATCTGGCTCATGATTTTGCCTTCTTCGCATACTTGTTGGCCAGATCCTGGGTTTTTTCCGTGTTTGAGCACGTAGTAATGTGGTAACACACTGAAGCAGTCAATTAAACCTGGATTCGATCAATATTTCAGAGGATAACACCGGTTAGGTCTGGGTTAGGTCTGGGAAATGCGCGCATCTGGCTTATACTTTCGCCTTCTTCGCATACTTGTTGGCCAGATCCCGGGTTTTTTCGTGTTTGAATCATGTAGTAATGAGGTAACACACTGAAGCAGTCAATTAAACCTGGTTTCGATCAATATTTTAGAGGATAACACCGGTTAGGTCTGGGTTAGGTCTGGGTTATGCCCGCATCTGGCCCATGATTTTGTCTTCTTCGCATACTTGTTGGCCAGATCCTGGGATTTTTTCGTGTTTGAATCACGTAGTAATGTGGTAATACACTGAAGCAGTCAATAAAACCTGGTTTCGATCAATATTTTAGAGGATAACACCGGTTAGGTCTGGGTTAGGTCTGGGTTATGCCCGCATCTGGCTCATGATTTTGCCCTCTTCGCATACTTGTTGGCCAGATCCTGGGCTTTTTTCGTGTTTGAATCACGTAGTAATGTGGTAATACACTGAAGCTATCAATAAAACCTGGTTTCGATCAATATTTTAGAGGATAACACCGATTAGGTCTGGGTTAGGTCTGGGTTATGCCCGCATCTGGCTCATGATTTTGCCTTCCTCGCATACTTGTTGGCCAGATCCTGGGGTTTTTTCGTGTTTGAATCACGTAGTAATGTGGTAACACACTGAAGCAGTCAACTAAACCTGGTTTCGATGAACATTTTAGAGGATAACACCGGTTAGGTCTGGGATAGGTCCGGGATATGCCCGCTTCTGGCTCATGATTTTGCCTTCTTCGCATACTTGTTGGCCAGATCCTGGGTTTTTTCCGTGTTTGAGCACGTAGTAATGTGGTAACACACTGAAGCAGTCAATAAAACCTGGTTTCGATCAATATTTTAGAGGATAACACCGGTTAGGTCTGGGTTAGGTCTGGGATTTGCGCGCATCTGGCTTATACTTTCGCCTTTTTCGCAAACTTGTTGGCCAGATCCTGGGTATTTTCCGTGTTTGAATCACGTAGTAATGTGGTAACACACTGAAGCAGTCAATTAAACCTGGTTTCGATCAATATTTTAGAGGATAACGCCGGTTAGGTCTGGGTAATGTCTGGGAAATGCGCGCATCTGGCTTATACTTTCGCCTTTTTCGCAAACTTGTTGGCCAGATCCTGGGTTTTCTTCGTGTTTGAATCATGTATTAATGTGGTAACACACTGAAGCAGTCAATTAAACCTGGTTTCGATCAATATTTTAGAGGATAGCACCGATTAGGTCTGGGTTAGGTCTGGGTTATGCCCGCATCTGGCTCATGATTTTGCCTTCCTCGCATACTTGTTGGCCAGATCCTGGGGTTTTTTCGTGTTTGAATAACGCAGTAATGTGGTACCATACTGAAGCAGTCAATTAAACCTGGTTTCGATCACTATTTTAGAGGATAACGCCGGTTAGGTCTGGGTTAGGTCTGGGTTATGCCCGCATCTGGCTCATGATTTTGCCTTCTTCGCATACTTGTTGGCCAGATCCTGGGTTTTTTTCGGGTTTGAATAACGCAGTAATGTGGTACCACACTGAAGCAGTCAATTAAACCTGGTTTCGATCAATATTTTAGAGGATAACGCCGGTTAGGTCTGGGTTAGGTCTGGGAAATGCGCGCATCTGGCTTATACTTTCGCCTTTTTCGCAAACTTGTTGGCCAGATCCTGGGTTTTTTTCGTGTTTGATCACGTAGTAATGTGGTAACACACTGAAGCAGTCCATAAAACCTGGTTTCGATCAATATTTTAGAGGATAACACCGGTTAGGTCTGGGTTAGGTCTGGGATTTGCGCGCATCTGGCTTATACTTTCGCCTTTTTCGCAAACTTGTTGGCCAGATCCTGGGTATTTTCCGTGTTTGAATCACGTAGTAATGTGGTAACACACTGAAGCAGTCAATTAAACCTGGTTTCGATCAATATTTTAGAGGATAACGCCGGTTAGGTCTGGGTTAGGTCTGGGAAATGCGCGCATCTGGCTTATACTTTCGCCTTTTTCGCAAACTTGTTGGCCAGATCCTGGGTTTTCTTCGTGTTTGAATCATGTAGTAATGTGGTAACACACTGAAGCAGTCAATTAAACCTGGTTTCGATCAATATTTTAGAGGATAACACCGGTTAGGTCTGGGTTAGGTCTGGGTTATGCCCGCATCTGGCCCATGATTTTGTCTTCTTCGCATACTTGTTGGCCAGATCCTGGGTTTTTTTCGTGTCTGAATCACGTAGTAATGTGGTAATACACTGAAGCAGCCAATTAAACCTGGTTTCGATCAATATTTTCGAGGATAACACCGGTTAGGTCTGGGTCAGGTCTGGGTTATGCCCGCATCTGGCTCATGATTTTGCCTTCTTCGCATACTTGTTGGCCATATCCTGGGCTTTTTTCGTGTTTGAATCACGTAGTAATGTGGTAACACACTGAAGCAGTCAACTAAACCTGGTTTCGATGAACATTTTAGAGGATAACACCGGTTAGGTCTGGGATAGGTCCGGGATATGCCCGCTTCTGGCTCATGATTTTGCCTTCTTCGCATACTTGTTGGCCAGATCCTGGGTTTTTTTCGTGTTTGAATCACGTAGTAATGTGGTAACACACTGAAGCAGTCAATTAAACCTGGTTTCGATCAATATTTCAGAGGATAACACCGGTTAGGTCTGGGTTAGGTCTGGGATATGCGCGCATCTGGCTTATACTTTCACCATTTTCGCAAACTTGTTGGCCAGATCCTGGGTTTTTTCCGTGTTTGAATCACGTAGTAATGTGGTAACACACTGAAGCAGTCAATTAAACCTGGTTTCGATCAATATTTCAGAGGATAACACCGGTTAGGTCTGGGTTAGGTCTGGGATATGCGCGCATCTGGCTTATACTTTCGCCTTTTTCGCAAACTTGTTGGCTGGATCCTGGGTTTTTTTCCGGTTTGAATAACGCAGTAATGTGGTACCACACTGAAGCAGTCAATTAAACCTGGTTTCGATCAATATTTTAGAGGATAACGCCGGTTAGGTCTGGGTTAGGTCTGGGAAATGCGCGCATCTGGCTTATACTTTCGCCTTCTTCGCATACTTGTTGGCCAGATCGTGGGGTTTTTTCGTGTTTGAATCACGTAGTAATGTGGTAACACACTGAAACTGTCAATTAAACCTGGTTTTGATCAATATTTTAGAGGATAACACCGGTTAGGTCTGGGATAGGTCCGGGATATGCCCGCATCTGGCTCATGATTCTGCCTTCTTCGCATACTTGTTGGCCAGATCCTGGGTTTTTTCCGTGTTTGAATCACGTAGTAATGTGGTAACACACTGAAGCAGTCAATTGAACCTGGTTTCGATCAATATTCCAGAGGATAACACCGGTTAGGTCTGGGTTAGGTCCGGGATATGCCCGCATCTGGCTCATGATTTTGCCTTCTTCGCATACTTGTTGGCCAGATCCTGGGTTTTTTTCGTGTTTGAATCACGTAGTAATGTGCTACCACACTGAGGCAGTCAATTAAACCTGGTTTCGATCAATATTTCAGAGGATAACGCCGGTTAGGTCTGGGTTAGGGCTGGGTAATGCCCGCATCTGGCTCATGATTTTGCCTTCTTCGCATACTTGTTGGCCAGATCCTGGGTTTTTTCCGTGTTTGAGCACGTAGTAATGTGGTAACACACTGAAGCAGTCAATAAAACCTGGTTTCGATCAATATTTTAGAGGATAACACCGGTTAGGTCTGGGTTAGGTCTGGGATTTGCGCGCATCTGGCTTATACTTTCGCCTTCTTCGCATACTTGTTGGCCAGATCCTGGGTTTTTTTCGTGTTTGAATCACGTAGTAATGTGGTACCACACTGAGGCAGTCAATTAAACCTGGTTTCAATCAATATTTCAGAGGATAACGCCGGTTAGGTCTGGGTTAGGTCTGGGATATGCGCGCATCTGGCTTATACTTTCGCCTTTTTCGCAAACTTGTTGGCCAGATCCTGGGTATTTTCCGTGTTTGCAACACGTAGTAATGTGGTAACACACTGAAGCAGTCAATTAAACCTGGTTTCGACCAATATTTCAGAGGATAACACCGGTTAGGTCTGGGTTAGGTCTGGGATATGCGCGCATCTGGCTTATACTTTCGCCTTTTTCGCAAACTTGTTGGCCAGATCCTGGGTATTTTCCGTGTTTGCAACACGTAGTAATGTGGTAACACACTGAAGCAGTCAATTAAACCTGGTTTCGACCAATATTTCAGAGGATAACACCGGTTAGGTCTGGGTTAGGTCTGGGATATGCGCGCATCTGGCTTATACTTTCGCCTTTTTCGCATACTTGTTGGCTAGATCCTGGGTTTTTTTTCGGGTTTGAATAACGCAGTAATGTGGTACCACACTGAAGCAGTCAATTAAACCTGGTTTCGACGAATATTTTAGAGGATAACACCGGTTAGGTCTGGGTTAGGTCTGGGTAATGCCCGCATCTGGCTCATGATTTTGCCTTCTTCGCATACTTGTTGGCCAGATCCTGGGTTTTTTCCGTGTTTGAGCACGTAGTAATGTGGTAACACACTGAAGCAGTCAATAAAACCTGGTTTCGATCAATATTTTAGAGGATAACACTGGTTAGGTCTGGGTTAGGTCTGGGATTTGCGCGCATCTGGCTTATACTTTCGCCTTCTTCGCATACTTGTTGGCCAGATCCTGGGTTTTTTTCGTGTTTGAATCACGTAGTAATGTGGTACCACACTGAGGCAGTCAATTAAACCTGGTTTCAATCAATATTTCAGAGGATAACGCCGGTTAGGTCTGGGTTAGGTCTGGGATATGCGCGCATCTGGCTTATACTTTCGCCTTTTTCGCAAACTTGTTGGCCAGATCCTGGGTATTTTCCGTGTTTGCAACACGTAGTAATGTGGTAACACACTGAAGCAGTCAATTAAACCTGGTTTCGACCAATATTTCAGAGGATAACACCGGTTAGGTCTGGGTTAGGTCTGGGATATGCGCGCATCTGGCTTATACTTTCGCCTTTTTCGCAAACTTGTTGGCCAGATCCTGGGTATTTTCCGTGTTTAAAACACGTAGTAATGTGGTAACACACTGAAGCAATCAATTAAACCTGGTTTCGATCAATATTTCAGAGTATAACACCGGTTAGGTCTGGGTTAGGTCTGGGATATGCGCGCATCTGGCTTATACTTTCGCCTTTTTCGCAAACTTGTTGGCCAGATCCTGGGTATTTTCCGTGTTTGAAACACGTAGTAATGTGGTAACACACTGAAGCAGTCAATAAAACCTGGTTTCGATCAATATTTTAGAGGATAACACCGGTTAGGTCTGGGTTAGGTCTGGGATTTGCGCGCATCTGGCTTATACTTTCGCCTTTTTCGCAAACTTGTGGGCCAGATCCTGGGTATTTTCCGTGTTTGAAACACGTAGTAATGTGGTAACACACTGAAGCAGTCAATTAAACCTGGTTTCGATCAATATTTCAGAGGATAACACCGGTTAGGTCTGGGTTAGGTCTGGGATATGCGCGCATCTGGCTTATACATTCGCCTTCAACGCATACTTGTTGGCCAGATCCTGGGTTTTTTTCGGGTTTGAATAACGCAGTAATGTGATACCACACTGAAGCAGTCAATTAAAGCTGGTTTCGATCAATATTTTAGAGGATAACGCCGGTTAGGTCTGGGATAGGTCTGGGAATTGCGCGCATCTGGCTTATACTTTCGCCTTCAACGCATACTTGTTGGCCAGATCCTGGGTTTTTTTCGTGTTTGAATCACGTAGGAATGTGGTAACACACTGAAGCAGTCAACTAAACCTGGTTTCGATCAATATTTTAGAGGATAACACCGGTTAGGTCTGGGTTAGGTCTGGGTTATGCCCGCATCTGGCTCATGATTCTGCCTTCTTCGCATACTTGTTGGCCAGATCCTGGGTTTTTTCCGTGTTTGAATCACGTAGTAATGTGGTAACACACTGAAGCAGTCAATTGAACCTGGTTTCGATCAATATTCCAGAGGATAACACCGGTTAGGTCTGGGTTAGGTCCGGGATATGCCCGCATCTGGCTCATGATTTTGCCTTCTTCGCATACTTGTTGGCCAGATCCTGGGTTTTTTTCGTGTCTGAATCACGTAGTAATGTGCTACCACACTGAGGCAGTCAATTAAACCTGGTTTCGATCAATATTTCAGAGGATAACGCCGGTTAGGTCTGGGTTAGGTCTGGGTAATGCCCGCATCTGGCTCATGATTTTGCCTTCTTCGCATACTTGTTGGCCAGATCCTGGGTTTTTTCCGTGTTTGAGCACGTAGTAATGTGGTAACACACTGAAGCAGTCAATAAAACCTGGTTTCGATCAATATTTTAGAGGATAACACCGGTTAGGTCTGGGTTAGGTCTGGGATTTGCGCGCATCTGGCTTATACTTTCGCCTTCTTCGCATACTTGTTGGCCAGATCCTGGGTTTTTTTCGTGTTTGAATCACGTAGTAATGTGGTACCACACTGAGGCAGTCAATTAAACCTGGTTTCAATCAATATTTCAGAGGATAACGCCGGTTAGGTCTGGGTTAGGTCTGGGATATGCGCGCATCTGGCTTATACTTTCGCCTTTTTCGCAAACTTGTTGGCCAGATCCTGGGTATTTTCCGTGTTTGCAACACGTAGTAATGTGGTAACACACTGAAGCAGTCAATTAAACCTGGTTTCGACCAATATTTCAGAGGATAACACCGGTTAGGTCTGGGTTAGGTCTGGGATATGCGCGCATCTGGCTTATACTTTCGCCTTTTTCGCATACTTGTTGGCTAGATCCTGGGTTTTTTTTCGGGTTTGAATAACGCAGTAATGTGGTACCACACTGAAGCAGTCAATTAAACCTGGTTTCGATCAATATTTTAGAGGATAACGCCGGTTAGGTCTGGGTTAGGTCTGGGAAATGCGCGCATCTGGCTTATACTTTCGCCTTCTTCGCATACTTGTTGGCCAGATCCTGGGTTTTTTCGTGTTTGAATCACGTAGTAATGTGGTACCACACTGAGGCAGTCAATTAAACCTGGTTTCGACGAATAGTTTAGAGGATAACACCGGTTAGGTCTGGGTTAGGTCTGGGTAATGCCCGCATCTGGCTCATGATCCTGCCTTCTTCGCATACTTGTTGGCCAGATCCTGGGTTTTTTCCGTGTTTGAATCACGTAGTAATGTGGTAACACACTGAAGCAGTCAATTGAACCTGGTTTCGATCAATATTCCAGAGGATAACACCGGTTAGGTCTGGGTTAGGTCCGGGATATGCCCGCATCTGGCTCATGATTTTGCCTTCTTCGCATACTTGTTGGCCAGATCCTGGGTTTTTTTCGTGTTTGAATCACGTAGTAATGTGCTACCACACTGAGGCAGTCAATTAAACCTGGTTTCGATCACTATTTTAGAGGATAACGCCGGTTAGGTCTGGGTTAGGTCTGGGAAATGCGCGCATCTGGCTTATACTTTCGCCTTTTTCGCAAACTTGTTGGCCAGATCCTGGGTTTTTTTCGTGTTTGAATCACGTTGTAATGTGGTAATACACTGAAGCTGTCAATTAAACCTGGCTTCGATCAATATTTTAGAGGATAACACCGGTTAGGTCTGGGTTAGGTATGGGTTATGCCCGCATCTGGCTCATGATTTTGTCTTCTTCGCATACTTGTTGGCCAGATCCTGGGGTTTTTCCGTGTTTGAATCACGTAGTAATGTGGTAACACACTGAAGCAGTCAATAGAACCTGGTTTCGATCAATATTTTAGAGGATAACACCGGTTAGGTCTGGGTTATGTCTGGGATTTGCGCGCATCTGGCTTATACTTTCGCCTTTTTCGCATACTTGTTGGCCAGATCCTGGGTTTTTCCGTGTTTGAATCACGTAGTAATGTGATAACACACTGAAGCTGTCAATTAAACCTGGTTTCGATCAATATTTTAGAGGATAACACCGGTTAGGTCTGGGATAGGTCCGGGAAATGCGCGCATCTGGCTTATACTTTCGTCTTCTTCCCATACTTGTTGGCCAGATCCTGGGGTTTTTCCGTGTTTGAATCACGTAGCAATGTGGTAACACACTGAAGCAGTCAATTAAACCTGGTTTTGATCAATATTTTAGAGGCTAACACCGGTTAGGTCTGGGATAGGTCCGGGATATGCTCGCATCTGGCTCATGATTTTGCCTTCTTCGCATACTTGTTGGCCAGATCCTGGGTTTTTTTCGTGTTTGAATCACGTAGTAATGTGGTAACACACTGAAACTGTCAATTAAACCTGGTTTTGATCAATGTTTTAGAGGATAACACCGGTTAGGTCTGGGATAGGTCCGGGATATGCCCGCATCTGGCTCATGATTTTGCCTTCTTCGCATACTTGTTGGCCAGATCCTGGGGTTTTTTCGTGTTTGAATCACGTAGTAATGTGGTAACAAACTGAAGCAGTCAATAAAACCTGGTTTCGATCAATATTTTAGAGGATGACACCGGTTAGGTCTGGGTTAGGTCTGGGATTTGCGCGCATCTGGCTTATACTTTCGCCTTTTTCGCAAACTTGTTGGCCAGATCCTGGGTATTTTCCGTGTTTAAAACACGTAGTAATGTGGTAACACACTGAAGCAGTCAATAAAACCTGGTTTCGATCAATATTTTAGAGGATAACACCGGTTAGGTCTGGGATAGGTCCGGGATATGCCCGCATCTGGCACATGATTTTGCCTTCTTCGCATACTTGTTGGCCAGATCCTGGGGTATTTTCGTGTTTGAATCACGTAGTAATGTGGTAACAAACTGAAGCAGTCAATAAAACCTGGTTTCGATCAATATTTTAGAGGATGACACCGGTTAGGTCTGGGTTAGGTCTGGGATTTGCGCGCATCTGGCTTATACTTTCGCCTTTTTCGCAAACTTGTGGGCCAGATCCTGGGTATTTTCCGTGTTTGAAACACGTAGTAATGTGGTAACACACTGAAGCAGTCAATAAAACCTGGTTTCGATCAATATATTAGAGGATAACTCCGGTTAGGTCTGGGTTAGGTATGGGATTTGCGCGCATCTGGCTTATGCCTTTTTCGCAAACTTGTTGGCCAGATCCTGGGTATTTTCCGTGTTTAAAACACGTAGTAATGTGGTAACACACTGAAGCAGTCAATAAAACCTGGTTTCGATCAATATTTTAGAGGATAACACCGGTTAGGTCTGGGATAGGTCCGGGATATGCCCGCATCTGGCACATGATTTTGCCTTCTTCGCATACTTGTTGGCCAGATCCTGGGGTTTTTTCGTGTTTGAATCACGTAGTAATGTGGTAACAAACAGATGCAGTCAATAAAACCTGGTTTCGATCAATATTTTTGAGGATGACACCGGTTAGGTCTGGGTTAGGTCTGGGATTTGCGCGCATCTGGCTTATACTTTCGCCTTTTTCGCAAACTTGTTGGCCAGATCCAGGGTATTTTCCGTGTTTAAAACACGTAGTAATGTGGTAACACACTGAAGCAGTCAATTAAACCTGGTTTCGATCAATATTTCAGAGTATAACACCGGTTAGGTCTGGGTTAGGTCTGGCATATGCGCGCATCTGGCTTATACTTTCGCCTTTTTCGCAAACTTGTTGGCCAGATCCTGGGTTTTTTCCGTGTTTGAATCACGTAGTAATGTGGTAACACACTGAAGCAGTCAATAAAACCTGGTTTCGATCAATATTTTAGAGGATAACACCGGTTAGGTCTGGGTTAGGTCTGGGATTTGCGCGCATCTGGCTTATACTTTCGCCTTTTTCGCAAACTTGTTGGCCAGATCCTGGGTATTTTCCGTGTTTGAAACACGTAGTAATGTGGTAACACACTGAAGCAGTCAATTAAACCTGGTTTCGATCAATATTTTAGAGGATAACACCGGTTAGGTCTGGGTTAGGTCTGGGTTATGCCCGCATCTGGCTCATGATTTTGCCTTCTTCGCATACTTGTTGGCCAGATCCTGGGTTTTTTCCGTGTTTGAATCACGTAGTAATGTGGTAACACACTGAAGCAGTCAATTAAACCTGGTTTCGATCAATATTTTAGAGGATAACACCGGTTAGGTCTGGGTTAGGTCTGGGATTTGCGCGCATCTGGCTTATACTTTCGCCTTTTTCGCAAACTTGTTGGCCAGATCCTGGGTTTTTTTCGTGTTTGAATCACGTAGTAATGTGGTAACACACTGAAGCAGTCAATTAAACCTGGTTTCGATCAATATTTTAGAGGATAACACCGGTTAGGTCTGGGTTAGGTCTGGGTTATGCCCGCATCTGGCTCATGATTTTGCCTTCTTCGCATACTTGTTGGCCAGATCCTGGGTTTTTCCGTGTTTGAATCACGTAGTAATGTGGTAACACACTGAAGCAGTCAATTAAACCTGGTTTCGATCAATATTTTAGAGGATAACACCGGTTAGGTCTGGGTTAGGTCTGGGAAATGCGCGCATCTGGCTTATACTTTCGCCTTTTTCGCAAACTTGTTGGCCAGATCCTGGGTATTTTCCGTGTTTGAAACACGTAGTAATGTGGTAGCACACTGAAGCAGTCAATTAAACCTGGTTTCGATCAATATTTCAGAGGATAACACCGGTTAGGGCTGGGTTAGGTCTGTGATATGCGCGCATCTGGCTTATACTTTCGCCTTTTTCGCAAACTTGTTGGCCAGATCCTGGGTTTTTTCCGTGTTTGAATCACGTAGTAATGTGGTAGCACACTGAAGCAGTCAATTAAACCTGGTTTCGATCAATATTTCAGAGGATAACACCGGTTAGGTCTGGGTTAGGTCTGGGATTTGCGCGCATCTGGCTTATACTTTCGCCTTTTTCGCAAACTTGTTGGCCAGATCCTGGGTTTTTTTCGTGTTTGAATCACGTAGTAATGTGGTAACACACTGAAGCAGTCAATTAAACCTGGTTTCGATCAATATTTTAGAGGATAACACCGGTTAGGTCTGGGTTAGGTCTGGGTTATGCCCGCATCTGGCTTATGCTTTCACCTTTTTCGCAAACTTGTTGGCCAGATCCTGGGTATTTTCCGTGTTTGAAACACGTAGTAATGTGGTAACACACTGAAGCAGTCAATTAAACCTGGTTTCGATCAATATTTCAGAGGATAACACCGGTTAGGTCTGGGTTAGGTCTGGGTTGTGCCCGCATCTGGCTCATGATGTTGCCTTCATCGCATACTTGTTGGCCAGATCCTGGGTTTTTTCCGTGTTTGAATCACGTAGGAATGTGGTAATACACTGAAGCAGTCAATTAAACCTGGTTTCGATCAATATTTTAGAGGATAACACCGGTTAGGTCTGGGTTAGGTCTGGGTTATGCCCGCATCTGGCTCATGATTTTGCCTTCTTCGCATACTTGTTGGCCAGATTCTGGGGTTTTTTCGTGTTTGAATCACGTAGGAATGTGGTAATACACTGAAGCAGTCAATTAAACCTGGTTTCGATCAATATTTTAGAGGATAACACCGGTTAGGTCTGGGTTAGGTCTGGGTTATGCCCGCATCTGGCTCATGATTTTGCCTTCATCGCATACTTGTTGGCCAGATCCTGGGTTTTTTCCGTGTTTGAATCACGTAGGAATGTGGTAATACACTGAAGCAGTCAATTAAACCTGGTTTCGATCAATATTTTAGAGGATAACACCGGTAAGGTCTGGGTTAGGTCTGGGTTATGCCCGCATCTGGCTCATGATTTTGCCTTCATCGCATACTTGTTGGCCAGATCCTGGGTTTTTTCCGTGTTTGAATCACGTAGTAATGTGGTAACACACTGAAGCAGTCAATTAAACCTGGGTTTCGATCAATATTTCAGAGGATAACACCGGCTAGGTCTGGGTAAGGTCTGGGATATGCGCGCATCTGGCTTATACTTTCGCCTTTTTCGCAAACTTCTTGGCTAGATCCTGGGTTTTTTCGGGTTTGAATAACGCTGTAATGTGGTACCACACTGAAGCAGTCAATTAAACCTGGTTTCGATCAATATTTTAGAGGATAACGCCGGTTAGGTCTGGGTTAGGTTTGGGAAATGCGCGCATCTGGCTCATGATTTTGCCTTCTTCGCATACTTGTTGGCCAGATCCTGGGTATTTTCCGTGTTTGAATCACGTAGTAATGTGGTAACACACTGAAGCAGTCAATTAAACCTGGCTTCGATCAATATTTCAGAGGATAACACCGGTTAGGTCTGGGTTAGGTCTGGGTTATGCCCGCATCTGGCTCATGAGTTTGCCTTCTTCGCATACTTGTTGGCCAGATCCTGGGTTTTTTTCGTGTTTGAATCACGAAGTAATGTGGTAATACACTGAAGCAGTCAATTAAACCTGGTTTCGATCAATATTTTAGAGGATAACACCGGTTAGGTCTGGGTTAGGTCTGGGAAATGCGCGCATCTGGCTTATACTTTCGCCTTTTTCGCAAACTTGTTGGCCAGATCCTGGGTTTTTTTCGTGTTTGAATCACGTAGTAGTGTGGTAACACACTGAAGCAGACAATTAAACCTGGTTTCGATCAATATTTTAGAGGATAACGCCGGTTAGGTCTGGAATAGGTCTGGGAAATGCGCGCATCTGGCTCATGATTTTGCCTTCTTCGCATACTTGTTGGCCAGATCCTGGGTTTTTTTCGTGTTTGAATCACGTAGTAATGTGGTAACACAATGAAGCAGTCAATTAACCCTGGTTTCGATCCATATTTTGGAGGATAACACCGGTTAGGTCTGGGTTATGCCCGCCTCTGGCTCATGATTTTGCCTTTTTCGCAAACTTGTTGGCCAGATCTTGGGTTTTTTTCGTGTTTGAATCACGTAGTAATGTGGTAACACACTGAAGCAGTCAATTAAACCTCGTTTCGCTCAGTATTTTAGAGGATAACACCGGTTAGGTCTGGGTTAGGTCTGGGTTATGCCCGCATCTGGCTCATGATTTTGCCTTCTTCGCATACTTGTTGGCCAGATCCTGGATTTTTTCCGTGTTTGAATCACGTAGTAATGTGGTAACACACTGAAGCAGTCAATTGAACCTGGTTTCGATCAATATTTTAGAGGATAACACCGGTTACGTCTCGGTTTCGTCTGGGTTATGCCCGCATCTGGCTCATGATTTTGCCTTCTTCGCATACTTGTTGGCCAGATCCTGGGTTTTTTTCGTGTTTGAATCACGTAGTAATGTGGTAACATACTGAAGCAGTCAATTAAACCTGGTTTCGATCAATATTTTAGAGGATAACACCGGTTAGGTCTGGGTTAGGTCTGTGATATGCGCGCATCTGGCTTATACTTTCGCGTTTTTCGCAAACTTGTTGGCCAGATCCTGGGCTTTTTCCGTGTTTGAATCACGTAGTAATGTGGTAATACACTGAAGCAGTCAATTAAACCTGGTTTCGATCAATATTTTAGAGGATAACACCGGTTAGGTCTGGGTTAGGTCTGGGTTATGCCCGCATCTGGCTCATGATTTTGCCTTCTTCGCATACTTGTTGGCCAGATCCTGGGTTTTTTCCGTGTTTGAATCACGTAGTAATGTGGTACCACACTGAGGCAGTCAATTAACCCTGGTTTCGATCCATATTTTGGAGGATAACACCGGTTAGGTCTGGGTTAGGTCTGGGATATGCCCGCATCTGGCTCATGATTTCGCCTTTTTCGCAAACTTGTTGACCAGATCCTGGGGTTTTTTCGTGTTTGAATCACGTAGTAACGTGGTAACACACTGAAGGGGTCAATTAAACCTGGTTTCGACCAATATTTTAGAGGATAACACCGGTTAGGTCTGGGTTAGGTCTGGGTTATGCCCGCATCTGGCTCATGATTTTGCCTTCTTCGCATACTTGTTGGCCAGATCCTGGGTTTTTTCCGTGTTTGAATCACGTAGTAATGTGGTAACACACTGAAGGAGTCAATTAAACCTGGTTTCGATCAATATTTTAGAGGAAAACACCGGTTAGGTCTGGGTTAGGTCTGGGTTATGCCCGTATCTGGCTCATGATTTTGCCTTCTTCGCATACTTGTTGGCCAGATCCTGGGTTTTTTTCGTGTTTGAATCACGTAGTAATGTGGTAACACACTGAAGCAGTCAATTAAACCAGGTTTCGATCAATATTTTAGAGGATAACACCGGTTAGGTCTGGGTTAGGTCTGGGTTATGCCCGTATCTGGCTCATGATTTTGCCTTCTTCGCATACTTGTTGGCCAGATCCTGGGTTTTTTTCGTGTTTGAATCACGTAGTAATGTGGTAACACACTGAAGCAGTCAATTAAACCAGGTTTCGATCAATATTTTAGAGGATAACACCGGTTAGGTCTGGGTTAGGTCCGGGATATGCCCGCATCTGGCTCATGATTTTGTCTTCTTCGCAAACTTGTTGGCCAGATCCTGGGTATTTTCCGTGTTTGAAACACGTAGTAATGTGGTAACACACTGAAGCAGTCAATTAAACCTGGTTTCGATCAATATTTCAGAGGATAACACCGGCTAGGTCTGGGTTAGGTCTGGGATATGCGCGCATCTGGCTTATACTTTCGCCTTTTTCGCAAACTTGTTGGCTAGATCCTGGGTTTTTTTCGGGTTTGAATAACGCAGTAATGTGGTACCACACTGAAGCAGTCAATTAAACCTGGTTTCGATCAATATTTTAGAGGATAACGCCGGTTAGGTCTGGGTTAGGTCTGGGAAATGCGCGCATCTGGCTCATGATTTTGCCTTCTTCGCATACTTGTTGGCCAGATCCTGGGTATTTTCCGTGTTTGAATCACGTAGTAATGTGGTAACACACTGAAGCAGTCAATTAAACCTGGTTTCGATCAATATTTCAGAGGATAACACCGGTTAGGTCTGGGTTAGGTCTGGGTTATGGCCGCATCTGGCTCATGAGTTTGCCTTCTTCGCATACTTGTTGGCCAGATCCTGGGTTTTTTTCGTGTTTGAATCACGAAGTAATGTGGTATTACACTGAAGCAGTCAATTAAACCTGGTTTCGATCAATATTTTAGAGGATAACACCGGTTAGGTCTGGGTTAGGTCTGGGTTATGCCCGCATCTGGCTCATGATTTTGCCTTCTTCGCATACTTGTTGGCCAGATCCTGGGTTTTTTTCGTGTTTGAATCACGAAGTAATGTGGTAATACACTGAAGCAGTCAATTAAACCTGGTTTCGATCAATATTTTAGAGGATAACACCGGTTAGGTCTGGGTTAGGTCTGGGTTATGCCCGCATCTGGCTCATGATTTTGCCTTCTTCGCATACTTGTTGGCCAGATCCTGGGTTTTTTTCGTGTTTGAATCACGTAGTAGTGTGGTAACTCACTGAAGCAGGCAATTAAACCTGGTTTCGATCAATATTTTAGAGGATAACGCCGGTTAGGTCTGGGTTAGGTCTGGGAAATGCGCGCATCTGGCTCATGATTTTGCCTTCATCGCATACTTGTTGGCCAGATCCTGGGTTCTTTCCGTGTTTGAATCACGTAGTAATGTGGTAACACACTGAAGCAGTCAATTAAACCTGGTTTCGATCAATATTTCAGAGGATAACACCGGTTAGCTCTGGGTTAGGTCTGGGAAATGCGCGCATCTGGCTTATACTTTCGCCTTCTTCGCATACTTGTTCGCCAGATCCTGGGCATTTTTCGTGTTTGAATCACGTAGGAATGTGGTAACATACTGAAGCAGTCAATTAAACCTGGTTTCGATCAATATTTTAGAGGATAACACCGGTTAGGTCTGGGGTAGGTCCGGGAAATGCGCGCATCTGGCTCATGATTTTGCCTTCTTCGCATACTTGTTCGCCAGATCCTGGGCATTTTTCGTGTTTGAATCACGTAGTAATGTGGTAACACAATGAAGCAGTCAATTAAACATCGTTTCGCTCAGTATTTTAGAGGATAACACCGGTTAGGTCTGGGTTAGGTCTGGGTTATGCCCGCATCTGGCTCATGATTTTGCCTTCTTCGCATACTTGTTGGCCAGATCTTGGGTTTTTTTCGTGTTTGAATCACGTAGTAATGTGGTAACACACTGAAGCAGTCAATTAAACATCGTTTCGCTCAGTATTTTAGAGGATAACACCGGTTAGGTCTGGGTTAGGTCTGGGTTATGCCCGCATCTGGCTCATGATTTTGCCTTCTTCGCATACTTGTTGGCCAGATCCTGGACTTTTTCCGTGTTTGAATCACGTAGTAATGTGGTAACACACTGAAGCAGTCAATTAAACCTGGGTTTCGATCAATATGTCAGAGGATAACACCGGCTTGGTCTGGGTTAGGTCTGGGATATGCGCGCATCTGGCTTATACTTTCGCCTTCTTCGCATACTTGTTGGCCAGATCCTGGGTTTTTTTCGTGTTTGAATCACGTAGTAATGTGGTAACACACTGAAGCAGTCAATTAAACCAGGTTTCGATCAATATTTTAGAGGATAACACCGGTTAGGTCTGGGTTAGGTCTGGGTTAGGTCTGGGTTATGCCCGCATCTGGCTCATGATTTTGCCTTCTTCGCATACTTGTTGGCCAGATCCTGGATTTTTCGTTTTGAATCACGTAGGAATGTGGTAACACACTGAAGCAGTCAATTAAACCTGGTTTCGATCAATATTTTAGAGGATAACACCGGTTAGGTCTGGGTTAGGTCCGGGATATGCCCGCATCTGGCTCATGATTTTGTCTTCTTCGCAAACTTGTTGGCCAGATCCTGGGTATTTTCCGTGTTTGAAACACGTAGTAATGTGGTAACACACTGAAGCAGTCAATTAAACCTGGTTTCGATCAATATTTCAGAGGATAACACCGGTTAGGACTGGGTTAGGTCTGGGATATGCGCGCATCTGGCGCATGATTTTGCCTTCTTCGCATACTTGTTGGCCAGATCCTGGGTTTTTTTCGTGTTTGAATCACGTAGTAATGTGGTAACACACTGAAGCTGTCAATTAAACCAGGTTTCGATCAATATTTTAGAGGATAACACCGATTAGGTCTGGGTTAGGTCTGGGTTAGGTCTGGGTTATGCCCGCATCTGGCTCATGATTTTGCCTTCTTCGCATACTTGTTGGCCATATCCTGGGTTTTTTCCGTGTTTGAATCACGTAGTAATGTGGTAACACAATGAAGCAGTCAATTAACCCTGGTTTCGATCCATATTTTGGAGGATAACACCGGTTAGGTCTGGGTTAGGTCTGGGATATGCCCGCATCTGGCTCATGATTTCGCCTTTTTCGCAAACTTGTTGACCAGATCCTGGGTTTTTTCCGTGTTTGAATCACGTAGTAATGTGGTACCACACTGAGGCAGTCAATTAAACCTGGTTTCGATCAATATTTTAGAGCATAACACCGGTTAGGTCTGGGTTAGGTCCGGGAAATGGTCCCTCAGGGGCTGTGTCCGGCCAGGTGTCCGGTGCAGTACGGGGCGTAGCGACCCCGAGGTACCTGATGCTAATCACACCGTAAGCCTCCTGTTGGTCGTCGCAACGACCCATTCACAACTCCAGTTTTGGTTTTGTGAATGGTACGTGGCGGCAGGAGGACCGGGGGCCTTGGCTTAACCGCCTGGGCCACGAGGATGGTAACTCTATAAATTACCCTCTAATCCTAAGTTATGGTGCGCGGCGATGGGATGCATGGTTGGGAGAGAAGGCCCAATCCCTAGCGACCACCTCCGGGGGCACCTGCCGAACCCCCGGAGTATTAGGCTTCCCCAGGCATGGCGGCTCTGCCTGGGGTGACCTCCATTCCGACCACACTCGTGGGAACAGTAATGGACATTAATGACTCTCAAATTAGCAACCGGACTGGAAATTTGGAAAACGGAATGGCACGTGTATCGGCAGACGAGATTGGTTTATTGAACAATAATATGGATGGACCACTTCCTGGTGGGGTTAAACCCACGGTCAGGAGTGTGCAGGTGGTGAATCCCCCGTTGGGGGTCCACCTGGAGGGTGATGTTGACCTGGTCAGGGTCGGTCCCGCTCCTGTTGTCAGCCTAGAGCGGCTAAATGTCACGGAGTGGCGTAAGGCGGGGAGGGAGTCACCTCCCCGCAAGAGGCATGATGCCGTGGGATCGCTGCCTTCGATGGGCGGCGCAGCCCAGAGGAAAGATGAGGGGACGGTATGCGTTGGGAAGACCATCTCCCACACCCTCGACGACGACGACTCGCAGGATGGCGACAAGTGAGCGCCGAATCCTTGCACCGGTGACGAAGCTGAGAGTGGCGACTCCAGCGAGGGTTATGGTCCCGGTAAGAGAAAGAGGAAGGGCCCCGGGGTATCTTCGTGGACCCCAAAAAGTTGGGTCCCGGGATGAAGGCCCTGCCGAAGCAGGCAGACCTCCGCAACATTGCGGAGGTCATGAAATCGGACGAGCTCCTGGGTCGGCTCAAGGAGCAACTAGAGTCCGTCGTCAAGGTGGCAGACACCGCAAGCCACCTTAAGACGACGGACATCCGTGGGCTCCGCTTAGCAGCGAGGGTGGCTATGGTCAGCGCCGAAGAACTTCACGGCAGAGCTGACCGTGCCGAAAATCCCAATAGGCCGGCCCGGGAGGTAGTCATTCGCCAGGGCGAGTGGGAGAGGAGGGCCAAGGCCCTCGAGAAGAGGTTGGAGGTGGCGGACAAGACCGCCACAACCCTGTCCGAGACCGTGAGAGTTAAGGACAGGGAGCTGGAGCACCTCAGGCGGGAAGTGGGCCGCCTGAAGTATAAGCAGGAGCAGCGGAGGCTGCTTCGGGAGGGGGAGGAGTTGGCCAGCGAGACGCCACCGGACCATGAATTGCCGTGTGTCCCTCGACCCCGGCGGAAGGATCTCCTTCCGTCAACATTTGCCGGGGAGGACACCGGCATGGAGGTCGAGACGTCGGTCGCAGGACCGTCGTCTGCAGCACGGCCTGCCCCGATTGAGGAGGAGAGTCCCGCGTCCGGAAACCCTTTGATGGTCATGATGACCGAAGTCGTCAAAAGGGTTTCCGAGATGGCGGGACACATATCGGCTGTCGAGAGCCGTTTCGACGCCCGTTTTGAGGCGGTGTGGCGGGCAGTGTCTCGCCCGCCACTCGGGAATGTTCCGCTGCCCCCTTCCGCATCCGTGAGAGCGGCTCCGCCGGCTATGGCGAAAGTGCTGGAGGCGCTCCCTCAGGGGCTGCCAGCCTTTCAGCTGCAGTACGGGCTTAACGAACCCGGGGTACCCGAGTCATACACACACCGTAGGCCTCCTGTTGGTCGTCACAACGACCCATTCACAATTCCCTATTGGTTTTGTGAATGGTACGTGACGGCAGGAGGAACGGGGGTCTTGGCTTAACCGCCTGGGCCACGAGTATGGCGACTCTATAAAATCGCCCTCCAATCCTAAGCTATGGTGCGCGGCGATGGGATGCATGGTTGGGGGAGAAGGCCCAATCCCAAGCGACCACCTCCGGGGAACCTGCCGAACCCCCGGAGTATTAGGCTTACCCGGGTAAGGCGGCTCTGCCCGGGTGGACCTTTATTTCCGACCATCTCGTGGGACTATTATGGACACAGAAAATAAAATGGGGATGGGGCGGGTTTTGTCGGTTGGGGAGGACGGAGACGGGGTTGGGGTTAGGGTGGCGGCGCTCGCGCCCCACTCAGCGCCAGGTCCGGCTTCGTGGAGGGTGGAGGAGGACGACGAGACGGCGTCGGTCTCGTCCTTCTCCTCCAGCACGAGCCACATAGGCTCTAAGAGGAAGAGGACGGGGCAGGCCGTCGTCGAGGTGGGCGGGGCGATGAGCCCGTCGGTGAGGCTGAGTTGCCTCAGGGACGAGGTGACCGAGGAGATATCGGAGAGGATCTCCTCGTCCCTGAGGCGGGTGGAGAAAGTCGCCGCTGCCTGCGCCTTTAAGGGGCAGAAAAGCGGTGGCGCGGAGGCCCTGAAGGCCGCGGCGGAGGAAATGAGGGAGGCGGCGCGGGAGCTCAGAGGGCGGAACGCCCGTCTGCAGCTCCTGTTGGAGGAGGAGCGACAGGGGAGGAGGAGGGCAGAGGCGCTGTGGAACAGCGCGGCCCTCCCTCCCATCCTCCCTCCTCCTCCACCGCCGCGTCCCTCGGCGGAGGTAAATAAACGGGGTGCGGCGGCAGTGGTGCGGGGCACCGCGGGCCCCTCCACCCGCACTCCGCCCGTGAAGAAGTCCCCGTCCTCCTCAGAAGACGATCTTCTGAGGAGGATTGGGGACATGATTGATGGCAAGCTGGCCGCCTTCCGGGAGGAGCTCCTCGCCGGAAGAGCGGTCAGCAGGAAGGCGGTGCCTCCCCGACCTGTTCCGGTACAGTCGGGGAAGGCAAAGAAGGGCGGAGTGAAGGCTCCGCCCAGCGTTGCGGCTCCAGGGCCCCGGGTCGCGACCCCCAAGGGGGGTGGTGTACCCGTGGTCGCGGTGGTCGCGTCCTCCACAGCACCCTCCCAAGGGGGGGTGGCGTGGAGTGAGGTGGTGGGGCGGAAGGCGAAGCGGGCGGCGAGGAAGGCCTCGCAACCGCAGCCTCCGCCTCCGCCGCCGGCGGCCAAGGTAAAGGCCGCGAAGGTCGGGAAGGCACGACCAGGTCGTCCCCCAAAAACGGCAGCGGTGACGCTGACCGTTGCGCAGGGGGGCGACCTGACCCTCGCGGAGGCGATGCGGCTCGCCAGGGAGAATATCTCCCTGGAAGAGCTGGGCATCGCCTCCGTGAGGGCGAAGAGGGCCGTGACCGGGGGTCTCTTGCTGGAGATCCCCGGTGCAGAAGGCGGCGCGAAGGCGGATCGTCTCGCCCAGAGGCTCCGGGAGCAGCTGGGCGAGCGAGGTGTCCGGGTCGCCCGGCCCACGAAGCGCACGGAGATGCGCATTTGTGGGCTGGACGACTCGGTCAGCGCACAGGATGTGTCCCGTGCCCTTGCGAGGGCGGGGGACTGTCCTGTGGAGGACCTGCGGATCGGAGAGATCCGCAGGTCGCCCTCCGGCCTCGGGTCGGTGTGGGCCCGGTGCCCCCTCTCCGCCGCCCGTAAGGTGGCGGAATCCGGGAGGGTGTTGGTGGGGTGGGTTTCGGCGCGAGTGGAAATCCTCGCGCCGCGCCCGCTCCAGTGTCACCGCTGCCTCGAATTGGGGCACGTGAGGCAGTGGTGCACCTTGCCGGTGGACCGCAGCGGTCAGTGTTACCGCTGCGGTGCCAAAGAGCACCGTGCGAGCCAGTGCTCGGCGGCCCCCCACTGCCCGCTGTGTGCGGACATGGGGAGGCCAGCCGATCACAGGGTGGGGAGCAAGAAGTGCTCCCCCCCCTCCCGGAAGGAAAGGAGGAGGCGGGCTGCACCGGCTCCGGTGCCGAGGGCGGTGGCATCGTCCTCCATGGAGGTGGACGGTGCTACGGGGACGGACGGCCGGGAGGAGGCTGGCGCGGCCATTAATTAATGCCGCCCCGCCTCCTCCTCCAGGCCAACCTCAACCACTGCCGCGCGGCACAGGACTTGATGTCCCAAGTCCTCGCGGAGTGGGGGGTTGGCCTGGCGGTCGCCGCCGAGCCGTACCGCGTCCCTGATCACCCTCATTGGGTGGGCGACGCGGACGGCTTGGTGGCGACGGTATGGGGAGGGGGCGACGGGTCCCCACCGTTCTCCTTGTTGGAGCGCGGTCGGGGATTCGTCGCCGTGGACTGGGGGGGAGTCGCTGTGGTGGGGTGCTACATTTCGCCCCGTAGCGGTCACGCTGCTTTCGAGCTGTACTTGGCCGAGGTCGCGGCATGCGTGCAGCGCTACGCGGCCCGGCCGGTGCTGGTCCTGGGGGATTTTAATGCCAAGTCGGTGGCTTGGGGATCCCCCAGGACCTCCGTTCGCGGCGGGATCCTGGGCGATTGGGCGGCGGGGCTCGACCTCCGGGTATTGAACCGGGGGTCGGAGAACACATGCGTGCGGCGATATGGGGGGTCCATCGTGGATGTTGGATTCGCGACCCCCAACGCCGTGCGCATGGTGTCGGGTTGGCACGTGGTCGCGGGGGCAGAGACACTCTCCGATCACCGGTACATCCGGATGGAGGTCTCTGCCGCCGCGAGTGTATCCCGACACGGCCGCCTGCGTGGCACCCCACCACGCCGCTGGGCGCTTCGGCGCCTGGACAAGGACGCCCTGATGGCAGCTGCCCTCGCTGCAACTTGGCCGCAGGGAGCGGCCGAGTTGCCGAGCATAGAGGGGGAGGTCGCCCGGCTCGGAGCATTGGTCGCGGGTATTTGCGACGCGGCGATGCCTCGGGTCGGGCGGGCTTCTCCTCGCCGGGCGGTGTACTGGTGGTCGGACGCGATCGCGGAGTTGCGAGTCGCGACTGTCCGCGCCCGACGCCAGTACACCCGCGCGCGCCGTCGTCAACGTACAGGCGACGGCGTGGCGCGAGCGAGGGCAGCTGATGACCTGTATGGAGCATACCGCGTGGCGCGGGTTGCTCTGCAGGTCGCCATCAAACGGGCCAAGACCCAGGCATGGAAGGAGCTCCTCCAGACCCTTGATGACGATCCATGGGGGCGCCCATATAAGGTGGTGCTGAATAAGCTCCGCCCGTGGGCGCCCCCCGTCACCGAGGGTCTTGACCCCCGGCTGCTGGAGGACGTGGTCAATACACTCTTCCCAATTGGGGAGAGGGGACCGCGTCCTCCGGCGGCGGCGGCTGTCCCAGTGGAGTGGACGGCCGAGCTGGGGGTCACGCAGGAGGAGCTGGCAGCGGCCATCAGACGGCTCGGGGTTCGTAACACGGCCCCGGGTCCGGATGGTGTGCCCGGCCGGGTTTGGGTCTTGACCCAGGGCGTCCTTGGGGCCGACCTCAGGCGGTTGTTCGACCGCTGCCTGAGGGACGGGCGATTCCCCCCCAGTTGGAAGGTGGCGAGGATGGTCCTCCTCCGGAAGGAGGGTCGGCCCGCGGAGTCTCCCTCCGCATACCGGCCCATTTGTCTCCTCGACGAGGTGGGCAAGCTCTTCGAGCGTGTGATTGCTGCCCGCCTCGTCGAGCACCTGTCGCGGGGTGATCCCGGTCTGGCCGACTGCCAGTTCGGTTTCCGGGGGGGCCGATCGACTATCGACGCGATAGGTCGTGTGAGGGCCCTCTCGGAGGCGGCCGTCTCCCGGGGAGGGGTGGCATTGGCAATATCCTTGGATATTGCCAATGCCTTTAACACCCTCCCCTGGGAAGAGATAAGGAGGGGACTCGAATATCATCGAGTCCCCCCTTGTCTCAGGGCGGTCGTCGGGGATTATCTCCGCGGCAGGTGGATCGAGTATCCGGGCCGGGATGGTGATATGCGGAGGGAGGTGTACTGCGGTGTTCCGCAGGGGTCGGTCCTAGGGCCACTCCTGTGGAACATCGCGTACGACTCGGTGTTGCGGGCCGGCCTCCCCGACGGCGTCAGCACGGTGTGTTATGCGGATGACACACTGGTGCTGGCCGTCGGGGCGCATTGGGGGAGGGCCATGCGTCGCGCGGAGGAGGGGTCGCAACGCGTCGTCGACCGGATCAGGGGGATGGGGATGACGGTGGCGGTCCATAAGACCGAGGTGATTGCGTTTCATTCACCTCGGCAGGATCCGCCACCCCCTCTGATTCGGGTGGGTGGGGCTGACATCGAGGTGAAGCCCCAGATCAGGTATCTAGGGCTGATCCTCGATGGCCACTGGCGTTTCGAGAAGCATTTCCGCTGCCTGGTCCCCCGGTTGGAAAGGATGGTTGCGGCTCTGGGCCGGATCCTGCCCAACCTGGGGGGCCCGGCGGGCCGAGTTCGTCGCCTCTATGTGGCAATGGTCCAGTCGGTGGCCCTATACGGGGCCCCCGTCTGGGCGGACGACCTGGCTGCCACCCGGCGCAGCATGACTATGCTGCGTCGGGTGCAGAGGCGCATGGCGCTCAGGGTCGTCCGCGGGTATCGGACCATGTCACATGAGGCGGCGACGGTTCTAGCGGGGATGCCGCCCATGGACCTGCTCGCGCGGTCGCACGCGGTGATGTACCGGCACCGCGTCGACCGTCGCGCGGGGGTGGGGGCGGTCCCGGGCGGGCAGGAACCTGCTTGGGGCGATTTGAAGCGCCAGGCCCGGCAGTCCGTGTTGCTCGCGTGGCAGGAGCGGCTGGCTCTGCCAACCGCGGGGCACCGGACTGTCGGGGCTGTTCGGCCACTCCTGAAGGAGTGGCTGGACAGAGGCCATGGCAGCCTCACCTACCGGATGGCACAGGTATTTTCCGGGCATGGCAGCTTCGGAAGATACCTGTGCCGGATAGGGAAGGAGCCGACGGCGCGTTGCTGCCACTGCGACGCTGAGCAGGACACGGCGGATCATACCCTGGAGGTATGCCCCGCGTGGGAGGGGGAGCGCCGTGTCCTGGTCGGCGTCGTCGGGCGGGATGTCTCGCTGCCGGGCGTGGTGCGCGCCATGCTCGGCAGCGAGGAGAAGTGGAGGGCCGTGGCCTCCTTCTGCGAGAACGTAATGTTGCAGAAGGAGGCCGCGGGGAGGGAGCGCGAGCTTCAGCGGCGTGCTGAAGCGCGCGCTCGTGCGGTGGCCCGAGGTCGTCGCCCGGTCGCGAGGCGTCGCGGGCGGCCGCCTCGGCGTGGCGGATGACCTAGGCTGGGAGGGGGGTCCTGAGGGGACCCTCCTCCCGCCAGGCGGCGCCGGGTCGGACCGGTTGGGGGTAGGAGTGCCTTCCCCTACCGGTCCGACGCAAGGGGAGGCACCCTCGGCGGTCTGGTGCGGCCATGAACGCCCGGCCGCCGAGGGATGGAAACGGGGTCGCGGGCGGTTGCGAGTTGGGGCTCGCAGCCGCCACTAAACGCGGCCCCGGGACGGATAGCGGCGGGATGGAGTGGCCCCGTCCCGCCGCTATGAGGCAGTGTGTCTACTGGGGGGACCGATTGTCCCCCCGGGGGATGGGCGCGAAAGCGCGGGCACGGGGAGGATACCGGAAGAATGCTTCGAGCGATTCCCGGTATCCTCCCAAAGCGTGCCGAAGGGTCACCGTGGGGTTTTTAGTGGGTAGGTCCCGCGCCTGTCGTTGTACGGGCGCGGGGAATCCCACACACGCCTCCCACCTCTCCCCAAGGAGGTGGGAGGGAGTCTTTCGAAGATTTTCCCCACGACAAAAAAAAAAAAAAAAAAAAAAGTGCTGGAGGCGCCAAAAGGGAAGGCGAAGGGAACTGCGGTGACGAAATCGGGCAGCAACCCCAAGAAGAGAGATGCCGCCAAGGCCCAAGGAGGTACAGCAGCGGCCGGTGGGGCGGGCGTGGCGAATTCACCCGCCCCGAAATCTACGATGCCGCCGAAGGCAACGCATCGTCCCCCTCCACCACCTCCCAAGGCGGATAGCGGCAGGTCCGCACCGCCAGCCAACTCCAAGGCAAAGCCCACCCCTGCTCCTGCCAACGATGGGCAGGGCTCCTGGGCTGAGGTGGTGAGGAGGGGGAAGAAGAGGGGTAGTGAAAAGGGTGCGGCACCTTCCGCGGCTTCCTCTAAGGGCGGCAAGATACCCGCTGCCAGTCGGCTAGCCGCCACTACGGCTGCGGGCAGTAAAAAGAAGGGTGGTGTCCAGGTTCCGGCGGCCAAACTGCCGAGGCTGCCGAAGAATGCGGCAGTCTCGGTGACCGCCGCCTCCGGACGAGAAGGAGATTTGGGCCCCCTCCTCAATAGGGTGATGCCCGAGATTTGCAAAGATCTCGGGCTCACCGGGATGCGCCCCACCAGGGCAGTTACCGGGGCGCTATTGCTAGCGATCCCCGGTGAGAAGGGGAAAGAAAAGGCGACCGCCCTGAGGGCGCGTCTTGAGGGGGCCCTCCAGGTCGAGGGTGTTCGGGTGGCTTGCCCCCAAAAACAGGCCGAGTTAAGGGTGTCCGGCCTGTCGGAGGCAGCCACCCAGCAGGCTGTCATGGAGGCCCTTGCCACAGCCGGGGGTTGCGGCGCTGCGGAGGTAAACGTTGGTGACCTCCGCCGGGACAGCTCGGGCATGTTTACTGCCTGGGCCCGCTGTCCCCTTCGCGCCGCAACCAAGCTCGCGAAGTCCGGCCGATTAATGGTCGGCTTCTTCGAGGCCCGGCTGGCAGTACTCGCAGCGAGGCCGCTGCAGTGCCACCGCTGCCTGGAGTTCGGACATGTCCGGCAGCGGTGCACCAGCACTGTCGATCGCAGCGGCCTCTGTTACCGCTGCGGAGGGGCCTCCCACACCGCACGGGAGTGCACGGCCGCCCCTAAATGCCCCCTTTGTGTGGGCTTGGGGCGGCCAGCGGATCACCGCATGGGTGGGGCGGCGTGCCGTCCCCCCAAACGCAAGGGGAAGAAGGCGAAAGGATCGAGTGTGACCCCACCCACGGTGCCGGCTGGTGTTGAGCCGGCGCCGGTGCCCGTCGCGATGGAGGTCCAAGGGGCGGCTTGTACCCAGCCGTCCCCAGCTGTGGTGTCGGGTGCTATACCCGCCCCAGCCTCTGTTGTGACGGGAGGGGTGGTGGTGGCGGGAGTGACCGCCCCGCAGACAGTGACGGAGATGATGGAGGTGGATGTGGCGCCTTGCGACTCGGCGCCCACCACCTCCACGAAGTCGGAATGCATTTTGTCCGGGGGTGGCCCTGCAGAGTCCCCACTCCAATCGACATCCCAGCCGCCGTGCGGGTCAGAGCCCCTTAGTCGGGGGGTGATGGCCTCGTACGGCGGCAAAGATCCGGGGCGCACAGAGGCGTCCATAAGCACTGGAAGGGGAGGCCTGGAGGAGGCCGCGGGTGAGACCCGATAATGTCTCAACGCCTCCTCCAGGTAAATTTGAACCACTGCCGGGGGGCTCAGGATCTCATGCTCCAAACCCTCCGGCAGTGGAACATCGGGATGGCCGTGATCGCCGAGCCCTACCGTGTCCCCAAACACCCCGCTTGGGTGGGGGACCTTAACGGGGTCTCGGCGATCACCTGGCAGTACGGGCGCGGCACGTTGCCGTGCCCCGTAGTAGGGAGGGGCCACGGTTTTGTGGCGGTGAAGTGGGGGGAACTCGTGGTTGCCGGGTGTTACGCGTCGCCCGCTATGGGCCTCAGCGAATTTGAGGCGTACCTCGACGAGGTGGGGAGATGCATCTCCCCACATCTCGCCAGTGGGGTACTCGTCCTGGGCGATTTTAATGCCCACGCTGCAGCCTGGGGCTGCCCCAGGACGACCGTGAAGGGCGACGCGATGCTCGAATGGGCGGCGGGTCACGGCCTCGTAGTTTTGAATCAAGGGGCCGTGAGCACGTGCGTGCACGCGCGGGGCGAGTCGATCGTCGACATATCGTTGGGGAGCCCCGCCATAGCACGCCGTGTGTCCGACTGGAGGGTCGCGGAAGAGGTGGCCACGTTAAGCGACCACCTCTACATTACGTTTTCCGTATCCGCGACCCCCGGCTTAAATGGACCCCGCCAACCGGGCAGGGATGCACACCCGGCGCCACGCTGGTCCGCCAAGAGGCTGGACCCGGACGCCCTTGCGATGGCAGCCTCCGTTGTGGCATGGCAGGAGATGCCACGCCGGACCCTCGGCAATCCATCTGCCGGGGCGCGTTGGTTCCGGGAGACTATGACGTCGTTGTGTGACGCAGTCATGCCCCGGGCCACCGCCCCGAGCCGAGGGGGGTCCGTGTACTGGTGGTCGGGCGAGATCGAGGATTTACGCACTCGGTGCGTTGTCGCCCGACGCCGGTACACCCGCGCCAGGAGACGGCGCGGGGCGACGGAGGCAGAGGTGGTGGGGTTGCGCGGGGAATTTTCCCTGGCGCGAAGAACCCTCCGCCGGGCCATCGCGACCGCGAAAGCCCAGGCATGGACGGAGCTCCTCGGGTCTCTGGATGCAAATCCATGGGGGCGCCCTTATCATATGGTCGTAGGGAAGATGCGATCATGGGCGCCCCCGATCACAGAGAGCCTCGACCCCCAACTGCTCGGGGAAACTATGCGCGTCCTCTTCCCCGCTGGGGGAGAGGCGTTCCTGCATCCCCCCGAGCCACAGCCGGATCACCCGCCTTGGTGGTCCGACGAACTGGGGGTCTCCGAGGAGAAGCTAGCTAGGGCCGTCCGGAGAATGGCTGCCAAGAAGACGGCGCCAGGACCGGACGGCGTACCCGGCAAGGCCCGGGCAGTAGCGGTGGGCGTTTTGGGTGGCGGGTTGATACGCGTCTTCGACGCGTGCCTCCAGACCGGTCAGTTCCCCCCCATATGGAAGGTGGCGAGGTTGGTCCTCCTCCACAAGCCAGGGAAGCCCGCGGATTCTCCATCCGCGTTCCGACCCATTTGTCTGTTGGACGAGGCTGGGAAACTCCTCGAGCGGGTCATTGTATCCCGTCTCGAGGGGCATCTGTCCCGCGTCGGCCCTGATCTGGCCGACCGACAGTTCGGCTTTCGCCGGGGCCGCTCCACTGTCGACGCCATAGCGACCGTGCGGACCCTGGCGGAATCGGCAATCTCCCGGGGGGGTGTGGCATTGGCAGTCTCGTTGGACATAGCCAACGCCTTTAACACCGTCTCCTGGGGGGCGATAGGTCGGGCACTCCAGTACCACCGGGTGCCCGCCTATCTGTGTCGACTGATCGGGGACTATCTGCGCGGCAGGGTAGTCCAATATCCGGGTCGGAACGGGATGGAGCAGAGAGCGGTGCACCGCGGCGTTCCACAGGGGTCGGTCCTCGGGCCGCTCCTGTGGAACTTGGCGTATGACGCGGTGCTGCGGGCTGACCTCCCCGTCGGCGTGTCGTTGGTTTGTTATGCCGACGACACCCTGGTGATTTTTTTTTTTTTTTTTTTTTTTTTTTTTTTTGTCGTGAGGAAAATCTTCGAAAGACTCCCTCCCACCTCCTTGGGGAGAGGTGGGAGGGGTGTGTGGGATTCCCCGCGCCCGTACAACGACAGGCGCGGGACCTACCCACTAAAAACCCCACGGTGACCCTTCGGCACGCTTTGGGAGGATACCGGGAATCGCTCGAAGCATTCTTCCGGTATCCACCCCGTGCCCGCACTTTCGCGCCCATCCCCCGGGTGGACAATCGGTCCCCCCAGTAGACACACTGCCTCATAGCGGCGGGACGGGGCCACTCCATCCCGCCGCTATCCGTCCCGGGGCCGCGTTTAGTGGCGGCTGCGAGCCCCAACTCGCAACCGCCCGCGACCCCGTTTCCACCCCTCGGCGGCCGGGCGTTCATGGCCGCACCAGACCGCCGAGGGTGCCTCCCCTTGCGTCGGACCGGTAGGGGGAGGCACTCCTACCCCCAACCGGTCCGACCCGGCACCGCCTGGCGGGAGGAGGGTCCCCTCAGGACCCCCCTCCCAGCCTAGGTCATCCGCCACGCCGAGGCGGCCGCCCGCGACGCCTCGCGACCGGGCGACGACCTCGGGCCACCGCACGAGCGCGAGCTTCAGCGCGCCGCTGAAGCTCGCGCTCCCTCCCCGCGGCCTCCTTCTGCAACATTACGTTCTCGCAGAAGGAGGCCACGGCCCTCCACTTCTCCACGCTGCCGAGCATGGCGCGCACCACGCCCGGCAGCGAGACATCCCGCCCGACGACGCCGACCAGGACACGGCGCTCCCCCTCCCACGCGGGGCATACCTCCAGGGTATGATCCGCCGTGTCCTGCTCAGCGTCGCAGTGGCAGCAACGCGCCGTCGGCTCCTTCCCTATCCGGCACAGGTATCTTCCGAAGCTGCCATGCCCGGAAAATACCTGTGCCATCCGGTAGGTGAGGCTGCCATGGCCTCTGTCCAGCCACTCCTTCAGGAGTGGCCGAACAGCCCCGACAGTCCGGTGCCCCGCGGTTGGCAGAGCCAGCCGCTCCTGCCACGCGAGCAACACGGACTGCCGGGCCTGGCGCTTCAAATCGCCCCAAGCAGGTTCCTGCCCGCCCGGGACCGCCCCCACCCCCGCGCGACGGTCGACGCGGTGCCGGTACATCACCGCGTGCGACCGCGCGAGCAGGTCCATGGGCGGCATCCCCGCTAGAACCGTCGCCGCCTCATGTGACACGGTCCGATACCCGCGGACGACCCTGAGCGCCATGCGCCTCTGCACCCGACGCAGCATAGTCATGCTGCGCCGGGAGGCAGCCAGGTCGTCCGCCCAGACGGGGGCCCCGTATAGGGCCACCGACTGGACCATTGCCACATAGAGGCGACGAACTCGGCCTGCCGGGCCCCCCAGGTTGGGCAGGATCCGGCCCAGAGCCGCAACCATCCTTTCCAACCGGGGGACAAGGCAGCGGAAATGCTCCTCGAAACGCCAGTGGCTATCGAGGATCAGCCCTAGATACCTGATCTGGGGCTTCACCTCGATGTCAGCCCCACCCACCCGGATCAGAGGGGGTGGCGGATCCTGCCGAGGTGAATGAAACGCAATCACCTCGGTCTTATGGACCGCCACCGTCATCCCCATCCCCCTGATCCGGTCGACGACGCGTTGCGACCCCTCCTCCGCGCGACGCATGGCCCTCCCCCAGTGCGCCCCGACGGCCAGCACCAGTGTGTCATCCGCATAACACACCGTGCTGACGCCGACGGGGAGGCCGGCCCGCAACACCGAGTCGTACGCGATGTTCCACAGGAGTGGCCCGAGGACCGACCCCTGCGGAACACCGCAGTACACCTCCCTCCGCATATCACCATCCCGGCCCGGATACTCGATCCACCTGCCGCGGAGATAATCCCCGACGACCGCCCTGAGACAAGGGGGGACTCGATGATATTCGAGTCCCCTCCTTATCCCTTCCCAGGGGAGGGTGTTAAAGGCATTAGCAATATCCAAGGATATTGCCAATGCCACCCCTCCCCGGGAGACGGCCGCCCCCGAGAGGGCCCTCACACGACCTATCGCGTCGATATGTCGATCGGCCCCCCCGGAAACCGAACTGGCAGTCGGCCAGACCGGGATCACCCCGCGACAGGTGCTCGACGAGGCGGGCAGCAATCACCCGCTCGAAGAGCTTGCCCACCTCGTCGAGGAGACAAATGGGCCGGTATGCGGAGGGAGACTCCGCGGGCCGACCCTCCTTCCGGAGGAGGACCATCCTCGCCACCTTCCAACTGGGGGGGAATCGCCCGTCCCTCAGGCAGCGGTCGAACAACCGCCTGAGGTCGGCCCCAAGAACGCCCTGGGTCAAGACCCAAACCCGGCCGGGCACACCATCCGGACCCGGGGCCGTGTTACGAACCCCGAGCCGTCTGATGGCCGCTGCCAGCTCCTCCTGCGTGACCCCCAGCTCGGCCGTCCACTCCACTGGGACAGCCGCCACCGCCGGAGGACGCGGTCCCCTCTCCCCAATTGGGAAGAGTGTATTGACCACGTCCTCCAGCAGCCGGGGGTCAAGACCCTCGGTGACGGGGGGCGCCCACGGGCGGAGCTTATTCAGCACCACCTTATATGGGCGCCCCCATGGATCGTCATCAAGGGTCTGGAGGAGCTCCTTCCATGCCCGGGTCTTGGCCCGTTTGATGGCGACCTGCAGAGCAACCCGCGCCACGCGGTATGCTCCATACAGGTCATCAGCTGCCCTCGCTCGCGCCACGCCGTCGCCTGTACGTTGACGACGGCGCGCGCGGGTGTACTGGCGTCGGGCGCGGACAGTCGCGACTCGCAACTCCGCGATCGCGTCCGACCACCAGTACACCGCCCGGCGAGGAGAAGCCCGCCCGACCCGAGGCATCGCCGCGTCGCAAATACCCGCGACCAATGCCCCGAGCCGGGCGACCTCCTCCTCTATGCTCGGCAACTCGGCCGCTCCCTGCGGCCAAGTTGCAGCGAGGGCAGCTGCCATCAGGGCGTCCTTGTCCAGGCGCCGAAGCGCCCAGCGGCGTGGTGGGGTGCCACGCAGGCGGCCGTGTCGGGATGCACTCGCGGCGGCAGAGACCTCCATCCGGATGTACCGGTGATCGGAGAGTGTCTCTGCCCCCGCGACCACGTGCCAACCCGACACCATGCGCACGGCGTTGGGGGTCGCGAATCCAACATCCACGATGGACCCCCCATATCGCCGCACGCATGTGTGCTCCGACCCCCGGTTCAATACCCGGAGGTCGAGCCCTGCCGCCCAATCGCCCAGGATCCCGCCGCGAACGGAGGTCCTGGGGGATCCCCAAGCCACAGACTTGGCATTAAAATCCCCCAGGACCAGCACCGGCCGGGCCGCGCAGCGCTGCACGCATGCCGCGACCTCGGCCAAGTACAGCTCAAACGCAGCGTGACCGCTACGGGGCGAAATGTAGCACCCCACCACAGCGACTCCCCCCCAGTCCACGGCGACGAATCCCCGACCGCGCTCCAACAAGGAGAACGGTGGGGACCCGTCGCCCCCTCCCCATACCGTCGCCACCAAGCCGTCCGCGTCGCCCACCCAATGAGGGTGATCAAGGACGCGGTACGGCTCGGCGGCGACCGCCAGGCCAACCCCCCACTCCGCGAGGACTTGGGACATCAAGTCCTGTGCCGCGCGGCAGTGGTTGAGGTTGGCCTGGAGGAGGAGGCGGGGCGGCATTAATTAATGGCCGCACCAGCCTCCTCCCGGCCGTCCGTCCCCGTAGCACCGTCCACCTCCATGGAGGACGATGCCACCGCCCTCGGCACCGGAGCCGGTGCAGCCCGCCTCTTCCTCTCCTTCCGGGAGGGGGGGGAGCACTTCTTGCTCCCCACCCTGTGATCGGCTGGCCTCCCCATGTCCGCACACAGCGGGCAGTGGGGGGCCGCCGAGCACTAGCTCGCACGGTGCTCTTTGGCACCGCAGCGGTAACACTGACCGCTGCGGTCCACCGGCGAGGTGCACCACTGCCTCACGTGCCCCAATTCGAGGCAGCGGTGACACTGGAGCGGGCGCGGCGCGAGGATTTCCACTCGCGCCGAAACCCACCCCACCAACACCCTCCCGGATTCCGCCACCTTACGGGCGGCGGAGAGGGGGCACCGGGCCCACACCGACCCGAGGCCGGAGGGCGACCTGCGGATCTCTCCGATCCGCAGGTCCTCCACAGGACAGTCCCCCGCCCTCGCAAGGGCACGGGACACATCCTGTGCGCTGACCGAGTCGTCCAGCCCACAAATGCGCATCTCCGTGCGCTTCGTGGGCCGGGCGACCCGGACACCTCGCTCGCCCAGCTGCTCCCGGAGCCTCTGGGCGAGACGATCCGCCTTCGCGCCGCCTTCTGCACCGGGGATCTCCAGCAAGAGACCCCCGGTCACGGCCCTCTTCGCCCTCACGGAGGCGATGCGGCTCGCCAGGGAGAATATCTCCCTGGAAGAGGGTCAGGTCGCCCCCTGCGCAACGGTCAGCGTCACCGCTGCCGTTTTTGGGGGACGACCTGGTCGTGCCTTCCCGACCTTCGCGGCCTTTACCTTGGCCGCCGGCGGCGGAGGCGGAGGCTGCGGTTGCGAGGCCTTCCTCGCCGCCCGCTTCGCCTTCCGCCCCACCACCTCACTCCACGCCACCCCCCCTTGGGAGGGTGCTGTGGAGGACGCGACCACCGCGACCACGGGTACACCACCCCCCTTGGGGGTCGCGACCCGGGGCCCTGGTGCCGCAACGCTGGGCGGAGCCCTCACTCCGCCCTTCTTTGCCTTCCCCGACTGTACCGGAACAGGTCGGGGAGGCACCGCCTTCCTGCTGACCGCTCTTCCGGCGAGGAGCTCCTCCCGGAAGGCGGCCAGCTTGCCATCAATCATGTCCCCAATCCTCCTCAGAAGATCGTCTTCTGAGGAGGACGGGGACTTCTTCACGGGCGGAGTGCGGGTGGAGGGGCCCGCGGTGCCCCGCACCACTGCCGCCGCACTCCGCTTATTTACCTCCGCCGAGGGACGCGGCGGTGGAGGAGGAGGGAGGATGGGAGGAAGGGCCGCGCTGTTCCACAGCGCCTCTGCCCTCCTCCTCCCCTGTCGCTCCTCCTCCAACAGGAGCTGCAGACGGGCGTTCCGCCCTCTGAGCTCCCGCGCCGCCTCCCTCATTTCCTCCGCCGCGGCCTTCAGGGCCTCCGCGCCACCGCTTTTCTGCCCCTTAAAGGCGCAGGCAGCGGCGACTTTCTCCACCCGCCTCAGGGACGAGGAGATCCTCTCCGATATCTCCTCGGTCACCTCGTCCCTGAGGCAACTCAGCCTCACCGACGGGCTCATCGCCCCGCCCACCTCGACGACGGCCTGCCCCGTCCTCTTCCTCTTAGAGCCTATGTGGCTCGTGCTGGAGGAGAAGGACGAGACCGACGCCGTCTCGTCGTCCTCCTCCACCCTCCACGAAGCTGGACCTGGCGCTGAGTGGGGCGCGAGCGCCGCCACCCTAACCCCAACCCCGTCTCCGTCCTTCCCAACCGACAAAACCCGCCCCATCCCCATTTTATTTTCTGTGTCCTTAAAAATCCCACGAGATGGTCGGAAATAAAGGTCCACCCGGGCAGAGCCGCCTTACCCGGGTAAGCCTATATACTCCGGGGGTTCGGCAGGTTCCCCGGAGGTGGTCGCTTGGGATTGGGCCTTCTCCCCCAACCATGCATCCCATCGCCGCGCACCATAGCTTAAGATTGGAGGGCGATTTTATAGAGTCGCCATACTCGTGGCCCAGGCGGTTAAGCCAAGACCCCCGTTCCTCCTGCCGTCACGTACCATTCACAAAACCAATAGGGAATTGTGAATGGGTCGTTGTGACGACCAACAGGAGGCTTACGGGGTGTGTATGACTCGGGTACCCCGGGTTCGTTAAGCCCGTACTGCAGCTGAAAGGCTGGCAGCCCCTGAGGGGACACCCTGGTGATAGCCGGCGGGGATACGTGGTGGAGGGCCGTGGCCCTCGCGGAGGAAGGGACGGCACGAGTCGTCGCCGAGGTAGAGCGTCTGGGGTTGCGCGTGGCACCCCAAAAGACCGAGGCCATCTGGCTGTGTAACGTCAGTGGTCGAGGGGTGCCGCGCCAGGCGTCTCTACGGGTGGGTGGAGCCCAAGTCGGGGTGGGGCGCCGGATGAAGTACCTGGGCCTCACCCTCGACAGCTACTGGCGGTTCGGGCATCATTTGGAAGGGTTGGGTCCCCGTATTGAAAGGGCAGCGGCCGCGTTAGGTCGCATAATGCCCAATCTCGGGGGACCCAACATGGCGGCACGGCGGCTGTATTTGGGAGTCGTCCGGTCCATGGCGCTTTATGGCGCGCCTATATGGGCCGGCGGTCTGATGGCCAATCGGCGGGGTGCATTTGTACTCCGTCGGTTACAGAGGTTGGTCGCCATCAGAGTCGTGCGGGGTTATCACACGATCTCCTACACAGCCGCCACCTTGCTGGCGGGTTCCGCACCGTTTCACCTGCTGGCGGAAATGGACGCAGAGGTCTATCAAAACCTCTGCGACCTTCGCCAGCGGGGTGTGGACCCGCACGGCGAGGAGGCCGCCAGGGCCCGAAGTCAGGCGCGGCGACGCGTCTATAGTCGGTGGCTGGTCTGGTTATCCAAGCCAGACCAGCGGGATGATCGCGTCGCCGCGGCGGTCCGCCCAGAGTTTTATGCCTGGGTGGGCCGTAGCTGGGGTACGCCCACCTACCGCCTGACACAGGTACTGACCGGACACGGTTGCTTCGGTCGGTACCTGCATCGGATAGGGCGGGAGGCGACGGCTGCGTGCCATCATTGCAGGGGAAGGGAGGACACCGCGCAGCACACGCTGCAGTTTTGCCGGGCGTGGGCAGCGCAGCGCGGTGTCCTTATTAGAGCGATTGGAGCGGACCTCTCGCTGCCGGCCGTCATTCGTGCGATGGTCGGCAGTAAGGAGGCGTGGGCGGCCATGGCCTTGTTTTGTGAAGAGGTCATGGCCGCGAAGGAGGACGCCGAAAGGGCGCGAGAGGAGGTGGGGGGCAGGCGGCGACGCCGACCGTAAGACCCTCCACCGCTCCCCGTGCCAGGGGGAGCGCGAAGGGGTCGGTGATGGTGTTTGTGGTGCGAGGTGAGGGACTTTATCCCCTCATTCCCCCTCGCCCCCAGCCTATCACCGGACCGGGGGCCCGTGGTAGGGGCCCCGTCTAGCGGGGGCGGCAGTGTTAGCCGGCCCCGCAGCCGTGGTCGCGATCGGGTGGGGGCCCGGTCGCGGCTAGTAGCAACGGCGCGAGTGGGGGCGACGTCGCGTGTGACCGCGCGGCGTCGCCGGGGGGCAATCAGTTTAGTTTGCCCCCCATTGGGGTAGGAGGATCGCTTCTCCTCCCCCGGGAAGGGCCCGTAGTAGGGTGTTGCGCCAACGGGGAGAGTCACGGTAGTATCGCTAGTTTGGTTCCCGTGACTCTCCCCAGATAAAGGGCGCAGGCGGTCACCGTGGTGTTTTAGCCGGTAAGAGTCCGGCACTACCCCGGCCTCCCCCCCCAGGGAGCCGGGGTGTCCATGAGGATTTCACCACGTTAAAAAAAAAAAAAAAAAAAAAGGTCTGGGTTATGCCCGCATCTGGCTCATGATTTTGCCTTCTTCGCATACTTGTTGGCCAGATCCTGGGGTTTTTTCGTGTTTGAATCACGTAGGAATGTGGTAACACACTGAAGCAGTCAATTAAACCTGGTTTCGATCAATATTTTAGAGGATAACACCGGTTAGGTCTGGGGTAGGTCCGGTATATGCCCGCATCTGGCTCATGATTTTGCCTTCTTCGCAAACTTGTTGGCCAGATCCTGGGTATTTTCCGTGTTTGAAACACGTAGTAATGTGGTAACACACTGAAGCAGTCAATTAAACCTGGTTTCGATGAATATTTCAGAGGATAACACCGGTTAGGTCTGGGTTAGGTCTGGGATATGCGCGCATCTGGCTTATACTTTCGCCTTTTTCGCAAACTTGTTGGCTAGATCCTGGGTTTTTTTCGGGTTTGAATAACGCAGTAATGTGGTACCACACTGAAGCAGTCAATTAAACCTGGTTTCGATCAATATTTTAGAGGATAACGTCGGTTAGGTCTGGGTTAGGTCTGGGAAATGCGCGCATCTGTTTTATACTTTCGCCTTTTTCGCAAACTTGTTGGCCGGATCCTGGGTTTTTTTCGTGTTTGAATCATGTAGTAATGTGGTAACACACTGAAGCAGTCAATAAAACCTGGTTTCGATCAATATTTTAGAGGATAACACCGGTTAGGTCTGGGTTAGGTCTGGGTTATGCCCGCATCTGGCTCATGATTTGCCTTCTTCGCATACTTGTTGGCCAGATCTTGGGGTTTTTTCGTGTTTGAATCACGTAGGAATGTGGTAACACACTGAAGCAGTCAATTAAACCTGGTTTCGATCAATATTTTAGAGGATAACACCGGTTAGGTCTGGGGTAGGTCCGGTATATGCCCGCATCTGGCTCATGATTTTGCCTTCTTCGCAAACTTGTTGGCCAGATCCTGGGTATTTTCCGTGTTTGAAACACGTAGTAATGTGGTAACACACTGAAGCAGTCAATTAAACCTGGTTTCGATGAGTATTTCAGAGGATAACACCGGTTAGGTCTGGGTTAGGTCTGGGATATGCGCGCATCTGGCTTATACTTTCACCTTTTTCGCAAACTTGTTGGCTAGATCCTGGGTTTTTTTCGGGTTTGAATAACGCAGTAATGTGGTACCACACTGAAGCAGTCAATTAAACCTGGTTTCGATCAATATTTTAGAGGATAACGTCGGTTAGGTCTGGGTTAGGTCTGGGAAATGCGCGCATCTGGCTTATACTTTCGCCTTTTTCGCAAACTTGTTGGCCGGATCCTGGGTTTTTTTCGTGTTTGAATCATGTAGTAATGTGGTAACACACTGAAGCAGTCAATAAAACCTGGTTTCGATCAATATTTTAGAGGATAACACCGGTTAGGTCTGGGTTAGGTCTGGGTTATGCCCGCATCTGGCTCATGATTTGCCTTCTTCGCATACTTGTTGGCCAGATCCTGGGGTTTTTTCGTGTTTGAATCACGTAGTAATGTGGTAACACACTGAAGCAGACAAATAAACCTGGTTTCGATCAATATTTTAGAGGATAACACCGGTTAGGTCTGGGTTAGGTCTGGGTTATGTCCGCATCTGGCTCATGATTTTGCCTTCATCGCATACTTGTTGGCCAGATCCTGGGTTTTTTTCGTGTTTGAATCACGTAGTAATGTGGTAACACACTGAAGCAGTCAATTAAACCTGGTTTCGATCAATATTTTAGAGGATAACGCCGGTTAGGTCTGGGTTAGGTCTGGGAAATGCGCGCATCTGGCTTAAACTTTCGCCTTTTTCGCAAACTTGTTGGCCAGATCCTGGGCTTTTTTCGCGTTTGAATCACGTAGTAATGTGGTAATACACTGAAGCAGTCAATAAAACCTGGTTTCGATCAATATTTTAGAGGATAACACCGATTAGGTCTGGGTTAGGTCTGGGTTATGCCCGCATCTGGCTCATGGTTTTGCCTTCTTCGCATACTTGTTGGCCAGATCCTGGGTTTTTTCCGTGTTTGATCACGTAGTAATGTGGTAACACACTGAAGCAGTCAATAAAACCTGGTTTCGATCAATATTTTAGAGGATAACACCGGTTAGGTCTGGGTTAAGTCTGGGATATGCGCGCATCTGGCTTATACTTTCGCCATTTTCGCAAACTTGTTGGCTAGATCCTGGGTTTTTTCCGTGTTTGAATCACGTAGTAATGTGGTAACACGCTGAAGCAGTCAATTAAACCTGGTTTCGATCAATATTTTAGAGGATAACGCCGGTTAGGTCTGGGTTAGGTCTGGGAAATGCGCGCATCTGGCTTATACTTTCGCCTTTTTCGCAAACTTGTTGGCCAGATCCTGGGCTTTTTTCGTGTTTGAATCACGTAGTAATGTGGTAATACACTGAAGCAGTCAATAAAACCTGGTTTCGATCAATATTTTAGAGGATAACACCGATTAGGTCTGGGTTAGGTCTGGGTTATGCCCGCATCTGGCTCATGGTTTTGCCTTCTTCGCATACTTGTTGGCCAGATCCTGGGTTTTTTCCGTGTTTGATCACGTAGTAATGTGGTAACACACTGAAGCAGTCAATAAAACCTGGTTTCGATCAATATTTTAGGGGATAACACCGGTTAGGTCTGGGTTAAGTCTGGGATATGCGCGCATCTGGCTTATACTTTCGCCTTTTTCGCAAACTTGTTGGCTAGATCCTGGGTTTTTTTCGGGTTTGAATAACGCAGTAATGGTGTACCACACCGAAGCAGTCAATTAAACCTGGTTTCGATCAATATTTTAGAGGATAACGTCGGTTAGGTCTGGGTTAGGTCTGGGAAATGCGCGCATCTGGCTCATGATTTTGCCTTCTTCGCAAACTTGTTGGCCAGATCCTGGGTATTTTCCGTGTTTGAAACACGTAGTAATGTGGTAACACACTGAAGCAGTCAATTAAACCTGGTTTCGATGAATATTTCAGAGGATAACACCGGTTAGGTCTGGGTTAGGTCTGGGATATGTGCGCATCTGGCTTATACTTTCGCCTTTTTCGCAAACTTGTTGGCTAGATCCTGGGTTTTTTTCGGGTTTGAATAACGCAGTAATGTGGTACCACACTGAAGCAGTCAATTAAACCTGGTTTCGATCAATATTTTAGAGGATAACGTCGGTTAGGTCTGGGTTAGGTCTGGGAAATGCGCGCATCTGGCTTATACTTTTTTTTTTTTTTTTTTTTTTTTTTTTTTTTTTTTTTTTTTGTCGTGGGGAAAATCTTCGAAAGACTCCCTCCCACCTCCTTGGGGAGAGGTGGGAGGGGTGTGTGGGATTCCCCGCGCCCGTACAACGACAGGCGCGGGACCTACCCACTAAAAACCCCACGGTGACCCTTCGGCACGCTTTGGGAGGATACCGGGAATCGCTCGAAGCATTCTTCCGGTATCCTCCCCGTGCCCGCGCTTTCGCGCCCATCCCCCGGGGGGACAATCGGTCCCCCCAGTAGACACACAGCCTCATAGCGGCGGGACGGGGCCACTCCATCCCGCCGCTATCCGTCCCGGGGCCGCGTTTAGTGGCGGCTGCGAGCCCCAACTCGCAACCGCCCGCGACCCCGTTTCCACCCCTCGGCGGCCGGGCGTTCATGGCCGCACCAGACCGCCGAGGGTGCCTCCCCTTGCGTTGGACCGGTAGGGGGAGGCACTCCTACCCCCAACCGGTCCGACCCGGCGCCGCCTGGCGGGAGGAGGGTCCCCTCAGGACCCCCCTCCCAGCCTAGGTCATCCGCCACGCCGAGGCGGCCGCCCGCGACGCCTCGCGACCGGGCGACGACCTCGGGCCACCGCACGAGCGCGAGCTTCAGCGCGCCGCTGAAGCTCGCGCTCCCTCCCCGCGGCCTCCTTCTGCAACATTACGTTCTCGCAGAAGGAGGCCACGGCCCTCCACTTCTCCTCGCTGCCGAGCATGGCGCGCACCACGCCCGGCAGCGAGACATCCCGCCCGACAACGCCGACCAGGACACGGCGCTCCCCCTCCCACGCGGGGCATACCTCCAGGGTATGATCCGCCGTGTCCTGCTCAGCGTCGCAGTGGCAGCAACGCGCCGTCGGCTCCTTCCCTATCCGGCACAGGTATCTTCCGAAGCTGCCATGCCCGGAAAATACCTGTGCCAGCCGGTAGGTGAGGCTGCCATGGCCTCTGTCCAGCCACTCCTTCAGGAGCGGCCGAACAGCCCCGACAGTCCGGTGCCCCGCGGTTGGCAGAGCCAGCCGCTCCTGCCACGCGAGCAACACGGACTGCCGGGCCTGGCGCTTCAAATCGCCCCAAGCAGGTTCCTGCCCGCCCGGGACCGCCCCCACCCCCGCGCGAGGGTCGACGCGGTGCCGGTACATCACCGCGTGCGACCGCGCGAGCAGGTCCATGGGCGGCATCCCCGCTAGAACCGTCGCCGCCTCATGTGACATGGTCCGATACCCGCGGACGACCCTGAGCGCCATGCGCCTCTGCACCCGACGCAGCATAGTCATGCTGCGCCGGGAGGCAGCCAGGTCGTCCGCCCAGACGGGGGCCCCGTATAGGGCCACCGACTGGACCATTGCCACATAGAGGCGACGAACTCGGCCCGCCGGGCCCCCCAGGTTGGGCAGGATCCGGCCCAGAGCCGCAACCATCCTTTCCAACCGGGGGACCAGGCAGCGGAAATGCTTCTCGAAACGCCAGTGGCTATCGAGGATCAGCCCTAGATACCTGATCTGGGGCTTCACCTCGATGTCAGCCCCACCCAACCGAATCAGAGGGGGTGGCGGATCCTGCCGAGGTGAATGAAACGCAATCACCTCGGTCTTATGGACCGCCACCGTCATCCCCATCCCCCTGATCCGGTCGACGACGCGTTGCGACCCCTCCTCCGCGCGACGCATGGCCCTCCCCCAGTGCGCCCCGACGGCCAGCACCAGTGTGTCATCCGCATAACACACCGTGCTGACGCCGTCGGGGAGGCCGGCCCGCAACACCGAGTCGTACGCGATGTTCCACAGGAGTGGCCCGAGGACCGACCCCTGCGGAACACCGCAGTACACCTCCCTCCGCATATCACCATCCCGGCCCGGATACTCGATCCACCTGCCGCGGAGATAATCCCCGACGACCGCCCTGAGACAAGGGGGGACTCGATGATATTCGAGCCCCCTCCTTATCTCTTCCCAGGGGAGGGTGTTAAAGGCATTGGCAATATCCAAGGATATTGCCAATGCCACCCCTCCCCGGGAGACGGCCGCCTCCGAGAGGGCCCTCACACGACCTATCGCGTCGATAGTCGATCGGCCCCCCCGGAAACCGAACTGGCAGTCGGCCAGACCGGGATCACCCCGCGACAGGTGCTCGACGAGGCGGGCAGCAATCACACGCTCGAAGAGCTTGCCCACCTCGTCGAGGAGACAAATGGGCCGGTATGCGGAGGGAGACTCCGCGGGCCGACCCTCCTTCCGGAGGAGGACCATCCTCGCCACCTTCCAACTGGGGGGGAATCGCCCGTCCCTCAGGCAGCGGTCGAACAACCGCCTGAGGTCGGCCCCAAGGACGCCCTGGGTCAAGACCCAAACCCGGCCGGGCACACCATCCGGACCCGGGGCCGTGTTACGAACCCCGAGCCGTCTGATGGCCGCTGCCAGCTCCTCCTGCGTGACCCCCAGCTCGGCCGTCCACTCCACTGGGACAGCCGCCGCCGCCGGAGGACGCGGTCCCCTCTCCCCAATTGGGAAGAGTGTATTGACCACGTCCTCCAGCAGCCGGGGGTCAAGACCCTCGGTGACGGGGGGCGCCCACGGGCGGAGCTTATTCAGCACCACCTTATATGGGCGCCCCCATGGATCGTCATCAAGGGTCTGGAGGAGCTCCTTCCATGCCTGGGTCTTGGCCCGTTTGATGGCGACCTGCAGAGCAACCCGCGCCACGCGGTATGCTCCATACAGGTCATCAGCTGCCCTCGCTCGCGCCACGCCGTCGCCTGTACGTTGACGACGGCGCGCGCGGGTGTACTGGCGTCGGGCGCGGACAGTCGCGACTCGCAACTCCGCGATCGCGTCCGACCACCAGTACACCGCCCGGCGAGGAGAAGCCCGCCCGACCCGAGGCATCGCCGCGTCGCAAATACCCGCGACCAATGCTCCGAGCCGGGCGACCTCCTCCTCTATGCTCGGCAACTCGGCCGCTCCCTGCGGCCAAGTTGCAGCGAGGGCAGCTGCCATCAGGGCGTCCTTGTCCAGGCGCCGAAGCGCCCAGCGGCGTGGTGGGGTGCCACGCAGGCGGCCGTGTCGGGATGCACTCGCGGCGGCAGAGACCTCCATCCGGATGTACCGGTGATCGGAGAGTGTCTCTGCCCCCGCGACCACGTGCCAACCCGACACCATGCGCACGGCGTTGGGGGTCGCGAATCCAACATCCACGATGGACCCCCCATATCGCCGCACGCATGTGTGCTCCGACCCCCGGTTCAGTACCCGGAGGTCGAGCCCCGCCGCCCAATCGCCCAGGATCCCGCCGCGAACGGAGGTCCTGGGGGATCCCCAAGCCACCGACTTGGCATTAAAATCCCCCAGGACCAGCACCGGCCGGGCCGCGTAGCGCTGCACGCATGCCGCGACCTCGGCCAAGTACAGCTCGAACGCAGCGTGACCGCTACGGGGCGAAATGTAGCACCCCACCACAGCGACTCCCCCCCAGTCCACGGCGACGAATCCCCGACCGCGCTCCAACAAGGAGAACGGTGGGGACCCGTCGCCCCCTCCCCATACCGTCGCCACCAAGCCATCCGCGTCGCCCACCCAATGAGGGTGATCAGGGACGCGGTACGGCTCGGCGGCGACCGCCAGGCCAACCCCCCACTCCGCGAGGACTTGGGACATCAAGTCCTGTGCCGCGCGGCAGTGGTTGAGGTTGGTCTGGAGGAGGAGGCGGGGCGGCATTAATTAATGGCCGCGCCAGCCTCCTCCCGGCCGTCCGTCCCCGTAGCACCGTCCACCTCCATGGAGGACGATGCCACCGCCCTCGGCACCGGAGCCGGTGCAGCCCGCCTCTTCCTCTCCTTCCGGGAGGGGGGGGAGCACTTCTTGCTCCCCACCCTGTGATCGGCTGGCCTCCCCATGTCCGCACACAGCGGGCAGTGGGGGGCCGCCGAGCACTGGCTCGCACGGTGCTCTTTGGCACCGCAGCGGTAACACTGACCGCTGCGGTCCACCGGCGAGGTGCACCACTGCCTCACGTGCCCCAATTCGAGGCAGCGGTGACACTGGAGCGGGCGCGGCGCGAGGATTTCCACTCGCGCCGAAACCCACCCCACCAACACCCTCCCCGATTCCGCCACCTTACGGGCGGCGGAGAGGGGGCACCGGGCCCACACCGACCCGAGGCCGGAGGGCGACCTGCGGATCTCTCCGATCCGCAGGTCCTCCACAGGACAGTCCCCCGCCCTCGCAAGGGCACGGGACACATCCTGTGCGCTGACCGAGTCGTCCAGCCCACAAACGCGCATCTCCGTGCGCTTCGTGGGCCGGGCGACCCGGACACCTCGCTCGCCCAGCTGCTCCCGGAGCCTCTGGGCGAGAAGATCCGCCTTCGCGCCGCCTTCTGCACCGGGGATCTCCAGCAAGAGACCCCCGGTCACGGCCCTCTTCGCCCTCACGGAGGCGATGCCCAGCTCTTCCAGGGAGATATTCTCCCTGGCGAGCCGCATCGCCTCCGCGAGGGTCAGGTCGCCCCCCTGCGCAACGGTCAGCGTCACCGCTGCCGTTTTTGGGGGACGACCTGGTCGTGCCTTCCCGACCTTCGCGGCCTTTACCTTGGCCGCCGGCGGCGGAGGCGGAGGCTGCGGTTGCGAGGCCTTCCTCGCCGCCCGCTTCGCCTTCCGCCCCACCACCTCACTCCACGCCACCCCCCCTTGGGAGGGTGCCGTGGAGGACGCGACCACCGCGACCACGGGTACACCACCCCCCTTGGGGGTCGCGACCCGGGGCCCTGGTGCCGCAACGCTGGGCGGAGCCTTCACTCCGCCCTTCTTTGCCTTCCCCGACTGTACCGGAACAGGTCGGGGAGGCACCGCCTTCCTGCTGACCGCTCTTCCGGCGAGGAGCTCCTCCCGGAAGGCGGCCAGCTTGCCATCAATCATGTCCCCAATCCTCCTCAGAAGATCGTCTTCTGAGGAGGACGGGGACTTCTTCACGGGCGGAGTGCGGGTGGAGGGGCCCGCGGTGCCCCGCACCACTGCCGCCGCACTCCGCTTATTTACCTCCGCCGAGGGACGCGGCGGTGGAGGAGGAGGGAGGATGGGAGGGAGAGCCGCGCTGTTCCACAGCGCCTCTGCCCTCCTCCTCCCCTGTCGCTCCTCCTCCAACAGGAGCTGCAGACGGGCGTTCCGCCCTCTGAGCTCCCGCGCCGCCTCCCTCATTTCCGCCGCCGCGGCCTTCAGGGCCTCCGCGCCACCGCTTTTCTGCCCCTTAAAGGCGCAGGCAGCGGCGACTTTCTCCACCCGCCTCAGGGACGAGGAGATCCTCTCCGATATCTCCTCGGTCACCTCGTCCCTGAGGCAACTCAGCCTCACCGACGGGCTCATCGCCCCGCCCACCTCGACGACGGCCTGCCCCGTCCTCTTCCTCTTAGAGCCTATGTGGCTCGTGCTGGAGGAGAAGGACGAGACCGACGCCGTCTCGTCGTCCTCCTCCACCCTCCACGAAGCCGGACCTGGCGCTGAGTGGGGCGCGAGCGCCGCCACCCTAACCCCAACCCCGTCTCCGTCCTCCCCAACCGACAAAACCCGCCCCATCCCCATTTTATTTTCTGAGTCCATAAGAATCCCACGAGATGGTCGGAAATAAAGGTCCACCCGGGCAGAGCCGCCTTACCCGGGTAAGCCTAATACTCCGGGGGTTCGGCAGGTTCCCCGGAGGTGGTCGCTTGGGATTGGGCCTTCTCCCCCAACCATGCATCCCATCGCCGCGCACCATAGCTTAGGATTGGAGGGCGATTTTATAGAGTCGCCATACTCGTGGCCCAGGCGGTTAAGCCAAGACCCCCGTTCCTCCTGCCGTCACGTACCATTCACAAAACCAATAGGGAATTGTGAATGGGTCGTTGTGACGACCAACAGGAGGCTTACGGTGTGTGTATGACTCGGGTACCCCGGGTTCGTTAAGCCCGTACTGCAGCTGAAAGGCTGGCAGCCCCTGAGGGCATCTGGCTTATACTTTCGCCTTTTTCGCAAACTTGTTGGCCGGATCCTGGGTTTTTTTCGTGTTTGAATCACGTAGGAATGTGGTAACACACTGAAGCAGTCAATTAAACCTGGTTTCGATCAATATTTTAGAGGATAACACCGGTTAGGTCTGGGGTAGGTCCGGTATATGCCCGCATCTGGCTCATGATTTTGCCTTCTTCGCAAACTTGTTGGCCAGATCCTGGGTATTTTCCGTGTTTGAAACACGTAGTAATGTGGTAACACACTGAAGCAGTCAATTAAACCTGGTTTCGATGAATATTTCAGAGGATAACACCGGTTAGGTCTGGGTTAGGTCTGGGAAATGCACGCATCTGGCTTATACTTTCGCCTTTTTCGCAAACTTGTTGGCCGGATCCTGGGTTTTTTTCGTGTTTGAATCATGTAGTAATGTGGTAACACACTGAAGCAGTCAATAAAACCTGGTTTCGATCAATATTTTAGAGGATAACACCGGTTAGGTCTGGGTTAAGTCTGGGATATGCGCGCATCTGGCTTATACTTTCGCCATTTTCGCAAACTTGTTGGCTAGATCCTGGGTTTTTTCCGTGTTTGAATCACGTAGTAATGTGGTAACACACTGAAGCAGACAAATAAACCTGGTTTCGATCAATATTTTGGAGGATAACACCGGTTAGGTCTGGGTTAGGTCTGGGTTATGCCCGCATCTGGCTCATGATTTGCCTTCTTCGCATACTTGTTGGCCAGATCCTGGGTTTTTTTCGTGTTTGAATCACGTAGTAATGTGGTAATACACTGAAGCAGTCAATAAAACCTGGTTTCGATCAATATTTTAGAGGATAACACCGGTTAGGTCTGGGTTAGGTCTGGGTTATGCCCGCATCTGGCTCATGATTTTGCCTTCTTCGCATACTTGTTGGCCAGATCCTGGGGTTTTTTCGTGTTTGAATCACGTAGTAATGTGGTAACACACTGAAGCAGACAAATAAACCTGGTTTCGATCAATATTTTGGAGGATAACACCGGTTAGGTCTGGGTTAGGTCTGGGTTATGTCCGCATCTGGCTCATGATTTTGCCTTCATCGCATACTTGTTGGCCAGATCCTGGGTTTTTTCCGTGTTTGAATCACGTAGTAATGTGGTAACACACTGAAGCAGTCAATTAAACCTGGTTTCGATCAATATTTTAGAGGATAACGCCGGTTAGGTCTGGGTTAGGTCTGGGAAATGCGCGCATCAGGCTTATACTTTCGCCTTTTTCGCAAACTTGTTGGCCAGATCCTGGGCTTTTTTCGTGTTTGAATCTCGTAGTAATGTGGTAATACACTGAAGCAGTCAATAAAACCTGGTTTCGATCAATATTTTAGAGGATAACACCGATTAGGTCTGGGTTAGGTCTGGGTTATGCCCGCATCTGGCTCATGGTTTTGCCCTCTTCGCATACTTTTTGGCCAGATCCTGGGGTTTTTTCGTGTTTGAATCACGTAGTAATGTGGTAACACACTGAAGCAGACAAATAAACCTGGTTTCGATCAATATTTTAGAGGATAACACCGGTTAGGTCTGGGTTAGGTCTGGGTTATGTCCGCATCTGGCTCATGATTTTGCCTTCATCGCATACTTGTTGGCCAGATCCTGGGTTTTTTTCGTGTTTGAATCACGTAGTAATGTGGTAACACACTGAAGCAGTCAATTAAACCTGGTTTCGATCAATATTTTAGAGGATAACGCCGGTTAGGTCTGGGTTAGGTCTGGAAAATGCGCGCATCTGGCTTATACTTTCGCATTTTTCGCAAACTTGTTGGCCAGATCCTGGGCTTTTTTCGTGTTTGAATCACGTAGTAATGTGGTAATACACTGAAGCAGTCAATAAAACCTGGTTTCGATCAATATTTTAGAGGATAACACCGATTAGGTCTGGGTTAGGTCTGGGTTATGCCCGCATCTGGCTCATGGTTTTGCCTTCTTCGCATACTTGTTGGCCAGATCCTGGGTTTTTTCCGTGTTTGATCACGTAGTAATGTGGTAACACACTGAAGCAGTCAATAAAACCTGGTTTCGATCAATATTTTAGAGGATAACACCGGTTAGGTCTGGGTTAAGTCTGGGATATGCGCGCATCTGGCTTATACTTTCGCCATTTTCGCAAACTTGTTGGCTAGATCCTGGGTTTTTTCCGTGTTTGAATCACGTAGTAATGTGGTAACACACTGAAGCAGTCAATTAAACCTGGTTTCGATCAATATTTTAGAGGATAACGCCGGTTAGGTCTGGGTTAGGTCTGGGAAATGCGCGCATCTGGCTTATACTTTCGCCTTTTTCGCAAACTTGTTGGCCAGATCCTGGGCTTTTTTCGTGTTTGAATCACGTAGTAATGTGGTAATACACTGAAGCAGTCAATAAAACCTGGTTTCGATCAATATTTTAGAGGATAACACCGATTAGGTCTGGGTTAGGTCTGGGTTATGCCCGCATCTGGCTCATGGTTTTGCCTTCTTCGCATACTTGTTGGCCAGATCCTGGGTTTTTTCCGTGTTTGATCACGTAGTAATGTGGTAACACACTGAAGCAGTCAATAAAACCTGGTTTCGATCAATATTTTAGAGGATAACACCGGTTAGGTCTGGGTTAAGTCTGGGATATGCGCGCATCTGGCTTATACTTTCGCCTTTTTCGCAAACTTGTTGGCTAGATCCTGGGTTTTTTTCGGGTTTGAATAACGCAGTAATGGTGTACCACACCGAAGCAGTCAATTAAACCTGGTTTCGATCAATATTTTAGAGGATAACGCCGGTTAGGTCTGGGTTAGGTCTGGGAAATGCGCGCATCTGGCTTATACTTTCGCCTATTTCGCAAACTTGTTGGCCAGATCCTGGGTTTTTTTCGTGTTTGAATCATGTAGTAATGTGGTAACACACTGAAGCAGTCAATTAAACCTGGTTTCGGTCAATATTTTAGAGGATAACACCGGTTAGGTCTGGGTTAGGTCTGGGTTATGTCCGCATCTGGCTCATGATTTTGCCTTCATCGCATACTTGTTGGCCAGATCCTGGGTTTTTTCCGTGTTTGAATCACGTAGTAATGTGGTAACACACTGAAGCAGTCAATTAAACCTGGTTTCGATCAATATTTTAGAGGATAACGCCGGTTAGGTCTGGGTTAGGTCTGGGAAATGCGCGCATCTGGCTTATACTTTCGCCTTTTTCGCAAACTTGTTGGCCAGATCCTGGGCTTTTTTCGTGTTTGAATCTCGTAGTAATGTGGTAATACACTGAAGCAGTCAATAAAACCTGGTTTCGATCAATATTTTAGAGGATAACACCGATTTGGTCTGGGTTAGGTCTGGGTTATGCCCGCATCTGGCTCATGGTTTTGCCTTCTTCGCATACTTGTTGGCCAGATCCTGGGTTTTTTCCGTGTTTGATCACGTAGTAATGTGGTAACACACTGAAGCAGTCAATAAAACCTGGTTTCGATCAATATTTTAGAGGATAACACCGGTTAGGTCTGGGTTAAGTCTGGGATATGCGCGCATCTGGCTTATACTTTCGCCTTTTTCGCAAACTTGTTGGCTAGATCCTGGGTTTTTTTCGGGTTTGAATAACGCAGTAATGGTGTACCACACTGAAGCAGTCAATTAAACCTGGTTTCGATCAATATTTTAGAGGATAACGCCGGTTAGGTCTGGGTTAGGTCTGGGAAATGCGCGCATCTGGCTTATACTTTCGCCTATTTCGCAAACTTGATGGCCAGATCCTGGGTTTTTTTCGTGTTTGAATCATGTAGTAATGTGGTAACACACTGAAGCAGTCAATTAAACCTGGTTTCGGTCAATATTTTAGAGGATAACACCGGTTAGGTCTGGGTTAGGTCTGGGTTATGCCCGCATCTGGCCCATGATTTTGCCTTCTTCGCATACTTGTTGGCCAGATCCTGGGTTTTTTTCGTGTTTGAATCACGTAGTAATGTGGTAATACACTGAAGCAGCCAATAAAACCTGGTTTCGATCAATATTTTAGAGGATAACACCGGTTAGGTCTGGGTTAGGTCTGGGTTATGCCCGCATCTGACTCATGATTTTGCCTTCTTCGCATACTTGTTGGCCAGATCCTGGGCTTTTTTCGTGTTTGAATCACGTAGTAATGTGGTAATACACTGAAGCAGTCAATAAAACCTGGTTTCGATCAATATTTTAGAGGATAACACCGGTTAGGTCTGGGTTAGGTCAGGGTTATTCCCGCATGTGGCTCATGATTTTGCCTTCCTCGCATACTTGTTGGCCAGATCCTGGGGTTTTTTCGTGTTTGAATCACGTAGTAATGTGGTAACACACTGAAGCAGTCAATTAAACCTGGTTTCGATGAATATTTTAGAGGATAATACCGGTTAGGTCTGGGATAGGTCCGGGATATGCCCGCTTCTGGCTCATGATTTTGCCTTTTTCGCAAACTTGTTGGCTAGATCCTGGGTTTTTTCCGGTTTGAATAACGCAGTAATGTGGTACCACACTGAAGCAGTCAATTAAACCTGGTTTCGGTCAATATTTTAGAGGATAACACCGGTTAGGTCTGGGTTAGGTCTGGGTTATGCCCGCATCTGGCCCATGATTTTGCCTTCTTCGCATACTTGTTGGCCAAATCCTGGGTTTTTTTCGTGTTTGAATCACGTAGTAATGTGGTAATACACTGAAGCAGTCAATTAAACTTGGTTTCGATCAATATTTTAGAGGATAACACCGGTTAGGTCTGGGTTAGGTCTGGGTTATGCCCGCATCTGGCTCATGATTTTGCCTTCTTCGCATACTTGTTGGCCAGATCCTGGGTTTTTTTCGTGTTTCAATCACGTAGTAATGTGGTAACACACTGAGGCAGTCTATTAAACCTGGATTCGGACAGTATTTTAGAGGATAAGACCGGTTAGGTCTGGGTTAGGTCTGGGTTATGCCCGCATCTGGCTCATGATTTTGCCTTCTTCGCATACTTGTTGGCCAGATCCTGGGGTTTTTTCGTGTTTGAATCACGTAGTAATGTGGTAATACACTGAAGCAGTCAATTAAACCTGGTCTCGATCAATATTTTAGAGGATAACACCGGTTAGGTCTGGGTTAGGTCTGGGATATGCGCACATCTGGCTGATGGTTTCGCCTTTTTCGCAAACTTGTTGGCCAGATCCTGGATTTTTTCCGTGTTTGAATCACGTAGTAATGTGGTAACACACTGAAGCAGTCAATTAAACGTGGGTTTCGATCAATATTTCAGAGGATAACACCGGTTAGGTCTGGGTTAGGTCTGGGATATGCGCGCATCTTGCTTATACTTTCGCCATTTTCGCAAACTTGTTGGCTAGATCCTGGGTTTTTTTCGGGTTTGAATAACGCAGTAATGTGGTAACACACTGAAGCAGTCAATTAAACCTGGTTTCGATCAATATTTCAGAGGATAACACCGGTTAGGTCTGGGTTAGGTCTGGGTTATGCCCGCATCTGGCCCATGATTTTGCCTTCTTCGCATACTTGTTGGCCAAATCCTGGGTTTTTTTCGTGTTTGAATCACGTAGTAATGTGGTAATACACTGAAGCAGTCAATTAAACCTGGTTTCGATCAATATTTTAGAGGATAACACCGGTTAGGTCTGGGTTAGGTCTGGGTTATGCCCGCATCTGGCTTACACTTTCGCCTTTTTCGCAAACTTGTTGGCCAGATCCTGGGTTTTTTTCGTGTTTGAATCACGTAGTAATGTGGTAACACACTGAACCAGTCAACTAAACCTGGTTTCGATCAATATTTTAGAGGATAACATCGGTTAGGTCTGGGTTAGGTCTGGGATATGCGCGCATCTGGCTCATGATTTTGCCTTCTTCGCATACTTGTTGGCCAGATTCTGGGGTTTTTTCGTGTTTGAATCACGTAGGAATGTGGTAACACACTGAAGCTGTCAATTAAACCTGGTTGCGATCAATATTTTAGAGGATAACACCGGTTAGGTCTGGGTTAGGTCTGGGTTATGCCCGCATCTGGCTCATGATTTTGCCTTCTTCGCATACTTGTTGGCCAGATCCTGGGTTTTTTCCGTGTTTGATCACGTAGTAATGTGGTAACACACTGAAGCAGTCAATAAAACCTGGTTTCGATCAATATTTTAGAGGATAACACCGGTTAGGTCTGGGTTAGGTCTGGGATTTGCGCGCATCTGGCTTATACTTTCGCCTTTTTCGCAAACTTGTTGGCCAGATCCTGGGTATTTTCCGTGTTTGAATCACGTAGTAATGTGGTAACACACTGAAGCAGTCAATTAAACCTGGTTTCGATCAATATTTTAGAGGATAACGCCGGTTAGGGCTGGGTTAGGTCTGGGAAATGCGCGCATCTGGCTTATACTTTCGCCTTTTTCGCAAACTTGTTGGCCGGATCCTGGGTTTTTTTCGTGTCTGAATCATGTAGTAATGTGGTAACACACTGAAGCAGTCAATTAAACCTGGTTTCGATCAATATTTTAGAGGATAGCACCGTTTAGGTCTGGGTTAGGTCTGGGTTATGCCCGCATCTGGCCCATGATTTTGCCTTCTTCGCATACTTGTAGGCCAGATCCTGGGTTTTTGTCGTGTTTGAATCACGTAGTAATGTGGTAATACACTGAAGCTGTCAATTAAACCTGGTTTCGATCAATATTTTAGAGGATAACAACGGTTAGGTCTGGGTTAGGTATGGGTTATGCCCTCATCTGGCTCATGACTTTGCCTTCTTCGCATACTTGTTGGCCAGATCCTGGGTTTTTTTCGTGTTTGAATCACGTAGTAATGTGGTAATACACTGAAGCAGTCAATAAAACCTGGTTTCGATCAATATTTTAGAGGATAACACCGGTTAGGTCTGGGATAGGTCCGGGATATGCCCGCATCTGGCTCATGATTTTGCCTTCTTCGCATACTTGTTGGCCAGATCCTGGGTTTTTTTCGTGTTCGAATCACGTAGTAATGTGGTAATACACTGAAGCAGTCAATAAAACCTGGTTTCGATCAATATTTTAGAGGATAACACCGGTTAGGTCTGGGATAGGTCCGGGATATGCCCGCATCTGGCTCATGATTTCGCCTTTTTCGCATACTTGTTGGCCAGATCCTGGGGTTTTTTCGTGTTTGAATCACGTAGTAATGTGGTAACACACTGAAGCAGTCAATAAAACCTGGTTTCGATCAATATTTTAGAGGATAACACCGGTTAGGTCTGGGTTAGGTCTGGGAAATGCGCGCATCTGGCTTATACTTTCGCCTTCTTCGCATACTTGTTGGCCAGATCCTGGGGTTTTTTCGTGTTTGAATCACCTAGGAATGTGGTAACATACTGAAGCAGTCAATTAAACCTGGTTTCGATCAATATTTTAGAGGATAACACCGGTTAGGTCTGGGTTAGGTCTGGGATATGCGCGCATCTGGCTTATACTTTCGCCTTCAACGCATACTTGTTGGCCAGATCCTGGGTTTTTTTCGTGTTTGAATCACGTAGGAATGTGGTAATACACTGAAGCAGTCAATTAAACCTGGTTTCGATCAATATTTTAGAGGATAACACCGGTTAGGTCTGGGATAGGTCTGGGATATGCCCGCATCTTGCTCATGATTTTGCCTTCATCGCATACTTGTTGGCCAGATCCTGGGTTTTTTCCGTGTTTGAATCACGTAGTAATGTGGTAACACACTGAAGCAGTCAATTAAACCTGGGTTTCGATCAATATTTTAGAGGATAACACCGGTTAGGTCTGGGTTAGGTCCGGGATATGCCCGCATCTGGCTCATGATTTTGCCTTCTTCGCATACTTGTTGGCCAGATCCTGGGTTTTTTTCGTGTTTGAATAACGCAGTAATGTGGTAACACACTGAAGCAGTCAATTAAACCTGGTTTCGATCAATATTTCAGAGGATAACACCAGTTAGGTCTGGGTTAGGTCTGGGTTATGCCCGCATCTGTCTCGTGATTTTGCCTTCTTCGCATACTTGTTGGCCAGATCCCGGGTTTTTTTCGTGTTTGAATCACGTAGTAATGTGGTAACACACTGAAGCAGTCAATTAAACCTGGTTTCGATCAATATTTTAGAGGATAACGCCGGTTAGGTCTGGGTTAGGTCTGGGAAATGCGCGCATCTGGCTTATACTTTCGCCTTTTTCGCAAACTTGTTGGCCAGATCCTGGGTATTTTCCGTGTTTGAATCACGTAGTAATGTGGTAACACACTGAAGCAGTCAATTAAACCTGGTTTCGATCAATATTTTAGAGGATAACGCCGGTTAGGGCTGGGTTAGGTCTGGGAAATGCGCGCATCTGGCTTATACTTTCGCCTTTTTCGCAAACTTGTTGGCCGGATCCTGGGTTTTTTTCGTGTTTGAATCATGTAGTAATGTGGTATCACACTGAAGCAGTCAATTAATCCTGGTTTCGATCAATATTTTAGAGGATAACACCGGTAGGTCTGGGTTAGGTCTGGGTTATGCCCGCATCTGGCTCATGATTTTGCCTTCTTCGCATACTTGTTGGCCAGATCCTGGGTTTTTGTCGTGTTTGAATCACGTAGTAATGTGGTAATACACTGAAGCAGTCAATAAAACCTGGTTTCGATCAATATTTTAGAGGATAACACCGGTTAGGTCTGGGTTAGGTCTGGGATATGCGCGCATCTGGCTTATGCTTTCGCCTTTTTCGCAAACTTGTTGGCCAGATTCTGGGCATTTTCCGTGTTTGAAAAACGTAGTAATGTGGTAACACACTGAAGCAGTCAATTAAACCTGGTTTCGATCAATATTTCAGGGGATAACGCCGGTTAGGTCTGGGTTAGGTCTGGGATATGCGCGCATCTGGCTTATACTTTCGCCTTTTTCGCAAACTTGTTGGCCAGATCCTGGGTTTTTTTCGTGTTTGAATCATGTAGTAATGTGGTAACACACTGAAGCAGTCAATTAAACCTGGTTTCGATCAATATTTTAGAGGATAACGCCGGTTAGGTCTGGGAAATGCGCGCATCTGGCTCATACTTTCGCCTTTTTCGCAAACTTGTTGGCCAGATCCTGGGTTTTTTTCGTGTTTGAATCATGTAGTAATGTGGTAACACACTGAAGCAGTCAATTAAACCTGGTTTCGATCAATATTTTAGAGGATAACACCGGTTAGGTCTGGGTTAGGTCTGGGTTATGCCCGCATCTGGCTCATGATTTTGCCTTCTTCGCATACTTGTTGGCCAGATCCTGGGTTTTTTCCGTGTTTGATCACGTAGTAATGTGGTAACACACTGAAGCAGTCAATAAAACCTGGTTTCGATCAATATTTTAGAGGATAACACCGGTTAGGTCTGGGTTAGGTCTGGGATTTGCGCGCATCTGGCTTATACTTTCGCCTTTTTCGCAAACTTGTTGGCCAGATCCTGGGTATTTTCCGTGTTTGAATCACGTAGTAATGTGGTAACACACTGAAGCAGTCAATTAAACCTGGTTTCGATCAATATTTTAGAGGATAACGCCGGTTAGGGCTGGGTTAGGTCTGGGAAATGCGCGCATCTGGCTTATACTTTCGCCTTTTTCGCAAACTTGTTGGCCGGATCCTGGGTTTTTTTCGTGTTTGAATCATGTAGTAATGTGGTAACACACTGAAGCAGTCAATTAAACCTGGTTTCGATCAATATTTCAGAGGATAACACCGTTTAGGTCTGGGTTAGGTCTGGGTTATGCCCGCATCTGGCCCATGATTTTGCCTTCTTCGCATACTTGTTGGCCAGATCCTGGGTTTTTGTCGTGTTTGAATCACGTAGTAATGTGGTAATACACTGAAGCAGTCAAAAAATACCTGGTTTCGATCAATATTTTAGAGGATAACACCGGTTAGGTCTGGGTTAGGTCTGGGTTATGCCAGCATCTGGCTCATGATTTTGCCTTCTTCGCATACTTGTTGGCCAGATCCTGGGCTTTTTTCGTGTTTGAATCACGTAGTAATGTGGTAATACACTGAAGCTGTCAATAAAACCTGGTTTCGATCAACATTTTAGAGGATAACACCGGTTAGGTCTGGGTTAGGTCTGGGTTATGCCCGCATCTGGCTCATGATTTTGCCTTCCTCGCATACTTGTTGGCCAGATCCTGGGGTTTTTTCGTGTTTCAATCACGTAGTAATGTGGTAACACACTGAAGCATTCAATTAAACCTGGTTTCGATGAACATTTTAGAGGATAACACCGGTTAGGTCTGGGATAGGTCCGGGATATGCCCGCTTCTGGCTCATGATTTTGCCTTCTTCGCATACTTGTTAGCCAGATCCTGGGTTTTTTTCGTGTTTGAATCACGTAGTAATGTGGTAACACACTGAAGCAGTCAATTAAACCTGGTTTCGATCAATATTTCAGAGGATAACACCGGTTAGGTCTGGGTTAGGTCTGGGATATGCGCGCATCTGGCTTATACTTTCACCTTTTTCGCAAACTTGTTGGCCAGATCCTGGGTTTTTTCCGTGTTTGAATCACGTAGTAATGTGGTAACACACTGAAGCAGTCAATTAAACCTGGTTTCGATCAATATTTCAGAGGATAACACCGGTTAGGTCTGGGTTAGGTCTGGGATATGCGCGCATCTGGCTTATACTTTCGCCTTTTTCGCAAATTTGTTGGCTAGATCCTGGGTTTTTTTCCGGTTTGAATAACGCAGTAATGTGGTACCACACTGAAGCAGTCAATTAAACCTGGTTTCGATCAATATTTTAGAGGATATCGCCGGTTAGGTCTGGGTTAGGTCTGGGAAATGCGCGCATCTGGCTTATACTTTCGCCTTCTTCGCATACTTGTTGGCCAGATCCTGGGGTTTTTTCGTGTTTGAATCACGTAGGAATGTGGTAACACACTGAAGCCGTCAATTAAACCTGGTTTCGATCAATATTTTAGAGGATAACACCGGTTCGGTCTGGGTTAGGTCTGGGTTATGCCCGCATCTGTCTCGTGATTTTGCCTTCTTCGCATACTTGTTGGCCAGATCCCGGGTTTTTTTCGTGTTTGAATCACGTAGTAATGTGGTAACACACTGAAGCAGTCAATTAAACCTGGTTTCGATCAATATTTTAGAGGATAACGCCGGTTAGGTCTGGGTTAGGTCTGGGAAATGCGCGCATCTGGCTTATACTTTCGCCTTTTTCGCAGACTTGTTGGCCAGATCCTGGGTTTTTTTCGTGTTTGAATCACGTAGTAATGTGGTAACACACTGAAGCTGTTAATTAAACCTGGTTTCGATCAATATTTTGGAGGATAACACCGGTCAGGTCTGGGTTAGGTCTGGGTAATGCCCGCATCTGGCTCATGATTTTGCCTTCATCGCATACTTCTTGGCCAGATCCTGGGTTTTTTCCGTGTTTGAATCACGTAGTAATGTGATAACACACTGAAGCAGTCAATTAAACCTGGTTTCGATCAATATTTTAGAGGATAACACCGGTTAGGTCTGGGATAGGTCCGGGATATGCCCGCATCTGGCTCATGATTTTGCCTTCATCGCATACTTGTTGGCCAGATCCTGGGTTTTTTCCGTGTTTGAATCACGTAGTAATGTGATAACACACTGAAGCAGACAATTAAACCTGGTTTCGATCAATATTTTAGAGGATAACACCGGTTAGGTCTGGGTTAGGTCTGGGATTTGCGCGCATCTGGCTTATACTTTCGCCTTTTTCGCAAACTTGTTGGCCAGATCCTGGGTATTTTCCGTGTTTGAATCACGTAGTAATGTGGTAACACACTGAAGCAGTCAATTAAACCTGGTTTCGATCAATATTTTAGAGGATAACGCCGGTTAGGGCTGGGTTAGGTCTGGGAAATGCGCGCATCTGGCTTATACTTTCGCCTTTTTCGCAAACTTGTTGGCCGGATCCTGGGTTTTTTTCGTGTTTGAATCATGTAGTAATGTGGTAACACACTGAAGCAGTCAATTAATCCTGGTTTCGATCAATATTTTAGAGGATAACACCGGTAGGTCTGGGTTAGGTCTGGGTTATGCCCGCATCTGGCTCATGATTTTGCCTTCTTCGCATACTTGTTGGCCAGATCCTGGGTTTTTGTCGTGTTTGAATCACGTAGTAATGTGGTAATACACTGAAGCAGTCAATAAAACCTGGTTTCGATCAATATTTTAGAGGATAACACCGGTTAGGTCTGGGTTAGGTCTGGGATATGCGCGCATCTGGCTTATGCTTTCGCCTTTTTCGCAAACTTGTTGGCCAGATTCTGGGCATTTTCCGTGTTTGAAAAACGTAGTAATGTGGTAACACACTGAAGCAGTCAATTAAACCTGGTTTCGATCAATATTTCAGGGGATAACGCCGGTTAGGTCTGGGTTAGGTCTGGGATATGCGCGCATCTGGCTTATACTTTCGCCTTTTTCGCAAACTTGTTGGCCAGATCCTGGGTTTTTTTCGTGTTTGAATCATGTAGTAATGTGGTAACACACTGAAGCAGTCAATTAAATCTGGTTTCGATCAATATTTTAGAGGATAACGCCGGTTAGGTCTGGGAAATGCGCGCATCTGGCTCATACTTTCGCCTTTTTCGCAAACTTGTTGGCCAGATCCTGGGTTTTTTTCGTGTTTGAATCATGTAGTAATGTGGTAACACACTGAAGCAGTCAATTAAACCTGGTTTCGATCAATATTTTAGAGGATAACACCGGTTAGGTCTGGGTTAGGTCTGGGTTATGCCCGCATCTGGCTCATGATTTTGCCTTCTTCGCATACTTGTTGGCCAGGTCCTGGGTTTTTTCCGTGTTTGATCACGTAGTAATGTGGTAACACACTGAAGCAGTCAATAAAACCTGGTTTCGATCAATATTTTAGAGGATAACACCGGTTAGGTCTGGGTTAGGTCTGGGATTTACGCGCATCTGGCTTATACTTTCGCCTTTTTCGCAAACTTGTTGGCCAGATCCTGGGTATTTTCCGTGTTTGAATCACGTAGTAATGTGGTAACACACTGAAGCAGTCAATTAAACCTGGTTTCGATCAATATTTTAGAGGATAACGCCGGTTAGGGCTGGGTTAGGTCTGGGAAATGCGCGCATCTGGCTTATACTTTCGCCTTTTTCGCAAACTTGTTGGCCGGATCCTGGGTTTTTTTCGTGTTTGAATCATGTAGTAATGTGGTAACACACTGAAGCAGTCAATTAAACCTGGTTTCGATCAATATTTCAGAGGATAACACCGTTTAGGTCTGGGTTAGGTCTGGGTTATGCCCGCATCTGGCCCATGATTTTGCCTTCTTCGCATACTTGTTGGCCAGATCCTGGGTTTTTGTCGTGTTTGAATCACGTAGTAATGTGGTAATACACTGAAGCAGTCAAAAAAAACCTGGTTTCGATCAATATTTTAGAGGATAACACCGGTTAGGTCTGGGTTAGGTCTGGGTTATGCCAGCATCTGGCTCATGATTTTGCCTTCTTCGCATACTTGTTGGCCAGATCCTGGGCTTTTTTCGTGTTTGAATCACGTAGTAATGTGGTAATACACTGAAGCTGTCAATAAAACCTGGTTTCGATCAACATTTTAGAGGATAACACCGGTTAGGTCTGGGTTAGGTCTGGGTTATGCCCGCATCTGGCTCATGATTTTGCCTTCCTCGCATACTTGTTGGCCAGATCCTGGGGTTTTTTCGTGTTTCAATCACGTAGTAATGTGGTAACACACTGAAGCATTCAATTAAACCTGGTTTCGATGAACATTTTAGAGGATAACACCGGTTAGGTCTGGGATAGGTCCGGGATATGCCCGCTTCTGGCTCATGATTTTGCCTTCTTCGCGTACTTGTTAGCCAGATCCTGGGTTTTTTTCGTGTTTGAATCACGTAGTAATGTGGTAACACACTGAAGCAGTCAATTAAACCTGGTTTCGATCAATATTTCAGAGGATAACACCGGTTAGGTCTGGGTTAGGTCTGGGATATGCGCGCATCTGGCTTATACTTTCACCTTTTTCGCAAATTTGTTGGCTAGATCCTGGGTTTTTTTCCGGTTTGAATAACGCAGTAATGTGGTACCTCACTGAAGCAGTCAATTAAACCTGGTTTCGATCAATATTTTAGAGGATATCGCCGGTTAGGTCTGGGTTAGGTCTGGGAAATGCGCGCATCTGGCTTATACTTTCGCCTTCTTCGCATACTTGTTGGCCAGATCCTGGGGTTTTTTCGTGTTTGAATCACGTAGGAATGTGGTAACACACTGAAGCCGTCAATTAAACCTGGTTTCGATCAATATTTTAGAGGATAACACCGGTTCGGTCTGGGTTAGGTCTGGGTTATGCCCGCATCTGTCTCGTGATTTTGCCTTCTTCGCATACTTGTTGGCCAGATCCCGGGTTTTTTTCGTGTTTGAATCACGTAGTAATGTGGTAACACACTGAAGCAGTCAATTAAACCTGGTTTCGATCAATATTTTAGAGGATAACGCCGGTTAGGTCTGGGTTAGGTCTGGGAAATGCGCGCATCTGGCTTATACTTTCGCCTTTTTCGCAGACTTGTTGGCCAGATCCTGGGTTTTTTTCGTGTTTGAATCACGTAGTAATGTGGTAACACACTGAAGCTGTCAATTAAACCTGGTTTCGATCAATATTTTGGAGGATAACACCGGTCAGGTCTGGGTTAGGTCTGGGTAATGCCCGCATCTGGCTCATGATTTTGCCTTCATCGCATACTTCTTGGCCAGATCCTGGGTTTTTTCCGTGTTTGAATCACGTAGTAATGTGATAACACACTGAAGCAGTCAATTAAACCTGGTTTCGATCAATATTTTAGAGGATAACACCGGTTAGGTCTGGGATAGGTCCGGGATATGCCCGCATCTGGCTCATGATTTTGCCTTCATCGCATACTTGTTGGCCAGATCCTGGGTTTTTTCCGTGTTTGAATCACGTAGTAATGTGATAACACACTGAAGCAGACAATTAAACCTGGTTTCGATCAATATTTTAGAGGATAACACCGGTTAGGTCTGGGTTAGGTCTGGGATTTGCGCGCATCTGGCTTATACTTTCGCCTTTTTCGCAAACTTGTTGGCCAGATCCTGGGTATTTTCCGTGTTTGAATCACGTAGTAATGTGGTAACACACTGAAGCAGTCAATTAAACCTGGTTTCGATCAATATTTTAGAGGATAACGCCGGTTAGGGCTGGGTTAGGTCTGGGAAATGCGCGCATCTGGCTTATACTTTCGCCTTTTTCGCAAACTTGTTGGCCGGATCCTGGGTTTTTTTCGTGTTTGAATCATGTAGTAATGTGGTAACACACTGAAGCAGTCAATTAATCCTGGTTTCGATCAATATTTTAGAGGATAACACCGGTAGGTCTGGGTTAGGTCTGGGTTATGCCCGCATCTGGCTCATGATTTTGCCTTCTTCGCATACTTGTTGGCCAGATCCTGGGTTTTTGTCGTGTTTGAATCACGTAGTAATGTGGTAATACACTGAAGCAGTCAATAAAACCTGGTTTCGATCAATATTTTAGAGGATAACACCGGTTAGGTCTGGGTTAGGTCTGGGATATGCGCGCATCTGGCTTATGCTTTCGCCTTTTTCGCAAACTTGTTGGCCAGATTCTGGGCATTTTCCGTGTTTGAAAAACGTAGTAATGTGGTAACACACTGAAGCAGTCAATTAAACCTGGTTTCGATCAATATTTCAGGGGATAACGCCGGTTAGGTCTGGGTTAGGTCTGGGATATGCGCGCATCTGGCTTATACTTTCGCCTTTTTCGCAAACTTGTTGGCCAGATCCTGGGTTTTTTTCGTGTTTGAATCATGTAGTAATGTGGTAACACACTGAAGCAGTCAATTAAACCTGGTTTCGATCAATATTTTAGAGGATAACGCCGGTTAGGTCTGGGAAATGCGCGCATCTGGCTCATACTTTCGCCTTTTTCGCAAACTTGTTGGCCAGATCCTGGGTTTTTTTCGTGTTTGAATCATGTAGTAATGTGGTAACACACTGAAGCAGTCAATTAAACCTGGTTTCGATCAATATTTTAGAGGATAACACCGGTTAGGTCTGGGTTAGGTCTGGGTTATGCCCGCATCTGGCTCATGATTTTGCCTTCTTCGCATACTTGTTGGCCAGATCCTGGGTTTTTTCCGTGTTTGATCACGTAGTAATGTGGTAACACACTGAAGCAGTCAATAAAACCTGGTTTCGATCAATATTTTGGAGGATAACACCGGTTAGGTCTGGGTTAGGTCTGGGATTTGCGCGCATCTGGCTTATACTTTCGCCTTTTTCGCAAACTTGTTGGCCAGATCCTGGGTATTTTCCGTGTTTGAATCACGTAGTAATGTGGTAACACACTGAAGCAGTCAATTAAACCTGGTTTCGATCAATATTTTAGAGGATAACGCCGGTTAGGGCTGGGTTAGGTCTGGGAAATGCGCGCATCTGGCTTATACTTTCGCCTTTTTCGCAAACTTGTTGGCCGGATCCTGGGTTTTTTTCGTGTTTGAATCATGTAGTAATGTGGTAACACACTGAAGCAGTCAATTAAACCTGGTTTCGATCAATATTTCAGAGGATAACACCGTTTAGGTCTGGGTTAGGTCTGGGTTATGCCCGCATCTGGCCCATGATTTTGCCTTCTTCGCATACTTCTTGGCCAGATCCTGGGTTTTTTCCGTGTTTGAGTCACGTAGTAATGTGATAACACACTGAAGCAGTCAATAAAACCTGGTTTCGATCAATATTTTAGAGGATAACACCGGTTAGGTCTGGGTTAGGTCTGGGTTATGCCAGCATCTGGCTCATGATTTTGCCTTCTTCGCATACTTGTTGGCCAGATCCTGGGCTTTTTTCGTGTTTGAATCACGTAGTAATGTGGTAATACACTGAAGCTGTCAATAAAACCTGGTTTCGATCAACATTTTAGAGGATAACACCGGTTAGGTCTGGGTTAGGTCTGGGTTATGCCCGCATCTGGCTCATGATTTTGCCTTCTTCGCATACTTGTTGGCCAGATCCTGGGCTTTTTTCGTGTTTGAATCACGTAGTAATGTGGTAATACACTGAAGCTGTCAATAAAACCTGGTTTCGATCAATATTTTAGAGGATAACACCGGTTAGGTCTGGGTTAGGTCTGGGTTATGCCCGCATCTGGCTCATGATTTTGCCTTCCTCGCATACTTGTTGGCCAGATCCTGGGGTTTTTTCGTGTTTGAATCACGTAGTAATGTGGTAACACACTGAAGCAGTCAATTAAACCTGGTTTCGATGAACATTTTAGAGGATAACACCGGTTAGGTCTGGGATAGGTCCGGGATATGCCCGCTTCTGGCTCATGATTTTGCCTTCTTCGCATACTTGTTAGCCAGATCCTGGGTTTTTTTCGTGTGTGAATCACGTAGTAATGTGGTAACACACTGAAGCAGTCAATTAAACCTGGTTTCGATCAATATTTCAGAGGATAACACCGGTTAGGTCTGGGTTAGGTCTGGGATATGCGCGCATCTGGCTTATACTTTCACCTTTTTCGCAAACTTGTTGGCCAGATCCTGGGTTTTTTCCGTGTTTGAATCACGTAGTAATGTGGTAACACACTGAAGCAGTCAATTAAACCTGGTTTCGATCAATATTTCAGAGGATAACACCGGTTAGGTCTGGGTTAGGTCTGGGATATGCGCGCATCTGGCTTATACTTTCGCCTTTTTCGCAAATTTGTTGGCTAGATCCTGGGTTTTTTTCCGGTTTGAATAACGCAGTAATGTGGTACCACACTGAAGCAGTCAATTAAACCTGGTTTCGATCAATATTTTAGAGGATAACGCCGGTTAGGTCTGGGTTAGGTCTGGGAAATGCGCGCATCTGGCTTATACTTTCGCCTTCTTCGCATACTTGTTGGCCAGATCCTGGGGTTTTTTCGTGTTTGAATCACGTAGGAATGTGGTAACACACTGAAGCCGTCAATTAAACCTGGTTTCGATCAATATTTTAGAGGATAACACCGGTTCGGTCTGGGTTAGGTCTGGGTTATGCCCGCATCTGGCTCATGATTTTGCCTTCTTCGCATACTTGTTGGCCAGATCCTGGGCTTTTTTCGTGTTTGAATCACGTAGTAATGTGGTAATACACTGAAGCTGTCAATAAAACCTGGTTTCGATCAATATTTTAGAGGATAACACCGGTTAGGTCTGGGTTAGGTCTGGGTTATGCCCGCATCTGGCTCATGATTTTGCCTTCCTCGCATACTTGTTGGCCAGATCCTGGGGTTTTTTCGTGTTTGAATCACGTAGTAATGTGGTAACACACTGAAGCAGTCAATTAAACCTGGTTTCGATGAACATTTTAGAGGATAACACCGGTTAGGTCTGGGATAGGTCCGGGATATGCCCGCTTCTGGCTCATGATTTTGCCTTCTTCGCATACTTGTTAGCCAGATCCTGGGTTTTTTTCGTGTTTGAATCACGTAGTAATGTGGTAACACACTGAAGCAGTCAATTAAACCTGGTTTCGATCAATATTTCAGAGGATAACACCGGTTAGGTCTGGGTTAGGTCTGGGATATGCGCGCATCTGGCTTATACTTTCACCTTTTTCGCAAACTTGTTGGCCAGATCCTGGGTTTTTTCCGTGTTTGAATCACGTAGTAATGTGGTAACACACTGAAGCAGTCAATAAAACCTGGTTTCGATCAATATTTCAGAGCATAACACCGGTTAGGTCTGGGTTAGGTCTGGGATATGCGCGCATCTGGCTTATACTTTCGCCTTTTTCGCAAATTTGTTGGCTAGATCCTGGGTTTTTTTCCGGTTTGAATAACGCAGTAATGTGGTACCACACTGAAGCAGTCAATTAAACCTGGTTTCGATCAATATTTTAGAGGATAACGCCGGTTAGGTCTGGGTTAGGTCTGGGAAATGCGCGCATCTGGCTTATACTTTCGCCTTCTTCGCATACTTGTTGGCCAGATCCTGGGGTTTTTTCGTGTTTGAATCACGTAGGAATGTGGTAACACACTGAAGCAGTCAATTAAACCTGGTTTCGATCAATATTTTAGAGGATAACACCGGTTAGGTCTGGGATAGGTCCGGGATATGCCCGCATCTGGCTCATGATTTTGCCTTCTTCGCATACTTGTTGGCCAGATCCTGGGTTTTTTTCGTGTTTGAATCACGTAGTAATGTGGTATCACACTGAAACTGTCAATTAAACCTGGTTTTGATCAATATTTTAGAGGATAACACCGGTTAGGTCTGGGATAGGTCCGGGATATGCCCGCATCTGGCTCATGATTTTGCCTTCCTCGCATACTTGTTGGCCAGATCCTGGGGTTTTTTCGTGTTTGAATCACGTAGTAATGTGGTAACAAACTGAAGCAGTCAATAAAACCTGGTTTCGATCAATATTTTAGAGGGTGACACCGGTTAGGTCTGGGTTAGGTCTGAGATATGCGCGCATCTGGCTTATACTTTCGCCTTTTTCGCAAACTTGTTGGCCAGATCCTGGGTAGTTTCCGTGTTTAAAACACGTAGTAATGTGGTAGCACACTGAAGCAGTCAATTAAACCTGGTTTCGATCAATATTTCAGAGTATAACACTGGTTAGGTCTGGGTTAGGTCTGGGATATGCGCGCATCTGGCTTATACTTTCGCCTTTTTCGCAAACTTGTTGGCCAGATCCTGGGTATTTTCCGTGTTTGAACCACGTAGTAATGTGGTAACACACTGAAGCAGTCAATAAAACCTGGTTTCGATCAATATTTTAGAGGATAACACCGGTTAGGTCTGGGTTAGGTCTGGGATTTGCGCGCATCTGGCTTATACTTTCGCCTTTTTCGCAAACTTGTTGGCCAGATCCTGGGTTTTTTTCTGGTTTGAATAACGCAGTAATGTGGTACCACACTGAAGCAGTCAATTAAACCTGGTTTCGATCACTATTTTAGAGGATAACGCCGGTTAGGTCTGGGTTAGGTCTGGGAAATGCGCGCATCTGGCTTATACTTTCGCCTTTTTCGCAAACTTGTTGGCTAGATCCTGGGTTTTTTTCTGGTTTGAATAACGCAGTAATGTGGTACCACACTGAAGCAGTCAATTAAACCTGGTTTCGATCAATATTTCAGAGGATAACACCGGTTAGGTCTGGGTTAGGTCTGGGATATGCGCGCATCTGGCTTATACTTTCGCCTTCTTCGCATACTTGTTGGCCAGAACCTGGGTTTTTTCCGTGTTTGAATCACGTAGGAATGTGGTACCACACTGAGGCAGTCAATTAAACCTGATTTCGACGAATATTTTAGAGGATAACACCGGTTAGGTCTGGGTTAGGTCTGGGTTATGCCCGCATCTGGCTCATGATTTTGCCTTCTTCGCATACTTGTTGGCCAGATCCTGGGTTTTTTTCGTGTTTGATTCACGTAGTAATGTGGTAATACACTGAAGCTGTCAATTAAACCTGGTTTCGATCAATATTTTAGAGGATAACACCGGTTAGGTCTGGGTTAGGTCTGGGTTATGCCCGCATCTGGCTCATGATTTTGCCTTCTTCGCATACTTGTTGGCCAGATCCTGGGTTTTTTTCGTGTTTGAATCACGTAGTAATGTGGTAATACACTGAAGCTGTCAATTAAACCTGGTTTCGATCAATATTTTAGAGGATAACACCGGTTAGGTCTGGGTTAGGTCTGGGTTATGCCCGCATCTGGCTCATGACTTTGCCTTCTTCGCATACTTGTTGGCCAGATCCTGGGTTTTTTTCGTGTTTGAATCACGTAGTAATGTGGTAATACACTGAAGCAGTCAATTAAACCTGGTGTCGATCAATATTTTAGAGGATAACACCGGTTAGGTCTGGGTTAGGTCTGGGATTTGCGCGCATCTGGCTTATACTTTCGCCTTTTTCGCAAACTTGTTGGCCAGATCCTGGGTTTTTTCCGTGTTTGAATCACGTAGTAATGTTGTACCACACTGAGGCGGTCAATTAAACCTGGATTCGGACAGTATTTTAGAGGATAACACCGGTTAGGTCTGGGTTAGGTCTGGGTTATGCCCGCATCTGGCTCATGATTTTGCCTTCTTCGCATACTTGTTGGCCAGATCCTGGGTTTTTTTCGTGTTTTTGAATCACGTAGTAATGTGGTAACACACTGAAGCAGTCAATTAAACCTGGTTTCGACGAATATTTTAGAGGATAACACCGGTTAGGTCTGGGTTAGGTCTGGGTTATGCCCGCATCTGGCTCATGATTTTGCCTTCTTCGCATACGTGTTGGCCACGTGTTGACGATAAAACTGTAAGATATAGGATGAATTAAGTTCCATGTCCCTAAAATTTTCCAAATCATAGATTTAAAAATGATTTAGATATTTAGATGATTTTAGTGTGGGTATTTATACAAGTATGTAAATCTCTATTTATGCATAACATGTTACCCCTAAATGGGCAAGTTAATGAATTATATACATGTTAATTGTATAATAATAACCCTTTGTTCCTCATAAAAATTCATAACTGAATTGCTATCATTCTAAAAAAATCCATCCCAAAATATATTGTCAAAACTAGTAATAAATTATTTGAACAAGGTGATAACAGATTTGAAATATTTAATAAAATTTAAATACCAGTAGTATTAATAAAAGATAATATTAATACTATTTTGACACTGTTATTTGATTTTAATATTAATTATAGATACTTTGATTATTGATTTATTAAAACATAAAGTTAATGAAGTCCCAGTAGATTATAAATATTTTAAAGAGCATGAATTAGCATAGAATTTCATAAAAAATTTGATGAGTGATAGAAGTAACTTGAATAATCTGAATTTTGTAGCTTTTACTATATCTTTGGATATGGAATCACAGATTCATTTTATTAATAAAAATAGAGATAGTACTGATGATTTACTCAGGCTCGTTAAAGTAAGTGGGCCAAGTGGGAAGAATATTAAGATAGATGGATAGATATTGGTAAAAGTATTCTTCTTGTCCTTATATAGGAAATCTTTAATATTACAAATAAACTCTTTCTGTAAAATCTTGAACTTATCATTATAATTTATAGAATTAAAGTCAACGCATCTAATAATGAAAGTGAACTGAAGTATTTTATAGACTTGTCAAGAACGTTTTTTGGTATATTCCTAGCAAACGACCCGTTCAACGATCGGGATGAGTTATACGTAATTCGATTCGTCTAATTCAGTATATTATTTCATTAGTATATGCATTTCATTATCTGCGGAAATTCGGTATTTTTACAAAGTAACTAAGTATTTTAAATATATTCTGACAGGTTCACAGGTGGAAACAAGTGACTGTCGTTACCTGTGTTCAAAATGCCAGCTAGTCAAATGCTAATTTGTTAACAATAACATTTATTGAATGAAATTTCTGCTATTTCTGCAAATATCTCATTGAATAAATCACCATCTTTCTATTATATATACATTTACTAAATACATAATGGCTCAGGTATCCAATGAAGTTACTCTTATTGAAAATATAAAATATTGATAGTATTATATGTTAGAAAAAAGTGGTTTCTTCAATTTAATTCATGTAAGCATCAGTAATGAGATCTTGAAAATTGACGCTGTGATTAATTTTCAAATGGCCTCTGTGCCATTATTTCTACAACAAAATGTTGATTCATCAGTCTCTATCTACTCTACCCTTCCACAATTGCTGCGCAGTATTTTTATTTAATGTTAGTTATATAATATCACGACATTGCTCATAATTATATGTTAGCATATATGGTAATTTTAAAACAATATCTGTAACTGAGTTTGTTTTTAGAAAACCACGTTCTTTGCTTTTCAAATATCTTTATATAATGCAATGGCTTTTAAAAAATAAGGGTATAAACATCTCACCGTAAACCGTAAATAGTTTACATTTTAAAGATCCAGAAACAGGCGCTCATACGAATAAAACAGAAACTACGTGGAAGCATAGTAAACACTTTTTGCCTGAATATTGTCGGTTAGTATTTGCAGTTCCACACGTTTTTTAATATGTTTTTCTAACATATAATACAAAATAATAAATATTATATTTTCTATTTTCAGCAAAAAAGATAATTTCATTGGGTACTTAAGCCATTACGTGTTTTATAAACCTTCCAAGCAAGGAAAGGATGATTTATTTAATCAGTTCTTAAAAGAAATTTCAGAAATTTCATTTGATGATGATCGATTCTGTAAAAAATCAAAATATACCAGACTTAGATGATAATGAAATTTAATAATAAAAACAAGTTAAACCAACGTACTGCGTACAATAGTAATTTACTATATATTGTAAACACTGTCAGCGACGGGGAGACATTTTTTACTGTTGCTGCATGTACTGTCTACATACCTGGTTTTAATACTGTCCACCTGACCGACTCGTGGAAGTTCTATGCCTAAAAAAATGATTTTTATGCATCATACAAATTCTTCTACAAATTCCCATTTGACAATGTAGAATAGATCCAATTAGATAAATTATTTATAATTTTTAAAATGAACATAGCAACGATGGTCACTAGTTTCTATCTGTGAACCTGTCAAAAAATCTACTTGACCTTACTTTTTTACTGTAACTTTTTATAATAACTGTTAAAATACTGTTTATATTATTTATTATAATGAATCTTGTTACAAAACAAACACACTTATTTTCCATTGTGAAAAGAAAACTTAAAAACTAAAAGAACATTCCTCTACATGTGCTTCTTTCACACACACACACACACACACACACACCACACACCACACACCACACACCACACCACACCACACTACCCCTCTTATCTGAAACGGTAAACTCCTAAACACTAAAGAAACTAACGAATTTTAAGTCATATTTCTAACACGCCTTCTTGACTTAAAATTTATCAAAACAACAACAAAAATTTTGCCTTTCCTAACGATTTAGTCAGTACATCTGCAATTTGATCGTCCGTAGTCACACTTATTAGTCCCTTTTTTCATAATCATAAACAAAATGATAACTTATATCTATATGCTTGGAATTTTTTGAAAATTTTCCATTTTTTGATAAGGCTATCGCTCCAATATTGTCTTCATATATTTTTACTGGATTGTCATTCTTCACGTCAAAAACAGATAAAATGCCCTTAATTGGAATGATTTCTTCTACACAATCAGCAAGAGCGTAGTATTCAGCATGCGTTGAGGCTCTGGAGACAATTTTTTGTTTTTGCGATTTCCATAGTACTACATTTCCAAAAACTCGTATGATTATCCCTGTAGTCGATTTTCTGTCCGTAGTGTCTGCAGCCCAATCAGCGTCAACAAATGCATCCATTATTTCCTGAGTAGTTGAGTTATAAACAAGATTTATGGAACGAGTGTGATACAAGTATTTTAGAACACGTGTGCTGTCATAGCTATTTTGGAATCGACTTAGGTAATTGACCGCAAATGAAATGTCTGGGCGAGTACCATTTGCAATATACAATAATGCTCCAATTAAATTCCTATATTTCAGTTCTTCATCCACTATATCAGCAGGTTCAATTTTTCGATTCATTTCCATAGGTGTATCGAACCTTTTACTATTTATTATTCCGTACTTATGACTAAGATTTTCAATATATTTTTCTTGATTCAAGTATATTTCCTCTTTACTTTGGTTACGTTGTACTTCAATTCCCAAGTATTGCTTTATTTGTCCCAAGTCTTTCATGCGAAATCGTTTATTAAGCATGATCTTAACTTCATCTATAGCCATTTCATTTATACCACTGATTAATATATCATCCACATATAAAATAATATATATTTTTGTGTCGTTTATCTCTCCAGTATACAGACAGTAATCATAATCAGATCTTTTAAAATGCAAGCTTATCATGTAATTATGAAAACAATCATACCAGTCACGTGGACTTTCTCTCAATCCATAAAGCGCCTTCTTAAGTAAACAAACCTTATCTGACTGTATATTACTACCATCAGGAGGGTAGATGTAAACTTCAGACTTGATATTTCCGTTTAAAAAAGCTGTTTGAACATCCATTTGTTCTATTTTTAAATTTTTAACACATGCAATTGACAGCAACACCTTTAGCGTGCTCATTCTTGCAACCGGTGAATAAACTTCTTCATCGCTTTGGTACAACTGTTGGAAATGCGACTTTGGCGACAATGCGCGCTTTGCATACTCCATCTGTCTTAATTCTATATATCCACTTTACTTCAATTATTTTCTTATTTATTGGAACGTTGACCAAATCCCATGTGTCGTTTTCTTTTAAACCATCAAGTTCTTGTTTCATAGCCGCTTTCCATTTTCTTGACTCTTCGCAGTTCAATGGTTCTTGGTAGTTTTCAGGTATCAAAGCATTGCAATAGTTTGTATATACGACATGATCATCAAATTTCACAACATTTCACACATTATGTTACGCTTGGGGCGTGTATCTTATTTAACTTCCTCAGTTTTGCTGCATTGATCATCGTCAGTTTTATTTTCTTTTATTTTCAAAACTCTTTCTTCTTCTTCTTCTTCTTCTTCTTCTTCTTCTTCTTCTTCTTCTTCTTTTGGCGTTTCCCCTTTGTTTAAATATGTTAAAAAATTATTTAAAATCGCGTTAGTCTGAAAATATTAAATTCTCGGCTGCGATTCCCGTATCCGTTTGTGTACGTGACACTGCGGAAGGTTAAGCGTTCGTCAGGTTCATTGAACGTTCGGACGATTTAAAACCGCGGCCGTTTACGTGTTTTTGTACGCCGACCTCACGCGAAGATTCGCTTCGCACCGGTTTAAACGGTATCGTGACGTCAGCGTCGAGAGAGAGAACCGTATAATATATTGAAAAGAGATCGACAGCTGAATTCGGCAGCGCCGCGTCACGACGACAAGGCGCGACCGAGTCTTCGTCTGTCGATCCGCGACGATATTCGTAATTATTCACGAGCCGACTGCCAACGGGAGCGGATCCCAGAAGATCTCGCTCCTCAAGTACGAACTCACATAATATTTGGACTTGTTTAACAAAGAATTCTCTCCGTTGCTGCGGTTAGAGTTTCCCAGAACAATCTACCTGCGAGAAAAGGGAGGTCGTCATACACGCTGCGCGTGGCGCGACCGCCTTCGCTAGGAAGGATTGTACGTTGCAGTCGTTGCCGCGACCGCGACGTAAGGGACTCAGGGTGCACCCACCCAGAATCCCTTTAAAGCTATACGGCTTTGGAGCCTCCCAAAGGTCATACCGTTGAATCGGTACCGCCTCGTGGAGTGCTCTTCGTGCAAAGGTCGCCAAAAAACCCTCTCCAAAAACCCGTCGGTGTACGAGTCGACCGTACACCCTACGGAGGAGTTCGGGTTCAAGGTCGCCTCACCTTCCGTCACGCCGCCTACCAAATACGGTCCCCGTGCAACACGGTCGCCGGGTAGGCTTTATAGTGCGGTTGGACCCGCGAGGGATTTTTTGCAAAGGACACTTTACTGTCACGGTCCCCGGTAGAAACGGTCGCCGTGCAGTAATTTTACAGTGTCGCAGGAAATCTCCTCGCACGACGTTCCTACGTCACCCGCACGGAGAGCGTGCTCACGGGATCCACCCATTTGGAGCTTTACGACCTCCATTTGGTGACCCGTCCGTGGCTAAGTCGCCCCCGACAGATACGAGTGAATTCTCTTCTGTTCAGGGCAAAAGTATCGCTGATAATTTCAATAAATAATTATCAGCGTACAAGTACAAATTTACAGTCCACTGATTCACGTTAAACGACAGCTGATTCCCCCCTCCCTGCGCACCGCTGGTCGCTAGGAGAGCGAGGCGAGCAGCTGACGAGCGTGTTTACGATACGTGTACGCACGTATTTAATCTGAACAAACCTTTGTTACAGCAACCAAGGTCCATCCCAACCGGGGCAATGCCGGTGAAGCCACACCCCTGGCTGGATTAAACAATAATTCTTTTTTTTTTGTAATTTATATTTTTTATTTTTTTCATTTTTTTTGTTAAATTTAAATAAACGGCTTGTCGCTTCGCGACAAGTGAAAATTACAAAATAAAAACTTATCAAGCACTCTCCCTAGTATTTCCCTCGTCCGGACCCCGGTTAGAACCCTTAGTTTCTAACAAACGGTCCTTCGAGCCGGATTGAGGTTGAAAGAAAAGGAAAGAGTTGCAGTACGTTCACGTAAGTCGCTGCTTACGGGACCACTTAATTTCGAGTAGATTGTAAAATCCTCGAATTAGAGATCACCATGTCTGTCGCCAAGGATGAAGGTCGAAGCGAGTTCGAAGGCGATCTCGACGACCTGATCACCCGGTTCGACATGATGTCAAGGTCGATCTCTTACTTAAAGAAACGTGGCCGAGCTCAGTTCACTGAGGAGCTCCTCAGGACAAAGCTCGCCACCGTATCCGAACAATACAAGGAAGCTATTGAGCAGTACTTGTCGATTCGGAGAAAATATGCCCCTGCGAAACGCAACACGTGCGACTTCCTCGCAAAAGGTGGCGTAGAGAATAAGGAGACGAATATATGGAATTCCAGGCGTACGTTACCACGGAGCTGACCAGACTGGCCGCTGAATCAAAAGCGGCACCCACGTCAGTCAGCCCCCATGATGTCGCTATCGAACTTCCAAAACAACGGCTCCCCAAGTTCGGAGGTGACCCACGTAAATGGAGACATTTCGCGGATCTGTTCACCTCCGGCATAATAAATAATCCGAGGCTTGCAGATGTGCATCGATTGCAATATCTGAACGCCTGTCTGGAGGATAAAGCGTTGGCAGCGATCGCGCACCTCGAAGTTACCGATGAGAATTTCGAAGTGGCGTGGAAAACCCTGAAAGAACAATTCGGGTTACCACGTATCGTGACCGCCAAATTGCTTAATCAACTGACCAAACTGAAAACGATTAAAAGAGATGATCTCGATAGCCTAAATCAGGTCGTCGTCGTTTTCAAACAGGCCCTTGCGGCATTCGAAAAACAGGGTACGATTTTACAGCAGCGAAACTGGCTGCTTGCCCATACTATTCGAAGCCATTTAGAAGGGCCTCTGAAAGCTGAGTGGGAAAGGTCGCAGCGTCTCACCCCGGACTATCCCTCGCATGTCGAGCTGATAGAGTTCCTGGAGGGGCATGCAAGGGCTCTAACTATGTTAGATGAAGGTCCGAGCAAGCCTGCGACCGAACACCCACCGAAACATAAAGTACGGAGTCACAACTCCGTTCTAGAAAGTCCAGCTGAGAAAACAGTGACTTGCGGATTTTGTGGCCTTGAGCACAGAATGACCAAATGTGGTGCATTCAGAAACTTGACGCCGAACCGCCGCTATCAGTTTATAAAAGATAGCCAGCGGTGCATTCTCTGCTTGTCACCTCAGCATGGAAACGCGCGTTGTCCATCCGAGGAGGGGTGCCCGAAGTGCAAGGGCAGACATCATGCTCTGCTGCATTTTGAGACCTTTCGGAGCGAAACCGAAAGTCGCAAACCTGCGACAACGGTTTCGTCGGACAAACGCCCGAAAAAGCGTTATACGGCTCCACCGAGCCGGCCGCAACCTGCCGAACGAGCAGCTCGTACCACGACGTCACAGGCAACGACGTCACATTGTACCGCGCTCGGTGCAGACGTACCGAAGGCTGTGTTGTTAGCCACGGCGAGCGTGCGTGTGTACGGAGAGAACGGTGCGTCGCGAATCGCGCGCGCACTGATCGATCAGGGTTCCGAGTCGTCCTTCATCTCCGCGAATTTGACAAATGACCTCAAATTCTCGCGGAGGAAATCTCCAGCCACAGTGACGGGCTTGGGGGGCGGCCGAACCCAACAGATTAAATACAGCGTACAGATGCATTTGGGAACGGTACAAGATACCGCGCCGATAGTCGAGACGAGAGCGTACATCGTACACAAAATTACGAGCTACGCCTCGCCCTTGGCCGGTGCACTCAAATGCGACGCGCTGCGGGATCTGCCGCTTGCAGATCCAAATCCAGCTTCCGGTCAACCGATTGAAGTGTTGATCGGTGCGGACCTGTACGCGCAAATTATTCGACCGGGTTTCCGTCGAATAAGCAGTACAGGTCCAATCGCCCAAGAAACTGCATTTGGCTGGATTCTTTCCGGCCCAATAAATGCTAAGGGCAGTAAAAACAAAACTTTGCGGACGTTGCACTGTAACGTCCTCGAATCGCTGGACACGGCGATTCGCAAGTTTTGGGAAATCGAAGAACTCCCTTCGACCTCGGTACACACCAAGGCGGAGGAGGAGTGTGAAACGCACTTCCAAAAAACCGTCGCTCGAGATGCGACAGGACGGTTTGTCGTCCGATTGCCTTTTTCTTACCCGAGACCGGACGAAGCGTTAGGAAACTCCTATCGAATCGCTCTCTCCGCCCTTGGGAGGTTGAGGAAAAAATTGGACACCGACCAGACCCTCGTAAGAGAATATACGACGTTTCTCGAGGAATATGAGGAGCTGGGTCATATGACTCGCATAGAGCCTATTGACGAGACCAGACTCTATATTCCGCATCGAGCGGTCATACGCACCGAGAGTGCAACGACTAAATTAAGAGTCGTATTTAACGCGACAAGCCGAACTACCGGCGGTCGTTCATTAAATGACATCCTACACGTAGGTCCAAAATTACAGAACGACATCACGTCAGTCTTGACCCGATGGCGTCTGTATGAATACGTGTTGGTGGCTGACATTGAGAAAATGTTCCGACAGATTCTCGTCGCCCCGCAGGATCGTCGTTTTCAATGCATCCTATGGCGCACACCCGAAAACGAACAGCTCAATGCGTTCGAATTAAATACCGTAACGTACGGTACGGCGTGTGCACCATACCTGTCGATGCGAACCCTCCTTGAGTTAAAAAATCAGGACGGGCACAGGTACCCCCTTGCCGCCCCGATACTCGAGCAGGACATTTATGTAGACGACGTTTTTATGGGAGCACCCGATACGTCTTTGTTGGAGAAAATTCGTAACCAAGTTTGCGAGCTCCTACAAAGAGGTGGGTTTAAGCTGCGAAAATGGGCAGGAAATTCGCCATTGTTATTGCGAAATATCCCCCAAAGCGCTCACTCCCACGCCGTCGACCTTACCTTGTTCGATGACAGCGAATTAAAGGTATTAGGTTTACGCTGGATACCGTCCGGCGATTATTTTTATTTCAATCTGCAACGGTTTCAGCCGTCTGCCTTGCCGATGACAAAACGGAATTTGTTTTCGGAGATTGCTAAGTTGTTCGATCCGCTCGGCTGGTTATCACCAGTCGTGATTCGCGCAAAGATTCTGATGCAATCCCAATGGCTGGAAAAAATCCAGTGGGATGATCAAATCTCAGCGAATACGCTCAATACGTGGAATACGTTTTGCGTGGATTGGAGCAGCTTAAATAAGCTAAAAATCCCCAGATGGATTAATTATGGAGCCGACACAATTTCCGTGGAAATTCATGGATTTTGTGACGCTTCGCTCGCAGCCTACTCAGCGGTCACTTACTTACGAGTGACCACAATGAGCAATGTCACCTCCTCGACATTGATAATGGCAAAAACGCGAGTGGCTCCAATTAAAACGCAGTCAATTCCTGTACTGGAATTGAACGGCGCTGTGCTGCTCGCCGAGCTTATTGTGCACGTGGAGAAGTCACTTTCATTGAAGGTCGACAGAATAATCTGCTGGACAGATTCCACGATCGCATTGGCATGGTTGAGAAAGCACGCCTCCACATGGAAGGTTTTAATCGCCAACCGTGTGTCAAAGGTCCAAACGTTACTTCCAAAGGCTGAATGGAGGCACGTTCCCACCCGCTTCAATCCCGCGGATCTGAATTCGCGCGGAGTGGAAGCTGCGGAACTCCTTCAATCTAAGCTGTGGATTTCAGGACCAAGTTGGCTAACGGAATCGAAAGATTGTTGGCCGAAAACGCCTTCGTCCATCGAGACCGAAGAAGGGAAGCGCAAAGTGCACGCCCACGTAGCAATTCCGGAGAAAGAATGGGAATTTGTATTTCGATTCTCGACCTGGAATAAGCTACTTCGCGTAACCGCATACTGTCTCCGACTGAGGGGACCGATGCAAGGTGAGCGAAGGTCGTATGATGCGACGATCGTTGACGCGTCTGAGATGCAGCTCGCAAGCGAGAGAATTGTCCGCTACATCCAGCGCACGCATTTTGCAAAGGAATACCGGTGTTTGAAAAACCACCGAAAAATCCCAGCAAAATCAACATTAAAAAGTCTGAACCCTTTTCTCGATGACAAAGACGTCTTGAGAGTCGGAGGCAGACTGGAAAATACAACACTGTCATGGGAAACCAAGCACCCCATAATTTTGCCGAAACATCACGTTTCCACGATGATAATTCGGCAGTGCCACATTGACACGTTGCACGGGGGATTGCAGTTGACCATGTACACAGTAAGACAAAGATTTTGGATTCTCGGCTGTCGAAATGCAGCGCGAACGGTAATCCACGGATGCATGCGATGCGTTAGATGGAGGGCAAAAACCTCCACGCAAATCATGCAGGATTTAATACCTGAGCGTTGCCGCGAGGCGAGAGCATTTTCGAACTGTGGAGTGGATTATGCGGGACCTTTTCGTGTCCGCGACTCCGCCGGTCGAGGAAAAACCGCCCACAAAGCGTACATAGCAGTTTTTGTCTGTTACGCGACACGGGCCATCCACATCGAACTCGTCCACGATTATACGACGAGTGCCTTTTTGGCAGCATTAGATCGATTCATTGCACGAAGGGGAGTTCCGTCCTGCATTTTCAGTGACAATGGAACGAACTTTGTCGGGGCAGATCGAGAATTACGTGAAAATTTCGAAGCAGTGTACAACACGCAAGAAATGCGTAATAAATGCAGTCAAAAAGGAATTAGATGGAAATTTAACCCACCGAGTGCACCGCACTTCGGTGGCATGCAAGAGGCCGGTGTGAAATCAGTGAAATTTCACCTGAAGCGGACTCTGGGTGAACTCACTCCCACAAGCGAAGAGTTGCAAACATTGCTTTGTAAAATCGAAGCGAGTTTAAACTCGCGACCGATTGCCGCTTTGAGTGATAGCCCGGACGATTACGCGCCGCTCACACCGGGGCATTTCTTAGTCGGAAGTCCGCTGAACGCGCTTCCGACACAATCAGTGGAAAATGAAAAACTCTCCCGTTTGACACGATGGAGGGCGATTCAAAAATTCCACGAACAAATCTGGAGGCATTGGACACGTGATTATCTCACGCACCTCCAGAATCGTTATAAGTGGCGTACAGCCCAAAAAACATTAAAACTAAACGACTTAGTTTTAGTGCAAAATCCTCTCCTCCCCCCGAATCAATGGGAAATGGGACGAGTAGAGGAGGTATTCACCGGCAGGGATGGAAATGCACGTGTTGTTAAAATACGCACGGAAAAATCCATTTTTACGCGACCTATTACGCGGTTGTGTAAGCTGCCTGTGGAAGAAACCGAGTCGGCAACGGTTAGCGACGCCGACGAGGTCACATAAAAACCATAACATCCAACGGCCGATAGTGATCGAAAGGTGAGAAACGACCGTTTCTAGAAATAAACGGTGTTGATTCTCACCTGACCGTTGTCACTAAAAGTTCAAACGGATTAGTGGGGGTTACGAATCCACCAATCTGAGTTGGATTATTGGTAGGGCGTAACGAGTAATCCGAGCGCCCCCGAATCGTAACGGAATTCGCGGAATCGAAAACCGCTCAGTTCCTAAACGACAGCAATGAGCGACGCAAGCTTTGAAGTCAGTTCGGTCGCCGATAGCCGGGAGGAAGAGCTTTCGATCTCGGGCGACCCCGAGATCGACGAAAGGTTCGGACGCATACTTCAGCTGGGTGAAGCTTCTAGATCGGGGGGCTCCACCCAGGTACCCGAACCAGCGGCGGAGCCCGAAATCACACTGTGTTTCGGTAGAGAGACGTTCAAGATCCCGGCACGGATCCCGTTGACCTCCCGAAAATACCACTGCCGGTTTCCCGGAGGGCAGTATGTGATACGATGGGGCCCGGAGGGACAACTCCGGTCCTGTAACTGGAAGGCAGACAAGCCCGCGGACCCCATCCCACCACCCGCGCCGACCACGGCCACGGCCGCCTCCGCGGAGGGAGTCCCGCAGCCGAAAAAGCGGAAACGGAGGAAACCGGCGAAACCCGCCCCGGCCACCCCTGGACCGTCCACCAGCGGCCTGCAGCCGCAGCCCCCAGCGGCCCCGGCCAAGAAAAAAAGAAGGACCTGGCAGCCGGCGTTCGGTCAGATCGCCATGGCGAAAGCCATGGCGGACCAGATGCTGACCACGTCCATGAGGTTCCTTCAACAGGCTGCAGCTGGTCAACAGTAAGTACTTTTGATTTTTTACAATTAAAAGTGCGCGAGTTCTCTCTCTCCGCGTAAAAAAGTGACCGTACGAGACTACCGCGTTCTCCGGGTATTGCACAATTCGTGCAAGGGGGGCGGTATGTTTAAATATGTTAAAAAATTATTTAAAATCGCGTTAGTCTGAAAATATTAAATTCTCGGCTGCGATTCCCGTATCCGTTTGTGTACGTGACACTGCGGAAGGTTAAGCGTTCGTCAGGTTCATTGAACGTTCGGACGATTTAAAACCGCGGCCGTTTACGTGTTTTTGTACGCCGACCTCACGCGAAGATTCGCTTCGCACCGGTTTAAACGGTATCGTGACGTCAGCGTCGAGAGAGAGAACCGTATAATATATTGAAAAGAGATCGACAGCTGAATTCGGCAGCGCCGCGTCACGACGACAAGGCGCGACCGAGTCTTCGTCTGTCGATCCGCGACGATATTCGTAATTATTCACGAGCCGACTGCCAACGGGAGCGGATCCCAGAAGATCTCGCTCCTCAAGTACGAACTCACATAATATTTGGACTTGTTTAACAAAGAATTCTCTCCGTTGCTGCGGTTAGAGTTTCCCAGAACAATCTACCTGCGAGAAAAGGGAGGTCGTCATACACGCTGCGCGTGGCGCGACCGCCTTCGCTAGGAAGGATTGTACGTTGCAGTCGTTGCCGCGACCGCGACGTAAGGGACTCAGGGTGCACCCACCCAGAATCCCTTTAAAGCTATACGGCTTTGGAGCCTCCCAAAGGTCATACCGTTGAATCGGTACCGCCTCGTGGAGTGCTCTTCGTGCAAAGGTCGCCAAAAAACCCTCTCCAAAAACCCGTCGGTGTACGAGTCGACCGTACACCCTACGGAGGAGTTCGGGTTCAAGGTCGCCTCACCTTCCGTCACGCCGCCTACCAAATACGGTCCCCGTGCAACACGGTCGCCGGGTAGGCTTTATAGTGCGGTTGGACCCGCGAGGGATTTTTTGCAAAGGACACTTTACTGTCACGGTCCCCGGTAGAAACGGTCGCCGTGCAGTAATTTTACAGTGTCGCAGGAAATCTCCTCGCACGACGTTCCTACGTCACCCGCACGGAGAGCGTGCTCACGGGATCCACCCATTTGGAGCTTTACGACCTCCATTTGGTGACCCGTCCGTGGCTAAGTCGCCCCCGACAGATACGAGTGAATTCTCTTCTGTTCAGGGCAAAAGTATCGCTGATAATTTCAATAAATAATTATCAGCGTACAAGTACAAATTTACAGTCCACTGATTCACGTTAAACGACAGCTGATTCCCCCCTCCCTGCGCACCGCTGGTCGCTAGGAGAGCGAGGCGAGCAGCTGACGAGCGTGTTTACGATACGTGTACGCACGTATTTAATCTGAACAAACCTTTGTTACAGCAACCAAGGTCCATCCCAACCGGGGCAACGCCGGTGAAGCCACACCCCTGGCTGGATTAAACAATAATTCTTTTTTTTTTGTAATTTATATTTTTTATTTTTTTCATTTTTTTTGTTAAATTTAAATAAACGGCTTGTCGCTTCGCGACAAGTGAAAATTACAAAATAAAAACTTATCAAGCACTCTCCCTAGTATTTCCCTCGTCCGGACCCCGGTTAGAACCCTTAGTTTCTAACACCCTTCGTATTTTTCTTCGTTATCAGTATTTCTATAAATGGTATATCTTGCACGTGACGACTTACAACTATTTTGTCATTAACCAATATCTGTATACCCTATTAATATTAATTCCTTTTTCGGCCTTTGGATTTAGCTTTGAATATCTGCATGCCTCGGGAATTCGTACAAAAGCAGTGCTTCCATATAAGTGTAAGTTTGAAACATCAGCCCTTTTATTAAAAAATATTTCATATGGTGTTTTTCTTATTCTTGTGTTTGCTAATAGGCGATTTCCAATGTAGGCAGCCGTGTAAATACATTCTGGCCAATAAAACTTGTCGACATTTGCCTCTGACAGCAAGCAGCGTGCACGATCCATTATCGTTCTGTTGTGCCTTTCGGCGACTCCGTTCAATTCGTGTGTGTATGCTGGTCCTGGTTTCAAATAAATACCTTCTCGTTTCGCTAATTCATCAAAGTTTTTGTTAAGATATGATTCTCTTCCATTGTCACATCGAATTTCTTTAATACTTTTTCCAGTTTGATTTTTTACTAATTTCCTAATATACCTAATGAAGCAATAAAAAACATCACTTTTTTGTTTTATGCAATACACAACAGCAATTTTACTGAAATCATCTATAAAAGACACAAAGTATTTCTCACCATTATGACCTGTCTGAGTTATTGGACCATGAACATCTGTATGGACTATTTGTAACAAATCATTTGCTCTTGTACGTTTGTTTTTAAATTTCAAATTTGTCATTTTATTCTCCGGACAAACTTCGCATTTTATAAATTCGTTTTCGAGTTTCACCGGTGTTCCATTTAGCAGCTGAGCTTCACACAAATATTTTAAATCTCTAAAATTTGTGTGACAAAGTATATATCTATGCCATTTTTCTATATTTGAAATTCCCATTGAACTAGTGTACGTACTTGTTTTCTTATTCTCAAGTCTGGCAACTTCTCCATTTAATTCAAAGAGTTTATTTCTTTTAACAGCAATAGCAATGAGTTTTTCTTTCGAATTACAAATTTTATTGTAATTCATTGTCTTTCTCAAACATTATTTTTAATTGTTTTGATTTACAAATACAAGAGACACTTAGTAAGTTTTGTTTCATTTCTGGTACATAGTATATACATTTTTAATCTTTATTTCCTCCGACTTATCATTAATGTTAATCATTACATTACCAATTTTTCCAGATATTAGTTTAAAACCATCACCAACTTTAATATCAACCGGGTTTTGTAGATTTTTGGATTCATAAAAGTACTCATCTGTGTTTATTATGTGATCTGAGCAACCACTATCTAGTAGCCATTTAATATTTCTACTTCTTCTATTTTGCTACTTTTCATTACTTCAACCTTGAATGAATTGTAATTTCTACTGTCATCTAGACTCGAATTTCCAGCCACTTTTCTATCGTGTCTATTTTGTATATGTTTGAAAAGGTTGCATTTTGTAATAATTATTAAAGTTTTCTGGGCAGTAACGTTGGATGTGCCCTGACTTATTACACTGACTTAACATACCGCTTCAGTAGTCGTTGCACTGCTATGCTGATTATCCTTTGAATTGAGATACTTGTTCTGATTGCGTTGTACGTGTCGAAACCTATGACCTCTAGGATTTTTAGTTAAATTTGAACTAAACGTGCGAGTGTAATTTCTGCTGTACTCAAAGTAGTAACTTTTACCGTTTCTCTTTTGATACTCTAACAGTAATTTAGATTTTACATACTCAACTGTTTTCTCCTTCGTTGGCAGTGCATCAATAATATCAACAATACGTGAGAAGTTAACGTTAATAACAGATAATTCAATTTATCCTCTTCATTCACAGTCTCACCAGTATTTTTGAGCCTATTTATATGCGTTTCAAATTCGTTAAAGAAGTCACTTGGATTTTCACCTTCTTTCATTTTTAATTCTAACAATCTTCTTTTACACAATAGCTTTACTGCACTGTTTTTAACTAGATAAATTTCGTCAAGCTTTGCAATCATATTTTTCGCAGTTGTTTCTGATATTATTAATTCTAACTGAGTGTTTGAAATACTGTTTACGATGTAACTTTTTGCTTTAATTTCCTTTTTTATTCCAATCTTCGACTCTTATTTCAGCCGGTCTTTCATCATGTAGAATAACCTCGTTACAGTCTTTCATTTCTAAAAATAAATTTAGCCTGAATTTCCAGTTCCATAAAATATTTGTAACATGAAATCGTCCTTTTTTTCACTTGCCATGCTTCAAACTTAGGTTATCTTCCTTTCACAACTAAATTTCTTTTCTTTACTGTTAACGAACAAACCACGGACCTCTGCTACCATGTTAAAATACTGTTTATATTATTTATTATAATGAATCTTGTTACAAAACAAACACACTTATTTTCCATTGTGAAAAGAAAACTTAAAAACTAAAAGAACATTTCTCGACGTGTGCTTCTTTCACACACACACACGCGCGCGCGCACACACTCCTAAACACTAAAGAAACTAACGAATTTTAAGTCATATTTCTAACAATAACAGTAACAGTTTATAAAAAAATAACGAATTTCCACAGATGCATAGAAATGCATATCAATAATGTACTGAATTAGGCGAATCGAATAATGTATAACTCACCCCGATCCGTGAACGGGCCTAGCGTTTGCTAGGAATATAATGTTCCATAACTTTTCAACAAAGTCTAAAATTTTTCCCAAGGGTTTCTGAATACCTATACACTGTATAGATATCCTGTTTCCTTCAACCGAACGACATGTGTCCCTAAAAAATATATTTATAAAGTAAGTCGGTCAAGTAGGAAGAATATTCAGATATTTAAGAATATGAATATATTGGTAAAAATATCCATTCCTCTTACCTTTATGTCCTGTGTATCGGATAATATAGATTTACATACTTTTACCGCTGAATTCGAAATTCTGAACTAAACATAGGTACAGGACTCGTAAAAACCGTTTTTTATTCTTTTTATAGTTTTATCTGTTTTCCAAAAAACAACCAATTAAATTAAGTTGCAAGAATGCAAAAGCGATAAAACTTACAGAGGCTTTAATAGAAAATTATAAAACAAAATGTTTACTTAAGACTTTACCTTTTGTAAAAACCGGCGATATTGACTGTGTGTGTGTGTAAATCGTCGTACGTTCGTGCCCGGTGCAGTAAAACACGTGCATCGATCTAGGTTACGTACGTTCCTCACGTGCCACTTTCTCAATCTATACTTTTACATAAAAATTACTTAGAAAATCACTCCTACTCCTCATTTGGACAGAATTTTTACTTTCATGATTTTAGCGAAAAGTCGTTTTCCTGCTCGGGGAACACATATGTACAGGGTGTTCGGCCACCCCTGGGAAAAATTTTAATGGGGGATTCTAGATGCCAAAATACGAAAATACAGACGAAAATCAAGAATACCAATTTGTTGATAGAGGCTACGTTGAAAAGTTATTAACAATTAAACTCAAAAATTTCAAATCGTTCTGGAAAAATTGTTATCGGTTGCGGGGGTCAATTGCAATCATTTTTGGTGAATACACATACCTCCGAAATCTTACCCACTTTCGAGATAAAAATTCGAGAATGTGTGAAATTTTTTCGATGGAAAGAAAAATTTCAAATCGTTTTGGAAAAATTGTTATCGGTTGCGGGGGTTACTTACAACCATTTTGGGTGAATCGTCATACCCCCCTAATCATGCGCATTTTCGAGAAAGAAATTCAGTACGGGCGGAACTTTAAACGTTAATAACTTTTTAATAAAGCCTCCATTAACAAATTGGTATTCTTGATTTTCGTCTTACTTTGGTCTCTAGAATCCCCTGGGAGAAATTGTAATGGGAGATTCTAGAGGTTAAAGTAGGATGAAAATCAAGAATACCAATTTGTTGATGGAGTAATACGATACTAAACAAGTTATTGACGTTTAAAGTTCCGCTCTTACTTTCGAATTTTTTTCTCGAAAATGCGCAGGATTTCGTATGTGGTATGTCTATTCACCGAAAATAATTGTAATTGACCCCCGAAACCGAAAGTAATTTTTTCAGAACGATTTGAAATTTTCTTTTTCTTTCGTCGAAAAATTTAGGCACTGTCTGTCGATTTTTCTTAAAAATTCCTTTCTGATTTTTATTCAGTTTGTAAAATAGTTGTTTAATAATACTCTTTGTGTAGGTACCCATGAGCTCTACTCGCGAAAAAAAACGTTTCATTGGAATATATTCACTATTCACTATATCAGTAGGAGTTGCGGGGGCTGTTTGAAAATTTGACCAGTTATATGGGATTTTTCTCACTTTACGGGGTCAAGGAACAACTTTTCCAACATCTCTACATATTCTCCATTAAAATATGCGTTGTGTTGCTATTTGAAACATTAAAATCGTTCAATCCGGCTGTCGACCAAAAAAAAAAAATGCTTGTAACTGACCCCTGCAACGAAAACTAATTCTTCCAAGACGATTCGAAATTCTTTTTTACTTGAATTTTTTTTGTCGAAACTGAGTAGGATTTCGGGGGTACGATTCTAACTGACCTCCGCGACCAAAAATAATTTTTTCAGAACGATTTGAAATTTTTTTATTTAATGTTATTAATAACTACGTTTTAACGAAACCTCAGTCGAAAAATTGATATTCTTAATTTTCGTCTTATTTTGGCTTCTAGAATCTCCCATTAAAATTTTTCCCAGGGGTGGCCAAACACCCTGTATATATTAAATCAATATTAATGAAATTACACCTTGACCGAATTCATTTCAATCCCCCCACACTAATACATATATTGTGTGTAGCCCATAAATGGTTGAGAATGGAGTCATCTTTCCTATACTGGTATTATTAGATGGTCGCAGGTCCTGCATAAATTTCAATTTACATAATTTTTGTTTTGAGTAAACTCATTTTACTTTTTTGTATATTACCTAATGCAACTCATATTTTCCAGCCATGCGATGTAGGAATATTTAGACGATTAAAAGTTGCATGGCGAAAGGTAGTACAGGAACATAGACAAAGTACGTAGGTAGACTAAACCCATTACGAAGGTGAATTTCGCACCAATATATATATCATACCATATATAAATTCCATGAAGAAGGAAATGCTTTTAAAGCTTGTGGTGGCCTATGACCGTTTAACTCAAATACAATTTACTAGACAAAACGTATTTCAGAAAGAAGAAAATAAATTAGAATTCATGTCGCCAGATGAAACTGACATCAATGACAGCAATATAGGTAGTTTTACATAGCATTCAAGAGCATATTCCAGATGATCTGAGAGGGGAACAATTTTCTTTTCTATATAGAAAATATTAAAATACAATCGGGACACAACTAAGACACAACACAAGACACAACTCGCAGAGAGAAAGCACTGCTGATGTTCAACGCAGTGCAGTTCATAGTAACAGTAAAACCAATACCAGTGTAGAAGACTAATTTAACAACGTTTCGCTAGAAGAAACTAATATATGATATACTGATCATTAATTAACTTTAATATTTCATGACAATGATGCTTTTACTTTTTTCTAATGGGAATTGTTTTGTTTCCGATGGTACTGAAATCAAACTACATTAATTCTACAACGTTACTTTACTTATTTTCTCGTAAAGACAAAGATTCTTCAGAATCTATTCTGGATAAACATTATCAACATTATCAAAAAATTGAAAAAACAACAAAGAAAAGAAAAGAAAAGAAAAGAAATATAGAAAGGTGTGTGCAATCAAAGTTACATCAAAGACATGGAAATAGACTCAGCTTGAAAAAATAGAAGCAATTGATAACCAGGAAAAAGAAAAACAAAGAATGAAAGAAGAACGATTAGAAAAGAAAAAAACAAGCCGAGAAATTAAAAGAAGAAAAGCTATTGAAAAAAGAAAGAAAAACAGAAAAATGAAAAGGAAAAGGAGAAAGAAAAGCAAGACGAAGAGAAGGAGAAATGTAAAACTCAAACTAAAAATAAAAATAAAGTTAAGAACGTGAAAAGAAAATAATAAATAATATTATTGTGTTGTTTTTACAGGGTGAATGTAGTAACTGAACCAGGTGGTTATGACTATGCAACATTTTTATTAGCATCTTTTTCAAACTCCACTTGGAACAACACTGTACGTATGTATGTATGGGATTATCAGGAACCGTGTTTGTTCGTTAATCGGCACACTCGTATTTATTTCGTTAAACACAGTCACACCTACTACGTACTTTTCTTCAATCTTTCTCTCTTCCGTGCTGTCTTTTCTCGCTTTCTGGGTTATTCACCCATCAGCTGTTCGGCCGTACGCTCGCCGCGTGTTGACGGCTTTTTCGGCGGTAACCGTCTTCGCTCGTGCAAGCTCGTGGACAGCGAACGATTCGCTGTTCGGCCAAAAATTCGTGCGCGATTTAATAATTTTCAACTGCACGGTTCCCTACATACAGGGTGTTCGGCCATCCATGGGAAAAATTTTAATGGGGGATTCTAGAGGTCAAAATAAGACGAAAATCAAGAATACCAATTTGTTGATGGAGGCACTGTTAAAAAGTTATTAATGTTTAAAGTTCCGCTCGTACTGAATTTTTTTCTCGAAAATGCGCAAGATTACGGGGGTATGTCTATACATAAAAAATGATTGTCATCGACCCCCGCAACTGAAAATAATTTTTCACAGAACGATTTGAAATCTTTCTTTTTCATCGAAAAATATAGGCACCCGATTAGATTTTCGGTAAGGAATTTTTTTCTCGAAAGTGCGTAGGATTTCGGGGGTATGTGTAATGACCAAAAATGATTGTAATTGACCCCTGTAACCGAAAATAATTTTTTTAGAACGATTTGAGAAATTGTTTTTCGCCGAAAAATATCAACACATACTCGAATATTTATCTCGAAACTGAGTAGGATTTCGAATATATGTCTATTCACTAAAAATGCTTGTAATTGACCGCCGCCGCCGAAAATAATTTTTCTGGAACGATTTGAAATTTTTGAATCAAATTGTTAATAACTTTTTAACGAAGCCTCCATCAACAAATTGGTATTCTTGATTTTCGTCTTAGTTTGGCCTCTAGAATATCCTATTAAAATGTTTCTCAGGGCTGGCCGAACACCCTCTATACTACTATGTTTACTAGATCCTGGGTTTTTTTCGGGTTTGAATCACGTAGTAATGTGGTACCACACAGAAACAGTCCATTAAACCCGGATTCGGACAGTATTTTGGAGAATAACACTGGTTAGGCTTGGGTTTCGTCTGGGTTATGTCCGCACCTGGCTCATGATTTTGCCATCTTCGCATACTTGTTGGCCAGATCCTGGGGTTTTTTCGTATTTGAATCACGTAGTAATGTGGTAATACACTGAAGCAGTCAATTAAACCTGGTTTCGATCAATATTTTAGAGGATAACACCGGTAAGGTCTGGGTTAGGTCTGGGTTATGCCCGCATCTGGCTCATGATTTTGCCTTCTTCGCCTACTTGTTGGCTAGATCCTGGGTTTTTTTCGTGATTGAATCACGTAGTAATGTGGTAACACACTGAAGCAGTCAATTAAACCTCGTTTCGCTCAGTATTTTAGAGGATAACACCGGTTAGGTCTGGCTTAGGTCCGGGATATGCCCGCATCTGGCTCATGATTTTGCCTTCTTCGCATACTTGTTGGCCAGATCCTGGGTTTTTTTCGTGTTTGAATCACGTAGTAATGTGGTAACACACTGAAGCAGTCAATTAAACCTGGTTTCGATCATTATTTTAGAGGATAACACCGGTTAGGTCTGGGTTAGGTCTGGGTTATGCCCGCATCTGGCTCATGATTTTGCCTTCTTCGCATACTTGTTGGCCAGATCCTGGATTTTTTTCGTGTTTGAATCACGTAGTAATGTGGTAACACACTGAAGCAGTCAATTACACCAGGTTTCGATCATTATTTTAGAGGATAACACCGGTTAGGTCTGGGTTAGGTCTGGGATATGCGCGCCTCTGGCTTATACTTTCGCCTTTTTCGCAAACTTTTTGGCCAGATCCTGGGTTTTTTCCGTGTTTGAATCACGTAGTAATGTGGTACCACACTGTGGTAGTCAATTAAACCTGGTTTCGATCAATATTTCAGAGGATAACACCGGTTAGGTCTGGGTTAGGTCCGGGAAATGCACGCATCTGGCTCATGATTTCGCCATTTTCGCAAACTGGTTGGCCAGATCCTGGGTTTTTTCCGTGTTTGAATCACGTAGTAATGTGGTAATACACTGAAGCAGTCAATTAAACCTGGTTTCGATCAATATTTTAGAGGATAATACCGGTTAGGTCTGGGTTAGGTCTGGGTTATGCCCGCATCTGGCTCACGATTTTGCCTTCTTCGCATACTTGTTGGCCAGGTCCCGGGTTTTTTTCGTGTTTGAATCACGTAGTAATGTGGTAACACACTGAAGCAGTCAATTAATCCAGGTTTCGATCATTATTTTAGAGGATAACACCGGTTAGGTCTGGGTTAGGTCTGGGAAATGCACGCATCTGGCTCATGATTTCGCCATTTTCGCAAACTTGTTGGCCAGATCCTGGGTTTTTTCCGTGTTTGAATCACGTAGTAATGTTGTACCACACTGAGGCAGAGAATTAAACCTGGATTCGGACAGTATTTTAGAGGATAACACCGGTTAGGTCTGGGTTCGGTCTGGGTTATGCCCGCATCTGTCTCGTGATTTTGCCTTCTTCGCATACTTGTTGGCCAGATCCCGGGTTTTTTTCGTGTTTGAATCACGTAGTAATGTGGTAACACACTGAAGCAGTCAATTAAACCAGGTTTCGATCATTATTTTAGAGGATAACACCGGTTAGGTCTGGGTTAGGTCTGGGATATGCGCGCATCTGGCTCATACTTTCGCCTTTTTCGCAAACTTTTTGGCCAGATCCTGGGTTTTTTCCGTGTTTGAATCACGTAGTAATGTGGTAATACACTGAAGCAGTCAATTAAACCTGGTTTCGATCAATATTTTAGAGGATAACACCGGTTAGGTCTGGGTTAGGTCTGGGATAAGCCCGAATCTGCCTCATGATTTTGCCTTCTTCGCATACTTGTTGGCCAGATCCTGGGTTTTTCCCATGTTTGAATCACGTAGTAATGTGGTAATACACTGAAGCAGTCAACTAAACCTGGTTTCGATCAATATTTTAGAGTATAACACCGGTTAGGTCTGGGTTAGGTCTGGGATATGCGCGCATCTGGCTTATACATTCGCCTTTTTCGCAAACTTGTTGCCAGATCCTGGGGGTTTCCCGTGTTTGAATCACTTAGTAATGTGATAATACACTGAAGCAGTCAATTAAACCTGGTTTCGATCAATATTTTAGAGGACAACACCGGTTAGGTCTGGGTTAAGTCTGGGTTATGCCCGCATCTGCCTCATGATTTTGCCTTCTTCGCATACTTGTTGGCCAGATCCTGGGTTTTTTTCGTGTTTGAATCACGTAGTAATGTGGTAACACACTGAAGCAGTCAATTAGACCAGGTTTCGATGAATATTTTAGAGGATAACACCGGTTAGGTCTGGGTTAGGTCTGGGATATGCGCGCATCTGGCTTATACTTTCGCCTTTTGCGCAAACTTGTTGGCCAGATCCTGGGTTTTTTCCGTGTTTGAATCACGTAGTAATGTTGTACCACACTGAGGCAGTCAATTAAACCTGGTTTCGATCAATATTTCAGAGGATAACACCGGTTAGGTCTGGGTTAGGTTTGGGTTATGCCCGCATCTGGCTCATGATTTTGCCTTCTTCGCATACTTGTTGGCCAGATCCTGGGTTTTTTTCGTGTTTGAATCACGCAGTAATGTGGTACCACACTGAAGCAGAAAATTAAAGCTGGTTTCGATCAATATTTTAGAGGATAACGCCGGTTAGGTCTGGGTTAGGTCTGGGTTATGCCCGCATCTGGATTATACTTTCGCCTTTTTCGCAAACTTGCTGACCAGATCCTGGGTATTTTCCGTGTTTGAATCACGTAGTAATGTTGTACCACACTGAGGCAGTCAATTAAACCTGGTTTCGATCAATATTTTAGAGGATAAAACCCGTTAGGTCTGGGTTAGGTCCGGGATATGCCCGAATCTGCCTCATGATTTTGCCTTCTTCGCATACTTGTTGGCCAGATCCTGGGTTTTTTTCGTGGTTGAATCACGTAGTAATGTGGTAACACACTGAAGCAGTCAATTAAACCAGGTTTCGATCAATATTTTAGAGGATAACACCGGTTAGGTCTGGGTTAGGTCTGGGATATGCGCGCATCTGGCTTATACTTTCGCCTTTTTCGCAAACTTGTTGGCCAGATCCTGGGTTTTTTCCGTGTTTGAATCACGTAGTAATGTTGTACCACACTGAGGCAGTCAATTAAACCTGGTTTCGATCAATATTTCAGAGGATAACACCGGTTAGGTCTGGGTTAGGTCCAGGAAATGCACGCATCTGGCTCATGATTTCGCCTTTTTCGCATACTTGTTGGTCAGATCCTGGGTTTTTTTCGTGTTTGAATCACGTAGTAATGTGGTAACACACGGAAGCAGTCAATTAAACCTGGTTTCGATCAATATTTTAGAGGATAACACCGGTTAGGTCTGGGTTAGGTCTGGGATATGCGCGCATCTGGCTTATACATTCGCCTTTTTCGCAAACTTGTTGCCAGATCCTGGGGGTTTCCCGTGTTTGAATCACGTAGTAATGTTGTACCACACTGAGGCAGTCAATTAAACCTGGTTTCGATCAATATTTCAGTGGATAACACCGGTTAGGTCTGGGTTAGGTCCAGGAAATGCACGCATCTGGCTCATGATTTCGCCTTTTTCGCATACTTGTTGGTCAGATCCTGGGTTTTTTTCGTGTTTGAATCACGTAGTAATGTGGTAACACAATCAAGCAGTCAATTAACCCTGGTTTCGATCAATATTTTAGAGGATAACACCGGTTAGGTCTGGGTTAGGCCTGGGTTATGCCCGCATCTGGCTCATGATTTTGCCTTCTTCGCATACTTGTTGGCCAGATCCTGGGTTTTTTTCGTGTTTGAATCACGTAGTAATGTGGTAACGCACGGAAGCAGTCAATTAAACCTGGTTTCGATCAATATTTTAGAGTATAACACCGGTTAGGTCTGGGTTAGGTCTGGGATATGCGCGCATCTGGCTTATACATTCGCCTTTTTCGCAAACTTGTTGCCAGATCCTGGGGGTTTCCCGTGTTTGAATCACTTAGTAATGTGATAATACACTGAAGCAGTCAATTAAACCTGGTTTCGATCAATATTTTAGAGGACAACACCGGTTAGGTCTGGGTTAAGTCTGGGTTATGCCCGCATCTGCCTCATGATTTTGCCTTCTTCGCAAACTTGTTGACCAGATCCTGGGTTTTTTCTGTGTTTAAATCACGTAGTAAGGTGGTACCACACTGAAGCAGTCGATTGAACCAGGTTTCGATCAATATTTTAGAGGATAACACCGGTTAGGTCTGGGTTAGGTCTGGGATATGCGCGCATCTGGCTTATACTTTCACCTTTTTCGCAAACTTGTTGGCCAGATCCTGGGTTTTTTCCGTGTTTGAATCACGTAGTAATGTTGTACCACACTGAGGCAGTCAATTAAACCTGGTTTCGATCAATATTTCGGAGGATAACAGCGGTTAGGTCTGGGTTAGGTCCGGGATATGCACGCATCTGGCTCATGATTTCGCCTTTTTCGCAAACATGTTGGCCAGATCCTGGGTTTTTTCCGTGTTTGAATCACGTAGTAATGTGGTAATTCACTGAAGCAGTCAATTAAACCTGGTTTCGATCAATATTTTAGAGGATAACACCGGTTAGGTCTGGGTTAGGTCTGGGATATGCGCGCGTCTGGCTTACAATTTCGCCATTTTCGCAAACTTGTTAGCCAGATCCTGGGTTTTTTCCGTGTTTGAATCACGTAGTAATGTGGTAATACACTGAAGCAGTCAATTAAACCTGGTTTCGATCAATATTTTAGAGGATAACACCGGTTAGGTCTGGGTTAGGTCTGGGTTATGCCCGCATCTGGCTCATGATTTTGCCTTCTTCGCATACTTGTTGGCCAGATCCTGGGTTTTTTTCGTGTTTGAATCACATAGTAATGTGGTAACACAATGAAGCAGTCAATTAACCCTGGTTTCGATCCATATTTTGGTGGATAACATCGGTTAGGTCTGGGTTAGGTCTGGGTTATGCCCGCATCTGGCTCATGATTTTGCCTTCTTCGCATACTTGTTGGCCAGATCCTGGGTTTTTTTCGTGTTTGAATCACGTAGTAATGTGGTAACACAATGAAGCAGTCAATTAACCCTGGTTTCGATCCATATTTTGGAGGATAACACCGGTTAGGTCTGGGTTAGGTCTGGGATATGCGCGCATCTGGCATATACTTTCGCCTTTATCGCAACTTGTTGGCCAGATCCTGGGTTTTTTCCGTGTTTGAATCACGTAGTAATGTGGTACCACACTGAGGCAGTCAATTAAACCTGGTTTCGATCAATATTTCAGAGGAAAACACCGGTTAGGTCTGGGTTAGGTCCGGGAAATGCACGCATCTGGCTCATGATTTCGCCCTTTCGCATACTTGTTGGCCAGATCCTTGGTTTTTTTCGTGTTTGAATCACGTAGTAATGTGGTAACACAATGAAGCAGTCAATTAACCCTGGTTTCGATCAATATTTTAGGGGATAACACCGGTTAGGTCTGGGTTAGGTCTGGGTTATGCCCGCATCTGCCTCATGATTTTGCCTTCTTCGCAAACTTGTTGACCAGATCCTGGGTTTTTTCCGTGTTTGAATCACGTAGTAATGTGGTAATTCACTGAAGCAGTCAATTAAACCTGGTTTCGATCAATATTTTAGAGGATAACACCGGTTAGGTCTGGGTTAGGTCCGGGAAATGCACGCATCTGGCTTATGATTTCGCCTTTTTCGCAAACTTGTTGACCAGATCCTGGGTTTTTTCTGTGTTTGAATCACGTAGTAATGTGGTACCACACTGAGGCAGTCAATTAAACCTGGTTTCGATCAATATTTTAGAGGATAACACCGGTTAGGTCTGGGTTAGGTCTGGGATATGCGCGCATCTGGCTTACACTTTCGCCATTTTCGCAAACTTGTTGGCCAGATCCTGGGTTTTTTCTGTGTTTGAATCACGTAGTAATGTGGTACCACACTGAGGCAGTCAATTAAACCTGGTTTCGATCAATATTTTAGAGGATAACACCGGTTAGGTCTGGGTTAGGTCTGGGATATGCGCGCATCTGGCTTAGACTTTCGCCTTTTTCGCAAACTTGTTGGCAAGCTCCTGGGTTTTTTCCGTGTTTGAAACACGTAGTAATGTGGTAATACACTGAAGCAGTCAATTAAACCTGGTTTCGATCAATATTTTAGAGGATAACACCGGTTAGGTCTGGGTTAGGTCCGGGAAATGCACGCATCTGGCTTATGATTTCGCCTTTTTCGCAAACTTGTTGACCAGATCCTGGGTTTTTTCTGTGTTTAAATCACGTAGTAATGTGGTACCACTCTGAGGCAGTCATTTAAACCTGCTTTCGATCAATATTTCACAGGATAACACCGGTTAGGTCTGGGTTAGGTCCGGGACATGCCCGCATCTGGCTCATGATTTTGCCTTCTACGCATACTTGTTGGCTAGATCCTGGGTTTTTTTCGGGTTTGAATCACGTGGTAATGTGGTGCGACACAGAAACAATCCATTAAACCTGGATTCGGACAGTATTTTAGAGGATAACACCGGTTAGGTCTGGGTTAGGTCTGGGATATGCGCGCGTCTGGCTTACAATTTCGCCATTTTCGCAAACTTGTTAGCCAGATCCTGGGTTTTTTCCGTGTTTGAATCACGTAGTAATGTTGTACCACACTGAGGCAGTCAATCAAACCTGGTTTCGATCAATATTTTAGAGGATAGCACCGGTTAGGTCTGGGTTAGGTCTGGGTTATGCCCGCATCTGGCTTATACTTTCGCCTTTTTCGCAAACTTGTTGGCTAGATCCTCGGTTTTTTTCGGGTTTGAATCACGTGGTAATGTGGTACGACACAGAAACAATCCATTAAACCTGGATTGGGACAGTATTTTAGAGGATAACACCGGTTAGGTCTGGGATATGCGCGCATCTGGCTTATACTTTCGCCTTTTTCGCAAACTTGTTGGCTAGATCCTGGGTTTTTTTCGGGTTTGAATAACGCAGTAATGTGGTACCACACTGAAGCAGTCAATTAAACCTGGTTTCGATCAATATTTTAGAGGATAACGCCGGTTAGGTCTGGGTTAGTTCTGGGTTATGCCCGCATCTGGCTTATACTTTCGCCTTTTTCGCAAACTTGCTGACCAGATCCAGGGTTTTATCCGTGTTTGAATCACGTAGTAATGTTGTACCACACTGAGGCCGTCAATTAAACCTGGTTTCGATCAATATTTCAGAGGATAACAGCGGTTAGGTCTGGGTTAGGTCCGGGAAATGCACGCATCTGGCTCATGATTTCGCCTTTTTCGCAAACATGTTGGCCAGATCCTGGGTTTTTTCCGTGTTTGAATCACGTAGTAATGTGGTACCACACCGAGGTAGTCAATTAAACCTGGTTTCGATCAATATTTTAGAGGATAACACCGGTTAGGTCTGGGTTAGGTCTGGGATATGCGCGCGTCTGGCTTACAATTTCGCCATTTTCGCAAACTTGTTAGCCAGATCCTGGGTTTTTTCCGTGTTTGAATCACGTAGTAATGTGGTAATACACTGAAGCAGTCAATTAAACCTGGTTTCGATCAATATTTTAGAGGATAACACCGGTTAGGTCTGGGTTAGGTCTGGGTTATGCCCGCATCTGGCTCATGATTTTGCCTTCTTCGCATACTTGTTGGCCAGATCCTGGGTTTTTTTCGTGTTTGAATCACATAGTAATGTGGTAACACAATGAAGCAGTCAATTAACCCTGGTTTCGATCCATATTTTGGTGGATAACATCGGTTAGGTCTGGGTTAGGTCTGGGTTATGCCCGCATCTGGCTCATGATTTTGCCTTCTTCGCATACTTGTTGGCCAGATCCTGGGTTTTTTTCGTGTTTGAATCACGTAGTAATGTGGTAACACAATGAAGCAGTCAATTAACCCTGGTTTCGATCCATATTTTGGAGGATAACACCGGTTAGGTCTGGGTTAGGTCTGGGATATGCGCGCATCTGGCATATACTTTCGCCTTTATCGCAACTTGTTGGCCAGATCCTGGGTTTTTTCCGTGTTTGAATCACGTAGTAATGTGGTACCACACTGAGGCAGTCAATTAAACCTGGTTTCGATCAATATTTCAGAGGAAAACACCGGTTAGGTCTGGGTTAGGTCCGGGAAATGCACGCATCTGGCTCATGATTTCGCCCTTTCGCATACTTGTTGGCCAGATCCTTGGTTTTTTTCGTGTTTGAATCACGTAGTAATGTGGTAACACAATGAAGCAGTCAATTAACCCTGGTTTCGATCAATATTTTAGGGGATAACACCGGTTAGGTCTGGGTTAGGTCTGGGTTATGCCCGCATCTGCCTCATGATTTTGCCTTCTTCGCAAACTTGTTGACCAGATCCTGGGTTTTTTCCGTGTTTGAATCACGTAGTAATGTGGTAATTCACTGAAGCAGTCAATTAAACCTGGTTTCGATCAATATTTTAGAGGATAACACCGGTTAGGTCTGGGTTAGGTCCGGGAAATGCACGCATCTGGCTTATGATTTCGCCTTTTTCGCAAACTTGTTGACCATATCCTGGGTTTTTTCTGTGTTTGAATCACGTAGTAATGTGGTACCACACTGAGGCAGTCAATTAAACCTGGTTTCGATCAATATTTTAGAGGATAACACCGGTTAGGTCTGGGTTAGGTCTGGGATATGCGCGCATCTGGCTTACACTTTCGCCATTTTCGCAAACTTGTTGGCCAGATCCTGGGTTTTTTCTGTGTTTGAATCACGTAGTAATGTGGTACCACACTGAGGCAGTCAATTAAACCTGGTTTCGATCAATATTTTAGAGGATAACACCGGTTAGGTCTGGGTTAGGTCTGGGATATGCGCGCATCTGGCTTAGACTTTCGCCTTTTTCGCAAACTTGTTGGCAAGCTCCTGGGTTTTTTCCGTGTTTGAAACACGTAGTAATGTGGTAATACACTGAAGCAGTCAATTAAACCTGGTTTCGATCAATATTTTAGAGGATAACACCGGTTAGGTCTGGGTTAGGTCCGGGAAATGCACGCACCTGGCTTATGATTTCGCCTTTTTCGCAAACTTGTTGACCAGATCCTGGGTTTTTTCTGTGTTTAAATCACGTAGTAATGTGGTACCACACTGAGGCAGTCAATTAAACCTGGTTTCGATCAATATTTTAGAGGATAACACCGGTTAGGTCTGGGTTAGGTCTGGGATATACGCGCATCTGGCTTACACTTTCGGCATTTTCGCAAACTTGTTGGCCAGATCCTGGGTTTTTTTCGTGTTTGACTCACGTAGTAATGTTGTACCACACTAAGGCAGTCAATTAAACCTGGTTTCGATCAATATTTCAGAGGATAACAGCGGTTAGGTCTGGGTTAGGTCCGGGATATGCCCGCATCTGCCTCATGATTTTGCCTTCTTCGCATACTTGTTGGCCAGATCCTGGGTTTTTTCCGTGTTTGAAACACGTAGTAATGTGGTACCACACTGAGGCAGTCATTTAAACCTGCTTTCGATCAATATTTCACAGGATAACACCGGTTAGGTCTGGGTTCGGTCCGGGACATGCCCGCATCTGGCTCATGATTTTGCCTTCTTCGCATAGTTGTTGGCCAGATCCTAGGTTTTTTTCGTGTTTGAATCACGTAGTAATGTGGTACCACACCGAGGTAGTCAATTAAACCTGGTTTCGATCAATATTTTAGAGGATAACACCGGTTAGGTCTGGGTTAGGTCTGGGATATGCGTGCGTCTGGCTTACAATTTCGCCATTTTCGCAAACTTGTTAGCCAGATCCTGGGTTTTTTCCGTGTTTGAATCACGTAGTAATGTTGTACCACACTGAGGCAGTCAATCAAACCTGGTTTCGATCAATATTTTAGAGGATAGCACCGGTTAGGTCTGGGTTAGGTCTGGGTTATGCCCGCATTTGGCTTATACTTTCGCCTTTATCGCAAACTTGTTGGCTAGATCCTGGGTTTTTTCCGTGTTTGAATCACGTAGTAATGTGGTACCACACTGAGGCAGTCAATTAAACCTGGTTTCGAACAATATTTCAGAGGATAACACCGGTTAGGTCTGGGTTAGGTCCGGGATATGCCCGCATCTGCCTCATGATTTTGCCTTCTTCGCATACTTGTTGGCCAGATCCTGGGTTTTTTCCGTGTTTGAAACACGTAGTAATGTGGTACCACACTGAGGCAGTCATTTAAACCTGCTTTCGATCAATATTTCACAGGATAACACCGGTTAGGTCTGGGTTAGGTCCGGGACATGCCCGCATCTGGCTCATGATTTTGCCTTCTTCGCATACTTGTTGGCTAGATCCTGGGTTTTTTTCGGGTTTGAATCACGTGGTAATGTGGTACGACACAGAAACAATCCATTAAACCTGGATTCGGACAGTATTTTAGAGGATAACACCGGTTAGGTCTGGGTTAGGTCTGGGATATGCGCGCGTCTGGCTTACAATTTCGCCATTTTCGCAAACTTGTTAGCCAGATCCTGGGTTTTTTCCGTGTTTGAATCACGTAGTAATGTTGTACCACACTGAGGCAGTCAATCAAACCTGGTTTCGATCAATATTTTAGAGGATAGCACCGGTTAGGTCTGGGTTAGGTCTGGGTTATGCCCGCATCTGGCTTATACTTTCGCCTTTTTCGCAAACTTGTTGGCTAGATCCTCGGTTTTTTTCGGGTTTGAATCACGTGGTAATGTGGTACGACACAGAAACAATCCATTAAACCTGGATTGGGACAGTATTTTAGAGGATAACACCGGTTAGGTCTGGGATATGCGCGCATCTGGCTTATACTTTCGCCTTTTTCGCAAACTTGTTGGCTAGATCCTGGGTTTTTTTCGGGTTTGAATAACGCAGTAATGTGGTACCACACTGAAGCAGTCAATTAAACCTGGTTTCGATCAATATTTTAGAGGATAACACCGGTTAGGTCTGGGTTAGGTCTGGGTTATGCCCGCATCTGGCTCATGATTTTGCCTTCTTCGCATACTTGTTGGCCAGATCCTGGGTTTTTTTCGTGTTTGAATCACATAGTAATGTGGTAACACAATGAAGCAGTCAATTAACCCTGGTTTCGATCCATATTTTGGTGGATAACATCGGTTAGGTCTGGGTTAGGTCTGGGTTATGCCCGCATCTGGCTCATGATTTTGCCTTCTTCGCATACTTGTTGGCCAGATCCTGGGTTTTTTTCGTGTTTGAATCACGTAGTAATGTGGTAACACAATGAAGCAGTCAATTAACCCTGGTTTCGATCCATATTTTGGAGGATAAGACCGGTTAGGTCTGGGTTAGGTCTGGGATATGCGCGCATCTGGCATATACTTTCGCCTTTATCGCAACTTGTTGGCCAGATCCTGGGTTTTTTCCGTGTTTGAATCACGTAGTAATGTGGTACCACACTGAGGCAGTCAATTAAACCTGGTTTCGAACAATATTTCAGAGGATAACACCGGTTAGGTCTGGGTTAGGTCCGGGATATGCCCGCATCTGCCTCATGATTTTGCCTTCTTCGCATACTTGTTGGCCAGATCCTGGGTTTTTTCCGTGTTTGAAACACGTAGTATTGTGGTACCACACTGAGGCAGTCATTTAAACCTGCTTTCGATCAATATTTCACAGGATAACACCGGTTAGGTCTGGGTTAGGTCCGGGACATGCCCGCATCTGGCTCATGATTTTGCCTTCTTCGCATACTTGTTGGCCAGATCCTAGGTTTTTTTCGAGTTTGAATCACGTAGTAATGTGGTACCACACCGAGGTAGTCAATTAAACCTGGTTTCGATCAATATTTTAGAGGATAACACCGGTTAGGTCTGGATTAGGTCTGGGATATGCGCGCGTCTGGCTTACAATTTCGCCATTTTCGCAAACTTGTTGGCTAGATCCTGGGTTTTTTTCGGGTTTGAATAACGCAGTAATGTGGTACCACACTGAAGCAGTCAATTAAACCTGGTTTCGATCAATATTTTAGAGGATAACGCCGGTTAGGTCTGGGTTAGGTCTGGGTTATGCCCGCATCTGGCTTATACTTTCGCCTTTTTCGCAAACTTGCTGACCAGATCCTGGGTTTTTTCCGTGTTTGAATCACGTAGTAATGTTGTACCACACTGAGGCAGTCAATCAAACCTGGTGTCGATCAATATTTTGGAGGATAGCACCGGTTAGGTCTGGGGTAGGTCTGGGCTATGCCCGCATCTGGCTTATACTTTCGCCTTTTTCGCAAACTTGTTGGCTAGATCCTGGGTTTTTTTCGGGTTTGAATCACGTGGTAATGTGGTACGACACAGAAACAATCCATTAAACCTGGATTCGGACAGTATTTTAGAGGATAACACCGGTTAGGTCTGGGATATGCGCGCATCTGGCTTATACTTTCGCCTTTTTCGCAAACTTGTTGGCTAGATCCTGGGTTTTTTTCGGGTTTGAATAACGCAGTAATGTGGTACCACACTGAAGCAGTCAATTAAACCTGGTTTCGATCAATATTTTAGAGGATAACGCCGGTTAGGTCTGGGTTAGTTCTGGGTTATGCCCGCATCTGGCTTATACTTTCGCCTTTTTCGCAAACTTGCTGACCAGATCCTGGGTTTTTTCCGTGTTTGAATCACGTAGTAATGTTGTACCACACTGAGGCCGTCAATTAAACCTGGTTTCGATCAATATTTCAGAGGATAACAGCGGTTAGGTCTGGGTTAGGTCCGGGAAATGCACGCATCTGGCTCATGATTTCGCCTTTTTCGCAAACATGTTGGCCAGATCCTGGGTTTTTTCCGTGTTTGAATCACGTAGTAATGTGGTAATTCACTGAAGCAGTCAATTAAACCTGGTTTCGATCAATATTTTAGAGGATAACACCGGTTAGGTCTGGGTTAGGTTTGGGTTATGCCCGCATCTGGCTCATGATTTTGCCTTCTTCGCATACTTGTTGGCCAGATCCTGGGTTTTTTTCGTGTTTGAATCCCGTAGTAATGTGGTAACACACTGAAGCAGTCAATTACACCTGGTTTCGATCAATATTTTAGAGGATAACACCGGTTAGGTCTGGGTTAGGTCTGGGTTATGCCCGCATCTGGCTCATGATTTTGCCTTCTTCGCATACTTGTTGGCCAGATCCTGGGTTTTTTTCGTGTTTGAATCACATAGTAATGTGGTAACACAATGAAGCAGTCAATTAACCCTGGTTTCGATCCATATTTTGGTGGATAACATCGGTTAGGTCTGGGTTAGGTCTGGGTTATGCCCGCATCTGGCTCATGATTTTGCCTTCTTCGCATACTTGTTGGCCAGATCCTGGGTTTTTTTCGTGTTTGAATCACGTAGTAATGTGGTAACACAATGAAGCAGTCAATTAACCCTGGTTTCGATCCATATTTTGGAGGATAACACCGGTTAGGTCTGGGTTAGGTCTGGGATATGCGCGCATCTGGCATATACTTTCGCCTTTATCGCAACTTGTTGGCCAGATCCTGGGTTTTTTCCGTGTTTGAATCACGTAGTAATGTGGTACCACACTGAGGCAGTCAATTAAACCTGGTTTCGAACAATATTTCAGAGGATAACACCGGTTAGGTCTGGGTTAGGTCCGGGATATGCCCGCATCTGCCTCATGATTTTGCCTTCTTCGCATACTTGTTGGCCAGATCCTGGGTTTTTTTCGTGTTTGAATCCCGTAGTAATGTGGTAACACACTGAAGCAGTCAATTAAATCTGGTTTCGATCAATATTTTAGAGGATAACACCGGTTAGGACTGGGTTAGGTCTGGGTTATGCCCGTATCTGGCTCATGATTTTGCCTTCTTCGCATACTTGTTGGCTAGATCCTGGTTTTTTTTCGGGTTTGAATAACGCAGTAATGTGGTACCACACTGAAGCAGTCAATTAAACCTGGTTTCGATCAATATTTTAGAGGATAACACCGGTTAGGTCTGGGTTAGGTCTGGGATATGCGCGCATCTGGCTTACACTTTCGCCATTTTCGCAAACTTGTTGCCCAGATCCTGGGTTTTTTCCGTGTTTGAATCCCGTAGTAATGTTGTACGACACTGAGGCAGTCAATTAAACCTGGTTTCGATCCACATTTCAGAGGATAACACCGGTTAGGTCTGGGATAGGTCCGGGAAGTGCACGCATCTGGCTCATGGTTTCGCCTTTTTCGCAAACTTGTTGGCCAGATCCAGGGTTTTTTCCGTGTTTGAATCACGTAGTAATGTGGTAATACACTGAAGCAGTCAATTAAACCTGGTTTCGATCAATATTTTAGAAGATAACACCGGTTAGGTCTGGGTTAGGTCTGGGTTATGCCCGCATCTGGCTTATACTTTCGCCTTTTTCGCAAACTTGCTGACCAGATCCTGGGTTTTTTCCGTGTTTGAATCACGTAGTAATGTTGTACCACACTGAGGCAGTCAATTAAACCTGGTTTCGATCCACATTTCAGAGGATAACACCGGTTAGGTCTGGGATAGGTCCGGGAAGTGCACGCATCTGGCTCATGATTTTGCCTTCTTCGCATACTTGTTGGCCAGATCCTGGGTTTTTTTCGTGTTTGAATCACGTAGTAATGTTGTACCACACTGAGGCAGTCAATCAAACCTGGTGTCGATCAATATTTTGGAGGATAGCACCGGTTAGGTCTGGGTTAGGTCTGGGTTATGCCCGCATCTGGCTTATACTTTCGCCTTTTTCGCAAACTTGTTGGCTAGATCCTGGGTTTTTTTCGGGTTTGAATCACGTGGTAATGTGGTACGACACAGAAACAATCCATTAAACCTGGATTCGGACAGTATTTTAGAGGATAACACCGGTTAGGTCTGGGATATGCGCGCATCTGGCTTATACTTTCGCCTTTTTCGCAAACTTGTTGGCCAGATCCTGGGTTTTTTCCGTGTTTGAATCCCGTAGTAATGTTGTACCACACTGAGGCAGTCAATTAAACCTGGTTTCGATCCACATTTCAGAGGATAACACCGGTTAGGTCTGGGATAGGTCCGGGAAATGCACGCATCTGGCTCATGGTTTCGCCTTTTTCGCAAACTTGATGGCCAGATCCAAGGTTTTTTCCGTGTTTGAATCACGTAGTAATGTGGTAACACACTGAAGCAGTCAATTAAACCTGGTTCCGGTCAATATTTTAGAGGATAACACCGGTTAGGACTGGGTTAGGTCTGGGTTATGCCCGTATCTGGCTCATGATTTTGCCTTCTTCGCATACTTGTTGGCTAGATCCTGGTTTTTTTTCGGGTTTGAATAACGCAGTAATGTGGTACCACACTGAAGCAGTCAATTAAACCTGGTTTCGATCAATATTTTAGAGGATAACGCCGGTTAGGTCTGGGTTAGGTCTGGGATATACGCGCATCTGGCTTACACTTTCGGCATTTTCGCAAACTTGTTGGCCAGATCCTGGGTTAGGTCTGGGTTAGGGTTTCCGAGATGGCGGGACACATATCGGCTGTCGAGAGCCGTTTCGACGCCCGTTTTGAGGCGGTGTGGCGGGCAGTGTCTCGCCCGCCGCTCGGGAATGTTCCGCTGCCCCCTTCCGCATCCGTGAGAGCGGCTCCGCCGGCTATGGCGAAAGTGCTGGAGGCGCCAAAAGGGAAGGCGAAGGGAACTGCGGTGGCGAAATCGGGCAGCACCCCCAAGAAGAGAGATGCCGCCAAGGCCCAAGGAGGTACAGCAGCGGCCGGTGGGGCGGGCGTGGCGAATTCACCCGCCCCGAAATCTACGATGCCGCCGAAGGCAACGCATCGTCCCCCTCCACCACCTCCCAAGGCGGATAGCGGCAGGTCCGCACCGCCAGCCAACTCCAAGGCAAAGTCCACCCCTGCTCCTGCCAACGATGGGCAGGGCTCCTGGGCTGAGGTGGTGAGGAGGGGGAAGAAGAGGGGTAGTGAAAAGGGTGCGGCACCTTCCGCGGCTTCCTCTAAGGGCGGCAAGATACCCGCTGCCAGTCGGCTAGCCGCCACTACGGCTGCGGGCAGTAAAAAGAAGGGTGGTGTCCAGGTTCCGGCGGCCAAACTGCCGAGGCTGCCGAAGAATGCGGCAGTCTCGGTGACCGCCGCCTCCGGACGAGAAGGAGATTTGGGCCCCCTCCTCAATAGGGTGATGCCCGAGATTTGCAAAGATCTCGGGCTCACCGGGATGCGCCCCACCAGGGCAGTTACCGGGGCGCTATTGCTAGCGATCCCCGGTGAGAAGGGGAAAGAAAAGGCGACCGCCCTGAGGGCGCGTCTTGAGGGGGCCCTCCAGGTCGAGGGTGTTCGGGTGGCTTGCCCCCAAAAACAGGCCGAGTTAAGGGTGTCCGGCCTGTCGGAGGCAGCCACCCAGCAGGCTGTCAGGGAGGCCCTTGCCACAGCCGGGGGTTGCGGCGCTGCGGAGGTAAACGTTGGTGACCTCCGCCGGGACAGCTCGGGCATGTTTACTGCCTGGGCCCGCTGTCCCCTTCGCGCCGCAACCAAGCTCGCGAAGTCCGGCCGATTAATGGTCGGCTTCTTCGAGGCCCGGCTGGCAGTACTCGCAGCGAGGCCGCTGCAGTGCCACCGCTGCCTGGAGTTCGGACATGTCCGGCAGCGGTGCACCAGCACTGTCGATCGCAGCGGCCTCTGTTACCGCTGCGGAGGGGCCTCCCACACCGCACGGGAGTGCACGGCCGCCCCTAAATGCCCCCTTTGTGTGGGCTTGGGGCGGCCAGCGGATCACCGCATGGGTGGGGCGGCGTGCCGTCCCCCCAAACGCAAGGGGAAGAAGGCGAAAGGGTCGAGTGTGACCCCACCCACGGTGCCGGCTGGTGTTGAGCCGGCGCCGGTGCCCGTCGCGATGGAGGTCCAAGGGGCGGCTTGTACTCAGCCGTCCCCAGCTGTGGTGTCGGGTGCTATACCCGCCCCAGCCTCTGTTGTGACGGGAGGGGTGGTGGTGGCGGGAGTGACCGCCCCGCAGACAGTGACGGAGATGATGGAGGTGGATGTGGCGCCTTGCGACACGGCGCCCACCACCTCCACGAAGTCGGAATGCATTTTGTCCGGGGGTGGCCCTGCAGAGTCCCCACTCCAATCGACATCCCAGCCGCCGTGCGGGTCAGAGCCCCTTAGTCGGGGGGTGATGGCCTCGTACGGCGGCAAAGATCCGGGGCGCACAGAGGCGTCCATAAGCACTGGAAGGGGAGGCCTGGAGGAGGCCGCGGGTGAGACCCTATGATGTCTCAACGCCTCCTCCAGGTAAATTTGAACCACTGCCGGGGGGCTCAGGATCTCATGCTCCAAACCCTCCGGCAGTGGAACATCGGGATGGCCGTGATCGCCGAGCCCTACCGTGTCCCCAAACACCCCGCTTGGGTGGGGGATCTTAACGGGGTCTCGGCGATCACCTGGCAGTACGGGCGCGGCACGTTGCCGTGCCCCGTAATGGGGAGGGGCCACGGTTTTGTGGCGGTGAAGTGGGGGGAACTCGTGGTTGCCGGGTGTTACGCGTCGCCCGCTATGGGCCTCAGCGAATTTGAGGCGTACCTCGACGAGGTGGGGAGATGCATCTCCCCACATCTCGCCAGTGGGGTACTCGTCCTGGGCGATTTTAATGCCCACGCTGCAGCCTGGGGCTGCCCCAGGACGACCGTGAAGGGCGACGCGATGCTCGAATGGGCGGCGGGTCACGGCCTCGTAGTTTTGAATCAAGGGGCCGTGAGCACGTGCGTGCACGCGCGGGGCGAGTCGATCGTCGACATATCGTTGGGGAGCCCCGCCATAGCACGCCGTGTGTCCGACTGGAGGGTCGCGGAAGAGGTGGCCACGTTAAGCGACCACCTCTACATTACGTTTTCCGTATCCGCGACCCCCGGCTTAAATGGACCCCGCCAACCGGGCAGGGATGCACACCCGGCGCCACGCTGGTCCGCCAAGAGGCTGGACCCGGACGCCCTTGCGATGGCAGCCTCCGTTGTGGCATGGCAGGAGATGCCACGCCGGACCCTCGGCAATCCATCTGCCGGGGCGCGTTGGTTCCGGGAGACTATGACGTCGTTGTGTGACGCAGTCATGCCCCGGGCCACCGCCCCGAGCCGAGGGGGGTCCGTGTACTGGTGGTCGGGCGAGATCGAGGATTTACGCACTCGGTGCGTTATCGCCCGACGCCGGTACACCCGCGCCAGGAGACGGCGCGGGGCGACGGAGGCAGAGGTGGTGGGGTTGCGCGGGGAATTTTCCCTGGCGCGAAGAACCCTCCGCCGGGCCATCGCGACCGCGAAAGCCCAGGCATGGACGGAGCTCCTCGGGTCTCTGGATGCAAATCCATGGGGGCGCCCTTATCATATGGTCGTAGGGAAGATGCGATCATGGGCGCCCCCGATCACAGAGAGCCTCGACCCCCAGCTGCTCGGGGAAACTATGCGCGTCCTCTTCCCCGCTGGGGGAGAGGCGTTCCTGCATCCCCCCGAGCCACAGCCGGATCACCCGCCTTGGTGGTCCGACGAACTGGGGGTCTCCGAGGAGGAGCTAGCTAGGGCCGTCCGGAGAATGGCTGCCAAGAAGACGGCGCCAGGACCGGACGGCATACCCGGCAAGGCCTGGGCAGTAGCGGTGGGCGTTTTGGGTGGCGGGTTGATACGCGTCTTCGACGCGTGCCTCCAGACCGGTCAGTTCCCCCCCATATGGAAGGTGGCGAGGTTGGTCCTCCTCCACAAGCCAGGGAAGCCCGCGGATTCTCCATCCGCGTTCCGACCCATTTGTCTGTTGGACGAGGCTGGGAAACTCCTCGAGCGGGTCATTGTATCCCGTCTCGAGGGGCATCTGTCCCGCGTCGGCCCTGATCTGGCCGACCGACAGTTCGGCTTTCGCCGGGGCCGCTCCACTGTCGACGCCATAGCGACCGTGCGGACCCTGGCGGAATCGGCAATCTCCCGGGGGGGTGTGGCGTTGGCAGTCTCGTTGGACATAGCCAACGCCTTTAACACCGTCTCCTGGGGGGCGATAGGTCGGGCACTCCAGTACCACCGGGTGCCCGCCTATCTGTGTCGACTGATCGGGGACTATCTGCGGGGCAGGGTAGTCCAATATCCGGGTCGGAACGGGATGGAGCAGAGAGCGGTGCACCGCGGCGTTCCACAGGGGTCGGTCCTCGGGCCGCTCCTGTGGAACTTGGCGTATGACGCGGTGCTGCGGGCTGACCTCCCCGTCGGCGTGTCGTTGGTTTGTTATGCCGACGACACCCTGGTGATAGCCGGCGGGGATACGTGGTGGAGGGCCGTGGCCCTCGCGGAGGAAGGGACGGCACGAGTCGTCGCCGAGGTAGAGCGTCTGGGGTTGCGCGTGGCACCCCAAAAGACCGAGGCCATTTGGCTGTGTAACGTCAGTGGTCGAGGGGTGCTGCGCCAGGCGTCTCTACGGGTGGGTGGAGCCCAAGTCGGGGTGGGGCGCCGGATGAAGTACCTGGGCCTCACCCTCGACAGCTACTGGCGGTTCGGGCATCATTTGGAAGGGTTGGGTCCCCGTATTGAAAGGGCAGCGGCCGCGTTAGGTCGCATAATGCCCAATCTCGGGGGACCCAACATGGCGGCACGGCGGCTGTATTTGGGAGTCATCCGGTCCATGGCGCTTTATGGCGCGCCTATATGGGCCGGCGGTCTGATGGCCAATCGGCGGGGTGCATTTGTACTCCGTCGGTTACAGAGGTTGGTCGCCATCAGAGTCGTGCGGGGTTATCGCACGATCTCCTACACAGCCGCCACCTTGCTGGCGGGTTCCGCACCGTTTCACCTGCTGGCGAAAATGGACGCAGAGGTCTATCAAAACCTCTGCGACCTTCGCCAGCGGGGTGTGGACCCGCACGGCGAGGAGGCCGCCAGGGCCCGAAGCCAGGCGCGGCGACGCGTCTATAGTCGGTGGCTGGTCTGGTTATCCAAGCCAGACCAGCGGGATGATCGCGTCGCCGCGGCGGTCCGCCCAGAGTTTTATGCCTGGGTGGGCCGTAGCTGGGGTACGCCCACCTACCGCCTGACACAGGTACTGACCGGACACGGTTGCTTCGGTCGGTACCTGCATCGGATAGGGCGGGAGGCGACGGCTGCGTGCCATCATTGCAGGGGAAGGGAGGACACCGCGCAGCACACGCTGCAGTTTTGCCCGGCGTGGGCAGCGCAGCGCGGTGTCCTTATTAGAGCGATTGGAGCGGACCTCTCGCTGCCGGCCGTCATTCGTGCGATGGTCGGCAGTAAGGAGGCGTGGGCGGCCATGGCCTTGTTTTGTGAAGAGGTCATGGCCGCGAAGGAGGACGCCGAAAGGGCGCGAGAGGAGGTGGGGGGCAGGCGGCGACGCCGACCGTAAGACCCTCCACCGCTCCCCGTGGCAGGGGGAGCGCGAAGGGGTCGGTGATGGTGTTTGTGGTGCGAGGTGAGGGACTTTATCCCCTCATTCCCCCTCGCACCCAGCCTATCACCGGACCGGGGACCCGTGGTAGGGGCCCCGTCTAGCGGGGGCGGCAGTGTTAGCCGGCCCCGCAGCCGTGGTCGCGATCGGGTGGGGGCCCGGTCGCGGCTAGTAGCAACGGCGCGAGTGGGGGCGTCGTCGCGTGTGACCGCGCGGCGTCGCCGGGGGGCAATCAGTTTAGTTTGCCCCCCATTGGGGGAGGAGGATCGCTTCTCCTCCCCCGGGAAGGGCCCGTAGTAGGGTGTTGCGCCAACGGGGAGAGTCACGGTAGTATCGCTAGTTTGGTTCCCGTGACTCTCACCAGATAAAGGGCGCAGGCGGTCACCGTTAAAAAAAAAAAAAAAGGTCCGGGATAAGCCCGAATCTGGCTCATGATTTTGCCTTCTTCGCATACTTGTTGGCCAGATCCTGGGTTTTTTTCGTGTTTGAATCACGTAGTAATGTGGTAACACAATGAAGCAGTCAATTAACCCTGGTTTCGATCCATATTTTGGTGGATAACATCGGTTAGGTCTGGGTTAGGTCTGGGTTATGCCCGCATCTGGCTCATGATTTTGCCTTTTCGCAAACTTGTTGGCCAGATCTTGGGTTTTTTTCGTGTTTGAATCACGTAGTAATGTGGGAACACACTGAAGCAGTCAATTAAACCTCGTTTCGCTCAGTATTTTAGAGGATAACACCGGTTAGGTCTGGGTTAGGCCTGGGATATGCGCGCATCTGGCATATACTTTCGCCTTTTTCGCAAACTTGTTGGCTAGATCCTGGGTTTTTTTCGGGTTTGAATCATGTGGTAATGTCGTACGACACAGAAACAATCCGTTAAACCTGGATTCGGACAGTATTTTAGAGGATAACACCGGTTAGGTCTGGGTTAGGTCTGGGATATGCGCGCATCTGGCTTATACTTTCGCCTTTTTCGCAAACTTGTTGGCCAGATCCTGGGTTTTTTTCGTGTTTGAATCACGTAGTAATGTGGTAACACAATGAAGCAGTCAATTAACCCTGGTTTCGATCCATATTTTGGAGGATGACACCGGTTAGGTCTGGGTTAGGTCTGGGTTATGCCCGCATCTGGCTCATGATTTTGCCTTCTTCGCATACTTGTTGGCCAGGTCCTGGGTTTTTTTCGTGTTTGAATCACGTAGTAATGTGGTAACACACTGAAGCAGTCAATTAAACCTAGTTTCGATCAATTTTTTTAGAGGATGACACCGGTTAGGTCTGGGTTAGGTCTGGGTTATGCCCGCATCTGGCTCATGATTTTGCCTTCTTCGCATACTTGTTGGCCAGATCCTGGGTTTTTTTCGTGTTTGAATCACGTAGTAATGTGGTAACACACTGAAGCAGCCAATTAAACCTGGTTTCGATCAATTTTTTTAGAGGATGACACCGGTTAGGTCTGGGTTCGGTCTGGGTTATGCCCGCATCTGGCTCATGATTTTGCCTCTTTCGCAAACTTGTTGGCCAGATCCTGGGTTTTTTCCGTGTTTGAATCACGTAGTAATGTTGTAGCACACTGAAGCAGTCAATTAAACCTGGTTTCGATCAATATTTTAGAGGATAACACCGGTTAGGTCTGGGTTAGGTCTGGGATATACGCGCATCTGGCTTATACTTTCGCCTTTTTCGCAAACTTGTTGGCCAGATCCTGGGTTTATTCCGTGTTTGAATCACGTAGTAATGTGGTAATTCACCGAAGCAGTCAATTAAACCTGGTTTCGATCAATATTTTAGAGGATAACACCGGTTAGGTCTGGGTTAGGTCTGGGTTATGCCCGCATCTGGCTCATGATTTTGCCTTCTTCGCATACTTGTTGGCCAGATCATGGGTTTTTTTCGTGTTTGAATCACGTAGTAATGTGGTAACACACTGAAGCAGTCAATTGAACCTGGGTTCGATCAATATTTTAGAGGATAACACCGGTTAGGTCTGGGTTAGGTCTGGGTTATGCCCGCATCTGGCTCATGATTTTGCCTTCTTCGCATACTTGTTGGCCAGATCATGGGTTTTTTTCGTGTTAGAATCACGTAGTAATGTGGTAACACACTGAAGCAGTCAATTGAACCTGGGTTCGATCAATATTTTAGAGGATAACACCGGTTAGGTCTGGGTTAGGTCTGGGTTATGCCCGCATCTGGCTCATGATTTTGCCTTCTTCGCATACTTGTTGGCCAGATCCTGGGTTTTTTTCGTGTTTGAATCACGTAGTAATGTGGTACCATACTGAGGCAGTCAATTAAACCTGGTTCCGGTCAATATTTTAGAGGATAACACCGGTTAGGACTGGGTCAGGTCTGGGTTATGCCCGTATCTGGCTCATGATTTTGCCTTCTTCGCATACTTGTTGGCCAGATCCTGGGTTTTTTTCGTGTTTGAATCACGTAGTAATGTCGTAACACACTGAAGCAGTCAATTGAACCTGGTTTCGATCAATATTTTAGAGGATAACCCCGGTTAGGTCTGGGTTAGGTCTGGGTTATGCCCGCATCTGGCTCATGATTTTGCCTTCTTCGCATACTTGTTGGCCAGATCCTGGGTTTTTTTCGTGTTTGAATCCCGTAGTAATGTGGTAACACACTGAAGCAGTCAATTAAACCTGGTTTCGATCAATATTTTAGAGGATAACACCGGTTAGGTCTGGGTTAGGTCTGGGATATGCGCGCATCTGGCTTACACTTTCGCCATTTTCGCAAACTTGTTGCCCAGATCCTGGGTTTTTTCCGTGTTTGAATCACGTAGTAATGTTGTACCACACTGAGGCAGTCAATTAAACCTGGTTTCGATCCACATTTCAGAGGATAACACCGGTTAGGTCTGGGATAGGTCCGGGAAATGCACGCATCTGGCTCATGGTTTCGCCTTTTTCGCAAACTTCTTGGCCAGATCCAGGGTTTTTTCCGTTTTTGAATCACGTAGTAATGTGGTAATACACTGAAGCAGTCAATTAAACCTGGTTTCGATCAATATTTTAGAGGATAACACCGGTTAGGTCTGGGTTAGGTCTGGGTTATGCCCGCATCTGGCTCATGATTTTGCCTTCTTCGCATACTTGTTGGCCAGATCCTGGGTTTTTTTCGTGTTTGAATCACGTAGTAATGTGGTAACACACTGAAGCAGTCAATTAAACCTGGTTTCGATCAATACTTTAGAGGATAACACCGATTAGGTCTGGGTTAGGTCTGAGTTATGCCCCCATCTGGCTCATGATTTCGCCTTTTTCGCAAACTTGTTGGCTAGATCCTGGGTTTTTTTCGGGTTTGAATAACGCAGTAATGTGGTACCACACTGAAGCAGTCAGTTAACCCTGGTTTCGATCAATATTTTAGAGGATAACGCCGGTTAGGTCTGGGTTAGTTCTGGGTTATGCCCGCATCTGGCTTATACTTTCGCCTTTTTCGCAAACTTGCTGACCAGATCCTGGGTTTTTTCCGTGTTTGAATCACGTAGTAATGTTGTACCACACTGAGGCAGTCAATTAAACCTGGTTTCGATCAATATTTTAGAGGATAACACCGGTTAGGTCTGGGTTAGGTCTGGGTTATGCCCGCATCTGGCTCATGATTTTGCCGTCTTCGCATACTTGTTGGCCAGATCCTGGGTTTTTTTCGTGTTTGAATCACGTAGTAATGTGGTAACACAATGAAGCAGTCAATTAAACCTGGTTTCGATCAATATTTTAGAGGATAACACCGGTTAGGTCTGGGTTAGGTCTGGGTTATGCCCGCATCTGGCTCATGATTTTGCCTTCTTCGCATACTTGTTGGCCAGATCCTGGGTTTTTTTCGTGTTTGAATCACGTAGTAATGTGGTAATTCACTGAAGCAGTCAATTAAACCTGGTTTCGATCAATATTTTAGAGGATAACACCGGTTAGGTCTGGGTTAGGTCTGGGATATGCGCGCATCTGGCTTACACTTTCGCCATTTTCGCAAACTTGTTGGCCAGATCCCGGGTTTTTTTCGTGTTTGAATCTCGTAGTAATGTTGTACCACACTGAGGCAGTCAATTAAACCTGGTTTCGATCCATATTTCAGAGGATAACACCGGTTAGGTCTGGGATAGGTCCGGGAAATGCACGCATCTGGCTCATGATTTCGCCTTTTTCGCAAACTTGTTGGCCAGATCCTGGGGTTTTTCCGTGTTTGAATCACGTAGTAATGTGGTAATACACTGAAGCAGTCAATTAAACCTGGTTTCGATCAATATTTTAGAGGATAACACCGGTTAGGTCTGGGTTAGGTCTGGTTTATGCCCGCATCTGGCTCATGATTTCGCCTTTTTCGCAAACTTGTTGGCCAGATCCTGGGTTTTTTCCGTGTTTGAATCACGTAGTAATGTGGTAACACAATGAAGCAGTCAATTAACCCAGGTTTCGATCAATATTTTGGAGGATAACACCGGTTAGGTCTGGGTTAGGTCTGGCTTATGCCCGCATCTGGCTCATGATTTTGCCTTTTTCGCAAACTTGTTGGCCAGCTCCTGGGTTTTTTCCGTGTTTGAATCACGTAGTAATGTTGTAGCACACTGAAGCAGTCAATTAAACCTGGTTTCGATCAATATTTTAGAGGATAACACCGGTTAGGTCTGGGTTAGGTCTGGGATATACGCGCATCTGGCTTATACTTTCGCCTTTTTCGCAAACTTGTTGGCTAGATCCTGGGTTTTTTTCGTGTTGGAATCACGTAGTAATGTGGTAACACACTGAAGCAGTCAATTAAACCTGGTTTCGATCAATATTTTAGAGGATAACACCGGTTAGGTCTGGGTTAGGTCTGGGTTATGCCCGCATCTGGCTCATGATTTCGCCTTTTTCGCAAACTTGTTGGCCAGATCCTGGGTTTTTTCCGTGTTTGAATCACGTAGTAATGTGGTAATACACTGAAGCAGTCAATTAAACCTGGTTTCGATCAATATTTTAGAGGGTAACACCGGCTAGGTCTGGGTTAGGTCTGGGATATGTGCGCATCTGGCTTATACTTTCGCCATTTTCGCAAACTTGTTGGCAAGCTCCTGGGTTTTTTCCGAGTTTGAATCACGTAGTAATGTTGTAGCACACAGAAGCAGTCAATTAAACCTGGTTTCGATCAATATTTTAGAGGATAACACCGGTTAGGTCTGGGTTAGGTCTGGGTTATGCCCGCATCTGGCTCATGATTTTGCCTTGTTCGCATACTTGTTAGCCAGATCCTGGGTTTTTTTCGTGTTTGAATCACGTAGTAATGTGGTAACACACTGAAGCAGTCAATTAAACCTGGTTTCGATCAATATTTTAGAGGATAACACCGGTTAGGTCTGGGTTAGGTCTGAGTTATGCCCGCATCTGGCTCATGATTTTGCCTTCTTCGCATACTTGTTGGCCAGATCCTGGGTTTTTTTCGTGTTTGAATCACGTAGTAATGTGGTAACACACTGAAGCAGTCAATTAAACCTGGTTTCGATCAATATTTTAGAGGATAACACCGGTTAGGTCTGGGTTAAGTCTGGGATATGCGCGCATCTGGCTTACACTTTCGCCATTTTCGCAAACTTGTTGGCCAGATCCTGGGTTTTTTTCGTGTTTGAATCACGTAGTAATGTTGTACCACACTGAGGCAGGCAATTAAACCTGGTTTCGATCAATATCTCAGAGGATAAAACCGGTTAGGTCTGGGTTAGGTCCGGGGAATGCACGCATCTGGCTCATGATTTCGCCTTTTTCGCAAACTTGTTGGCCAGATCCTGGGTTTTTTCCGTGTTTGAATCACGTAGTAATGTGGTAATTCGCTGAAGCAGTCAATTAAACCTGTTTTCGATCAATATTTTAGAGGATAACACCGGTTAGGTCTGGGTTAGTTCTGGGTTATGCCCGCATCTGGCTCATGATTTTGCCTTGTTCGCATACTTGTTGGCCAGATCCTGGGTTTTTTTCGTGTTTGAATCACGTAGTAATGTGGTAACACACTGAAGCAGTCAATTAAACCTGGTTTCGATCAATATTTTAGAGGATAACACCGGTTAGGTCAGGGTTAGGTCCAGGGAAATGCACGCATCTGGCTTATGATTTCGCCTTTTTCGCAAACTTGCTGACCAGATCCTGGGTTTTTTCCGTGTTTGAATCACGTAGTAATGTAGTACCACACTGAGGCAGTCAATTAAACCTGGTTTCGATCAATATTTTTGGAGAATAACACCGGTTATGTATGGGTTAGGTTTGGGTTATGCCCGTATCTGACTCACGATTTTGCCTTCTTCGCATACTTGTTGGCCAGATCCTGGATTTTTTTCGTGTTTGAATCACGTAGTAATGTGGTAACACACTGAAGCAGTCAATTAAACCTGGTTTCGATCAATATTTTAGAGGATAACACCGGTTAGGTCTGGGTTAGGTCCGGGGAATGCACGCATCTGGCTCATGATTTCGCCTTTTTCGCAAACTTGTTGGCCAGATCCTGGGTTTTTTCCGTGTTTGAATCACGTAGTAATGTGGTAATTCGCTGAAGCAGTCAATTAAACCTGGTTTCGATCAATATTTTAGAGGATAACACCGGTTAGGTCTGGGTTAGGTCTGGGATATGCGCGCATCTGGCTTACACTTTCGCCATTTTCGCAAACTTGTTGGCCAGATCCTGGGTTTTTTTCGTGTTTGAATCACGTAGTAATGTTGTACCACACTGAAGCAGTCAATTAAACCTGGTTTCGATCAATATTTTAGAGGATAACACCGGTTAGGTCTGGGTTAGGTCTGGGTTATGCCCGCATCTGGCTCATGATTTTGCCTTCATCGCATACTTGTTGGCCAGATCCTGGGTTTTTTTCGTGTTTGAATCACGTAGTAATGTGGTAACACAATGAAGCAGTCAATTAACCTTGGTTTCGATCCTTATTTTGGTGGATAACATCGGTTAGGTCTGGGTTAGGTCTGGTTTATGCCCGCATCTGGCTCATGATTTTGCCTTCTTCGCATACTTGTTGGCCAGATCCTGGGTTTTTTTCGTGTTTGAATCACGTAGTAATGTGGTAACACACTGAAGTGGTCAATTGAACCTGGGTCGATCAATATTTTAGAGGATAACACCGGTTAGGTCTGGGTTAGGTCTGGGATATGCGCGCATCTGGCTTATACTTTCGCCTTTTTCGCAAACTTGTTGGCCAGATCCTGGGTTTTTTCCGTGTTTGATCACGTAGTAATGTGGTAACACACTGAAGCAGTCAATAAAACCTGGTTTCGATCAATATTTTAGAGGCTAACACCGGTTAGGTCTGGGTTAGGTCTGGGTTATGCCCGCATCTGGCTCATGATTTTGCCTTCTTCGCATACTTGTTGGCCAGATCCTGGGTTTTTTTCGTGTTTGAATCCCGTAGTAATGTGGTAATACACTGAAGCAGTCAATTAAACCTGGTTTCGATCAATATTTTAGAGGATAACACCGGTTAGGTCTGGGTTAGGTCTGGGTTATGCCCGCATCTGGCTCATGATTTCGCCTTTTTTGCAAACTTGTTGGCTAGATCCTGGGTTTTTTTCGGGTTTGAATAACGCAGTAATGTGGTACCACACTGAAACAGTCAATTAAACCTGGTTTCGATCAATATTTTAGAGGATAACGCCGGTTAGGTCTGGGTTAGTTCTGGGTTATGCCCGCATCTGGCTTATACTTTCGCCTTTTTCGCAAACTTGCTGACCAGATCCTGGGTTTTTTCCGTGTTTGAATCACGTAGTAATGTTGTACCACACTGAGGCAGTCAATTAAACCTGGTTTCGATCAATATTTCAGAGGATAACAGCGGTTAGGTCTGGGTTAGGTCCGGGAAATGCACGCATCTGGCTCATGATTTCGCCTTTTTCGCAAACATGTTGGCCAGATCCTGGGTTTTTTCCGTGTTTGAATCACGTAGTAATGTGGTAATTCACTGAAGCAGTCAATTAAACCTGGTTTCGATCAATATGTTAGAGGATAACACCGGTTAGGTCTGGGTTTAGGTTTGGGTTATGCCCGCATCTGGCTCATGATTTTGCCTTCTTCGCATACTTGGTGGCCAGATCCTGGGTTTTTTTCGTGTTTGAATCACGTAGTAATGTGGTAACACAATGAAGCAGTCAATTAACCCTGGTTTCGATCCATATTTTGGTGGATAACATCGGTTAGGTCTGCGTTAGGTTTGGGTTATGCCCGTATCTGACTCACGATTTTGCCTTCTTCGCATACTTGTTGGCCTGATCCTGGGTTTTTTTCGTGTTTGAATCACGTAGTAATGTGGTAACACACTGAAGCAGTCAATTAAACCTGGTTTCGATCAATATTTTAGAGGATAACACCGGTTAGGTCTGGGTTAGGTCTGAGTTATGCCCGCATCTGGCTCATGATTTTGCCTTCTTCGCATACTTGTTGGCCAGATCCTGGGTTTTTTTCGTGTTTGAATCACGTAGTAATGTGGTAACACACTGAAGCAGTCAATTAAACCTGGTTTCGATCAATATTTTAGAGGATAACACCGTTTAGGTCTGGGTTAGGTCTGGGATATGCGCGCATCTGGCTTACACTTTCGCCATTTTCGCAAACTTGTTGGCCAGATCCTGGGTTTTTTTCGTGTTTGAATCACGTAGTAATGTTGTACCACACTGAGGCAGTCAATTAAACCTGGTTTCGATGAATATTTTAGAGGATAACACCGGTTAGGTCTGGGTTAGGTCTGGGTTATGCCCGCATCTGGCTCATGATTTTGCCTTCTTCGCATACTTGTTGGCCAGATCCTGGGTTTTTTTCGTGTTTGAATCACGTAGTAATGTGGTAACACAATGAAGCAGTCAATTAACCCTGGTTTCGATCCATATTTTGGTGGATAACATCGGTTAGGTCTGGGTTAGGTCTGGTTTATGCCCGCATCTGGCTCATGATTTCGCCTTTTTCGCAAACATGTTGGCCAGATCCTGGGTTTTTTCCGTGTTTGAATCACGTAGTAATGTGGTAATTCACTGAAGCAGTCAATTAAACCTGGTTTCGATCAATATGTTAGAGGATAACACCGGTTAGGTCTGGGTTTAGGTTTGGGTTATGCCCGCATCTGGCTCATGATTTTGCCTTCTTCGCATACTTGGTGGCCAGATCCTGGGTTTTTTTCGTGTTTGAATCACGTAGTAATGTGGTAACACAATGAAGCAGTCAATTAACCCTGGTTTCGATCCATATTTTGGTGGATAACATCGGTTAGGTCTGCGTTAGGTTTGGGTTATGCCCGTATCTGACTCACGATTTTGCCTTCTTCGCATACTTGTTGGCCAGATCCTGGGTTTTTTTCGTGTTTGAATCACGTAGTAATGTGGTAACACACTGAAGCAGTCAATTAAACCTGGTTTCGATCAATATTTTAGAGGATAACACCGGTTAGGTCTGGGTTAGGTCTGAGTTATGCCCGCATCTGGCTCATGATTTTGCATTCTTCGCATACTTGTTGGCCAGATCCTGGGTTTTTTTCGTGTTTGAATCACGTAGTAATGTGGTAACACACTGAAGCAGTCAATTAAACCTGGTTTCGATCAATATTTTAGAGGATAACACCGGTTAGGTCTGGGTTAGGTCTGGGATATGCGCGCATCTGGCTTACACTTTCGCCATTTTCGCAAACTTGTTGGCCAGATCCTGGGTTTTTTTCGTGTTTGAATCACGTAGTAATGTTGTACCACACTGAGGCAGTCAATTAAACCTGGTTTCGATCAATATTTTAGAGGATAACACCGGTTAGGTCTGGGTTAGGTCTGGGTTATGCCCGCATCTGGCTCATGATTTTGCCTTCTTCGCATACTTGTTGGCCAGATCCTGGGTTTTTTTCGTGTTTGAATCACGTAGTAATGTGGTAACACAATGAAGCAGTCAATTAACCCTGGTTTCGATCCATATTTTGGTGGATAACATCGGTTAGGTCTGGGTTAGGTCTGGTTTATGCCCGCATCTGGCTCATGATTTCGCCTTTTTCGCAAACATGTTGGCCAGATCCTGGGTTTTTTCCGTGTTTGAATCACGTAGTAATGTGGTAATTCACTGAAGCAGTCAATTAAACCTGGTTTCGATCAATATGTTAGAGGATAACACCGGTTAGGTCTGGGTTTAGGTTTGGGTTATGCCCGCATCTGGCTCATGATTTTGCCTTCTTCGCATACTTGGTGGCCAGATCCTGGGTTTTTTTCGTGTTTGAATCACGTAGTAATGTGGTAACACAATGAAGCAGTCAATTAACCCTGGTTTCGATCCATATTTTGGTGGATAACATCGGTTAGGTCTGGGTTAGGTTTGGGTTATGCCCGTATCTGACTCACGATTTTGCCTTCTTCGCATACTTGTTGGCCAGATCCTGGGTTTTTTTCGTGTTTGAATCACGTAGTAATGTGGTAACACACTGAAGCAGTCAATAAAACCTGGTTTCGATCAATATTTTAGAGGCTAACACCGGTTAGGTCTGGGTTAGGTCTGGGTTATGCCCGCATCTGGCTCATGATTTTGTCTTCTTCGCATACTTGTTGGCCAGATCCTGGGTTTTTTTCGTGTTTGAATCCCGTAGTAATGTGGTAATACACTGAAGCAGTCAATTAAACCTGGTTTCGATCAATATTTTAGAGGATAACACCGGTTAGGTCTGGGTTAGGTCTGGGTTATGCCCGCATCTGGCTCATGATTTCGCCTTTTTTGCAAACTTGTTGGCTAGATCCTGGGTTTTTTTCGGGTTTGAATAACGCAGTAATGTGGTACCACACTGAAGCAGTCAATTAAACCTGGTTTCGATCAATATTTTAGAGGATAACGCCGGTTAGGTCTGGGTTAGGTCTGGGTTATGCCCGCATCTGGCTTATACTTTCGCCTTTTTCGCAAACTTGCTGACCAGATCCTGGGTTTTTTCCGTGTTTGAATCACGTAGTAATGTTGTACCACACTGAGGCAGTCAATTAACCCTGGTTTCGATCCATATTTTGGTGGATAACATCGGTTAGGTCTGGGTTAGGTCTGGGTTATGCCCGCATCTGGCTCATGATTTTGCCTTCTTCGCATACTTGTTGGCCAGATCCTGGGTTTTTTTCGTGTTTGAATCACGTAGTAATGTGGTAACACACTGAAGTGGTCAATTGAACCTGGGTCGATCAATATTTTAGAGGATAACACCGGTTAGGTCTGGGTTAGGTCTGGGTTATGCCCGGATCTGGCTCATGATTTTGCCTTCTTCGCATACTTGTTGGCCAGATCCTGGGTTTTTTTCGTGTTTGAATCACGTAGTAATGTGGTAACACACTGAAGGAGTCAATAAACCTGGTTCCGATCAATATTTTAGAGGATAACACCGGTTAGGTCTGGGTTAGGTCTGGGTTATGCGCGCATCTGGCTTCCGACTGGAGGGTCGCGGAAGAGGTGGCCACGTTAAGCGACCACCTCTACATTACGTTTTCCGTATCCGCGACCCCCGGCTTAAATGGACCCCCCTCCCGGGCAGGGAAGCACACTCGGCGCCACGCTGGTCCCCCAAGAGGCTGGACCCGGACGCCCTTGCGATGGCAGCCTCCGTTGTGGCATGGCAGGAGATGCCACGCCGGACCCTCGGCAATCCATCTGCCGGGGCGCGTTGGTTCCGGGAGACTATGACGTCGTTGTGTGACGCAGTCATGTCCCGGGCTACCGCCCCGAGCCGTGGGGGGTCCGTGTACTGGTGGTCGGGCGAGATCGAGGATTTACGCACTCGGTGCGTTGTCGCCCGACGCCGGTACACCCGCGCCAGGAGACGGCGCGGGGCGACGGAGGCAGAGGTGGTGGGGTTGCGCGGGGAATTTTCCCTGGCGCGAAGAACCCTCCGCCGGGCCATCGCGACCGCGAAAGCCCAGGCATGGACGGAGCTTCTCGGCTCTCTGGATGCAAACCCATGGGGGCGCCCTTATCATATGGTCGTACGGAAGATGCGATCATGGGCGCCCCCGATCACAGAGAGTCTCGACCCCCAGCTGCTCGGGGAAACTATGCGCGTCCTCTTCCCCGTTGGGGGAGAGGCGTTCCTGCATCCCCCCGAGCCACAGCCGGATCACCCGCCTTGGTGGTCCGACGAACTGGGGGTCTCCGAGGAGGAGCTAGCTAGGGCCGTCCGGAGAATGGCTGCCAAGAAGACGGCGCCAGGACCGGACGGCATACCTGGCAGGGCCTGGGCAGTAGCGGTGGGCGTTCTGGGGGCCGGGCTGATAAGCGTCTTTGACGCGTGCCTGCGGACCGGTCAGTTCCCCCCCATTTGGAAGGTGGCGAGGTTGGTCCTTCTCCACAAGCCGGGGAAGCCCGCGGATTCTCGATCTGCGTTCCGACCCATATGTCTTTTGGACGAGGCTGGAAAGCTCCTCGAGCGGGTCATAGTATCCCGTCTCGAGGGGCACCTGTCCCGCGTCGGCCCTGATCTGGCCGACCGACAGTTCGGCTTTCGCCGGGGCCGCTCCACAGTCGACGCCATAGCGACAGTGCGGACCCTGGCGGAATCGGCAATCTCCCGGGAGGGTGTGGCGTTGGCAGTCTCATTAGACATTGCCAACGCCTTCAATACCGTCTCCTGGGGGGCGATAGGTCGAGCACTCCAGTACCACCGGGTGCCCGCCTATCTATGCCGACTGATCGGGGATTATCTGCGGGGCAGGGTAGTCCAATATCCGGGTCGGAACGGGATGGAGCAGAGAGCGGTGCACCGCGGAGTTCCGCAGGGGTCGGTCCTCGGGCCGCTCCTGTGGAACTTGGCCTATGACGCGGTGCTGCGGGCGGACCTTCCCGTCGGCGTGTCGTTGGTTTGTTATGCCGACGACACCCTGGTGATAGCCGGCGGGGATACGTGGAGGAGGGCCGTGGCTCTCGCGGAGGAAGGGACGGCACTAGTCGTTGCCGATGTAGAGCGTCTGGGGTTGCGCGTGGCACCCCAGAAGGCCGAGGCCATCTGGCTGTGTAATGTCAGTGGTCGCGGGGTGCCGCGCCAGGCGTCTCTACGGGTGGGTGGAGCCCAAGTCGGGGTGGGTCACCGGATGAAGTAACTGGGTCTCACCCTCGACAGCTACTGGCGCTTCGGGCATCATTTGGAAGGGTTGGGTCCCCGTATCGAGAGGGCAGTGGCCGCGTTAGGCCGCATAATGCCTAATCTCGGGGGGCCCAACATGGCGGCACGGCGGCTGTATTTGGGAGTCGTCCGGTCCATGGCGCTTTATGGCGCGCCTATATGGGCCGGCGGTCTGATGGCAAATCGGCGGGGTGCATTTGTACTCCGCCGGTTACAGAGGTTGGTGGCCATCAGAGTCGTACGGGGTTATCGCACGATCTCCTACACAGCCGCCACCTTGCTGGCGGGTTCCGCACCGTTTCACCTGCTGGCGAAAATGGATGCAGAGGTCTATCAAAGCCTCTGCGACCTTCGTCAGCGGGGCGCGGATCCGCACGGCGAGGAGGCCGCTAGGGCCCGAAGCCAGGCGCGGCGACGCGCCTATAGTCGGTGGCTGGTCTGGTTATCGAAGCCAGACCAGCGGGATGATCGCGTCGCCGCGGCGGTCCGCCCAGTGTTTTATGCCTGGGTGGGCCGTAGCTGGGGTACGCCCACCTACCGCCTGACACAGGTACTGACCGGACACGGTTGCTTCGGTCGGTACCTGCATCGGATAGGGCGGGAGGCGACGGCTGCGTGCCATCATTGCAGGGGAAGGGAGGACACCGCGCAGCACACGTTGGAGTTTTGTCCGGCGTGGGCAGCTCAGCGCGGTGTCCTCGTTGGAGTAGTTGGAGCTGACCTCTCGCTGCCGGCCGTCATACGTGCAATGGTCGGCAGCGAGGAGGCGTGGGCGGCCATGGCCTTGTTTTGTGAAGAGGTCATGGCCGCCAAGGAGGACGCCGAAAGGGCGCGTGAGGAGGTGGGGGGCAGGCGGCGACGCCGACCGTAAGACCCTCCACCGCTCCCCGTGACAGGGGGAATGCGATGGGGTCGGTGATGGTGTTTGTGGTGCGAGGTGAGGGACTTTATTCCCTCATTCCCCCTCGCACCCAGTCCATCACCGGACCGGGGGCCCGTGGCAGGGGCCCCGTCCAGCGGGGGCGGCAGTGTTAGCCGGCCCCGCAGCCGTGGTCGCGATCGGGTGGGGGCCCGGTCGCGGCTAGTAGCAACGGCACGTGTGGGGGCGACATCGCGTGTGACCGCGCGGCGTCGCCGGGGGGCAATCAGATCAGTTTGCCCCCCATTGGGGGAGGAGGATCACTTCTCCTCCCCCGGGAAGGGCCCGTAGTAGGGCGTTGCGCCAACGGGGAGAGTCACGGTAGTATCGCTAGTTTGGTTCCCGTGACTCTCCCCAGATAAAGGGCGCAGGCGGTCACCGTGGTGTTTTAGCCGGTAAGAGTCCGGCACTACCCCGGCCTCCCCCCCAGGGAGCCGGGGTGTCCATGAGGATTTCACCACGTTAAAAAAAAAAAAAAAAAAAAAAAAAAAAAAAAATGCGCGCATCTGGCTTACACTTTCGCCATTTTCGCAAACTTGTTGCCCAGATCCTGGGTTTTTTCCGTGTTTGAATCACGTAGTAATGTTGTACCACACTGAGGCAGTCAACTAAACCTGGTTTCGAACCATATTTCAGAGGATAACATCGGTTAGGTCTGGGTTAGGTCTGGGTTATGCCCGCATCTGGCTCATGATTTTGCCTTCTTCGCATACTTGTTGGCCAGCTCCTGGGTTTTTTTCGTGTTTGAATCACGTAGTAATGTGGTAACACACTGAAGCAGTCAATTAAACCAGGTTTCGATCAATATTTTAGAGGATAACACCGGTTAGGTCTGGGTTAGGTCTGGGATATGCGCGCATCTGGCTTATACTTTCGCCTTTTTCGCAAACTTCTTGGCCAGATCCTGGGTTTTTTCCGTGTTTGAAACACGTAGTAATGTGGTACCACACTGCGGCAGTCAATTAAACCTGCTTTCGATCAATATTTCACAGGATAACACCGGTTAGGTCTGGGTTAGGTCCGGGATATGCCCGCATCTGGCTCATGATTTTGCCATCTTCGCATACTTGTTGGCCAGATCCTGGGTTTTTTTCGTGTTTGAATCACGTAGTAATGTGGTAACACACTGAAATAGTCAATTAAACCTGGTTTCGATCAATATTTTAGAGGATAACACCGGTTAGGTCTGGGTTAGGTCTGGGATATGCGCGCATCTGGCTTATACTTTCGCCTTCTTCGCATACTTGTTGGCCAGATCCTGAGTTTTTTTCGTGTTTGAATCACGTAGTAATGTGGTAACACACGGAAGCAGTCAATTAAACCTGGTTTCGATCAATATTTTAGTGGATAACACCGGTTAGGTCTGGGATATGCGCGCATCTGGCTTACACTTTCGCCATTTTCGCAAACTTGTTGTCCAGATCCTGGGTTTTTTCCGTGTTTGAATCACGTAGTAACGTTGTACCACACTGAGGCAGTCAATTAAACCTGGTTTCGATCAATATTTCAGAGGATAACACCGGTTAGGTCTGGGTTAGGTCCGGGATATGCCCGCATCTGCCTCATGATTTTGCCTTCTTCGCATACTTGTTGGCCAGATCCTGGGTTTTTTTCGTGTTTGAATCACGTAGTAATGTGGTAACACACTGAAGCAGTCAATTAAACCCGGTTTCGATCAATATTTTAGAGGATAACACCGGTTAGGTCTGGGTTAGGTCTGGGTTATGCCCGCATCTGGCTCATGATTTTGCCTTCTTCGCATACTTGTTGGCCAGATCCTGGGTTTTTTTCGTGTTTGAATCACGTAGTAATGTGGTAACACAATGAAGCAGTCAATTAACCCTGGTTTCGATCCATATTTTGGAGGATAACACAGGTTAGGTCTGGGTTAGGTCTGGGTTATGCCCGCATCTGGCTCATGATTTTGCCTTCTTCGCATACTTGTTGGCCAGATCCTGGGTTTTTTCCGTGTTTGAATCACGTAGTAATGTGGTACCACACTGAGGCAGTCAATTAAACCTGGTTTCGAACAATATTTCAGAGGATAACACCGGTTAGGTATGGGTTAGGTCCGGGATATGCCCGCATCTGCCTCATGATTTTGCCTTCTTCGCATACTTGTTGGCCAGATCCTGGGTTTTTTTCGTGTTTGAATCACGTAGTAATGTGGTAACACACTGAAGCAGTCAATTAAACCAGGTTTCGATCAATATTTTAGAGGATAACACCGGTTAGGTCTGGGTTAGGTCTGGGATATGCGCGCATCTGGCTTATACTATCGCCTTTTTCGCAAACTTGTTGGCCAGATCCTGGGTTTTTTTCGTGTTTGAATCACGTAGTAATGTGGTAACACAATGAAGCAGTCAATTAACCCTGGTTTCGATCCATATTTTGGAGGATGACACCGGTTAGGTCTGGGTTAGGTCTGGGTTATGCCCGCATCTGGCTCATGATTTTGCCTTCTTCGCATACTTGTTGGCCAGGTCCTGGGTTTTTTTCGTGTTTGAATCACGTAGTAATGTGGTATCACACTGAAGCAGTCAATTAAACCTGGTTTCGATCAATATTTTAGAGGATAACACCGGTTAGGTCTGGGTTAGGTCTGGGATATACGCGCATCTGGCTTATACTTTCGCCTTTTTCGCAAACTTGTTGGCCAGATCCTGGGTTTTTTCCGTGTTTGAATCACGTAGTAATGTGGTAATTCACCGAAGCAGTCAATTAAACCTGGTTTCGATCAATATTTTAGGGGATAACACCGGTTAGGTCTGGGTTAGGTCTGGGTTATGCCCGCATCTGGCTCATGATTTTGCCTTCTTCGCATACTTGTTGGCCAGATCCTGGGTTTTTTCGTGTTTGAATCACGTAGTAATGTGGTAACACACTGAAGCAGTCAATTGAACCTGGGTTCGATCAATATTTTAGAGGATAACACCGGTTAGGTCTGGGTTAGGTCTGGGTTATGCCCGCATCTGGCTCATGATTTTGCCTTCTTCGCATACTTGTTGGCCAGATCCTGGGTTTTTTTCGTGTTTGAATCACGTAGTAATGTGGTAACACAATGAAGCAGTCAATTATCCCTCGTTTCGATCCATATTTTGGAGGATAACACAGGTTTGGTCTGGGTTAGGTCTGGGATATGCGCGCATCTGGCATATACTTTCGCCTTTTTCGCAACTTGTTGGCCAGATCCTGGGTTTTTTCCGTGTTTGAATCACGTAGTAATGTGGTACCACACTGAGGCAGTCAATTAAACCTGGTTTCGAACAATATTTCAGAGGATAACACCGGTTAGGTATGGGTTAGGTCCGGGATATGCCCGCATCTGCCTCATGATTTTGCCTTCTTCGCATACTTGTTGGCCAGATCCTGGGTTTTTTTCGTGTTTGAATCACGTAGTAATGTGGTAACACACTGAAGCAGTCAATTAAACCAGGTTTCGATCAATATTTTAGAGGATAACACCGGTTAGGTCTGGGTTAGGTCTGGGATATGCGCGCATCTGGCTTATACTTTCGCCTTTTTCGCAAACTTGTTGGCCAGATCCTGGGTTTTTTTCGTGTTTGAATCACGTAGTAATGTGGTAACACAATGAAGCAGTCAATTAACCCTGGTTTCGATCCATATTTTGGAGGATGACACCTGTTAGGTCTGGGTTAGGTCTGGGTTATGCCCGCATCTGGCTCATGATTTTGCCTTCTTCGCATACTTGTTGGCCAGATCCTGGGTTTTTTTCGTGTTTGAATCACGTAGTAATGTGGTAACACAATGAAGCAGTCAATTAACCCTGGTTTCGATCCATATTTTGGAGGATAACACCGGTTAGGTCTGGGTTAGGTCTGGGATATGCGCGCATCTGGCTTATACTTTCGCCTTTTTCGCAAACTTGTTGGCCAGATCCTGGGTTTTTTTCGTGTTTGAATCACGTAGTAATGTGGTAACACAATGAAGCAGTTAATTAACCCTGGTTTCGATCCATATTTTGGAGGATGACACCGGTTAGGTCTGGGTTAGGTCTGGGTTATGCCCGCATCTGGCTCATGATTTTGCCTTCTTCGCATACTTGTTGGCCAGATCCTGGGTTTTTTTCGTGTTTGAATCACGTAGTAATGTGGTAACACACTGAAGCAGTCAATTAAACCAGGTTTCGATCAATATTTTAGAGGATAACACCGGTTAGGTCTGGGTTAGGTCTGGGATATGCGCGCATCTGGCTTATACTTTCGCCTTTTTCGCAAACTTGTTGGCCAGATCCTGGGTTTTTTCCGTGTTTGAATCACGTAGTAATGTGGTAATACACTGAAGCAGTCAATTAAACCTGGTTTCGATCAATATTTAAGAGGATAACACCGGTTAGGTCAGGGTTAGGTCTCGGTTATGCCCGCATCTGGCTCATGATTTTGCCTTCTTCGCATACTTGTTGGCCAGATCCTGGGTTTTTTTCGTGTTTGAATCACGTAATAATGTGGTATCACACTGAAGCAGTCAATTAAACCTGGTTTCGATCAATATTTTAGAGGATAACACCGGTTAGGTCTGGGTTAGGTCTGGGATATACGCGCATCTGGCTTATACTTTCGCCTTTTTCGCAAACTTGTTGGCCAGATCCTGGGTTTTTTCCGTGTTTGAATCACGTAGTAATGTGGTAATTCACCGAAGCAGTCAATTAAACCTGGTTTCGATCAATATTTTAGGGGATAACACCGGTTAGGTCTGGGTTAGGTCTGGGTTATGCCCGCATCTGGCTCATGATTTTGCCTTCTTCGCATACTTGTTGGCCAGATCCTGGGTTTTTTTCGTGTTTGAATCACGTAGTAATGTGGTAACACACTGAAGCAGTCAATTGAACCTGGGTTCGATCAATATTTTAGAGGATAACACCGGTTAGGTCTGGGTTAGGTCTGGGTTATGCCCGCATCTGGCTCATGATTTTGCCTTCTTCGCATACTTGTTGGCCAGATCCTGGGTTTTTTTCGTGTTTGAATCACGTAGTAATGTTGTACCACACTGAGGCAGTCAATTAAACCTGGTTTCGATCCATATTTCAGAGGATAACATCGGTTAGGTCTGGGATAGGTCCGGGAAATGCCCGCATCTGCCTCATGATTTTGCCTTCTTCGCATACTTGTTGGCCAGATCCTGGGTTTTTTTCGTGTTTGAATCACGTAGTAATGTGGTAACACACTGAAGCAGTCAATTAAACCTGGTTTCGATCAATATTTTAGAGGATAACACCGGTTAGGTCTGGGTTAGGTCTGGGTTATGCCCGCATCTGGCTCATGATTTCGCCTTTTTCGCAAACTTGTTGGCCAGATCCTGGGTTTTTTCCGTGTTTGAATCACGTAGTAATGTGGTAATACACTGAAGCAGTCAATTAAACCTGGTTTCGATCAATATTTAAGAGGATAACACCGGTTAGGTCAGGGTTAGGTCTCGGTTATGCCCGCATCTGGCTCATGATTTTGCCTTCTTCGCATACTTGTTGGCCAGATCCTGGGTTTTTTTCGTGTTTGAATCACGTAATAATGTGGTAACACACTGAAGCAGTCAATTAAACCTGGTTTCGATCAATATTTTAGAGGATAACACCGGTTAGGTCTGGGTTAGGTCTGGGTTATGCCCGCATCTGGCTCATGATTTTGCCTTCTTCGCATACTTGTTGGCCAGATCCTGGGTTTTTTTCGTGTTTGAATCACGTAGTAATGTGGTAACACAATGAAGCAGTCAATTAACCCTGGTTTCGATCCATATTTTGGAGGATAACACAGGTTAGGTCTGGGTTAGGTCTGGGATATGCGCGCATCTGGCATATACTTTCGCCTTTTTCGCAACTTGTTGGCCAGATCCTGGGTTTTTTCCGTGTTTGAATCACGTAATAATGTGGTAACACACTGAAGCAGTCAATTAAACCTGGTTTCGATCAATATTTTAGAGGATAACACCGGTTAGGTCTGGGTTAGGTCTGGGTTATGCCCGCATCTGGCTCATGATTTTGCCTTCTTCGCATACTTGTTGGCCAGATCCTGGGTTTTTTTCGTGTTTGAATCACGTAATAATGTGGTAACACACTGAAGCAGTCAATTAAACCTGGTTTCGATCAATATTTTAGAGGATAACACTGGTTAGGTCTGGGTTAGGTCTGGGTTATGCCCGCATCTGGCTCATGATTTTGCCTTCTTCGCATACTTGTTGGCCAGATCCTGGGTTTTTTTCGTGTTTGAATCACGTAATAATGTGGTAACACAATGAAGCAGTCAATTAACCCTCGTTTCGATCCATATTTTGGAGGATAACACAGGTTTGGTCTGGGTTAGGTCTGGGATATTCGCGCATCTGGCATATACTTTCGCCTTTTTCGCAACTTGTTGGCCAGATCCTGGGTTTTTTCCGTGTTTGAATCACGTAGTAATGTGGTACCACACTGAGGCAGTCAATTAAACCTGGTTTCGAACAATATTTCAGAGGATAACACCGGTTAGGTATGGGTTAGGTCCGGGATATGCCCGCATCTGGCTCATGATTTTGCCTTCTTCGCATACTTGTTGGCCAGATCCTGGGTTTTTTTCGTGTTTGAATCACGTAGTAATGTGGTAACACAATGAAGCAGTCAATTAACCCTGGTTTCGATCCATATTTTGGAGGATAACACCGGTTAGGTCTGGGTTAGGTCTGGGTTATGCGCGCATCTGGCTTATACTTTCGCCTTTTTCGCAAACTTGTTGGCCAGATCCTGGGTTTTTTTCGTGTTTGAATCACGTAGTAATGTGGTAACACAATGAAGCAGTCAATTAACCCTGGTTTCGATCCATATTTTGGAGGATGACACCGGTTAGGTCTGGGTTAGGTCTGGGTTATGCCCGCATCTGGCTCATGATTTTGCCTTCTTCGCATACTTGTTGGCCAGGTCCTGGGTTTTTTTCGTGTTTGAATCACGTAGTAATGTGGTATCACACTGAAGCAGTCAATTAAACCTGGTTTCGATCAATATTTTAGAGGATAACACCGGTTAGGTCTGGGTTAGGTCTGGGATATACGCGCATCTGGCTTATACTTTCGCCTTTTTCGCAAACTTGTTGGCCAGATCCTGGGTTTTTTCCGTGTTTGAATCACGTAGTAATGTGGTAATTCACCGAAGCAGTCAATTAAACCTGGTTTCGATCAATATTTTAGGGGATAACACCGGTTAGGTCTGGGTTAGGTCTGGGTTATGCCCGCATCTGGCTCATGATTTTGCCTTCTTCGCATACTTGTTGGCCAGATCCTGGGTTTTTTTCGTGTTTGAATCACTTAGTAATGTGGTAACACACTGAAGCAGTCAATTGAACCTGGGTTCGATCAATATTTTAGAGGATAACACCGGTTAGGTCTGGGTTAGGTCTGGGTTATGCCCGCATCTGGCTCATGATTTTGCCTTCTTCGCATACTTGTTGGCCAGATCCTGGGTTTTTTCCGTGTTTGAATCACGTAGTAATGTTGTACCACACTGAGGCAGTCAATTAAACCTGGTTTCGATCCATATTTCAGAGGATAACATCGGTTAGGTCTGGGATAGGTCCGGGAAATGCACGCATCTGGCTCATGATTTCGCCTTTTTCGCAAACTTGTTGGCCAGATCCTGGGTTTTTTCCGTGTTTAAATCACGTAGTAATGTGGTAATACACTGAAGCAGTCAATTAAACCTGGTTTCGATCAATATTTAAGAGGATAACACCGGTTAGGTCAGGGTTAGGTCTCGGTTATGCCCGCATCTGGCTCATGATTTTGCCTTCTTCGCATACTTGTTGGCCAGATCCTGGGTTTTTTTCGTGTTTGAATCACGTAATAATGTGGTAACACACTGAAGCAGTCAATTAAACCTGGTTTCGATCAATATTTTAGAGGATAACACCGGTTAGGTCTGGGTTAGGTCTGGGTTATGCCCGCATCTGGCTCATGATTTTGCCTTCTTCGCATACTTGTTGGCCAGATCCTGGGTTTTTTTCGTGTTTGAATCACGTAGTAATGTGGTAACACAATGAAGCAGTCAATTAACCCTGGTTTCGATCCATATTTTGGAGGATAACACAGGTTAGGTCTGGGTTAGGTCTGGGATATGCGCGCATCTGGCATATACTTTCGCCTTTTTCGCAACTTGTTGGCCAGATCCTGGGTTTTTTCCGTGTTTGAATCACGTAATAATGTGGTAACACACTGAAGCAGTCAATTAAACCTGGTTTCGATCAATATTTTAGAGGATAACACCGGTTAGGTCTGGGTTAGGTCTGGGTTATGCCCGCATCTGGCTCATGATTTTGCCTTCTTCGCATACTTGTTGGCCAGATCCTGGGTTTTTTTCGTGTTTGAATCACGTAATAATGTGGTAACACACTGAAGCAGTCAATTAAACCTGGTTTCGATCAATATTTTAGAGGATAACACCGGTTAGGTCTGGGTTAGGTCTGGGTTATGCCCGCATCTGGCTCATGATTTTGCCTTCTTCGCATACTTGTTGGCCAGATCCTGGGTTTTTTTCGTGTTTGAATCACGTAGTAATGTGGTAACACAATGAAGCAGTCAATTAACCCTCGTTTCGATCCATATTTTGGAGGATAACACAGGTTTGGTCTGGGTTAGGTCTGGGATATGCGCGCATCTGGCATATACTTTCGCCTTTTTCGCAACTTGTTGGCCAGATCCTGGGTTTTTTCCGTGTTTGAATCACGTAGTAATGTGGTACCACACTGAGGCAGTCAATTAAACCTGGTTTCGAACAATATTTCAGAGGATAACACCGGTTAGGTATGGGTTAGGTCCGGGATATGCCCGCATCTGCCTCATGATTTTGCCTTCTTCGCATACTTGTTGGCCAGATCCTGGGTTTTTTTCGTGTTTGAATCACGTAGTAATGTGGTAACACACTGAAGCAGTCAATTAAACCAGGTTTCGATCAATATTTTAGAGGATAACACCGGTTAGGTCTGGGTTAGGTCTGGGATATGCGCGCATCTGGCTTATACTTTCGCCTTTTTCGCAAACTTGTTGGCCAGATCCTGGGTTTTTTTCGTGTTTGAATCACGTAGTAATGTGGTAACACAATGAAGCAGTCAATTAACCCTGGTTTCGATCCATATTTTGGAGGATGACACCGGTTAGGTCTGGGTTAGGTCTGGGTTATGCCCGCATCTGGCTCATGATTTTGCCTTCTTCGCATACTTGTTGGCCAGGTCCTGGGTTTTTTTCGTGTTTGAGTCACGTAGTAATGTGGTATCACACTGAAGCAGTCAATTAAACCTGGTTTCGATCAATATTTTAGAGGATAACACCGGTTAGGTCTGGGTTAGGTCTGGGATATACGCGCATCTGGCTTATACTTTCGCCTTTTTCGCAAACTTGTTGGCCAGATCCTGGGTTTTTTCCGTGTTTGAATCACGTAGTAATGTGGTAATTCACCGAAGCAGTCAATTAAACCTGGTTTCGATCAATATTTTAGGGGATAACACCGGTTAGGTCTGGGTTAGGTCTGGGTTATGCCCGCATCTGGCTCATGATTTTGCCTTCTTCGCATACTTGTTGGCCAGATCCTGGGTTTTTTTCGTGTTTGAATCACGTAGTAATGTGGTAACACACTGAAGCAGTCAATTGAACCTGGGTTCGATCAATATTTTAGAGGATAACACCGGTTAGGTCTGGGTTAGGTCTGGGTTATGCCCGCATCTGGCTCATGATTTTGCCTTCTTCGCATACTTGTTGGCCAGATCCTGGGTTTTTTCCGTGTTTGAATCACGTAGTAATGTTGTACCACACTGAGGCAGTCAATTAAACCTGGTTTCGATCCATATTTCAGAGGATAACATCGGTTAGGTCTGGGATAGGTCCGGGAAATGCACGCATCTGGCTCATGATTTCGCCTTTTTCGCAAACTTGTTGGCCAGATCCTGGGTTTTTTCCGTGTTTAAATCACGTAGTAATGTGGTAATACACTGAAGCAGTCAATTAAACCTGGTTTCGATCAATATTTAAGAGGATAACACCGGTTAGGTCAGGGTTAGGTCTCGGTTATGCCCGCATCTGGCTCATGATTTTGCCTTCTTCGCATACTTGTTGGCCAGATCCTGGGTTTTTTTCGTGTTTGAATCACGTAATAATGTGGTAACACACTGAAGCAGTCAATTAAACCTGGTTTCGATCAATATTTTAGAGGATAACACCGGTAGGGTCTGGGTTAGGTCTGGGTTATGCCCGCATCTGGCTCATGATTTTGCCTTCTTCGCATACTTGTTGGCCAGATCCTGGGTTTTTTTCGTGTTTGAATCACGTAGTAATGTGGTAACACAATGAAGCAGTCAATTAACCCTGGTTTCGATCCATATTTTGGAGGATAACACAGGTTAGGTCTGGGTTAGGTCTGGGATATGCGCGCATCTGGCATATACTTTCGCCTTTTTCGCAACTTGTTGGCCAGATCCTGGGTTTTTTCCGTGTTTGAATCACGTAATAATGTGGTAACACACTGAAGCAGTCAATTAAACCTGGTTTCGATCAATATTTTAGAGGATAACACCGGTTAGGTCTGGGTTAGGTCTGGGTTATGCCCGCATCTGGCTCATGATTTTGCCTTCTTCGCATACTTGTTGGCCAGATCCTGGGTTTTTTTCGTGTTTGAATCACGTAGTAATGTGGTAACACAATGAAGCAGTCAATTAACCCTAGTTTCGATCCATATTTTGGAGGATAACACAGGTTTGGTCTGGGTTAGGTCTGGGATATGCGCGCATCTGGCATATACTTTCGCCTTTTTCGCAACTTGTTGGCCAGATCCTGGGTTTTATCCGTGTTTGAATCACGTAGTAATGTGGTACCACACTGAGGCAGTCAATTAAACCTGGTTTCGAACAATATTTCAGAGGATAACACCGGTTAGGTATGGGTTAGGTCCGGGATATGCCCGCATCTGCCTCATGATTTTGCCTTCTTCGCATACTTGTTGGCCAGATCCTGGGTTTTTTTCGTGTTTGAATCACGTAGTAATGTGGTAACACACTGAAGCAGTCAATTAAACCAGGTTTCGATCAATATTTTAGAGGATAACACCGGTTAGGTCTGGGTTAGGTCTGGGATATGCGCGCATCTGGCTTATACTTTCGCCTTTTTCGCAAACTTGTTGGCCAGATCCTGGGTTTTTTTCGTGTTTGAATCACGTAGTAATGTGGTAACACAATGAAGCAGTCAATTAACCCTGGTTTCGATCCATATTTTGGAGGATGACACCGGTTAGGTCTGGGTTAGGTCTGGGTTATGCCCGCATCTGGCTCATGATTTTGCCTTCTTCGCATACTTGTTGGCCAGGTCCTGGGTTTTTTTCGTGTTTGAATCACGTAGTAATGTGGTATCACACTGAAGCAGTCAATTAAACCTGGTTTCGATCAATATTTTAGAGGATAACACCGGTTAGGTCTGGGTTAGGTCTGGGATATACGCGCATCTGGCTTATACTTTCGCCTTTTTCGGAAACTTGTTGGCCAGATCCTGGGTTTTTTCCGTGTTTGAATCACGTAGTAATGTGGTAATTCACCGAAGCAGTCAATTAAACCTGGTTTCGATCAATATTTTAGGGGATAACACCGGTTAGGTCTGGGTTAGGTCTGGGTTATGCCCGCATCTGGCTCATGATTTTGCCTTCTTCGCATACTTGTTGGCCAGATCCTGGGTTTTTTTCGTGTTTGAATCACGTAGTAATGTGGTAACACACTGAAGCAGTCAATTGAACCTGGGTTCGATCAATATTTTAGAGGATAACACCGGTTAGGTCTGGGTTAGGTCTGGGTTCTGCCCGCATCTGGCTCATGATTTTGCCTTCTTCGCATACTTGTTGGCCAGATCCTGGGTTTTTTTCGTGTTTGAATCACGTAGTAATGTTGTACCACACTGAGGCAGTCAATTAAACCTGGTTTCGATCCATATTTCAGAGGATAACATCGGTTAGGTCTGGGATAGGTCCGGGAAATGCACGCATCTGGCTCATGATTTCGCCTTTTTCGCAAACTTGTTGGCCAGATCCTGGGTTTTTTCCGTGTTTGAATCACGTAGTAATGTGGTAATACACTGAAGCAGTCAATTAAACCTGGTTTCGATCAATATTTAAGAGGATAACACCGGTTAGGTCATGGTTAGGCCTCGGTTAAGCCCGCATCTGGCTCATGATTTTGCCTTCTTCGCATACTTGTTGGCCAGATCCTGGGTTTTTTTCGTGTTTGAATCACGTAATAATGTGGTAACACACTGAAGCAGTCAATTAAACCTGGTTTCGACCAATATTTTAGAGGATAACACCGGTTAGGTCTGGGTTAGGTCTGGGTTATGCCCGCATCTGGCTCATGATTTTGCCTTCTTCGCATACTTGTTGGCCAGATCCTGGGTTTTTTTCGTGTTTGAATCACGTAGTAATGTCGTAACACACTGAAGCAGTCAATTGGACCTGGTTTCGATCAATATTTTAGAGGATAACACCGGTTAGGTCTGGGTTAGGTCTGGGTTATGCCCGCATCTGGCTCATGATTTTGCCTTCTTCGCATACTTGTTGGCCAGATCCTGGGTTTTTTTCGTGTTTGAATCCCGTAGTAATGTGGTAACACACTGAAGCAGTCAATTAAACCTGGTTTCGATCAATATTTTAGAGGATAACACCGGTTAGGTCTGGGTTAGGTCTGGGATATGCGCGCATCTGGCTTACACTTTCGCCATTTTCGCAAACTTGTTGCCCAGATCCTGGGTTTTTTCCGTGTTTGAATCACGTAGTACTGTTGTACCACACTGAGGCAGTCAATTAAACCTGGTTTCGATCCACATTTCAGAGGATAACACCGGTTAGGTCTGGGATAGGTCCGGGAAATGCACGCATCTGGCTCATGGTTTCGCCTTTTTCGCAAACTTGTTGGCCAGATCCAGGGTTTTTTCCGTGTTTGAATCACGTAGTAATGTGGTAATACACTGAAGCAGTCAATTAAACCTGGTTTCGATCAATATTTTAGAGGATAACACCGGTTAGGTCTGGGTTAGGTCTGGGTTATGCCCGCATCTGGCTCATGATTTTGCCTTCTTCGCATACTTGTTGGCCAGATCCTGGGTTTTTTTCGTGTTTGAATCACGTAGTAATGTGGTAACACACTGTAGCAGTCAATTAAACCTGGTTTCGATCAATACTTTAGAGGATAACACCGATTAGGTCTGGGTTAGGTCTGAGTTATGCCCGCATCTGGCTCATGATTTCGCCTTTTTCGCAAACTTGTTGGCTAGATCCTGGGTTTTTTTCGGGTTTGAATAACGCAGTAATGTGGTACCACACTGAAGCAGTCAATTAAACCTGGTTTCGATCAATATTTTAGAGGATAACGCCGGTTAGGTCTGGGTTAGTTCTGGGTTATGCCCGCATCTGGCTTATACTTTCGCCTTTTTCGCAAACTTGCTGACCAGATCCTGGGTTTTTTCCGCGTTTGAATCACGTAGTAATGTTGTAACACACTGAGGCAGTCAATTAAACCTGGTTTCGATCAATATTTCAGAGGATAACAGCGGTTAGGTCTGGGTTAGGTCCGGGAAATGCACGCATCTGGCTCATGATTTCGCCTTTTTCGCAAACATGTTGGCCAGATCCTGGGTTTTTTCCGTGTTTGAATCACGTAGTAATGTGGTAATTCACTGAAGCAGTCAATTAAACCTGGTTTCGATCAATATTTTAGAGGATAACACCGGTTAGGTCTGGGTTAGGTTTGGGTTATGCCCGCATCTGGCTCACGATTTTGCCTTCTTCGCATACTTGTTGGCCAGATCCTGGGTTTTTTTCGTGTTTGAATCACGTAGTAATGTGGTAACACACTGAAGCAGTCAATTAAACCTGGTTTCGATCAATATTTTAGAGGATAACACCGGTTAGGTCTGGGTTAGGTCTGGGTTATGCCCGCATCTGGCTCATGATTTTGCCTTCTTCGCATACTTGTTGGCCAGATCCTGGGTTTTTTTCGTGTTTGAATCACGTAGTAATGTGGTAACACAATGAAGCAGTCAATTAACCCTGGTTTCGATCCATATTTTGGTGGATAACATCGGTTAGGTCTGGGTTAGGTCTGGGTTATGCCCGCATCTGGCTCATGATTTTGCCTTCTTCGCATACTTGTTGGCCAGATCCTGGGTTTTTTTCGTGTTTGAATCACGTAGTAATGTGGTAACACACTGAAGTGGTCAATTGAACCTGGGTCGATCAATATTTTAGAGGATAACACTGGTTAGGTCTGGGTTAGGTCTGGGATATGCGCGCATCTGGCTTATACTTTCGCCTTTTTCGCAAACTTGTTGGCCAGATCCTGGGTTTTTTTCGAGTTTGAATCACGTAGTAATGTGGTAACACACTGAAGCAGTCAATTAAACCTGGTTTCGATCAATACTTTAGAGGATAACACCGATTAGGTCTGGGTTAGGTCTGAGTTATGCCCGCATCTGGCTCATGATTTCGCCTTTTTCGCAAACTTGTTGGCTAGATCCTGGGTTTTTTTCGGGTTTGAATAACGCAGTAATGTGGTACCACACTGAAGCAGTCAATTAAACCTGGTTTCGATCAATATTTTAGAGGATAACGCCGGTTAGGTCTGGGTTAGTTCTGGGTTATGCCCGCATCTGGCTTATACTTTCGCCTTTTTCGCAAACTTGCTGACCAGATCCTGGGTTTTTTCCGTGTTTGAATCACGTAGTAATGTTGTACCACACTGAGGAAGTCAATTAAACCTGGTTTCGATCAATATTTCAGAGGATAACAGCGGTTAGGTCTGGGTTAGGTCCGGGAAATGCACGCATCTGGCTCATGATTTCGCCTTTTTCGCAAACATGTTGGCCAGATCCTGGGTTTTTTCCGTGTTTGAATCACGTAGTAATGTGGTAATTCACTGAAGCAGTCAATTAAACCTGGTTTCGGTCAATATTTTAGAGGATAACACCGGTTAGGTCTGGGTTAGGTTTGGGTTATGCCCGCATCTGGCTCATGATTTTGCCTTCTTCGCATACCTGTTGGCCAGATCCTGGGTTTTTTTCGTGTTTGAATCACGTAGTAATGTGGTAACACACTGAAGCAGTCAATTAAACCTGGTTTCGATCAATATTTTAGAGGATAACACCGGTTAGGTCTGGGTTAGGTCTGGGATATGCGCGCATCTGGCTTATACTTTCGCCTTCTTCGCATACTTGTTGGCCAGATCCTGAATTTTTTTCGTGTTTGAATCACGTAGTAATGTGGTAACACAATGAAGCAGTCAATTAACCCTGGTTTCGATCCATATTTTGGAGGATAACACAGGTTAGGTCTGGGTTAGGGCTGGGATATGCGCGCAACTGGCATATACTTTCGCCTTTTCCGCAACTTGTTGGCCAGATCCTGGGTTTTTTCCGTGTTTGAATCACGTAGTAATGTGGTACCACACTGAGGCAGTCAATTAAACCTGGTTTCGAACAATATTTCAGAGGATAACACCGGTTAGGTATGGGTTAGGTCCGGGATATGCCCGCATCTGCCTCATGATTTTGCCTTCTTCGCATACTTGTTGGCCAGATCCTGGGTTTTTTTCGTGTTTGAATCACGTAGTAATGTGGTAACACACTGAAGCAGTCAATTAAACGAGGTTTCGATCAATATTTTAGAGGATAACACCGGTTAGGTCTGGGTTAGGTCTGGGATATGCGCGCATCTGGCTTATACTTTCGCCTTTTTCGCAAACTTGTTGGCCAGATCCTGAGTTTTTTTCGTGTTTGAATCACGTAGTAATGTGGTAACACACTGAAGCAGTCAATTGAATCTGGTTTCGATCAATATTTTAGAGGATAATACCGGTTAGGTCTGGGTTAGGTCTGGGTTATGCCCGCATCTGGCTCATGATTTTGCCTTCTTCGCATACTTGCTGGCCAGAGCCTGGGTTTTTTTCGTGTTTGAATCACGTAGTAATGTTGTACCACACTGAGGCTGTCAATTAAACCTGGTTTCGATCAATATTTCAGAGGATAACACCGGTTAGGTCTGGGTTAGGTCCGGGATATGCCCGCATCTGCCTCATGATTTTGCCTTCTTCGCATACTTGTTGGCCAGATCCTGGGTTTTTTTCGTGTTTGAATCACGTAGTAATGTTGTACCACACTGAGGCTGTCAATTAAACCTGGTTTCGATCAATATTTCAGAGGATAACACCGGTTAGGTCTGGGTTAGGTTTGGGTTATGCCCGCATCTGGCTCATGATTTTGCCTTCTTCGCATACTTGTTGGCCAGATCCTGGGTTTTTTTCGTGTTTGAATCAGGTGGTAATGTGGTAACACACTGAAGCAGTCAATTAAACCCGGTTTCGATCAATATTTTAGAGGATAGCTCCGGTTAGGTCTGGGTTAGGTCTGGGTTATGCCCGCATCTGGCTCATGATTTAGCCTTCTTCGCATACTTGTTGGCCAGATCCTGGGTTTTTTTCGTGTTTGAATCACGTAGTAATGTGGTAACACAATGAAGCAGTCAATTAACCCTGGTTTCGATCCATATTTTGGAGGATAACACAGGTTAGGTCTGGGTTAGGTCTGGGATATGCGCGCATCTGGCATATACTTTCGCCTTTTTCGCAACTTGTTGGCCAGATCCTGGGTTTTTTCCGTGTTTGAATCACGTAGTAATGTGGTACCACACTGAGGCAGTCAATTAAACCTGGTTTCGAACAATATTTCAGAGGATAACACCGGTTAGGTATGGGTTAGGTCCGGGATATGCCCGCATCTGCCTCATGATTTTGCCTTCTTCGCATACTTGTTGGCCAGATCCTGGGTTTCTTTCGTGTTTGAATCACGTAGTAATGTGGTAACACACTGAAGCAGTCAATTAAACCAGGTTTCGATCAATATTTTAGAGGATAACACCGGTTAGGTCTGGGTTAGGTCTGGGATATGCGCGCATCTGGCTTATACTTTCGCCTTTTTCGCAAACTTGTTGGCCAGATCCTGAGTTTTTTTCGTGTTTGAATCACGTAGTAATGTGGTAACACACTGAAGCAGTCAATTGAACCTGGTTTCGATCAATATTTTAGAGGATCACACCGGTTAGGTCTGGGTTAGGTCTGGGTTATGCCCGCATCTGGCTCATGATTTTGCCTTCTTCGCATACTTGCTGGCCAGAGCCTGGGTTTTTTTCGTGTTTGAATCACGTAGTAATGTGGTAACACACGGAAGCAGTCAATTAAACCTGGTTTCGATCAATATTTTAGAGGATAACACCGGTTAGGTCTGGGATATGCGCGCATCTGGCTTACACTTTCGCCATTTTCGCAAACTTGTTGTCCAGATCCTGGGTTTTTTCCGTGTTTGAATCACGTAGTAACGTTGTACCACACTGAGGCAGTCAATTAAACCTGGTTTCGATCAATATTTCAGAGGATAACACCGGTTAGGTCTGGGTTAGGTCCGGGATATGCCCGCATCTGCCTCATGATTTTGCCTTCTTCGCATACTTGTTGGCCAGATCCTGGGTTTTTTTCGTGTTTGAATCACGTAGTAATGTTGTACCACACTGAGGCTGTCAATTAAACCTGGTTTCGATCAATATTTCAGAGGATAACACCGGTTAGGTCTGGGTTAGGTTTGGGTTATGCCCGCATCTGGCTCATGATTTTGCCTTCTTCGCATACTTGTTGGCCAGATCCTGGGTTTTTTTCGTGTTTGAATCAGGTAGTAATGTGGTAACACACTGAAGCAGTCAATTAAACCCGGTTTCGATCAATATTTTAGAGGATAACACCGGTTAGGTCTGGGTTAGGTCTGGGTTATGCCCGCATCTGGCTCATGATTTTGCCTTCTTCGCATACGTGTTGGCCAGATCCTGGGTTTTTTTCGTGTTTGAGTCACGTAGTAATGTGGTAACACACTGAAGCAGTCAATTAAACCAGGTTTCGATCAATATTTTAGAGGATAACACCGGTTAGTTCTGGGTTAGGTCTGGGATATGCGCGCATCTGGCTTATACTTTCGCCTTTTTCGCAAACTTGTTGGCCAGATCCTGAGTTTTTTTCGTGTTTGAATCACGTAGTAATGTGGTAACACACTGAAGCAGTCAATTGAACCTGGTTTCGATCAATATTTTAGAGGATAACACCGGTTAGGTCTGGGTTAGGTCTGGGTTATGCCCGCATCTGGCTCATGATTTTGCCTTCTTCGCATACTTGCTGGCCAGAGCCTGGGTTTTTTTCGTGTTTGAAACACGTAGTAATGTGGTAACACACGGAAGCAGTCAATTAAACCTGGTTTCGATCAATATTTTAGAGGATAACACCGGTTAGGTCTGGGATATGCGCGCATCTGGCTTACACTTTCGCCATTTTCGCAAACTTGTTGTCCAGATCCTGGGTTTTTTCCGTGTTTGAATCACGTAGTAACGTTGTACCACACTGAGGCAGTCAATTAAACCTGGTTTCGATCAATATTTCAGAGGATAACACCGGTTAGATCTTGGTTAGGTCCGGGATATGCCCGCATCTGCCTCATGATTTTGCCTTCTTCGCATACTTGTTGGCCAGATCCTGGGTTTTTTTCGTGTTTGAATCACGTAGTAATGTTGTACCACACTGAGGCTGTCAATTAAACCTGGTTTCGATCAATATTTCAGAGGATAACACCGGTTAGGTCTGGGTTAGGTTTGGGTTATGCCCGCATCTGGCTCATGATTTTGCCTTCTTCGCATACTTGTTGGCCAGATCCTGGGTTTTTTTCGTGTTTGAATCAGGTAGTAATGTGGTAACACACTGAAGCAGTCAATTAAACCCGGTTTCGATCAATATTTTAGAGGATAACACCGGTTAGGTCTGGGTTAGGTCAGGGTTATGCCCGCATCTGGCTCATGATTTTGCCTTCTTCGCATACTTGCTGGCCAGAGCCTGGGTTTTTTTCGTGTTTGAAACACGTAGTAATGTGGTAACACACGGAAGCAGTCAATTAAACCTGGTTTCGATCAATATTTTAGAGGATAACACCGGTTAGGTCTGGGATATGCGCGCATCTGGCTTACACTTTCGCCATTTTCGCAAACTTGTTGTCCAGATCCTGGGTTTTTTCCGTGTTTGAATCACGTAGTAACGTTGTACCACACTGAGGCAGTCAATTAAACCTGGTTTCGATCAATATTTCAGAGGATAACACCGGTTAGGTCTGGGTTAGGTCCGGGATATGCCCGCATCTGCCTCATGATTTTGCCTTCTTCGCATACTTGTTGGCCAGATCCTGGGTTTTTTTCGTGTTTGAATCATGTAGTAATGTTGTACCACACTGAGGCTGTCAATTAAACCTGGTTTCGATCAATATTTCAGAGGATAACACCGGTTAGGTCTGGGTTAGGTTTGGGTTATGCCCGCATCTGGCTCATGATTTTGCCTTCTTCGCATACTTGTTGGCCAGATCCTGGGTTTTTTTCGTGTTTGAATCAGGTAGTAATGTGGTAACACACTGAAGCAGTCAATTAAACCCGGTTTCGATCAATATTTTAGAGGATAACACCGGTTAGGTCTGGGTTAGGTCTGGGTTATGCCCGCATCTGGCTCATGATTTTGCCTTCTTCGCATACTTGCTGGCCAGAGCCTGGGTTTTTTTCGTGTTTGAAACACGTAGTAATGTGGTAACACACGGAAGCAGTCAATTAAACCTGGTTTCGATCAATATTTTAGAGGATAACACCGGTTAGGTCTGGGATATGCGCGCATCTGGCTTACACTTTCGCCATTTTCGCAAACTTGTTGTCCAGATCCTGGGTTTTTTCCGTGTTTGAATCACGTAGTAACGTTGTACCACACTGAGGCAGTCAATTAAACCTGGTTTCGATCAATATTTCAGAGGATAACACCGGTTAGATCTTGGTTAGGTCCGGGATATGCCCGCATCTGCCTCATGATTTTGCCTTCTTCGCATACTTGTTGGCCAGATCCTGGGTTTTTTTCGTGTTTGAATCACGTAGTAATGTTGTACCACACTGAGGCTGTCAATTAAACCTGGTTTCGATCAATATTTCAGAGGATAACACCGGTTAGGTCTGGGTTAGGTTTGGGTTATGCCCGCATCTGGCTCATGATTTTGCCTTCTTCGCATACTTGTTGGCCAGATCCTGGGTTTTTTTCGTGTTTGAATCAGGTAATAATGTGGTAACACACTGAAGCAGTCAATTAAACCCGGTTTCGATCAATATTTTAGAGGATAACACCGGTTAGGTCTGGGTTAGGTCAGGGTTATGCCCGCATCTGGCTCATGATTTTGCCTTCTTCGCATACTTGTTGGCCAGATCCTGGGGTTTTTTCGTGTTTGAATCACGTAGTAATGTGGTAACACAATGAAGCAGTCAATTAACCCTGGTTTCGATCCATATTTAGGAGGATAACTTAGGTTAGGTCTGGGTTAGGTCTGGGATATGCGCGCATCTGGCATATACTTTCGCCTTTTTCGCAACTTGTTGGCCAGATCCTGGGTTTTTTCCGTGTTTGAATCACGTAGTAATGTGGTACCACACTGAGGCAGTCAATTAAACCTGGTTTCGAACAATATTTCAGAGGATAACACCGGTTAGGTATGGGTTAGGTCCGGGATATGCCCGCATCTGCCTCATGATTTAGCCTTCTTCGCATACTTGTTGGCCAGATCCTGGGTTTTTTTCGGGTTTGAATCACGTAGTAATGTGGTAACACACTGAAGCAGTCAATTAAACCAGGTTTCGATCAACATTTTAGAGGATAACACCGGTTAGGTCTGGGTTAGGTCTGGGATATGCGCGCATCTGGCTTATACTTTCGCCTTTTTCGCAAACTTGTTGGCCAGATCCTGGGATTTTTCCGTGTTTGAAACACGTAGTAATGTGGTACCACACTGAGGCAGTCATTTAAACCTGCTTTCGATAAATATTTCACAGGATAACACCGGTTAGGTCTGGGTTAGGTCCGGGATATGCCCGAATCTGGCTCATGATTTTGCCTTCTTCGCATACTTGTTGGCCAGATCCTAGGTTTTTTTCGAGTTTGAATCACGTAGTAATGTGGTACCACACTGAGGTAGTCAATTAAACCTGGTTTCGATCAATATTTCAGAGGATAACACCGGTTAGGTCTGGGTTAGGTCCGGGAAATGCACGCATCTGGCTTATGATTTCGACTTTTTCGCAAACTTGTTGGCTAGATCCTGGGTTTTTTTCGGGTTTGAATAGCGCAGTAATGTGGTACCACACTGAAGCAGTCAATTAAACCTGGTTTCGATCAATATTTTAGAGGATAACGCCGGTTAGGTCTGGGTTAGGTCTGGGTTATGCCCGTGTCTGGCTTATACTATCGCCTTTTTCGCAAACTTGCTGACCAGATCCTGGGGTTTTTCCGTGTTTGAATCACGTAGTAATATTGTACCACACTGAGGCAGTCAATTAAACCTGGTTTCGATCAATATTTTAGAGGATAACACCGGTTAGGTCTGGGTTAGGTCCGGGATAAGCTCGAATCTGGCTCATGATTTTGCCTTCTTCGCATACTTGTTGGCCAGATCCTGGGTTTTTTTCGTGTTTGAATCACGTAGTAATGTGGTATCACAATGAAGCAGTCAATTAACCCTGGTTTCGATCCATATTTTGGAGGATAACACCGGTTAGGTCTGGGTTAGGTCTGGGTTATGCCCGCATCTGGCTCATGATTTTGCCTTTTTCGCAAACTTGTTGGCCAGATCTTGGGTTTTTTTCGTGTTTGAATCACGTAGTAATGTGGTAACACACTGAAGCAGTCAATTAAACCTCGTTTCGCTCAGTATTTTAGAGGATAACACCGGTTAGGCCTGGCTTAGGTCTGGGTTATACTCGCATCTGGCTCATGATTTTGCCTTCTTCGCATACTTGTTGGCCAGATCCTGGGTTTTTTTCGTGTTTGAATCACGTAGGAATGTGGTAACACCCTGAAGCAGTCAATTAAACCTGGTTTCGATCAATATTTTAGAGGATAACACCGGTTAGGTCTGGGTTAGGTCTGGGATATGCGCGCATCTGGCATATACTTTCGCCTTTTTCGCAAACTTGTTGGCTAGATCCTGGGTTTTTTTCGGGTTTGAATCATGTGGTAATGTGGTACGACACAGAGACAATCCATTAAACCTGGATTCGGACAGTATTTTAGAGGATAACACCGGTTAGGTCTGGGTTAGGTCTGGGATATGCGCGCATCTGGCTTATACTTTCGCCTTTTTCGCAAACTTGTTGGCCAGATCCTGGGTTTTTTTCGTGTTTGGATCACGTAGTAATGTGAAAACACAGTGAAGCAGTCAATTAACCCTGGTTTCGATCCATATTTTGGAGGATAACACCGGTTAGGTCTGGGTTAGGTCTGGGATATGCGCGCATCTGGCATATACTTTCGCCTTTTACGCAAACTTGTTGGCTAGATCCTGGGTTTTTTTCGTGATTGAATCACGTAGTAATGTGGTAACACACTGAAGCAGTCAATCAAACCTGGTTTCGATTAATATTTTAGAGGATAACACCGGTTAGGTCTGGGTTAGGTCTGGGATATGCGCGCATCTGGCTTATACCTTCGCCTTTTTCGCAAACTTTTTAGCCAGATCCTGGGTGTTTTCCGTGTTTGAATCACGTAGTCATGTTGTACCACACTGAGGCAGTCAATTAAACCAGGTTTCGATCAATATTTTAGAGGATAACACCGGTTAGGTCTGGGTTAAGTCTGGGATATGCGCGCATCTGGCTTATACTTTCGCCTTTTACGCAAACTTGTTGGCTAGATCCTGGGTTTTTTTCGTGATTGAATCACGTAGTAATGTGGTAACACACTGAAGCAGTCAATCAAACCTGGTTTCGATTAATATTTTAGAGGATAACACCGGTTAGGTCTGGGTTAGGTCTGGGATATGCGCGCATCTGGCTTATACCTTCGCCTTTTTCGCAAACTTTTTAGCCAGATCCTGGGTGTTTTCCGTGTTTGAATCACGTAGTAATGTTGTACCACACTGAGGCAGTCAATTAAACCAGGTTTCGATCAATATTTTAGAGGATAACACCGGTTAGGTCTGGGTTAAGTCTGGGATATGCGCGCATCTGGCTTATACTTTCGCCTTTTTCGCAAACTTGTTGGCCAGATCCTGGGGGTTTCCCGTGTATGAATCACGTAGTAATGTGGTAATACACTGAAGCAGTCAATTAAACCTGGTTTCGATCAATATTTTAGAGGATAACACCGGTTAGGTCTGGGTTAGGTGTGGGTTATGCCCGCATCTGCCTCATGATTTTGCCTTCTTCGCATACTTGTTGGCCAGATCCTAGGTTTTTTTCGTGTTTGAATCACGTAGTAATGTGGTACCGCACTGAGGTAGTCAATTAAACCTGGTTTCGATCAATATTTCAGAGGATAACACCGGTTAGGTCTGGGATAGGTCCGGGAAATGCACGCATCTGGCTCATGATTTCGCCTTTTTCGCAAACTTGTTGGCCAGATCCTGGGTTTTTTTCGTGTTTGAATCACGTAGTAATGTGGTAACACACTGAAATAGTCAATTAAACCTGGTTTCGATCAATATTTTAGAGGATAACACCGGTTAGGTCTGGGTTAGGTCTGGGATATGCGCGCATCTGGCTTATACTTTCGCCTTCTTCGCATACTTGTTGGCCGGATCCTGAGTTTTTTTCGTGTTCGAATCACGTAGTAATGTGGTAACACACTGAGCAGTCAATTGAACCTGGTTTCGATCAATATTTTAGAGGATAACACCGGTTAGGTCTGGGTTAGGTCTGGGTTATGCCCGCATCTGGCTCATGATTTTGCCTTCTTCGCATACTTGCTGGCCAGAGCCTAGGTTTTTTTCGTGTTTGAATCACGTAGTAATGTGGTAACACACGGAAGCAGTCAGTTAAACCTGGTCTCGATCAATATTTTAGAGGATAACACCGGTTAGGTCTGGGATATGCGCGCATCAGGCTTACACCTTCGCCATTTTCGCAAACTTGTTGTCCAGATCCTGGGTTTTTTCCGTGTTTGAATCACGTAGTAACGTTGTACCACACTGAGGCAGTCAATTAAACCTGGTTTCGATCAATATTTCAGAGGATAACACCGGTTAGGTCTGGGTTAGGTCTGGGATATGCGCGCATCTGGCTTACACTTTCGCCATTTTCGCAAACTTGTTGGCCAGATCCTGGGTTTTTTTCGTGTTTGAATCACGTAGTAATGTTGTACCACACTGAAGCAGTCAATTGAACCCGGTTTCGATCAATATTTTAGAGGATAACACCGGTTAGGTCTGGGTTAGGTCTGGGTTATGCCCGCATCTGGCTCATGATTTTGCCTTCTTCGCATACTTGCAGGCCAGAGCCTGGGTTGTTTTCGTGTTTGAATCACGTGGTAATGTGGTAACACACGGAAGCAGTCAATTAATCCTGGTTTCGATCAATATTTTAGAGGGTAACACCGGTTAGGTCTGGGATATGCGCGCATCTGGCTTACACTTTCGCCATTTTCGCAAACTTGTTGTCCAGATCCTGGGTTTTTTCCGTGTTTGAATCAAGTAGTAACGTTGTACCACACTGAGGCAGTCAATTAAACCTGGTTTCGATCAATATTTCAGAGGATAACACCGGTTAGGTCTGGGTTAGGTCCGGGATATGCCCGCATCTGCCTCATGATTTTGCCTTCTTCGCATACTTGTTGGCCAGATCCTGGGTTTTTTTCGGGTTTGGATCACGTGGTAATGTGATACGACACAAAAACAATCCATTAAACCTGGATTCGGACAGTATTTTAGAGGATAACACCGGTTAGGTCTGGGATATGCGCGCATCTGGCTTATAGTTTCGCCTTTTTCGCAAATTTGTTGGCTAGATCCTGGGTTTTTTTCGGGTTTGAATAGCGCAGCAATGTGGTACCACACTGAAGCAGTCAATTAAACCTGGTTTCGATCAATATTTTAGAGGATAACGCCGGTTAGGTCTGGGTTAGGTCTGGGTTATGCCCGTATCTGGCTTATACTTTCGCCTTTTTCGCAAACTTGCTGACCAGATCCTGGGTTTTTTCCGTGTTTGAATCACGTAGTAACGTTGTACCACACTGAGGCAGTCAATTAAACCTGGTTTCGATCAATATTTTAGAGGATAACACCGGTTAGGTCTGGGTTAGGTCCGGGATAAGCCCGAATCTGGCTCATGATTTTGCCTTCTTCGCATACTTGTTGGCCAGATCCTGGGTTTTTTTCGTGTTTGAATCAGGTAGTAATGTGGTAACACACTGAAGCAGTCAATTAAACCTCGTTTCGCTCAGTATTTTAGAGGATAACACCGGTTAGGCCTGGCTTATGTCTGGGTTATACCCGCATCTGGCTCATGATTTTGCCTTCTTCGCATACTTGTTGGCCAGATCCTGGGTTTTTTTCGTGTTTGAATCACGTAGGAATGTGGTAACACACTGAAGCAGTCAATTAAACCTGGTTTCGATCAATATTTTAGAGGATAACACCGGTTAGGTCTGGGTTAGGTCTGGGATATGCGCGCATCTGGCATATACTTTCGCCTTTTTCGCAAACTTGTTGGCTAGATCCTGGGTTTTTTTCGGGGGTGAATCATGTGGTAATGTGGTACGACACAGAGACAATACATTAAACCTGGATTCGGACAGTATTTTAGAGGATAACACCGGTTAGGTCTGGGTTAGGTCTGCGATATGCGCGCATCTGGCTTATACTTTCGCCTTTTTCGCAAACTTGTTGGCCAGATCCTGGGTTTTTTTCGTGTTTGAATCACGTAGTAATGTGAAAACACAATGAAGCAGTCAATTAACCCTGGTTTCGATCCATATTTTGGAGGATAACACCGGTTAGGTCTGGGTTAGGTCTGGGTTATGCCCGGATCTGGCTCATGATTTTGCCTTCTTCGCATACCTGTTGGCCAGATCCTGGGTTTTTTTCGTGTTTGAATCACGTAGTAATGTGGTAACACACTGAAGCAGTCAATTAAACCTGGTTTCGATCAATATTTTAGAGGATAACACCGGTTAGGTCTGGGTTAGGTCTGGGATATGCGCGCATCTGGCTTATACCTTCGCCTTTTTCGCAAACTTTTTAGCCAGATCCTGGGTGTTTTCCGTGTTTGAATCACGTAGTAATGTGGTAACACACTGAAGCAGTCAATCAAACCTGGTTTCGATCAATATTTTAGAGGATAACACCGGTTAGGTCTGGGTTAGGTCTGGGATGTGCGCGCATCTGGCTTATACTTTCGCCTTTTTCGCAAACTTGTTGGCCAGATCCTGGGTTTTTTTCGTGTTTGAATCACGTAGTAATGTGGTAACACAATGAAGCAGTCAATTAACCCTGGATTTGATCCATATTTTGGAGGATAACACCGGTTAGGTCTGGGTTAGGTCTGGGTTATGCCCGCATCTGGCTCATGATTTTGCCTTTTTCGCAAACTTGTTGGCCAGATCTTGGGTTTTTTTCGTGTTTGAATCACGTAGTAATGTGGTAACACAATGAAGCAGTCAATTAACCCTGGTTTCGATCCATATTTTGGAGGATAACACCGGTTAGGTCTGGGTTAGGTCTGGGTTATGCCCGGATCAGGCTCATGATTTTGCCTTCTTCGCATACATGTTGGCCAGATCCTGGGTTTTTTTCGTGTTTGAATCACGTAGTAATGTTGTACCACACTGAGGCAGTCAATTAAACCTGGTTTCGATCAATATTTCAGAAGATAACACCGGTTAGGTCTGGGATAGGTCCGGGAAATGCACGCATCTGGCTCATGATTTCGCCTTTTTCGCAAACTTGTTGGCCAGATCCTGGGTTTTTTCCGTGTTTGAATCACGTAGTAATGTGGTAATTCACTGAAGCAGTCAATTAAACCTGGTTTCGATCAATATTTTAGAGGATAACACCGGTTAGGTCTGGGTTAGGTCCGGGAAATGCACGCATCTGGCTTATGATTTCGCCTTTTTCGCATACTTGTTGACCAGATCCTGGGTTTTTTCCGTGTTTGAATCACGTAGTAATGTAGTACCACACTGAGGCAGTCAATTAAACCTGGTTTCGATCAATATATTAGAGGATAACACCGGTTAGGTCTGGGTTAGGTCTGGGATATGCGCGAATCTGGCTTACACTTTCGCCATTTTCGCAAACTTGTTGGTCAGATCCTGGGTTTTTTTCGTGTTTGAATCACGTAGTAATGTTGTACCACACTGAGGCAGTCAATTAAACCTGGTTTCGATCAATATTTCAGAGGATAACAGCGGTTAGGTCTGGGTTAGGTCCGGGAAATGCACGTAACTGGCTCATGATTTCGCCTTTTTCGCAAACTTGTTGGCCAGATCCTGGGTTTTTTCCGTGTTTGAATCACGTAGTAATGTGGTAATTCACTGAAGCAGTCAATTAAACCTGGTTTCGATCAATATTTTAGAGGATAACACCGGTTAGGTCTGGGTTAGGTTTGGGTTATGCCCGCATCTGGCTCATGATTTTGCCTTCTTCGCATACTTGTTGGCCAGATCCTGGGTTTTTTTCGTGTTTGAATCACGTAGTAATGTGGTAACACACTGAAGCAGTCAATTAAACCTGGTTTCGATTAATATTTTAGAGGATAACACCGGTTAGGTCTGGGTTAGGTCTGAGTTATGCCCGCATCTGGCTCATGATTTTGCCTTATTCGCATACTTGTTGGCCAGATCCTGGGTTTTTTTCGTGTTTGAATCACGTAGTAATGTGGTAACACACTGAAGCAGTCAATTAAACCTGGTTTCGATCAATATTTTAGAGGATAACACCGGTTAGGTCTGGGTTAGGTCTGGGATATGCGCGCATCTGGCTTACACTTTCGCCATTTTCGCAAACTTGTTGGCCAGATCCTGGGTTTTGTTCGTGTCTGAATCACGTAGTAATGTTGTACCACACTGAGGCAGTCAATTGAACCTGGTTTCGATCAATATTTCAGAGAATAACACCGGTTAGGTCTGGGTTAGGTCCGGGAAATGCACGCATCTGGCTCATGATTTCGGCATCTTCGCATACTTGTTGGCCAGATCCTGGGTTTTTTTCGTGTTTGAATCACGTAGTAATGTGGTAACACACTGAAGCAGTCAATTAAACTAGGTTTCGATCAATATTTTAGAGGATAACACCGGTTAGGTCTGGGTTGGGTCTGGGATATGCGCGCATCTGGCTTATACTTTCGCCTTTTTCGCAAACTTGTTGGCCAGATCCTGGGTTTTTTCCGTGATTGAAACACGTAGTAATGTGGTACCACACTGAGGCAGTCATTTTAACCTGCTTTCGATCAATATTTCACAGGATAACACCGGTTAGGTCTGGGTTAGGTCCGGGATATGCCCGAATCTGGCTCATGATTTTGCCTTCTTCGCATACTTGCTGGCCAGAGCCTGGGTTTTTTTCGTGTTTGAATCACGTAGTAATGTGGTAACACACGGAAGCAGTCAATTAAACCTGGTTTCGATCAATATTTTAGAGGATAACACCGGTTAGGTCTGGGATATGCGCGCATCTGGCTTACACTTTCGCCATTTTCGCAAACTTGTTGTCCAGATCCTGGGTTTTTTCCGTGTTTGAATCACGTAGTAACGTTGTACCACACTGAGGCAGTCAATTAAACCTGGTTTCGATCAATATTTCAGAGGATAACACCGGTTAGGTCTGGGTTAGGTCCGGGATATGCCCGCATCTGCCTCATGATTTTGCCTTCTTCGCATACTTGTTGGCCAGATCCTGGGTTTTTTTCGTGTTTGAATCACGTAGTAATGTTGTACCACACTGAGGCTGCCAATTAAACCTGGTTTCGATCAATATTTCAGAGGATAACACCGGTTAGGTCTGGGTTAGGTTTGGGTTATGCCCGCATCTGGCTCATGATTTTGCCTTCTTCGCATACTTGTTGGCCAGATCCTGGGTTTTTTTCGTGTTTGAATCAGGTAGTAATGAGGTAACACACTGAAGCAGTCAATTAAACCCGGTTTCGATCAATATTTTAGAGGATAACACCGGTTAGGTCTGGGTTAGGTCTGGGTTATGCCCGCATCTGGCTCATGATTTTGCCATCTTCGCATACTTGTTGGCCAGATCCTGGGTTTTTTTCGTGTTTGAATCACGTAGTAATGTGGTACCACACTGAGGTAGTCAATTAAACCTGGTTTCGATCAATATTTTAGAGGATAACACCGGTTAGGTATGGGTTAGGTCCGGGATATGCCCGCATCTGCCTCATGATTTTGCCTTCTTCGCATACTTGTTGGCCAGATCCTGGGTTTTTTTCGTGTTTGAATCACGTAGTAATGTGGTTACACACTGAAGCAGTCAATTAAACCAGGTTTCGATCAATATTTTACAGGATAACACCGGTTAGGTCTGGGTTAGGTCTGGGATATGCGCGCATCTGGCTTATACTTTCGCGTTTTTCGCAAACTTGTTGGCCAGATCCTGGGTTTTTTCCGTGTTTGAAACACTTAGTAATGTGGTACCACACTGAGGCAGTCATTTAAACCTGCTTTCGATCAATATTTCACAGGATAACACCGGTTAGGTCTGGGTTAGGTCCGGGATATGCCCGAATCTGGCTCATGATTTTGCCTTCTTCGCATACTTGTTGGCCAGATCCTAGGTTTTTTTCGAGTTTGAATCACGTAGTAATGTGGTACCACACTGAGGTAGTCAATTAAACCTGGTTTCGATCAACATTTCAGAGGATAACACCGGTTAGGTCTGGGTTAGGTCCGGGAAATGCACGCATCTGGCTTATGATTTCGCCTTTTTCACAAACTTGTTGGCTAGATCCTGGGTTTTTTTCGGGTTTGAATCACGTGGTAATGTGATACGACACAAAAACAATCCATTAAACCTGGATTCGGACAGTATTTTAGAGGATAACACCGGTTAGGTCTGGGATATGTGCGCATCTGGCTTATTTTCGCCTTTTTCGCAAACTTGTTGGCTAGATCCTGGGTTTTTTTCGGGTTTGAATAGCGCAATAATGTGGTACCACACTGAAGCAGTCAATTAAACCTGGTTTCGATCAATATTTTAGAGGATAACGCCGGTTAGGTCTGGGTTAGGTCTGGGTTATGCCCGTATCTGGCTTATACTTTCGCCTTTTTCGCAAACTTGCTGACCAGATCCTGGGTTTTTTCCGTGTTTGAATCACGTAGTAATATTGTACCACAATGAGGCAGTCAATTAAACCTGGTTTCGATCAATATTTTAGAGGATAACACCGGTTAGGTCTGGGTTAGGTCCGGGATAAGCCCGAATCTGGCTCATGATTTTGCCTTCTTCGCATACTTGTTGGCCAGATCCTGGGTTTTTTCCGTGTTTGAATCACGTAGTAATGTAGTACCACACTGAGGCAGTCAATTAAACCTGGTTTCGATCAATATATTAGAGGATAACACCGGTTAGGTCTGGGTTAGGTCTGGGATATGCGCGCATCTGGCTTACACTTTCGCCATTTTCGCAAACTTGTTGGTCAGATCCTGGGTTTTTTTCGTGTTTGAATCACGTAGTAATGTTGTACCACACTGAGGCAGTCAATTAAACCTGGTTTCGATCAATATTTCAGAGGATAACAGCGGTTAGGTCTGGGTTAGGTCTGGGAAATGCACGCAACTGGCTCATGATTTCGCCTTTTTCGCAAACTTGTTGGCCAGATCCTGGGTTTTTTCCGTGTTTGAATCACGTAGTAATGTGGTAATTCACTGAAGCAGTCAATTAAACCTGGTTTCGATCAATATTTTAGAGGATAACACCGGTTAGGTCTGGGTTAGGTCTGGGATATGCGCGCATCTGGCTTACACTTTCGCCATTTTCGCAAACTTGTTGCCCAGATCCTGGGTTTTTTCCGTGTTTGAATCACGTAGTAATGTTGTACCACACTGAGGCAGTCAATTAAACCTGGTTTCGATCAATATTTTAGAGGATAACACCGGTTAGGTCTGGGTTAGGTCTGGGTTATGCCCGCATCTGCCTCATGATTTTGCCTTTTTCGCAAACTTGTTGGCCAGATCCTGGGTTTTTTCCGTGTTTGAAACACGTAGTAATGTGGTACCACACTGTGGCAGTCATTTAAACCTGCTTTCGATCAATATTTCACAGGATAACACCGGTTAGGTCTGGGTTAGGTCCGGGATATGCCCGCATCTGGCTCATGATTTTGCCTTCTTCGCATACTTGTTGGCCAGAACCTAGGTTTTTTTCGAGTTTGAATCACGTAGTAATGTTGTACCACACTGATGCAGTCAATTAAACCTGGTTTCGATCAATATTTCAGAGGATAACAGCGGTGAGGTCTGGGTTAGGTCCGGGAAATGCACGCAACTGGCCCATGATTTCGCCTTTTTCGCAAACTTGTTGGCCAGATCCTGGGTTTTTTCCGTGTTTGAATCACGTAGTAATGTGGTAATTCACTGAAGCAGTCAATTAAACCTGGTTTCGATCAATATTTTAGAGGATAACACCGGTTAGGTCTGGGTTAGGTTTGGGTTATGCCCGCATCTGGCTCATGATTTTGCCTTCTTCGCATACTTGTTGGCCAGATCCTGGGTTTTTTTCGTGTTTGAATCACGTAGTAATGTGGTAACACACTGAAGCAATCAATTAAACCTGTTTTCGATCAATATTTTAGAGGATAACATCGGTTAGGTCTGGGTTAGGTCTGAGTTTTGCCCGCATCTGGCTCATGATTTTGCCTTATTCGCATACTTGTTGGCCAGATCCTGGGTTTTTTTCGTGTTTGAATCACGTAGTAATGTGGTAACACACTGAAGCAGTCAATTAAACCTGGTTTCGATCAATATTTTAGAGGATAACACCGGTTAGGTCTGGGTTAGGTCTGGGATATGCGCGCATCTGGCTTACACTTTCGCCATTTTCGCAAACTTGTTGGCCAGATCCTGGGTTTTTTTCGTGTTTGAATCACGTAGTAATGTTGTACCACACTGAGGCAGTCAATTAAACCTGGTTTCGATCATTATTTCAGAGAATAACACCGGTTAGGTCTGGGTTAGGTCCGGGAAATGCACGCATCTGGCTCATGATTTCGCCTTTTTCGCAAACTTGTTGGCCAGATCCTGGGTTTTTTCCGTGTTTGAATCACGTAGTAATGTAGTACCACACTGAGGCAGTCAATTAAACCTGGTTTCGATCAATATATTAGAGGATAACACCGGTTAGGTCTGTGTCAGGTCTGGGATATGCGCGCATCTGGCTTACACTTTCGCCATTTTCGCAAACTTGTTGGTCAGATCCTGGGTTTTTTTCGTGTTTGAATCACGTAGTAATGTTGTACCACACTGAGGCAGTCAATTAAACCTGGTTTCGATCAATATTTCAGAGGATAACAGCGGTTAGGTCTGGGTTAGGTCTGGGAAATGCACGTAACTGGCTCATGATTTCGCCTTTTTCGCAAACTTGTTGGCCAGATCCTGGGTTTTTTCCGTGTTTGAATCACGTAGTAATGTGGTAATTCACTGAAGCAGTCAATTAAACCTGGTTTCGATCAATATTTTAGAGGATAACACCGGTTAGGTCTGGGTTAGGTTTGGGTTATGCCCGCATCTGGCTCATGATTTTGCCTTCTTCGCATACTTGTTGGCCAGATCCTGGGTTTTTTTCGTGTTTGAATCACGTAGTAATGTGGTAATACACTGAAGCAGTCAATTAAACCTGGTTTCGATCAATATTTTAGAGGATAACACCGGTTAGGTCTGGGTTAGGTCTGGGATATGCGCGCATCTGGCATATACTTTCGCCTTTTACGCAAACTTGTTGGCTAGATCCTGGGTTTTTTTCGTGATTGAATCACGTAGTAATGTGGTAACACACTGAAGCAGTCAATCAAACCTGGTTTCGATCAATATTTTAGAGGATAACACCGGTTAGGTCTGGGTTAGGTCTGGGTTATGCCCGCATCTGGCTCATGATTTTGCCTTCTTCGCATACTTGTTGGCCAGAACCTAGGTTTTTTTCGAGTTTGAATCACGTAGTAATGTGGTACCACACTGAGGTAGTCAATTAAACCTGGTTTCGATCAATATTTTAGAGGATAACACCGGTTAGGTCTTGGTTAGGTCTCGGATATGCGCGCATCTGGCTTACACTTTCGCCATTTTCGCAAACTTGTTGCCCAGATCCTGGGTTTTTTCCGTGTTTGAATCACGTAGTAATGTTGTACCACACTGAGGCAGTCAATTAAACCTGGTTTCGATCAATATTTTAGAGGATAACACCGGTTAGGTCTGGGTTAGGTCTGGGATATGCGCCCATCTGGCTTATACTTTCGCCTTTTTCGCAAACTTGTTGGCAAGCTCCTGGGTTTTTTCCGTGTTTGTATCAAGTAGTAATGTTGTACCACACTGAGGCAGTCAATTAAACCTGGTTTCGATAAATATTTCAGAGAATAACACCGGTTAGGTCTGGGTTAGGTCCGGGAAATGCACGCATCTGGCTCATGATTTCGCCTTCTTCGCATACTTGTTGGCCAGATCCTGTGTTTTTTTCGTGTTTGAATCACGTAGTAATGTGGTAACACACTGAAGCAGTCAATTACACCTGGTTTCGATCAATATTTTAGAGGATAACACCGGTTAGGTCTGGGTTAGGTCTGGGTTATGCCCGCATCTGGCTCATGATTTAGCCTTCTTCGCATACTTGTTGGCCAGATCCTGGGTTTTTTTCGTGTTTGAATCACGTAGTAATGTGGTAACACAGTGAAGCAGTCAATTGAACCTTGTTTCGATCAATATTTTAGAGCATAACACCGGTTAGGTCTGGGTTAGGTCTGGGTTATGCCCGCATCTGGCTCATGATTTTGCCTTCTTCGCATACTTGTTGGCAATATCCTGGGTTTTTTTCGTGTTTGAATCACGTAGTAATGTGGTAACACACTGAAGCAGTCAATTAAACCTGGTTTCGATCAATATTTTAGAGGATAACACCGGTTAGGTCTGGGTTAGGTCTGGGATATGCGCGCATCTGGCTTACACTTTCGCCATTTTCGCAAACTTGTTGGTCAGATCCTGGGTTTTTTTCGTGTTTGAATCACGTAGTAATGTTGTACCACACTGAGGCAGTCAATTAAACCTGGTTTCGATCAATATTTCAGAGGATAACAGCGGTTAGGTCTGGGTTAGGTCCGGGAAATGCACGTAACTGGCTCATGATTTCGCCCTTTTCGCAAACTTGTTGGCCAGATCCTGGGTTTTTTCCGTGTTTGAATCACGTAGTAATGTTGTACCACACTGAGGCAGTCAATTAAACCTGGTTTCGATCAATATTTCAGAGGATAACAGCGGTTAGGTCTGGGTTAGGTCCGGGAAATGCCCGCATCTGGCTCATGATTTCGCCATCTTCGCATACTTGTTGGCCAGATCCTGGGTTTTTTTCGTGTTTGAATCACGTAGTAATGTGGTAACACACTGAAGCAGTCAATTACACCTGGTTTCGATGAATATTTTAGAGGATAACACCGGTTAGGTCTGGGTTAGGTCTGGGTTATGCCCGCATCTGGCTCATGATTTTGCCTTCTTCGCATACTTGTTGGCCAGATCCTGGGTTTTTTTCGTGTTTGAATCACGTAGTAAAGTGGTAACACACTGAAGCAGTCAATTGAACCTTGTTTCGATCAATATTTTAGAGGATAACACCGGTTAGGTCTGGGTTAGGTCTGGGTTATGCCCGCATCTGGCTCATGATTTTGCCTTGTTCGCATACTTGTTGGCCAGATCCTGGGTTTTTTTCGTGTTTGAATCACGTAGTAATGTGGTAACACACTGAAGCAGTCAATTAAACCTGGTTCCGATCAATATTTTAGAGGATAACACCGGTTAGGTCTGGGTTAGGCCTCGGATATGCGCGCATCCGGCTTACACTTTCGCCATTTTCGCAAACTTGTTGCCCAGATCCTGGGTTTTTTCCGTGTTTGAATCACGTAGTAATGTTGTACCACACTGAGGCAGTCAATTAAACCTGGTTTCGATCAATATTTTAGAGGATAACACCGGTTAGGTCTGGGTTAGGTCTGGGTTATGCCCGCATCTGCCTCATGATTTTGCCTTCTTCGCATACTTGTTGGCCAGATCCTGGGTTTTTTTCGTGTTTGAATCACGTAGTAATGTGGTAACACACTGAAGCAGTCAATTAAACTAGGTTTCGATCAATATTTTAGAGGATAACACCGGTTAGGTCTGGGTTGGGTCTGGGATATGCGCGCATCTGGCTTATACTTTCGCCTTTTTCGCAAACTTGTTGGCCAGATCCTGGGTTTTTTCCGTGTTTGAAACACGTAGTAATGTGGTACCACACTGAGGCAGTCATTTTAACCTGCTTTCGATCAATATTTCACAGGATAACACCGGTTAGGTCTGGGTTAGGTCCGGGATATGCCCGAATCTGGCTCATGATTTTGCCTTCTTCGCATACTTGCTGGCCAGAGCCTGGGTTTTTTTCGTGTTTGAATCACGTAGTAATGTGGTAACACACGGAAGCAGTCAATTAAACCTGGTTTCGATCAATATTTTAGAGGATAACACCGGTTAGGTCTGGGATATGCGCGCATCTGGCTTACACTTTCGCCATTTTCGCAAACTTGTTGTCCAGATCCTGGGTTTTTTCCGTGTTTGAATCACGTAGTAACGTTGTACCACACTGAGGCAGTCAATTAAACCTGGTTTCGATCAATATTTCAGAGGATAACACCGGTTAGGTCTGGGTTAGGTCCGGGATATGCCCGCATCTGCCTCATGATTTTGCCTTCTTCGCATACTTGTTGGCCAGATCCTGGGTTTTTTTCGTGTTTGAATCACGTAGTAATGTTGTACCACACTGAGGCTGCCAATTAAACCTGGTTTCGATCAATATTTCAGAGGATAACACCGGTTAGGTCTGGGTTAGGTTTGGGTTATGCCCGCATCTGGCTCATGATTTTGCCTTCTTCGCATACTTGTTGGCCAGATCCTGGGTTTTTTTCGTGTTTGAATCAGGTAGTAATGAGGTAACACACTGAAGCAGTCAATTAAACCCGGTTTCGATCAATATTTTAGAGGATAACACCGGTTAGGTCTGGGTTAGGTCTGGGTTATGCCCGCATCTGGCTCATGATTTTGCCTTCTTCGCATACTTGTTGGCCAGATCCTAGGTTTTTTTCGAGTTTGAATCACGTAGTAATGTGGTACCACACTGAGGTAGTCAATTAAACCTGGTTTCGATCAATATTTCAGAGGATAACACCGGTTAGGTCTGGGTTAGGTTTGGGTTATGCCCGCATCTGCCTCATGATTTTGCCTTCTTCGCATACTTGTTGGCCAGATCCTGGGTTTTTTTCGTGTTTGAATCACGTAGTAATGTGGTTACACACTGAAGCAGTCAATTAAACCAGGTTTCGATCAATATTTTACAGGATAACACCGGTTAGGTCTGGGTTAGGTCTGGGATATGCGCGCATCTGGCTTATACTTTCGCCTTTTTCGCAAACTTGTTGGCCAGATCCTGGGTTTTTTCCGTGTTTGAAACACGTAGTAATGTGGTACCACACTGAGGCAGTCATTTAAACCTGCTTTCGATCAATATTTCACAGGATAACACCGGTTAGGTCTGGGTTAGGTCCGGGATATGCCCGAATCTGGCTCATGATTTTGCCTTCTTCGCATACTTGTTGGCCAGATCCTAGGTTTTTTTCGAGTTTGAATCACGTAGTAATGTGGTACCACACTGAGGTAGTCAATTAAACCTGGTTTCGATCAATATTTCAGAAGAAAACACCGGTTAGGTCTGGGTTAGGTCCGGGAAATGCACGCATCTGGCTCATGATTTCGCCTTTTTCGCAAACTTGTTGGCCAGATCCTGGGTTTTTTCCGTGTTTGAATCACGTAGTAATGTGGTAATTCACTGAAGCAGTCAATTAAACCTGGTTTCGATCAATATTTTAGAGGATAACACCGGTTAGGTCTGGGTTAGGTCCGGGAAATGCACGCATCTGGCTTATGATTTCGCCTTTTTCGCAAACTTGTTGACCAGATCCTGGGTTTTTTCCGTGTTTGAATCACGTAGTAATGTAGTACCACACTGAGGCAGTCAATTAAACCTGGTTTCGATCAATATATTAGAGGATAACACCGGTTAGGTCTGGGTTAGGTCTGGGATATGCGCGCATCTGGCTTACACTTTCGCCATTTTCGCAAACTTGTTGGTCAGATCCTGGGTTTTTTTCGTGTTTGAATCACGTAGTAATGTTGTACCACACTGATGCAGTCAATTAAACCTGGTTTCGATCAATATTTCAGAGGATAACAGCGGTTAGGTCTGGGTTAGGTCCGGGAAATGCACGCAACTGGCTCATGATTTCGCCTTTTTCGCAAACTTGTTGGCCAGATCCTGGGTTTTTTTCGTGTTTGAATCACGTAGTAATGTGGTAATTCACTGAAGCAGTCAATTAAACCTGGTTTCGATCAATATTTTAGAGGATAACACCGGTTAGGTCTGGGTTAGGTTTGGGTTATGCCCGCATCTGGCTCATGATTTTGCCTTCTTCGCATACTTGTTGGCCAGATCCTGGGTTTTTTTCGTGTTTGAATCACGTAGTAATGTGGTAACACACTGAAGCAATCAATTAAACCTGTTTTCGATCAATATTTTAGAGGATAACATCGGTTAGGTCTGGGTTAGGTCTGAGTTTTGCCCGCATCTGTCTCATGATTTTGCCTTATTCGCATACTTGTTGGCCAGATCCTGGGTTTTTTTCGTGTTTGAATCACGTAGTAATGTGGTAACACACTGAAGCAGTCAATTAAACCTGGTTTCGATCAATATTTTAGAGGATAACACCGGTTAGGTCTGGGTTAGGTCTGGGATATGCGCGCATCTGGCTTACACTTTCGCCATTTTCGCAAACTTGTTGGCCAGATCCTGGGTTTTTTTCGTGTTTGAATCACGTAGTAATGTTGTACCACACTGAGGCAGTCAATTAAACCTGGTTTCGATCAATATTTCAGAAGATAACACCGGTTAGGTCTGGGTTAGGTCCGGGAAATGCACGCATCTGGCTCATGATTTCGCCTTTTTCGCAAACTTGTTGGCCAGATCCTGGGTTTTTTCCGTGTTTGAATCACGTAGTAATGTGGTAATTCACTGAAGCAGTCAATTAAACCTGGTTTCGATCAATATTTTAGAGGATAACACCGGTTAGGTCTGGGTTAGGTCCGGGAAATGCACGCATCTGGCTTATGATTTCGCCTTTTTCGCAAACATGTTGACCAGATCCTGGGTTTTTTCCGTGTTTGAATCACGTAGTAATGTAGTACCACACTGAGGCAGTCAATTAAACCTGGTTTCGATCAATATATTAGAGGATAACACCGGTTAGGTCTGGGTTAGGTCTGGGATATGCGCCCATCTGGCTTATACTTTCGCCTTTTTCGCAAACTTGTTGGCAAGCTCCTGGGTTTTTTCCGTGTTTGAATCAAGTAGTAATGTTGTACCACACTGAGGCAGTCAATTAAACCTGGTTTCGATGAATATTTCAGAGAATAACACCGGTTAGGTCTGGGTTAGGTCCGGGAAATGCACGCATCTGGCTCATGATTTCGCCTTCTTCGCATACTTGTTGGCCAGATCCTGGGTTTTTTTCGTGTTTGAATCACGTAGTAATGTGGTAACACACTGAAGCAGTCAATTACACCTGGTTTCGATCAATATTTTAGAGGATAACACCGGTTAGGTCTGGGTTAGGTCTGGGTTATGGCCGCATCTGGCTCATGATTTTGCCTTCTTCGCATACTTGTTGGCCAGATCCTGGGTTTTTTTCGTGTTTGAATCACGTAGTAATGTGGTAACACACTGAAGCAGTCAATTAAACCTGGTTTCGATCAATATTTTAGAGGATAACACCGGTTAGGTCTGGGTTAGGTCTGGGATATGCGCGCATCTGGCTTAAACTTTCGCCATTTTCGCAAACTTGTTGCCCAGATCCTGGGTTTTTTCCGTGTTTGAATCACGTAGTAATGTTGTACCACACTGAGGCAGTCAATTAAACCTGGTTTCGATCAATATTTTAGAGGATAACACCGGTTAGGTCTGGGTTAGGTCTGGGTTATGCCCGCATCTGCCTCATGATTTTGCCTTCTTCGCATACTTGTTGGCCAGATCCTGGGTTTTTTTCGTGTTTGAATCACGTAGTAATGTGGTAACACACTGAAGCAGTCAATTAAACCAGGTTTCGACCAATATTTTACAGGATAACACCGGTTAGGTCTGGGTTAGGTCTGGGATATGCGCGCATCTGGCTTATACTTTCGCCTTTTTCGCAAACTTGGTGGCCAGATCCTGGGTTTTTTCCGTGTTTGAAACACGTAGTAATGTGGTACCACACTGTGGCAGTCATTTAAACCTGCTTTCGATCAATATTTCACAGGATAACACCGGTTAGGTCTGGGTTAGGTCCGGGATATGCCCGCATCTGGCTCATGATTTTGCCTTCTTCGCATACTTGTTGGCCAGATCCTGGGTTTTTTCCGTGTTTGAATCACGTAGTAATGTTGTACCACACTGAGGCAGTCAATTAAACCTGGTTTCGATCAATATTTTAGAGGATAACACCGGTTAGGTCTGGGTTAGGTCTGGGTTATGCCCGCATCTGCCTCATGATTTTGCCTTCTTCGCATACTTGTTGGCCAGATCCTGGGTTTTTTTCGTGTTTGAATCACGTAGTAATGTGGTAACACACTGAAGCAGTCAATTAAACCAGGTTTCGATCAATATTTTACAGGATAACACCGGTTAGGTCTGGGTTAGGTCTGGGATATGCGCGCATCTGGCTTATACTTTCGCCTTTTTCGCAAACTTGTTGGCCAGATCCTGGGTTTTTTCCGTGTTTGAAACACGTAGTAATGTGGTACCACACTGTGGCAGTCATTTAAACCTGCTTTCGATCAATATTTCACAGGATAACACCGGTTAGGTCTGGGTTAGGTCCGGGATATGCCCGCATCTGGCTCATGATTTTGCCTTCTTCGCATACTTGTTGGCCAGAACCTAGGTTTTTTTCGAGTTTGAATCACGTAGTAATGTGGTACCACACTGAGGTAGTCAATTAAACCTGGTTTCGATCAATATTTTAGAGGATAACACCGGTTAGCTCTGGGTTAGGTCTGGGATATGCGCGCATCTGGCTTACACTTTCGCCATTTTCGCAAACTTGTTGGCCAGATCCTGGGTTTTTTTCGTGTTTGAATCACGTAGTAATGTTGTACCACACTGAGGCAGTCAATTAAACCTGGTTTCGATCAATATTTCAGAAGATAACACCGGTTAGGTCTGGGTTAGGTCCGGGAAATGCACGCATCTGGCTCATGATTTCGCCTTTTTCGCAAACTTGTTGGCCAGATCCTGGGTTTTTTCCGTGTTTGAATCACGTAGTAATGTGGTAATTCACTGAAGCAGTCAATTAAACCTGGTTTCGATCAATATTTTAGAGGATAACACCGGTTAGGTCTGGGTTAGGTCCGGGATATGCGCGCATCTGGCTTACACTTTCGCCTTTTTCGCAAACATGTTGACCAGATCCTGGGTTTTTTCCGTGTTTGAATCACGTAGTAATGTAGTACCACACTGAGGCAGTCAATTAAACCTGGTTTCGATCAATATATTAGAGGATAACACCGGTTAGGTCTGGGTTAGGTCTGGGATATGCGCGCATCTGGCTTACACTTTCGCCATTTTCGCAAACTTGTTGGTCAGATCCTGGGTTTTTTTCGTGTTTGAATCACGTAGTAATGTTGTACCACACTGATGCAGTCAATTAAACCTGGTTTCGATCAATATTTCAGAGGATAACAGCGGTTAGGTCTGGGTTAGGTCCGGGAAATGCACGCAACTGGCTCATGATTTCGCCTTTTTCGCAAACTTGTTGGCCAGATCCTGGGTTTTTTCCGTGTTTGAATCACGTAGTAATGTGGTAATTCACTGAAGCAGTCAATTAAACCTGGTTTCGATCAATATTTTAGAGGATAACACCGGTTAGGTCTGGGTTAGGTTTGGGTTATGCCCGCATCTGGCTCATGATTTTGCCTTCTTCGCATACTTGTTGGCCAGATCCTGGGTTTTTTTCGTGTTTGAATCACGTAGTAATGTGGTAACACACTGAAGCAATCAATTAAACCTGTTTTCGATCAATATTTTAGAGGATAACATCGGTTAGGTCTGGGTTAGGTCTGAGTTTTGCCCGCATCTGGCTCATGATTTTGCCTTATTCGCATACTTGTTGGCCAGATCCTGGGTTTTTTTCGTGTTTGAATCACGTAGTAATGTGGTAACACACTGAAGCAGTCAATTAAACCTGGTTTCGATCAATATTTTAGAGGATAACACCGGTTAGGTCTGGGTTAGGTCTGGGATATGCGCGCATCTGGCTTACACTTTCGCCATTTTCGCAAACTTGTTGGCCAGATCCTGGGTTTTTTTCGTGTTTGAATCACGTAGTAATGTTGTACCACACTGAGGCAGTCAATTAAACCTGGTTTCGATCAATATTTCAGAGAATAACACCGGTTAGGTCTGGGTTAGGTCCGGGAAATGCACGCATCTGGCTCATGATTTCGCCTTTTTCGCAAACTTGTTGGCCAGATCCTGGGTTTTTTCCGTGTTTGAATCACGTAGTAATGTAGTACCACACTGAGGCAGTCAATTAAACCTGGTTTCGATCAATATATTAGAGGATAACACCGGTTAGGTCTGGGTTAGGTCTGGGATATGCGCGCATCTGGCTTACACTTTCGCCATTTTCGCATACTTGTTGGCCAGATCCTGGGTTTTTTTCGTGTTTGAATCACGTAGTAATGTGGTAACACACTGAAGCAGTCAATTAAACCAGGTTTCGATCAATATTTTACAGGATAACACCGGTTAGGTCTGGGTTAGGTCTGGGATATGCGCGCATCTGGCTTATACTTTCGCCTTTTTCGCAAACTTGTTGGCCAGATCCTGGGTTTTTTCCGTGTTTGAAACACGTAGTAATGTGGTACCACACTGTGGCAGTCATTTAAACCTGCTTTCGATCAATATTTCACAGGATAACACCGGTTAGGTCTGGGTTAGGTCCGGGATATGCCCGCATCTGGCTCATGATTTTGCCTTCTTCGCATACTTGTTGGCCAGAACCTAGGTTTTTTTCGAGTTTGAATCACGTAGTAATGTGGTACCACACTGAGGTAGTCAATTAAACCTGGTTTCGATCAATATTTTAGAGGATAACACCGGTTAGCTCTGGGTTAGGTCTGGGATATGCGCGCATCTGGCTTACACTTTCGCCATTTTCGCAAACTTGTTGGCCAGATCCTGGGTTTTTTTCGTGTTTGAATCACGTAGTAATGTTGTACCACACTGAGGCAGTCAATTAAACCTGGTTTCGATCAATATTTCAGAAGATAACACCGGTTAGGTCTGGGTTAGGTCCGGGAAATGCACGCATCTGGCTCATGATTTCGCCTTTTTCGCAAACTTGTTGGCCAGATCCTGGGTTTTTTCCGTGTTTGAATCACGTAGTAATGTGGTAATTCACTGAAGCAGTCAATTAAACCTGGTTTCGATCAATATTTTAGAGGATAACACCGGTTAGGTCTGGGTTAGGTCCGGGATATGCGCGCATCTGGCTTACACTTTCGCCTTTTTCGCAAACATGTTGACCAGATCCTGGGTTTTTTCCGTGTTTGAATCACGTAGTAATGTAGTACCACACTGAGGCAGTCAATTAAACCTGGTTTCGATCAATATATTAGAGGATAACACCGGTTAGGTCTGGGTTAGGTCTGGGATATGCGCGCATCTGGCTTACACTTTCGCCATTTTCGCAAACTTGTTGGTCAGATCCTGGGTTTTTTTCGTGTTTGAATCACGTAGTAATGTTGTACCACACTGATGCAGTCAATTAAACCTGGTTTCGATCAATATTTCAGAGGATAACAGCGGTTAGGTCTGGGTTAGGTCCGGGAAATGCACGCAACTGGCTCATGATTTCGCCTTTTTCGCAAACTTGTTGGCCAGATCCTGGGTTTTTTCCGTGTTTGAATCACGTAGTAATGTGGTAATTCACTGAAGCAGTCAATTAAACCTGGTTTCGATCAATATTTTAGAGGATAACACCGGTTAGGTCTGGGTTAGGTTTGGGTTATGCCCGCATCTGGCTCATGATTTTGCCTTCTTCGCATACTTGTTGGCCAGATCCTGGGTTTTTTTCGTGTTTGAATCACGTAGTAATGTGGTAACACACTGAAGCAATCAATTAAACCTGTTTTCGATCAATATTTTAGAGGATAACATCGGTTAGGTCTGGGTTAGGTCTGAGTTTTGCCCGCATCTGGCTCATGATTTTGCCTTATTCGCATACTTGTTGGCCAGATCCTGGGTTTTTTTCGTGTTTGAATCACGTAGTAATGTGGTAACACACTGAAGCAGTCAATTAAACCTGGTTTCGATCAATATTTTAGAGGATAACACCGGTTAGGTCTGGGTTAGGTCTGGGATATGCGCGCATCTGGCTTACACTTTCGCCATTTTCGCAAACTTGTTGGCCAGATCCTGGGTTTTTTTCGTGTTTGAATCACGTAGTAATGTTGTACCACACTGAGGCAGTCAATTAAACCTGGTTTCGATCAATATTTCAGAGAATAACACCGGTTAGGTCTGGGTTAGGTCCGGGAAATGCACGCATCTGGCTCATGATTTCGCCTTTTTCGCAAACTTGTTGGCCAGATCCTGGGTTTTTTCCGTGTTTGAATCACGTAGTAATGTAGTACCACACTGAGGCAGTCAATTAAACCTGGTTTCGATCAATATATTAGAGGATAACACCGGTTAGGTCTGGGTTAGGTCTGGGATATGCGCGCATCTGGCTTACACTTTCGCCATTTTCGCAAACTTGTTGGTCAGATCCTGGGTTTTTTTCGTGTTTGAATCACGTAGTAATGTTGTACCGCACTGAGGCAGTCAATTAAACCTGGTTTCGATCAATATTTCAGAGGATAACAGCGGTTAGGTCTGGGTTAGGTCTGGGAAATGCACGCAACTGGCTCATGATTTCGCCTTTTTCGCAAACTTGTTGGCCAGATCCTGGGTTTTTTCCGTGTTTGAATCACGTAGTAATGTGGTAATTGACTGAAGCAGTCAATTAAACCTGGTTTCGATCAATATTTTAGAGGATAACACCGGTTAGGTCTGGGTTAGGTTTGGGTTATGCCCGCATCTGGCTCATGATTTTGCCTTCTTCGCATACTTGTTGGCCAGATCCTGGGTTTTTTTCGTGTTTGAATCACGTAGTAATGTGGTAATACACTGAAGCAGTCAATTAAACCTGGTTTCGATCAATATTTTAGAGGATAACACCGGTTAGGTCAGGGTTAGGTCTGGGATATGCGCGCATCTGGCATATACTTTCGCCTTTTACGCAAACTTGTTGGCTAGATCCTGGGTTTTTTTCGTGATTGAATCACGTAGTAATGTGGTAACACACTGAAGCAGTCAATCAAACCTGGTTTCGATCAATATTTTAGAGGATAACACCGGTTAGGTCTGGGTTAGGTCTGGGTTATGCCCGCATCTGGCTCATGATTTTGCCTTCTTCGCATACTTGTTGGCCAGAACCTAGGTTTTTTTCGAGTTTGAATCACGTAGTAATGTGGTACCACACTGAGGTAGTCAATTAAACCTGGTTTCGATCAATATTTTAGAGGATAACACCGGTTAGGTCTGGGTTAGGTCTGGGTTATGCCCGCATCTGGCTCATGACTTTGCCTTCTTCGCATACTTGTTGGCCAGATCCTGGGTTTTTTTCGTGTTTGAATCACGTAGTAATGTGGTAACACACTGAAGCAGTCAATTAAACCTGGTTTCGATCAATATTTTAAAGGATAACACCGGTTAGGTCTGGGTTAGGTCTCTGATATGCGCGCATCTGGCTTACACTTTCGCCATTTTCGCAAACTTGTTGGCCAGATCCTGGGTTTTTTTCGTGTTTGAATCACGTAGTAATGTTGTACCACACTGAGGCAGTCAATTAAACCTGGTTTCGATCAATATTTCAGAAGATAACACCGGTTAGGTCTGGGTTAGGTCCGGGAAATGCACGCATCTGGCTCATGATTTCGCCTTTTTCGCAAACTTGTTGGCCAGATCCTGGGTTTTTTCCGTGTTTGAATCACGTAGTAATGTTGTAATTCACTGAAGCAGTCAATTAAACCTGGTTTCGATCAATATTTTAGAGGATAACACCGGTTAGGTCTGGGTTAGGTCCGGGAAATGCACGCATCTGGCTTATGATTTCGCCTTTTTCGCAAACATGTTGACCAGATCCTGGGTTTTTTCCGTGTTTGAATCACGTAGTAATGTAGTACCACACTGAGGCAGTCAATTAAACCTGGTTTCGATCAATATATTAGAGGATAACACCGGTTAGGTCTGGGTTAGGTCTGGGATATGCGCGCATCTGGCTTACACTTTCGCCATTTTCGCAAACTTGTTGGTCAGATCCTGGGTTTTTTTCGTGTTTGAATCACGTAGTAATGTTGTACCACACTGATGCAGTCAATTAAACCTGGTTTCGATCAATATTTCAGAGGATAACAGCGGTTAGGTCTGGGTTAGGTCCGGGAAATGCACGCAACTGGCTCATGATTTCGCCTTTTTCGCAAACTTGTTGGCCAGATCCTGGGTTGTTTCCGTGTTTGAATCACGTAGTAATGTGGTAATTCACTGAAGCAGTCAATTAAACCTGGTTTCGATCAATATTTTAGAGGATAACACCGGTTAGGTCTGGGTTAGGTTTGGGTTATGCCCGCATCTGGCTCATGATTTTGCCTTCTTCGCATACTTGTTGGCCAGATCCTGGGTTTTTTTCGTGTTTGAATCACGTAGTAATGTGGTAACACACTGAAGCAATCAATTAAACCTGTTTTCGATCAATATTTTAGAGGATAACATCGGTTAGGTCTGGGTTAGGTCTGAGTTTTGCCCGCATCTGGCTCATGATTTTGCCTTATTCGCATACTTGTTGGCCAGATCCTGGGTTTTTTTCGTGTTTGAATCACGTAGTAATGTGGTAACACACTGAAGCAGTCAATTAAACCTGGTTTCGATCAATATTTTAGAGGATAACACCGGTTAGGTCTGGGTTAGGTCTGGGATATGCGCGCATCTGGCTTACACTTTCGCCATTTTCGCAAACTTGTTGGCCAGATCCTGGGTTTTTTTCGTGTTTGAATCACGTAGTAATGTTGTACCACACTGAGGCAGTCAATTAAACCTGGTTTCGATCAATATTTCAGAGAATAACACCGGTTAGGTCTGGGTTAGGTCCGGGAAATGCACGCATCTGGCTCATGATTTCGCCTTTTTCGCAAACTTGTTGGCCAGATCCTGGGTTTTTTCCGTGTTTGAATCACGTAGTAATGTAGTACCACACTGAGGCAGTCAATTAAACCTGGTTTCGATCATTATATTAGAGGATAACACCGGTTAGGTCTGGGTTAGGTCTGGGATATGCGCGCATCTGGCTTACACTTTCGCCATTTTCGCAAACTTGTTGGTCAGATCCTGGGTTTTTTTCGTGTTTGAATCACGTAGTAATGTTGTACCACACTGAGGCAGTCAATTAAACCTGGTTTCGATCAATATTTCAGAGGATAACAGCGGTTAGGTCTGGGTTAGGTCTGGGAAATGCACGCAACTGGCTCATGATTTCGCCTTTTTCGCAAACTTGTTGGCCAGATCCTGGGTTTTTTCCGTGTTTGAATCACGTAGTAATGTGGTAATTCACTGAAGCAGTCAATTAAACCTGGTTTCGATCAATATTTTAGAGGATAACACCGGTTAGGTCTGGGTTAGGTTTGGGTTATGCCCGCATCTGGCTCATGATTTTGCCTTCTTCGCATACTTGTTGGCCAGAACCTAGGTTTTTTTCGAGTTTGAATCACGTAGTAATGTGGTACCACACTGAGGTAGTCAATTAAACCTGGTTTCGATCAATATTTTAGAGGATAACACCGGTTAGGTCTGGGTTAGGTCTCGGATATGCGCGCATCTGGCTTACACTTTCGCCATTTTCGCAAACTTGTTGCCCAGATCCTGGGTTTTTTCCGTGTTTGAATCACGTAGTAATGTTGTACCACACTGAGGCAGTCAATTAAACCTGGTTTCGATCAATATTTTAGAGGATAACACCGGTTAGGTCTGGGTTAGGTCTGGGATATGCGCCCATCTGGCTTATACTTTCGGCTTTTTCGCAAACTTGTTGGCAAGCTCCTGGGTTTTTTCCGTGTTTGAATCAAGTAGTAATGTTGTACCACACTGAGGCAGTCAATTAAACCAGGTTTCGATAAATATTTCAGAGAATAACACCGGTTAGGTCTGGGTTAGGTCTGGGATATGCGCGCATCTGGCTTACACTTTCGCCATTTTCGCAAACTTGTTGGCCAGATCCTGGGTTTTTTCCGTGTTTGAATCACGTAGTAATGTGGTAATTCACTGAAGCAGTCAATTAAACCTGGTTTCGATCAATATTTTAGAGGATAACACCGGTTAGGTCTGGGTTAGGTCCGGGAAATGCACGCATCTGGCTTATGATTTCGCCTTTTTCGCAAACATGTTGACCAGATCCTGGGTTTTTTCCGTGTTTGAATCACGTAGTAATGTAGTACCACACTGAGGCAGTCAATTAAACCTGGTTTCGATCAATATTTTACTGGATAACACCGGTTAGGTCTGGGTTAGGTCTGGGATATGCGCGCATCTGGCTTATACTTTCGCCTTTTTCGCAAACTTGTTGGCCAGATCCTGGGTTTTTTCCGTGTTTGAAACACGTAGTAATGTGGTACCACACTGTGGCAGTCATTTAAACCTGCTTTCGATCAATATTTCACAGGATAACACCGGTTAGGTCTGGGTTAGGTCTGGGAATGCGCGCATCTGGCTTACACTTTCGCCATTTTCGCAAACTTGTTGGCCAGATCCTGGGTTTTTTTCGTGTTTGAATCACGTAGTAATGTTGTACCACACTGAGGCAGTCAATTAAACCTGGTTTCGATCAATATTTCAGAAGATAACACCGGTTAGGTCTGGGTTAGGTCCGGGAAATGCACGCATCTGGCTCATGATTTCGCCTTTTTCGCAAACATGTTGGCCAGATCCTGGGTTTTTTCCGTGTTTGAATCACGTAGTAATGTGGTAATTCACTGAAGCAGTCAATTAAACCTGGTTTCGATCAATATTTTAGAGGATAACACCGGTTAGGTCTGGGTTAGGTCCGGGAAATGCACGCATCTGGCTTATGATTTCGCCTTTTTCGCAAACATGTTGACCAGATCCTGGGTTTTTTCCGTGTTTGAATCACGTAGTAATGTAGTACCACACTGAGGCAGTCAATTAAACCTGGTTTCGATCAATATATTAGAGGATAACACCGGTTAGGTCTGGGTTAGGTCTGGGATATGCGCGCATCTGGCTTACACTTTCGCCATTTTCGCAAACTTGTTGGTCAGATCCTGGGTTTTTTTCGTGTTTGAATCACGTAGTAATGTTGTACCACACTGATGCAGTCAATTAAACCTGGTTTCGATCAATATTTCAGAGGATAACAGCGGTTAGGTCTGGGTTAGGTCCGGGAAATGCACGCAACTGGCTCATGATTTCGCCTTTTTCGCAAACTTGTTGGCCAGATCCTGGGTTTTTTCCGTGTTTGAATCACGTAGTAATGTGGTAATTCACTGAAGCAGTCAATTAAACCTGGTTTCGATCAATATTTTAGAGGATAACACCGGTTAGGTCTGGGTTAGGTTTGGGTTATGCCCGCATCTGGCTCATGATTTTGCCTTCTTCGCATACTTGTTGGCCAGATCCTGGGTTTTTTTCGTGTTTGAATCACGTAGTAATGTGGTAACACACTGAAGCAATCAATTAAACCTGTTTTCGATCAATATTTTAGAGGATAACATCGGTTACGTCTGGGTTAGGTCTGAGTTTTGCCCGCATCTGGCTCATGATTTTGCCTTATTCGCAAACTTGTTGGCCAGATCCTGGGTTTTTTCCGTGTTTGAATCACGTAGTAATGTAGTACCACACTGAGGCAGTCAATTAAACCTGGTTTCGATCAATATATTAGAGGATAACACCGGTTAGGTCTGGGTTAGGTCTGGGATATGCGCGCATCTGGCTTACACTCTCGCCATTTTCGCAAACTTGTTGGTCAGATCCTGGGTTTTTTTCGTGTTTGAATCACGTAGTAATGTTGTACCACACTGAGGCAGTCAATTAAACCTGGTTTCGATCAATATTTCAGAGGATAACAGCGGTTAGGTCTGGGTTAGGTCTGGGAAATGCACGCAACTGGCTCATGATTTCGCCTTTTTCGCAAACTTGTTGGCCAGATCCTGGGTTTTTTCCGTGTTTGAATCACGTAGTAATGTGTTAATTCACTGAAGCAGTCAATTAAACCTGGTTTCGATCAATATTTTAGAGGATAACACCGGTTAGGTCTGGGTTAGGTTTGGGTTATGCCCGCATCTGGCTAATGATTTTGCCTTCTTCGCATACTTGTTGGCCAGATCCTGGGTTTTTTTCGTGTTTGAATCACGTAGTAATGTGGTAATACACTGAAGCAGTCAATTAAACCTGGTTTCGATCAATATTTTAGAGGATAACACCGGTTAGGTCTGGGTTAGGTCTGGGATATGCGCGCATCTGGCATATACTTTCGCCTTTTACGCAAACTTGTTGGCTAGATCCTGGGTTTTATTCGTGATTGAATCACGTAGTAATGTGGTAACACACTGAAGCAGTCAATCAAACCTGGTTTCGATCAATATTTTAGAGGATAACACTGGTTAGGTCTGGGTTAGGTCTGGGTAATGCCCGCATCTGGCTCATGATTTTGCCTTCTTCGCATACTTGTTGGCCAGAACCTAGGTTTTTTTCGAGTTTGAATCGCGTAGTAATGTGGTACCACACTGAGGTAGTCAATTAAACCTGGTTTCGATCAATATTTTAGAGGATAACACCGGTTAGGTCTGGGTTAGGAGTCGGATATGCGCGCATCTGGCTTACACTTTCGCCATTTTCGCAAACTTGTTGCCCAGATCCTGGGTTTTTTCCGTGTTTGAATCACGTAGTAATGTTGTACCACACTGAGGCAGTCAATTAAACCTGGTTTCGATCAATATTTTAGAGGATAACACCGGTTAGGTCTGGGTTAGGTCTGGGATATGCGCCCATCTGGCTTATACTTTCGCCTTTTTCGCAAACTTGTTGGCAAGCTCCTGGGTTTTTTCCGTGTTTGAATCAAGTGGTAATGTTGTACCACACTGAGGCAGTCAATTAAACCTGGTTTCGATAAATATTTCAGAGAATAACACCGGTTAGGTCTGGGTTAGGTCCGGGAAATGCACGCATCTGGCTCATGATTTCGCCTTCTTCGCATACTTGTTGGCCAGATCCTGGGTTTTTTTCGTGTTTGAATCACGTAGTAATGTGGTAACACACTGAAGCAGTCAATTACACCTGGTTTCGATCAATATTTTAGAGGATAACACCGGTTAGGTCTGGGTTAGGTCTGTGTTATGCCCGCATCTGGCTCATGATTTTGCCTTCTTCGCATACTTGTTGGCCAGATCCTGGGTTTTTTTCGTGTTTGAATCACGTAGTAATGTGGTAACACACTGAAGCAGTCAATTAAACCTGGTTTCGATCAATATTTTAGAGGATAACACCGGTTAGGTCTGGGTTAGGTCTGGGATATGCGCGCATCTGGCTTACACTTTCGCCATTTTCGCAAACTTGTTGCCCAGATCCTGGGTTTTTTCCGTGTTTGAATCACGTAGTAATGTTGTACCACACTGAGGCAGTCAATTAAACCTGGTTTCGATCAATATTTTAGAGGATAACACCGGTTAGGTCTGGGTTAGGTCTGGGTTATGCCCGCATCTGCCTCATGATTTTGCCTTCTTCGCATACTTGTTGGCCAGATCCTGGGTTTTTTTCGTGTTTGAATCACGTAGTAATGTGGTAACACACTGAAGCAGTCAATTGAACCAGGTTTCGATCAATATTTTACAGGATAACACCGGTTAGGTCTGGGTTAGGTCTGGGATATGCGCGCATCTGGCTTATACTTTCGCCTTTTTCGCAAACTTGGTGGCCAGATCCTGGGTTCTTTCCGTGTTTGAAACACGTAGTAATGTGGTACCACACTGTGGCAGTCATTTAAACCTGCTTTCGATCAATATTTCACAGGATAACACCGGTTAGGTCTGGGTTAGGTCCGGGATATGCCCGCATCTGGCTCATGATTTTGCCTTCTTCGCATACTTGTTGGCCAGAACCTAGGTTTTTTTCGAGTTTGAATCACGTAGTAATGTGGTACCACACTGAGGTAGTCAATTAAACCTGGTTTCGATCAATATTTTAGAGGATAACACCGGTTAGGTCTGGGTTAGGTCTGGGATATGCGCGCATCTGGCTTACACTTTCGCCATTTTCGCAAACTTGTTGGCCAGATCCTGGGTTTTTTTCGTGTTTGAATCACGTAGTAATGTTGTACCACACTGAGGCAGTCAATTAAACCTGGTTTCGATCAATATTTCAGAAGATAACACCGGTTAGGTCTGGGTTAGGTCCGGGAAATGCACGCATCTGGCTTATGATTTCGCCTTTTTCGCAAACATGTTGACCAGATCCTGGGTTTTTTCCGTGTTTGAATCACGTAGTAATGTAGTACCACACTGAGGCAGTCAATTAAACCTGGTTTCGATCAATATTTCAGAGAATAACACCGGTTAGGTCTGGGTTAGGTCCGGGAAATGCACGCATCTGGCTCATGATTTCGCCTTTTTCGCAAACTTGTTGGCCAGATCCTGGGTTTTTTCCGTGTTTGAATCACGTAGTAATGTAGTACCACACTGAGGCAGTCATTTAAACCTGGTTTCGATCAATATATTAGAGGATAACACCGGTTAGGTCTGGGTTAGGTCTGGGATATGCGCGCATCTGGCTTACACTTTCGCCATTTTCGCAAACTTGTTGGTCAGATCCTGGGTTTTTTTCGTGTTTGAATCACGTAGTAATGTTGTACCACACTGAGGCAGTCAATTAAACCTGGTTTCGATCAATATTTCAGAGGATAACAGCGGTTAGGTCTGGGTTAGGTCTGGGAAATGCACGCAACTGGCTCATGATTTCGCCTTTTTCGCAAACTTGTAGGCCAGATCCTGGGTTTTTTCCGTGTTTGAATCACGTAGTAATGTGGTAATTCACTGAAGCAGTCAATTAAACCTGGTTTCGATCAATATTTTAGAGGATAACACCGGTTAGGTCTGGGTTAGGTTTGGGTTATGCCCGCATCTGGCTCATGATTTTGCCTTCTTCGCATACTTGTTGGCCAGATCCTGGGTTTTTTTCGTGTTTGAATCACGTAGTAATGTGGTAATACACTGAAGCAGTCAATTAAACCTGGTTTCGATCAATATTTTAGAGGATAACACCGGTTAGGTCTGGGTTAGGTCTGGGATATGCGCGCATCTGGCATATACTTTCGCCTTTTACGCAAACTTGTTGGCTAGATCCTGGGTTTTTTTCGTGATTGAATCACGTAGTAATGTGGTAACACACTGAAGCAGTCAATCAAACCTGGTTTCGATCAATATTTTAGAGGATAACACCGGTTAGGTCTGGGTTAGGTCTGGGTTGTGCCCGCATCTGGCTCATGATTTTGCCTTCTTCGCATACTTGTTGGCCAGAACCTAGGTTTTTTTCGAGTTTGAATCACGTAGTAATGTGGTACCACACTGAGGTAGTCAATTAAACCTGGTTTCGATCAATATTTTAGAGGATAACACCGGTTACGTCTGGGTTAGGTCTCGGATATGCGCGCATCTGGCTTACACTTTCGCCATTTTCGCAAACTTGTTGCCCAGATCCTGGGTTTTTTCCGTGTTTGAATCACGTAGTAATGTTGTACCACACTGAGGCAGTCAATTAAACCTGGTTTCGATCAATATTTTAGAGGATAACACCGGTTAGGTCTGGGTTAGGTCTGGGATATGCGCCCATCTGGCTTATACTTTCGCCTTTTTCGCAAACTTGTTGGCAAGCTCCTGGGGTTTTTCCGTGTTTGAATCAAGTAGTAATGTTGTACCACACTGAGGCAGTCAATTAAACCTGGTTTCGATAAATATTTCAGAGAATAACACCGGTTAGGTCTGGGTTAGGTCCGGGAAATGCACGCATCTGGCTCATGATTTCGCCTTCTTCGCATACTTGTTGGCCAGATCCTGGGTTTTTTTCGTGTTTGAATCACGTAGTAATGTGGTAACACACTGAAGCAGTCAATTACACCTGGTTTCGATCAATATTTTAGAGGATAACACCGGTTAGGTCTGGGTTAGGTCTGGGTTATGCCCGCATCTGGCTCATGATTTAGCCTTCTTCGCATACTTGTTGGCCAGATCCTGGGTTTTTTTCGTGTTTGAATCACGTAGTAATGTGGTAACACACTGAAGCAGTCAATTACACCTGCTTTCGATCAATATTTCACAGGATAACACCGGTTAGGTCTGGGTTAGGTCCGGGATATGCCCGCATCTGGCTCATGATTTTGCCTTCTTCGCATACTTGTTGGCCAGAACCTAGGTTTTTTTCGAGTTTGAATCACGTAGTAATGTGGTACCACACTGAGGTAGTCAATTAAACCTGGTTTCGATCAATATTTTAGAGGATAACACCGGTTAGCTCTGGGTTAGGTCTGGGATATGCGCGCATCTGGCTTACACTTTCGCCATTTTCGCAAACTTGTTGGCCAGATCCTGGGTTTTTTTCGTGTTTGAATCACGTAGTAATGTTGTACCACACTGAGGCAGTCAATTAAACCTGGTTTCGATCAATATTTCAGAAGATAACACCGGTTAGGTCTGGGTTAGGTCCGGGAAATGCACGCATCTGGCTCATGATTTCGCCTTTTTCGCAAACTTGTTGGCCAGATCCTGGGTTTTTTCCGTGTTTGAATCACGTAGTAATGTGGTAATTCACTGAAGCAGTCAATTAAACCTGGTTTCGATCAATATTTTAGAGGATAACACCGGTTAGGTCTGGGTTAGGTCCGGGAAATGCACGCATCTGGCTTATGATTTCGCCTTTTTCGCAAACATGTTGACCAGATCCTGGGTTTTTTCCGTGTTTGAATCACGTAGTAATGTAGTACCACACTGAGGCAGTCAATTAAACCTGGTTTCGATCAATATATTAGAGGATAACACCGGTTAGGTCTGGGTTAGGTCTGGGATATGCGCGCATCTGGCTTACACTTTCGCCATTTTCGCAAACTTGTTGGTCAGATCCTGGGTTTTTTTCGTGTTTGAATCACGTAGTAATGTTGTACCACACTGATGCAGTCAATTAAACCTGGTTTCGATCAATATTTCAGAGGATAACAGCGGTTAGGTCTGGGTTAGGTCCGGGAAATGCACGCAACTGGCTCATGATTTCGCCTTTTTCGCAAACATGTTGGCCAGATCCTGGGTTTTTTCCGTGTTTGAATCACGTAGTAATGTGGTAATTCAATGAAGCAGTCAATTAAACCTGGTTTCGATCAATATTTTAGAGGATAACACCGGTTAGGTCTGGGTTAGGTTTGGGTTATGCCCGCATCTGGCTCATGATTTTGCCTTCTTCGCATACTTGTTGGCCAGATCCTGGGTTTTTTTCGTGTTTGAATCACGTAGTAATGTGGTAACACACTGAAGCAATCAATTAAACCTGTTTTCGATCAATATTTTAGAGGATAACACCGGTTAGGTCTGGGTTAGGTCTGAGTTATGCCCGCATCTGGCTCATGATTTTGCCTTCTTCGCATACTTGTTGGCCAGATCCTGGGTTTTTTTCGTGTTTGAATCACGTAGTAATGTGGTAATACACTGAAGCAGTCAATTAAACCTGGTTTCGATCAATATTTTAGAGGATAACACCGGTTAGGTCTGGGTTAGGTCTGGGATATGCGCGCATCTGGCATATACTTTCGCCTTTTACGCAAACTTGTTGGCTAGATCCTGGGTTTTTTTCGTGATTGAATCACGTAGTAATGTGGTAACACACTGAAGCAGTCAATCAAACCTGGTTTCGATCAATATTTTAGAGGATAACACCGGTTAGGTCTGGGTTAGGTCTGGGTTATGCCCGCATCTGGCTCATGATTTTGCCTTCTTCGCATACTTGTTGGCCAGAACCTAGGTTTTTTTCGAGTTTGAATCACGTAGTAATGTTGTACCACACTGAGGCAGTCAATTAAACCTGGTTTCGATCAATATTTTAGAGGATAACACCGGTTAGGTCTGGGTTAGGTCTGGGATATGCGCCCATCTGGCTTATACTTTCGCCTTTTTCGCAAACTTGTTGGCAAGCTCCTGGGGTTTTTCCGTGTTTGAATCAAGTAGTAATGTTGTACCACACTGAGGCAGTCAATTAAACCTGGTTTCGATAAATATTTCAGAGAATAACACCGGTTAGGTCTGGGTTAGGTCCGGGAAATGCACGCATCTGGCTCATGATTTCGCCTTCTTCGCATACTTGTTGGCCAGATCCTGGGTTTTTTTCGTGTTTGAATCACGTAGTAATGTGGTAACACACTGAAGCAGTCAATTACACCTGGTTTCGATCAATATTTTAGAGGATAACACCGGTTAGGTCTGGGTTAGGTCTGGGTTATGCCCGCATCTGGCTCATGATTTAGCCTTCTTCGCATACTTGTTGGCCAGATCCTGGGTTTTTTTCGTGGTTGAATCACGTAGTAATGTGGTAACACACTGAAGCAGTCAATTACACCTGCTTTCGATCAATATTTCACAGGATAACACCGGTTAGGTCTGGGTTAGGTCCGGGATATGCCCGCATCTGGCTCATGATTTTGCCTTCTTCGCATACTTGTTGGCCAGAACCTAGGTTTTTTTCGAGTTTGAATCACGTAGTAATGTGGTACCACACTGAGGTAGTCAATTAAACCTGGTTTCGATCAATATTTTAGAGGATAACACCGGTTAGCTCTGGGTTAGGTCTGGGATATGCGCGCATCTGGCTTACACTTTTTTTTTTTTTTTTTTTTTTTTTTTTTGTCGTGGGGAAAATCTTCGAAAGACTCCCTCCCAACTCCTTGGGGAGAGGTGGGAGGGGTGTGTGGGATTCCCCGCGCCCGTACAACGACAGGCGCGGGACCTACCCACTAAAAACCCCACGGTGACCCTTCGGCACGCTTTGGGAGGATACCGGGAATCGCTCGAAGCATTCTTCCGGTATCCTCCCCGTGCCCGCGCTTTCGCGTCCATCCCCCGGGGGGACAATCGGTCCCCCCAGTAGACACACTGCCTCATAGCGGCGGGACGGGGCCACTCCATCCCGCCGCTGTCCGTCCCGGGGCCGCGTTTAGTGGCGGCTGCGAGCCCCAACTCGCATCCGCCCGCGACCCCGTTTCCACCCCTCGGCGGCCGGGCGTTCATGGCCGCACCAGACCGCCGAGGGTGCCTCCCCTTGCGTCGGACCGGTAGGGGGAGGCACTCCTACCCCCAACCGGTCCGACCCGGCGCCGCCTGGCGGGAGGAGGGTCCCCTCAGGACCCGCCTCCCAGCCTAGGTCATCCGCCACGCCGAGGCGGCCGCCCGCGACGCCTCGCGACCGGGCGACGACCTCGGGCCACCGCACGAGCGCGAGCTTCAGCGCGCCGCTGAAGCTCGCGCTCCCTCCCCGCGGCCTCCTTCTGCAACATTACGTTCTCGCAGAAGGAGGCCACGGCCCTCCACTTCTCCTCGCTGCCGAGCATGGCGCGCACCACGCCCGGCAGCGAGACATCCCGCCCGACGACGCCGACCAGGACACGGCGCTCCCCCTCCCACGCGGGGCATACCTCCAGGGTATGATCCGCCGTGTCCTGCTCAGCGTCGCAGTGGCAGCAACGCGCCGTCGGCTCCTTCCCTATCCGGCACAGGTATCTTCCGAAGCTGCCATGCCCGGAAAATACCTGTGCCATCCGGTAGGTGAGGCTGCCATGGCCTCTGTCCAGCCACTCCTTCAGGAGTGGCCGAACCGCCCCGACAGTCCGGTGTCCCGCGGTTGGCAGAGCCAGCCGCTCCTGCCACGCGAGCAACACGGACTGCCGGGCCTGGCGCTTCAAATCGCCCCAAGCAGGTTCCTGCCCGCCCGGGACCGCCCCCACCCCCGCGCGACGGTCGACGCGGTGCCAGTACATCACCGCGTGCGACCGCGCGAGCAGGTCCATGGGCGGCATCCCCGCTAGAACCGTCGCCGCCTCATGTGACATGGTCCGATACCCGCGGACGACCCTGAGCGCCATGCGCCTCTGCACCCGACGCAGCATAGTCATGCTGCGCCGGGAGGCAGCCAGGTCGTCCGCCCAGACGGGGGCCCCGTATAGGGCCACCGACTGGACCATTGCCACATAGAGGCGACGAACTCGGCCCGCCGGGCCCCCCAGGTTGGGCAGGATCCGGCCCAGAGCCGCAACCATCCTTTCCAACCGGGGGACCAGGCAGCGGAAATGCTTCTCGAAACGCCAGTGGCTATCGAGGATCAGCCCCAGATACCTGATCTGGGGCTTCACCTCGATGTCAGCCCCACCCACCCGGATCAGAGGGGGTGGCGGATCCTGCCGAGGTGAATGAAACGCAATCACCTCGGTCTTATGGACCGCCACCGTCATCCCCATCCCCCTGATCCGGTCGACGACGCGTTGCGACCCCTCCTCCGCGCGACGCATGGCCCTCCCCCAGTGCGCCCCGACGGCCAGCACCAGTGTGTCATCCGCATAACACACCGTGCTGACGCCGTCGGGAAGGCCGGCCCGCAACACCGAGTCGTACGCGATGTTCCACAGGAGTGGCCCGAGGACCGACCCCTGCGGAACACCGCAGTACACCTCCCTCCGCATATCACCATCCCGGCCCGGATACTCGATCCACCTGCCGCGGAGATAATCCCCGACGACCGCCCTGAGACAAGGGGGGACCCGATGATATTCGAGTCCCCTCCTTATCTCTTCCCAGGGGAGGGTGTTAAAGGCATTGGCAATATCCAAGGATATTGCCAATGCCACCCCTCCCCGGGAGACGGCCGCCTCCGAGAGGGCCCTCACACGACCTATCGCGTCGATAGTCGATCGGCCCCCCCGGAAACCGAACTGGCAGTCGGCCAGACCGGGATCACCCCGCGACAGGTGCTCGACGAGGCGGGCAGCAATCACCCGCTCGAAGAGCTTGCCCACCTCGTCGAGGAGACAAATGGGCCGGTATGCGGAGGGAGACTCCGCGGGCCGACCCTCCTTCCGGAGGAGGACCATCCTCGCCACCTTCCAACTGGGGGGGAAACGCCCATCCCTCAGGCAGCGGTCGAACAACCGCCTGAGGTCGGCCCCAAGGACGCCCTGGGTCAAGACCCAAACCCGGCCGGGCACACCATCCGGACCCGGGGCCGTGTTACGAACCCCGAGCCGTCTGATGGCCGCTGCCAGCTCCCCCTGCGTAACCCCCAGCTCGGCCGTCCACTCCACTGGGACAGCTGCCGCCGCCGGAGGACGCGGTCCCCTCTCCCCAATTGGGAAGAGTGTATTGACCACGTCCTCCAGCAGCCGGGGGTCAAGACCCTCGGTGACGGGGGGCGCCCACGGGCGGAGCTTATTCAGCACCACCTTATATGGGCGCCCCCATGGATCGTCATCAAGGGTCTGGAGGAGCTCCTTCCATGCCTGGGTCTTGGCCCGTTTGATGGCGACCTGCAGAGCAACCCGCGCCACACGGTATGCTCCATACAGGTCATCAGCTGCCCTCGCTCGCGCCACGCCGTCGCCTGTACGTTGACGACGGCGCGCGCGGGTGTACTGGCGTCGGGCGCGGACAGTCGCGACTCGCAACTCCGCGATCGCGTCCGACCACCAGTACACCGCCCGGCGAGGAGAAGCCCGCCCGACCCGAGGCATCGCCGCGTCGCAAATACCCGCGACCAATGCCCCGAGCCGGGCGACCTCCTCCTCTATGCTCGGCAACTCGGCCGCTCCCTGCGGCCAAGTTGCAGCGAGGGCAGCTGCCATCAGGGCGTCCTTGTCCAGGCGCCGAAGCGCCCAGCGGCGTGGTGGGGTGCCACGCAGGCGGCCGTGTCGGGATGCACTCGCGGCGGCAGAGACCTCCATCCGGATGTACCGGTGATCGGAGAGTGTCTCTGCCCCCGCGACCACGTGCCAGCCCGACACCATGCGCACGGCGTTGGGGGTCGCGAATCCAACATCCACGATGGACCCCCCATATCGCCGCACGCATGTGTGCTCCGACCCCCGGTTCAATACCCGGAGGTCGAGCCCCGCCGCCCAATCGCCCAGGATCCCGCCGCGAACGGAGGTCCTGGGGGATCCCCAAGCCACCGACTTGGCATTAAAATCCCCCAGGACCAGCACCGGCCGGGCCGCGTAGCGCTGCACGCATGCCGCGACCTCGGCCAAGTACAGCTCGAACGCAGCGTGACCGCTACGGGGCGAAATGTAGCACCCCACCACAGCGACTCCCCCCCAGTCCACGGCGACGAATCCCCGACCGCGCTCCAACAAGGAGAACGGTGGGGACCCGTCGCCCCCTCCCCATACCGTCGCCACCAAGCCGTCCGCGTCGCCCACCCAATGAGGGTGATCAGGGACGCGGTACGGCTCGGCGGCGACCGCCAGGCCAACCCCCCACTCCGCGAGGACTTGGGACATCAAGTCCTGTGCCGCGCGGCAGTGGTTGAGGTTGGCCTGGAGGAGGAGGCGGGGCGGCATTAATTAATGGCCGCGCCAGCCTCCTCCCGGCCGTCCGTCCCCGTAGCACCGTCCACCTCCATGGAGGACGATGCCACCGCCCTCGGCACCGGAGCCGGTGCAGCCCGCCTCTTCCTCTCCTTCCGGGAGGGGGGGGAGCACTTCTTGCTCCCCACCCTGTGATCGGCTGGCCTCCCCATGTCCGCACACAGCGGGCAGTGGGGGGCCGCCGAGCACTGGCTCGCACGGTGCTCTTTGGCACCGCAGCGGTAACACTGACCGCTGCGGTCCACCGGCGAGGTGCACCACTGCCTCACGTGCCCCAATTCGAGGCAGCGGTGACACTGGAGCGGGCGCGGCGCGAGGATTTCCACACGCGCCGAAACCCACCCCACCAAATCTGGCTTACACTTTCGCCATTTTCGCAAACTTGTTGGCCAGATCCTGGGTTTTTTTCGTGTTTGAATCACGTAGTAATGTTGTACCACACTGAGGCAGTCAATTAAACCTGGTTTCGATCAATATTTCAGAAGATAACACCGGTTAGGTCTGGGTTAGGTCCGGGAAATGCACGCATCTGGCTCATGATTTCGCCTTTTTCGCAAACTTGTTGGCCAGATCCTGGGTTTTTTCCGTGTTTGAATCACGTAGTAATGTGGTAATTCACTGAAGCAGTCAATTAAACCTGGTTTCGATCAATATTTTAGAGGATAACACCGGTTAGGTCTGGGTTAGGTCCGGGAAATGCACGCATCTGGCTTATGATTTCGCCTTTTTCGCAAACATGTTGACCAGATCCTGGGTTTTTTCCGTGTTTGAATCACGTAGTAATGTAGTACCACACTGAGGCAGTCAATTAAACCTGGTTTCGATCAATATATTAGAGGATAACACCGGTTAGGTCTGGGTTAGGTCTGGGATATGCGCGCATCTGGCTTACACTTTCGCCATTTTCGCAAACTTGTTGGTCAGATCCTGGGTTTTTTTCGTGTTTGAATCACGTAGCAATGTTGTACCACACTGATGCAGTCAATTAAACCTGGTTTCGATCAATATTTCAGAGGATAACAGCGGTTAGGTCTGGGTTAGGTCCGGGAAATGCACGCAACTGGCTCATGATTTCGCCTTTTTCGCAAACATGTTGGCCAGATCCTGGGTTTTTTCCGTGTTTGAATCACGTAGTAATGTTGTACCACACTGAGGCAGTCAATTAAACCTGGTTTCGATCAATATTTCAGAGGATAACAGCGGTTAGGTCTGGGTTAGGTCTGGGAAATGCACGCAACTGGCTCATGATTTCGCCTTTTTCGCAAACTTGTTGGCCAGATCCTGGGTTTTTTCCGTGTTTGAATCACGTAGTAATGTGTTAATTCACTGAAGCAGTCAATTAAACCTGGTTTCGATCAATATTTTAGAGGATAACACCGGTTAGGTCTGGGTTAGGTTTGGGTTATGCCCGCATCTGGCTCATGATTTTGCCTTCTTCGCATACTTGTTGGCCAGATCCTGGGTTTTTTTCGTGTTTGAATCACGTAGTAATGTGGTAATACACTGAAGCAGTCAATTAAACCTGGTTTCGATCAATATTTTAGAGGATAACACCGGTTAGGTCTGGGTTAGGTCTGGGATATGCGCGCATCTGGCATATACTTTCGCCTTTTACGCAAACTTGTTGGCTAGATCCTGGGTTTTATTCGTGATTGAATCACGTAGTAATGTGGTAACACACTGAAGCAGTCAATCAAACCTGGTTTCGATCAATATTTTAGAGGATAACACTGGTTAGGTCTGGGTTAGGTCTGGGTTATGCCCGCATCTGGCTCATGATTTTGCCTTCTTCGCATACTTGTTGGCCAGAACCTAGGTTTTTTTCGAGTTTGAATCGCGTAGTAATGTGGTACCACACTGAGGTAGTCAATTAAACCTGGTTTCGATCAATATTTTAGAGGATAACACCGGTTAGGTCTGGGTTAGGTGTCGGATATGCGCGCATCTGGCTTACACTTTCGCCATTTTCGCAAACTTGTTGCCCAGATCCTGGGTTTTTTCCGTGTTTGAATCACGTAGTAATGTTGTACCACACTGAGGCAGTCAATTAAACCTGGTTTCGATCAATATTTTAGAGGATAACACCGGTTAGGTCTGGGTTAGGTCTGGGATATACGCCCATCTGGCTTATACTTTCGCCTTTTTCGCAAACTTGTTGGCAAGCTCCTGGGTTTTTTCCGTGTTTGAATCAAGTGGTAATGTTGTACCACACTGAGGCAGTCAATTAAACCTGGTTTCGATAAATATTTCAGAGAATAACACCGGTTAGGTCTGGGTTAGGTCCGGGAAATGCACGCATCTGGCTCATGATTTCGCCTTCTTCGCATACTTGTTGGCCAGATCCTGGGTTTTTTTCGTGTTTGAATCACGTAGTAATGTGGTAACACACTGAAGCAGTCAATTGAACCTTGTTTCGATCAATATTTTAGAGGATAACACCGGTTAGGTCTGGGTTAGGTCTGGGTTATGCCCGCATCTGGCTCATGATTTTGCCTTCTTCGCATACTTGTTGGCCAGATCCTGGGTTTTTTTCGTGTTTGAATCACGTAGTAATGTGGTAACACACTGAAGCAGTCAATTAAACCTGGTTTCGATCAATATTTTAGAGGATAACACCGGTTAGGTCTGGGTTAGGTCTGGGATATGCGCGCATCTGGCTTACACTTTCGCCATTTTCGCAAACTTGTTGCCCAGATCCTGGGTTTTTTCCGTGTTTGAATCACGTAGTAATGTTGTACCACACTGAGGCAGTCAATTAAACCTGGTTTCGATCAATATTTTAGAGGATAACACCGGTTAGGTCTGGGTTAGGTCTGGGTTATGCCCGCATCTGCCTCATGATTTTGCCTTCTTCGCATACTTGTTGGCCAGATCCTGGGTTTTTTTCGTGTTTGAATCACGTAGTAATGTGGTAACACACTGAAGCAGTCAATTGAACCAGGTTTCGATCAATATTTTACAGGATAACACCGGTTAGGTCTGGGTTAGGTCTGGGATATGCGCGCATCTGGCTTATACTTTCGCCTTTTTCGCAAACTTGGTGGCCAGATCCTGGGTTCTTTCCGTGTTTGAAACACGTAGTAATGTGGTACCACACTGTGGCAGTCATTTAAACCTGCTTTCGATCAATATTTCACAGGATAACACCGGTTAGGTCTGGGTTAGGTCCGGGATATGCCCGCATCTGGCTCATGATTTTGCCTTCTTCGCATACTTGTTGGCCAGAACCTAGGTTTTTTTCGAGTTTGAATCACGTAGTAATGTGGTACCACACTGAGGTAGTCAATTAAACCTGGTTTCGATCAATATTTTAGAGGATAACACCGGTTAGGTCTGGGTTAGGTCTGGGATATGCGCGCATCTGGCTTACACTTTCGCCATTTTCGCAAACTTGTTGGCCAGATCCTGGGTTTTTTTCGTGTTTGAATCACGTAGTAATGTTGTACCACACTGAGGCAGTCAATTAAACCTGGTTTCGATCAATATTTCAGAAGATAACACCGGTTAGGTCTGGGTTAGGTCCGGGAAATGCACGCATCTGGCTTATGATTTCGCCTTTTTCGCAAACATGTTGACCAGATCCTGGGTTTTTTCCGTGTTTGAATCACGTAGTAATGTAGTACCACACTGAGGCAGTCAATTAAACCTGGTTTCGATCAATATTTCAGAGAATAACACCGGTTAGGTCTGGGTTAGGTCCGGGAAATGCACGCATCTGGCTCATGATTTCGCCTTTTTCGCAAACTTGTTGGCCAGATCCTGGGTTTTTTCCGTGTTTGAATCACGTAGTAATGTAGTACCACACTGAGGCAGTCAATTAAACCTGGTTTCGATCAATATATTAGAGGATAACACCGGTTAGGTCTGGGTTAGGTCTGGGATATGCGCGCATCTGGCTTACACTTTCGCCATTTTCGCAAACTTGTTGGTCAGATCCTGGGTTTTTTCCGTGTTTGAATCACGTAGTAATGTGGTAATTCACTGAAGCAGTCAATTAAACCTGGTTTCGATCAATATTTTAGAGGATAACACCGGTTAGGTCTGGGTTAGGTTTGGGTTATGCCCGCATCTGGCTCATGATTTTGCCTTCTTCGCATACTTGTTGGCCAGATCCTGGGTTTTTTTCGTGTTTGAATCACGTAGTAATGTGGTAATACACTGAAGCAGTCAATTAAACCTGGTTTCGATCAATATTTTAGAGGATAACACCGGTTAGGTCTGGGTTAGGTCTGGGATATGCGCGCATCTGGCATATACTTTCGCCTTTTACGCAAACTTGTTGGCTAGATCCTGGGTTTTTTTCGTGATTGAATCACGTAGTAATGTGGTAACACACTGAAGCAGTCAATCAAACCTGGTTTCGATCAATATTTTAGAGGATAACACCGGTTAGGTCTGGGTTAGGTCTGGGTTGTGCCCGCATCTGGCTCATGATTTTGCCTTCTTCGCATACTTGTTGGCCAGAACCTAGGTTTTTTTCGAGTTTGAATCACGTAGTAATGTGGTACCACACTGAGGTAGTCAATTAAACCTGGTTTCGATCAATATTTTAGAGGATAACACCGGTTACGTCTGGGTTAGGTCTCGGATATGCGCGCATCTGGCTTACACTTTCGCCATTTTCGCAAACTTGTTGCCCAGATCCTGGGTTTTTTCCGTGTTTGAATCACGTAGTAATGTTGTACCACACTGAGGCAGTCAATTAAACCTGGTTTCGATCAATATTTTAGAGGATAACACCGGTTAGGTCTGGGTTAGGTCTGGGATATGCGCCCATCTGGCTTATACTTTCGCCTTTTTCGCAAACTTGTTGGCAAGCTCCTGGGGTTTTTCCGTGTTTGAATCAAGTAGTAATGTTGTACCACACTGAGGCAGTCAATTAAACCTGGTTTCGATAAATATTTCAGAGAATAACACCGGTTAGGTCTGGGTTAGGTCCGGGAAATGCACGCATCTGGCTCATGATTTCGCCTTCTTCGCATACTTGTTGGCCAGATCCTGGGTTTTTTTCGTGTTTGAATCACGTAGTAATGTGGTAACACACTGAAGCAGTCAATTACACCTGGTTTCGATCAATATTTTAGAGGATAACACCGGTTAGGTCTGGGTTAGGTCTGGGTTATGCCCGCATCTGGCTCATGATTTAGCCTTCTTCGCATACTTGTTGGCCAGATCCTGGGTTTTTTTCGTGTTTGAATCACGTAGTAATGTGGTAACACACTGAAGCAGTCAATTACACCTGCTTTCGATCAATATTTCACAGGATAACACCGGTTAGGTCTGGGTTAGGTCCGGGATATGCCCGCATCTGGCTCATGATTTTGCCTTCTTCGCATACTTGTTGGCCAGAACCTAGGTTTTTTTCGAGTTTGAATCACGTAGTAATGTGGTACCACACTGAGGTAGTCAATTAAACCTGGTTTCGATCAATATTTTAGAGGATAACACCGGTTAGCTCTGGGTTAGGTCTGGGATATGCGCGCATCTGGCTTACACTTTCGCCATTTTCGCAAACTTGTTGGCCAGATCCTGGGTTTTTTTCGTGTTTGAATCACGTAGTAATGTTGTACCACACTGAGGCAGTCAATTAAACCTGGTTTCGATCAATATTTCAGAAGATAACACCGGTTAGGTCTGGGTTAGGTCCGGGAAATGCACGCATCTGGCTCATGATTTCGCCTTTTTCGCAAACTTGTTGGCCAGATCCTGGGTTTTTTCCGTGTTTGAATCACGTAGTAATGTGGTAATTCACTGAAGCAGTCAATTAAACCTGGTTTCGATCAATATTTTAGAGGATAACACCGGTTAGGTCTGGGTTAGGTCCGGGAAATGCACGCATCTGGCTTATGATTTCGCCTTTTTCGCAAACATGTTGACCAGATCCTGGGTTTTTTCCGTGTTTGAATCACGTAGTAATGTAGTACCACACTGAGGCAGTCAATTAAACCTGGTTTCGATCAATATATTAGAGGATAACACCGGTTAGGTCTGGGTTAGGTCTGGGATATGCGCGCATCTGGCTTACACTTTCGCCATTTTCGCAAACTTGTTGGTCAGATCCTGGGTTTTTTTCGTGTTTGAATCACGTAGCAATGTTGTACCACACTGATGCAGTCAATTAAACCTGGTTTCGATCAATATTTCAGAGGATAACAGCGGTTAGGTCTGGGTTAGGTCCGGGAAATGCACGCAACTGGCTCATGATTTCGCCTTTTTCGCAAACATGTTGGCCAGATCCTGGGTTTTTTCCGTGTTTGAATCACGTAGTAATGTGGTAATTCACTGAAACAGTCAATTAAACCTGGTTTCGATCAATATTTTAGAGGATAACACCGGTTAGGTCTGGGTTAGGTTTGGGTTATGCCCGCATCTGGCTCATGATTTTGCCTTCTTCGCATACTTGTTGGCCAGATCCTGGGTTTTTTTCGTGTTTGAATCACGTAGTAATGTGGTAACACACTGAAGCAATCAATTAAACCTGTTTTCGATCAATATTTTAGAGGATAACACCGGTTAGGTCTGGGTTAGGTCTGAGTTATGCCCGCATCTGGCTCATGATTTTGCCTTATTCGCATACTTGTTGGCCAGATCCTGGGTTTTTTTCGTGTTTGAATCACGTAGTAATGTGGTAACACACTGAAGCAGTCAATTAAACCTGGTTTCGATCAATATTTTAGAGGATAACACCGGTTAGGTCTGGGTTAGGTCTGGGATATGCGCGCATCTGGCTTACACTTTCGCCATTTTCGCAAACTTGTTGGCCAGATCCTGGGTTTTTTTCGTGTTTGAATCACGTAGTAATGTTGTACCACACTGAGGCAGTCAATTAAACCTGGTTTCGATCAATATTTCAGAGAATAACACCGGTTAGGTCTGGGTTAGGTCCGGGAAATGCACGCATCTGGCTCATGATTTCGCCTTTTTCGCAAACTTGTTGGCCAGATCCTGGGTTTTTTCCGTGTTTGAATCACGTAGAAATGTGGTAATTCACTGAAGCAGTCAATTAAACCTGGTTTCGATCAATATTTTAGAGGATAACACCGGTTAGGTCTGGGTTAGGTTTGGGTTATGCCCGCATCTGGCTCACGATTTTGCCTTCTTCGCATACTTGTTGGCCAGATCCTGGGTTTTTTTCGTGTTTGAATCACGTAGTAATGTGGTAACACACTGAAGCAGTCAATTAAACCTGGTTTCGATCAATATTTTAGAGGATAACACCGGTTAGGTCTGGGTTAGGTCTGGGTTATGCCCGCATCTGCCTCATGATTTTGCCTTCTTCGCATACTTGTTGGCCAGATCCTGGGTTTTTTTCGTGTTTGAATCACGTAGTAATGTGGTAACACACTGAAGCAGTCAATTAAACCTGGTTTCGATCAATATTTTAGAGGATAACACCGGTTAGGTCTGGGTTAGGTCTGGGATATGCGCGCATCTGGCTTACACTTTCGCCATTTTCGCAAACTTGTTGGCCAGATCCTGGGTTTTTTTCGTGTTTGAATCACGTAGTAATGTTGTACCACACGGAGGCAGTCAATTAAACCTGGTTTCGATCAATATTTCAGAAGATAACACCGGTTAGGTCTGGGTTAGGTCCGGGAAATGCACGCATCTGGCTCATGATTTCGCCTTTTTCGCAAACTTGTTGGCCAGATCCTGGGTTTTTTCCGTGTTTGAATCACGTAGTAATGTGGTAATTCACTGAAGCAGTCAATTAAACCTGGTTTCGATCAATATTTTAGAGGATAACACCGGTTAGGTCTGGGTTAGGTCTGGGATATGCGCGCATCTGGCTTACACTTTCGCCATTTTCGCAAACTTGTTGGCCAGATCCTGGGTTTTTTTCGTGTTTGAATCACGTAGTAATGTTGTACCACACTGAGGCAGTCAATTAAACCTGGTTTCGATCAATATTTCAGAGAATAACACCGGTTAGGTCTGGGTTAGGTCCGGGAAATGCACGCATCTGGCTCATGATTTCGCCTTTTTCGCAAACTTGTTGGCCAGATCCTGGGTTTTTTCCGTGTTTGAATCACGTAGTAATGTGGTAATTCACTGAAGCAGTCAATTAAACCTGGTTTCGATCAATATTTTAGAGGATAACACCGGTTAGGTCTGGGTTAGGTTTGGGTTATGCCCGCATCTGGCTCACGATTTTGCCTTCTTCGCATACTTGTTGGCCAGATCCTGGGTTTTTTTCGTGTTTGAATCACGTAGTAATGTGGTAACACACTGAAGCAGTCAATTAAACCTGGTTTCGATCAATATTTTAGAGGATAACACCGGTTAGGTCTGGGTTAGGTCTGGGTTATGCCCGCATCTGCCTCATGATTTTGCCTTCTTCGCATACTTGTTGGCCAGATCCTGGGTTTTTTTCGTGTTTGAATCACGTAGTAATGTGGTAACACACTGAAGCAGTCAATTAAACCTGGTTTCGATCAATATTTTAGAGGATAACACCGGTTAGGTCTGGGTTAGGTCTGGGATATGCGCGCATCTGGCTTACACTTTCGCCATTTTCGCAAACTTGTTGGCCAGATCCTGGGTTTTTTTCGTGTTTGAATCACGTAGTAATGTTGTACCACACGGAGGCAGTCAATTAAACCTGGTTTCGATCAATATTTCAGAAGATAACACCGGTTAGGTCTGGGTTAGGTCCGGGAAATGCACGCATCTGGCTCATGATTTCGCCTTTTTCGCAAACTTGTTGGCCAGATCCTGGGTTTTTTCCGTGTTTGAATCACGTAGTAATGTGGTAATTCACTGAAGCAGTCAATTAAACCTGGTTTCGATCAATATTTTAGAGGATAACACCGGTTAGGTCTGGGTTAGGTCTGGGATATGCGCGCATCTGGCTTACACTTTCGCCATTTTCGCAAACTTGTTGGCCAGATCCTGGGTTTTTTTCGTGTTTGAATCACGTAGTAATGTTGTACCACACTGAGGCAGTCAATTAAACCTGGTTTCGATCAATATTTCAGAAGATAACACCGGTTAGGTCTGGGTTAGGTCCGGGAAATGCACGCATCTGGCTCATGATTTCGCCTTCTTCGCAAACTTGTTGGCCAGATCCTGGGTTTTTTCCGTGTTTGAATCACGTAGTAATGTGGTAATTCACTGAAGCAGTCAATTAAACCTGGTTTCGATCAATATTTTAGAGGATAACACCGGTTAGGTCTGGGTTAGGTCTGGGTTATGCCCGCATCTGCCTCATGATTTTGCCTTCTTCGCATACTTGTTGGCCAGATCCTGGGTTATTTTCGTGTTTGAATCACGTAGTAATGTGGTAACACACTGAAGCAGTCAATTAAACCAGGTTTCGATCAATATTTTACAGGATAACACCGGTCAGGTCTGGGTTAGGTCTGGGATATGCGCGCATCTGGCTTATACTTTCGCCTTTTTCACAAACTTGTTGGCCAGATCCTGGGTTTTTTCCGTGTTTGAAACACGTAGTAATGTGGTACCACACTGTGGCAGTCATTTAAACCTGCTTTCGATCAATATTTCACAGGATAACACCGGTTAGGTCTGGGTTAGGTCCGGGATATGCCCGCATCTGGCTCATGATTTTGCCTTCTTCGCATACTTGTTGGCCAGAACCTAGGTTTTTTTCGAGTTTGAATCACGTAGTAATGTGGTACCACACTGAGGTAGTCAATTAAACCTGGTTTCGATCAATATTTTAGAGGATAACACCGGTTAGGTCTGGGTTAGGTCTGGGATATGCGCGCATCTGGCTTACACTTTCGCCATTTTCGCAAACTTGTTGGCCAGATCCTGGGTTTATCGTGTTTGAATCACGTAGTAATGTTGTACCACACTGAGGCAGTCAATTAAACCTGGTTTCGATCAATATTTCAGAAGATAACACCGGTTAGGTCTGGGTTAGGTCCGGGAAATGCACGCATCTGGCTCATGATTTCGCCTTTTTCGCAAACTTGTTGGCCAGATCCTGGGTTTTTTCCGTGTTTGAATCACGTAGTAATGTGGTAATTCACTGAAGCAGTCAATTAAACCTGGTTTCGATCAATATTTTAGAGGATAACACCGGTTAGGTCTGGGTTAGGTCCGGGAAATGCACGCATCTGGCTTATGATTTCGCCTTTTTCGCAAACTTGTTGACCAGATCCTGGGTTTTTTCCGTGTTTGAATCACGTAGTAATGTAGTACCACACTGAGGCAGTCAATTAAACCTGGTTTCGATGAATATATTAGAGGATAACACCGGTTAGGTCTGGGTTAGGTCTGGGATATGCGCGCATCTGGCTTACACTTTCGCCATTTTCGCAAACTTGTTGGTCAGATCCTGGGTTTTTTTCGTGTTTGAATCACGTAGTAATGTTGTACCACACTGAGGCAGTCAATTAAACCTGGTTTCGATGAATATATTAGAGGATAACACCGGTTAGGTCTGGGTTAGGTCTGGGATATGCGCGCATCTGGCTTACACTTTCGCCATTTTCGCAAACTTGTTGGTCAGATCCTGGGTTTTTTTCGTGTTTGAATCACGTAGTAATGTTGTACCACACTGAGGCAGTCAATTAAACCTGGTTTCGATCAATATTTCAGAGGATAACAGCGGTTAGGTCTGGGTTAGGTCTGGGAAATGCACGCAACTGGCTCATGATTTCGCCTTTTTCGCAAACTTGTTGGCCAGATCCTGGGTTTTTTCCGTGTTTGAATCACGTAGTAATGTGGTAATTCACTGAAGCAGTCAATTAAACCTGGTTTCGATCAATATTTTAGAGGATAACACCGGTTAGGTCTGGGTTAGGTCCGGGAAATGCTCGCATCTGGCTTATGATTTCGCCTTTTTCGCAAACTTGTTGACCAGATCCTGGGTTTTTTCCGTGTTTGAATCACGTAGTAATGTGGTAATTCACTGAAGCAGTCAATTAAACCTGGTTTCGATCAATATTTTAGAGGATAACACCGGTTAGGTCTGGGTTAGGTTTGGGTTATGCCCGCATCTGGCTCATGATTTTGCCTTCTTCGCATACTTGTTGGCCAGATCCTGGGTTTTTTTCGTGTTTGAATCACGTAGTAATGTGGTAACACACTGAAGCAGTCAATTAAACCTGGTTTCGATCAATATTTTAGAGGATAACACCGGTTAGGTCTGGGTTAGGTCTGGGTTATGCCCGCATCTGCCTCATGATTTTGCCTTCTTCGCATACTTGTTGGCCAGAACCTAGGTTTTTTTCGAGTTTGAATCACGTAGTAATGTGGTACCACACTGAGGTAGTCAATTAAACCTGGTTTCGATCAATATTTTAGAGGATAACACCGGTTAGGTCTGGGTTAGGTCTGGGATATGCGCGCATCTGGCTTACACTTTCGCCATTTTCGCAAACTTGTTGGCCAGATCCTGGGTTTTTTTCGTGTTTGAATCACGTAGTAATGTTGTACCACACTGAGGCAGTCAATTAAACCTGGTTTCGATCAATATTTCAGAAGATAACACCGGTTAGGTCTGGGTTAGGTCCGGGAAATGCACGCATCTGGCTCATGATTTCGCCTTTTTCGCAAACTTGTTGGCCAGATCCTGGGTTTTTTCCGTGTTTGAATCACGTAGTAATGTGGTAATTCACTGAAGCAGTCAATTAAACCTGGTTTCGATCAATATTTTAGAGGATAACACCGGTTAGGTCTGGGTTAGGTCCGGGAAATGCACGCATCTGGCTTATGATTTCGCCTTTTTCGCAAACTTGTTGACCAGATCCTGGGTTTTTTCCGTGTTTGAATCACGTAGTAATGTAGTACCACACTGAGGCAGTCAATTAAACCTGGTTTCGATCAATATATTAGAGGATAATACCGGTTAGGTCTGGGTTAGGTCTGGGATATGCGCGCATCTGGCTTACACTTTCGCCATTTTCGCAAACTTGTTGGTCAGATCCTGGGTTTTTTTCGTGTTTGAATCACGTAGTAATGTTGTACCACACTGAGGCAGTCAATTAAACCTGGTTTCGATCAATATTTCAGAGGATAACAGCGGTTAGGTCTGGGTTAGGTCTGGGAAATGCACGCAACTGGCTCATGATTTCGCCTTTTTCGCAAACTTGTTGGCCAGATCCTGGGTTTTTTCCGTGTTTGAATCACGTAGTAATGTGGTAATTCACTGAAGCAGTCAATTAAACCTGGTTTCGATCAATATTTTAGAGGGTAACACCGGTTAGGTCTGGGTTAGGTTTGGGTTATGCCCGCATCTGGCTCATGATTTTGCCTTCTTCGCATACTTGTTGGCCAGATCCTGGGTTTTTTTCGTGTTTGAATCACGTAGTAATGTGGTAACACACTGAAGCAATCAATTAAACCTGTTTTCGATCAATATTTTAGAGGATAACACCGGTTAGGTCTGGGTTAGGTCTGAGTTATGCCCGCATCTGGCTCATGATTTTGCCTTATTCGCATACTTGTTGGCCTGATCCTGGGTTTTTTTCGTGTTTGAATCACGTAGTAATGTGGTAACACACTGAAGCAGTCAATTAAACCTGGTTTCGATCAATATTTTAGAGGATAACACCGGTTAGGTCTGGGTTAGGTCTGGGATATGCGCGCATCTGGCTTACACTTTCGCCATTTTCGCAAACTTGTTGGCCAGATCCTGGGTTTTTTTCGTGTTTGAATCACGTAGTAATGTTGTACCACACTGAGGCAGTCAATTAAACCTGGTTTCGATCAATATTTCAGAGAATAACACCGGTTAGGTCTGGGTTAGGTCCGGGAAATGCACGCATCTGGCTCATGATTTCGCCTTTTTCGCAAACTTGTTGGCCAGATCCTGGGTTTTTTCCGTGTTTGAATCACGTAGTAATGTGGTAATTCACTGAAGCAGTCAATTAAACCTGGTTTCGATCAATATTTTAGAGGATAACACCGGTTAGGTCTGGGTTAGGTTTGGGTTATGCCCGCATCTGGCTCATGATTTTGCCTTCTTCGCATACTTGTTGGCCAGATCCTGGGTTTTTTTCGTGTTTGAATCACGTAGTAATGTGGTAACACACTGAAGCAGTCAATTAAACCTGGTTTCGATCAATATTTTAGAGGATAACACCGGTTAGGTCTGGGTTAGGTCTGGGTTATGCCCGCATCTGCCTCATGATTTTGCCTTCTTCGCATACTTGTTGGCCAGATCCTGGGTTTTTTTCGTGTTTGAATCACGTAGTAATGTGGTAACACACTGAAGCAGTCAATTAAACCTGGTTTCGATCATTATTTTAGAGGATAACACCGGTTAGGTCTGGGTTAGGTCTGGGATATGCGCGCATCTGGCTTACACTTTCGCCATTTTCGCAAACTTGTTGGCCAGATCCTGGGTTTTTTTCGTGTTTGAATCACGTAGTAATGTTGTACCACACTGAGGCAGTCAATTAAACCTGGTTTCGATCAATATTTCAGAAGATTACACCGGTTAGGTCTGGGTTAGGTCCGGGAAATGCACGCATCTGGCTCATGATTTCGCCTTTTTCGCAAACTTGTTGGCCAGATCCTGGGTTTTTTCCGTGTTTGAATCACGTAGTAATGTGGAAATTCACTGAAGCAGTCAATTAAACCTGGTTTCGATCAATATTTTAGAGGATAACACCGGTTAGGTCTGGGTTAGGTCCGGGAAATGCACGCATCTGGCTTATGATTTCGCCTTTTTCGCAAACTTGTTTACCAGATCCTGGGTTTTTTCCGTGTTTGAATCACGTAGTAATGTAGTACCACACTGAGGCAGCCAATGAAACCTGGTTTCGATCAATATATTAGAGGATAACACCGGTTAGGTCTGGGTTAGGTCTGGGATATGCGCGCATCTGGCGTACACTTTCGCCATTTTCGCAAACTTGTTGGTCAGATCCTGGGTTTTTTTCGTGTTTGAATCACGTAGTAATGTTGTACCACACTGAGGCAGTCAATTAAACCTGGTTTCGATCAATATTTCAGAGGATAACAGCGGTTAGGTCTGGGTTAGGTCCGGGAAATGCACGCAACTGGCTCATGATTTCGCCTTTTTCGCAAACTTGTTGGCCAGATCCTGGGTTTTTTCCGTGTTTGAATCACGTAGTAATGTGGTAATTCACTGAAGCAGTCAATTAAACCTGGTTTCGATCAATATTTTAGAGGATAACACCGGTTAGGTCTGGGTTAGGTTTGGGTTATGCCCGCATCTGGCTCATGATTTTGCCTTCTTCGCATACTTGTTGGCCAGATCCTGGGTTTTTTTCGTGTTTGAATCACGTAGTAATGTGGTAACACACTGAAGCAATTAATTAAACCTGGTTTCGATCAATATTTTAGAGGATAACACCGGTTAGGTCTGGGTTAGGTCTGAGTTATGCCCGCATCTGGCTCATGATTTTGCCTTATTCGCATACTTGTTGGCCAGATCCTGGGTTTTTTTCGTGTTTGAATCACGTAGTAATGTGGTAACACACTGAAGCAGTCAATTAAACCTGGTTTCGATCAATATTTTAGAGGATAACACCGGTTAGGTCTGGGTTAGGTCTGGGATATGCGCGCATCTGGCTTACACTTTCGCCATTTTCGCAAACTTGTGGGCCAGATCCTGGGTTTTTTTCGTGTTTGAATCACGTAGTAATGTTGTACCACACTGAGGCAGTCAATTAAACCTGGTTTCGATCAATATTTCAGAAGATAACACCAGTTAGGTCTGGGTTAGGTCCGGGAAATGCACGCATCTGGCTCATGATTTCGCCTTCTTCGCATACTTGTTGGCCAGATCCTGGGTTTTTTTCGTGTTTGAATCACGTAGTAATGTGGTAACACACTGAAGCAGTCAATTACACCTGGTTTCGATCAATATTTTAGAGGATAACACCGGTTAGGTCTGGGTTAGGTCTGGGTTATGCCCGCATCTGCCTCATGATTTTGCCTTCTTCGCATACTTGTTGGCCAGATCCTGGGTTTGTTTCGTGTTTGAATCACGTAGTAATGTGGTAACACACTGAAGCAGTCAATTAAACCTGGTTTCGATCAATATATTAGAGGATAACACCGGTTAGGTCTGGGTTAGGTCTGGGATATGCGCGCATCTGGCTTACACTTTCGCCATTTTCGCAAACTTGTTGGTCAGATCCTGGGTTTTTTTCGTGTTTGAATCACGTAGTAATGTTGTACCACACTGAGGCAGTCAATTAAACCTGGTTTCGATCAATATTTTAGAGGATAACACCGGTTAGGTCTGGGTTAGGTTTGGGTTATGCCCGCATCTGGCTCATGATTTTGCCTTCTTCGCATACTTGTTGGCCAGATCCTGGGTTTTTTCCGTGTTTGAATCACGTAGTAATGTGGTAATTCACTGAAGCAGTCAATTAAACCTGGTTTCGATCAATATTTTAGAGGATAACACCGGTTAGGTCTGGGTTAGGTCCGGGAAATGCACGCATCTGGCTTATGATTTCGCCTTTTTCGCAAACTTGTTGACCAGATCCTGGGTTTTTTCCGTGTTTGAATCACGTAGTAATGTAGTACCACACTGAGGCAGTCAATTAAACCTGGTTTCGATGAATATATTAGAGGATAACACCGGTTAGGTCTGGGTTAGGTCTGGGATATGCGCGCATCTGGCTTACACTTTCGCCATTTTCGCAAACTTGTTGGTCAGATCCTGGGTTTTTTTCGTGTTTGAATCACGTAGTAATGTTGTACCACACTGAGGCAGTCAATTAAACCTGGTTTCGATGAATATATTAGAGGATAACACCGGTTAGGTCTGGGTTAGGTCTGGGATATGCGCGCATCTGGCTTACACTTTCGCCATTTTCGCAAACTTGTTGGTCAGATCCTGGGTTTTTTTCGTGTTTGAATCACGTAGTAATGTTGTACCACACTGAGGCAGTCAATTAAACCTGGTTTCGATCAATATTTCAGAGGATAACAGCGGTTAGGTCTGGGTTAGGTCTGGGAAATGCACGCAACTGGCTCATGATTTCGCCTTTTTCGCAAACTTGTTGGCCAGATCCTGGGTTTTTTCCGTGTTTGAATCACGTAGTAATGTGGTAATTCACTGAAGCAGTCAATTAAACCTGGTTTCGATCAATATTTTAGAGGATAACACCGGTTAGGTCTGGGTTAGGTCCGGGAAATGCTCGCATCTGGCTTATGATTTCGCCTTTTTCGCAAACTTGTTGACCAGATCCTGGGTTTTTTCCGTGTTTGAATCACGTAGTAATGTAGTACCACACTGAGGCAGTCAATTAAACCTGGTTTCGATGAATATATTAGAGGATAATACCGGTTAGGTCTGGGTTAGGTCTGGGATATGCGCGCATCTGGCTTACACTTTCGCCATTTTCGCAAACTTGTTGGTCAGATCCTGGGTTTTTTTCGTGTTTGAATCACGTAGTAATGTTGTACCACACTGAGGCAGTCAATTAAACCTGGTTTCGATCAATATTTCAGAGGATAACAGCGGTTAGGTCTGGGTTAGGTCTGGGAAATGCACGCAACTGGCTCATGATTTCGCCTTTTTCGCAAACTTGTTGGCCAGATCCTGGGTTTTTTCCGTGTTTGAATCACGTAGTAATGTGGTAATTCACTGAAGCAGTCAATTAAACCTGGTTTCGATCAATATTTTAGAGGATAACACCGGTTAGGTCTGGGTTAGGTTTGGGTTATGCCCGCATCTGGCTCATGATTTTGCCTTCTTCGCATACTTGTTGGCCAGATCCTGGGTTTTTTTCGTGTTTGAATCACGTAGTAATGTGGTAATACACTGAAGCAGTCAATTAAACCTGGTTTCGATCAATATTTTAGAGGATAACACCGGTTAGGTCTGGGTTAGGTTTGGGTTATGCCCGCATCTGGCTCATGATTTTGCCTTCTTCGCATACTTGTTGGCCAGATCCTGGGTTTTTTTCGTGTTTGAATCACGTAGTAATGTGGTAACACACTGAAGCAGTCAATTAAACCTGGTTTCGATCAATATTTTAGAGGATAACACCGGTTAGGTCTGGGTTAGGTCTGGGTTATGCCCGCATCTGCCTCATGATTTTGCCTTCTTCGCATACTTGTTGGCCAGAACCTAGGTTTTTTTCGAGTTTGAATCACGTAGTAATGTGGTACCACACTGAGGTAGTCAATTAAACCTGGTTTCGATCAATATTTTAGAGGATAACACCGGTTAGGTCTGGGTTAGGTCTGGGATATGCGCGCATCTGGCTTACACTTTCGCCATTTTCGCAAACTTGTTGGCCAGATCCTGGGTTTTTTTCGTGTTTGAATCACGTAGTAATGTTGTACCACACTGAGGCAGTCAATTAAACCTGGTTTCGATCAATATTTCAGAAGATAACACCGGTTAGGTCTGGGTTAGGTCCGGGAAATGCACGCATCTGGCTCATGATTTCGCCTTTTTCGCAAACTTGTTGGCCAGATCCTGGGTTTTTTCCGTGTTTGAATCACGTAGTAATGTGGTAATTCACTGAAGCAGTCAATTAAACCTGGTTTCGATCAATATTTTAGAGGATAACACCGGTTAGGTCTGGGTTAGGTCCGGGAAATGCACGCATCTGGCTTATGATTTCGCCTTTTTCGCAAACTTGTTGACCAGATCCTGGGTTTTTTCCGTGTTTGAATCACGTAGTAATGTAGTACCACACTGAGGCAGTCAATTAAACCTGGTTTCGATCAATATATTAGAGGATAATACCGGTTAGGTCTGGGTTAGGTCTGGGATATGCGCGCATCTGGCTTACACTTTCGCCATTTTCGCAAACTTGTTGGTCAGATCCTGGGTTTTTTTCGTGTTTGAATCACGTAGTAATGTTGTACCACACTGAGGCAGTCAATTAAACCTGGTTTCGATCAATATTTCAGAGGATAACAGCGGTTAGGTCTGGGTTAGGTCTGGGAAATGCACGCAACTGGCTCATGATTTCGCCTTTTTCGCAAACTTGTTGGCCAGATCCTGGGTTTTTTCCGTGTTTGAATCACGTAGTAATGTGGTAATTCACTGAAGCAGTCAATTAAACCTGGTTTCGATCAATATTTTAGAGGGTAACACCGGTTAGGTCTGGGTTAGGTTTGGGTTATGCCCGCATCTGGCTCATGATTTTGCCTTCTTCGCATACTTGTTGGCCAGATCCTGGGTTTTTTTCGTGTTTGAATCACGTAGTAATGTGGTAACACACTGAAGCAATCAATTAAACCTGTTTTCGATCAATATTTTAGAGGATAACACCGGTTAGGTCTGGGTTAGGTCTGAGTTATGCCCGCATCTGGCTCATGATTTTGCCTTATTCGCATACTTGTTGGCCAGATCCTGGGTTTTTTTCGTGTTTGAATCACGTAGTAATGTGGTAACACACTGAAGCAGTCAATTAAACCTGGTTTCGATCAATATTTTAGAGGATAACACCGGTTAGGTCTGGGTTAGGTCTGGGATATGCGCGCATCTGGCTTACACTTTCGCCATTTTCGCAAACTTGTTGGCCAGATCCTGGGTTTTTTTCGTGTTTGAATCACGTAGTAATGTTGTACCACACTGAGGCAGTCAATTAAACCTGGTTTCGATCAATATTTCAGAGAATAACACCGGTTAGGTCTGGGTTAGGTCCGGGAAATGCACGCATCTGGCTCATGATTTCGCCTTTTTCGCAAACTTGTTGGCCAGATCCTGGGTTTTTTCCGTGTTTGAATCACGTAGTAATGTGGTAATTCACTGAAGCAGTCAATTAAACCTGGTTTCGATCAATATTTTAGAGGATAACACCGGTTAGGTCTGGGTTAGGTTTGGGTTATGCCCGCATCTGGCTCATGATTTTGCCTTCTTCGCATACTTGTTGGCCAGATCCTGGGTTTTTTTCGTGTTTGAATCACGTAGTAATGTGGTAACACACTGAAGCAGTCAATTAAACCTGGTTTCGATCAATATTTTAGAGGATAACACCGGTTAGGTCTGGGTTAGGTCTGGGTTATGCCCGCATCTGCCTCATGATTTTGCCTTCTTCGCATACTTGTTGGCCAGATCCTGGGTTTTTTTCGTGTTTGAATCACGTAGTAATGTGGTAACACACTGAAGCAGTCAATTAAACCTGGTTTCGATCAATATTTTAGAGGATAACACCGGTTAGGTCTGGGTTAGGTCTGGGATATGCGCGCATCTGGCTTACACTTTCGCCATTTTCGCAAACTTGTTGGCCAGATCCTGGGTTTTTTTCGTGTTTGAATCACGTAGTAATGTTGTACCACACTGAGGCAGTCAATTAAACCTGGTTTCGATCAATATTTCAGAAGATTACACCGGTTAGGTCTGGGTTAGGTCCGGGAAATGCACGCATCTGGCTCATGATTTCGCCTTTTTCGCAAACTTGTTGGCCAGATCCTGGGTTTTTTCCGTGTTTGAATCACGTAGTAATGTGGAAATTCACTGAAGCAGTCAATTAAACCTGGTTTCGATCAATATTTTAGAGGATAACACCGGTTAGGTCTGGGTTAGGTCCGGGAAATGCACGCATCTGGCTTATGATTTCGCCTTTTTCGCAAACTTGTTTACCAGATCCTGGGTTTTTTCCGTGTTTGAATCACGTAGTAATGTAGTACCACACTGAGGCAGCCAATGAAACCTGGTTTCGATCAATATATTAGAGGATAACACCGGTTAGGTCTGGGTTAGGTCTGGGATATGCGCGCATCTGGCGTACACTTTCGCCATTTTCGCAAACTTGTTGGTCAGATCCTGGGTTTTTTTCGTGTTTGAATCACGTAGTAATGTTGTACCACACTGAGGCAGTCAATTAAACCTGGTTTCGATCAATATTTCAGAGGATAACAGCGGTTAGGTCTGGGTTAGGTCCGGGAAATGCACGCAACTGGCTCATGATTTCGCCTTTTTCGCAAACTTGTTGGCCAGATCCTGGGTTTTTTCCGTGTTTGAATCACGTAGTAATGTGGTAATTCACTGAAGCAGTCAATTAAACCTGGTTTCGATCAATATTTTAGAGGATAACACCGGTTAGGTCTGGGTTAGGTTTGGGTTATGCCCGCATCTGGCTCATGATTTTGCCTTCTTCGCATACTTGTTGGCCAGATCCTGGGTTTTTTTCGTGTTTGAATCACGTAGTAATGTGGTAACACACTGAAGCAATTAATTAAACCTGGTTTCGATCAATATTTTAGAGGATAACACCGGTTAGGTCTGGGTTAGGTCTGAGTTATGCCCGCATCTGGCTCATGATTTTGCCTTATTCGCATACTTGTTGGCCAGATCCTGGGTTTTTTTCGTGTTTGAATCACGTAGTAATGTGGTAACACACTGAAGCAGTCAATTAAACCTGGTTTCGATCAATATTTTAGAGGATAACACCGGTTAGGTCTGGGTTAGGTCTGGGATATGCGCGCATCTGGCTTACACTTTCGCCATTTTCGCAAACTTGTGGGCCAGATCCTGGGTTTTTTTCGTGTTTGAATCACGTAGTAATGTTGTACCACACTGAGGCAGTCAATTAAACCTGGTTTCGATCAATATTTCAGAAGATAACACCAGTTAGGTCTGGGTTAGGTCCGGGAAATGCACGCATCTGGCTCATGATTTCGCCTTCTTCGCATACTTGTTGGCCAGATCCTGGGTTTTTTTCGTGTTTGAATCACGTAGTAATGTGGTAACACACTGAAGCAGTCAATTACACCTGGTTTCGATCAATATTTTAGAGGATAACACCGGTTAGGTCTGGGTTAGGTCTGGGTTATGCCCGCATCTGCCTCATGATTTTGCCTTCTTCGCATACTTGTTGGCCAGATCCTGGGTTTTTTTCGTGTTTGAATCACGTAGTAATGTGGTAACACACTGAAGCAGTCAATTAAACCTGGTTTCGATCAATATATTAGAGGATAACACCGGTTAGGTCTGGGTTAGGTCTGGGATATGCGCGCATCTGGCTTACACTTTCGCCATTTTCGCAAACTTGTTGGTCAGATCCTGGGTTTTTTTCGTGTTTGAATCACGTAGTAATGTTGTACCACACTGAGGCAGTCAATTAAACCTGGTTTGGATCAATATTTTAGAGGATAACACCGGTTAGGTCTGGGTTAGGTTTGGGTTATGCCCGCATCTGGCTCATGATTTTGCCTTCTTCGCATACTTGTTGGCCAGATCCTGGGTTTTTTCCGTGTTTGAATCACGTAGTAATGTGGTAATTCACTGAAGCAGTCAATTAAACCTGGTTTCGATCAATATTTTAGAGGATAACACCGGTTAGGTCTGGGTTAGGTCCGGGAAATGCACGCATCTGGCTTATGATTTCGCCTTTTTCGCAAACTTGTTGACCAGATCCTGGGTTTTTTCCGTGTTTGAATCACGTAGTAATGTAGTACCACACTGAGGCAGTCAATTAAACCTGGTTTCGATGAATATATTAGAGGATAACACCGGTTAGGTCTGGGTTAGGTCTGGGATATGCGCGCATCTGGCTTACACTTTCGCCATTTTCGCAAACTTGTTGGTCAGATCCTGGGTTTTTTTCGTGTTTGAATCACGTAGTAATGTTGTACCACACTGAGGCAGTCAATTAAACCTGGTTTCGATGAATATATTAGAGGATAACACCGGTTAGGTCTGGGTTAGGTCTGGGATATGCGCGCATCTGGCTTACACTTTCGCCATTTTCGCAAACTTGTTGGTCAGATCCTGGGTTTTTTTCGTGTTTGAATCACGTAGTAATGTTGTACCACACTGAGGCAGTCAATTAAACCTGGTTTCGATCAATATTTCAGAGGATAACAGCGGTTAGGTCTGGGTTAGGTCTGGGAAATGCACGCAACTGGCTCATGATTTCGCCTTTTTCGCAAACTTGTTGGCCAGATCCTGGGTTTTTTCCGTGTTTGAATCACGTAGTAATGTGGTAATTCACTGAAGCAGTCAATTAAACCTGGTTTCGATCAATATTTTAGAGGATAACACCGGTTAGGTCTGGGTTAGGTCCGGGAAATGCTCGCATCTGGCTTATGATTTCGCCTTTTTCGCAAACTTGTTGACCAGATCCTGGGTTTTTTCCGTGTTTGAATCACGTAGTAATGTAGTACCACACTGAGGCAGTCAATTAAACCTGGTTTCGATGAATATATTAGAGGATAATACCGGTTAGGTCTGGGTTAGGTCTGGGATATGCGCGCATCTGGCTTACACTTTCGCCATTTTCGCAAACTTGTTGGTCAGATCCTGGGTTTTTTTCGTGTTTGAATCACGTAGTAATGTTGTACCACACTGAGGCAGTCAATTAAACCTGGTTTCGATCAATATTTCAGAGGATAACAGCGGTTAGGTCTGGGTTAGGTCTGGGAAATGCACGCAACTGGCTCATGATTTCGCCTTTTTCGCAAACTTGTTGGCCAGATCCTGGGTTTTTTCCGTGTTTGAATCACGTAGTAATGTGGTAATTCACTGAAGCAGTCAATTAAACCTGGTTTCGATCAATATTTTAGAGGATAACACCGGTTAGGTCTGGGTTAGGTTTGGGTTATGCCCGCATCTGGCTCATGATTTTGCCTTCTTCGCATACTTGTTGGCCAGATCCTGGGTTTTTTTCGTGTTTGAATCACGTAGTAATGTGGTAATACACTGAAGCAGTCAATTAAACCTGGTTTCGATCAATATTTTAGAGGATAACACCGGTTAGGTCTGGGTTAGGTTTGGGTTATGCCCGCATCTGGCTCATGATTTTGCCTTCTTCGCATACTTGTTGGCCAGATCCTGGGTTTTTTTCGTGTTTGAATCACGTAGTAATGTGGTAACACACTGAAGCAGTCAATTAAACCTGGTTTCGATCAATATTTTAGAGGATAACACCGGTTAGGTCTGGGTTAGGTCTGGGTTATGCCCGCATCTGCCTCATGATTTTGCCTTCTTCGCATACTTGTTGGCCAGAACCTAGGTTTTTTTCGAGTTTGAATCACGTAGTAATGTGGTACCACACTGAGGTAGTCAATTAAACCTGGTTTCGATCAATATTTTAGAGGATAACACCGGTTAGGTCTGGGTTAGGTCTGGGATATGCGCGCATCTGGCTTACACTTTCGCCATTTTCGCAAACTTGTTGGCCAGATCCTGGGTTTTTTTCGTGTTTGAATCACGTAGTAATGTTGTACCACACTGAGGCAGTCAATTAAACCTGGTTTCGATCAATATTTCAGAAGATAACACCGGTTAGGTCTGGGTTAGGTCCGGGAAATGCACGCATCTGGCTCATGATTTCGCCTTTTTCGCAAACTTGTTGGCCAGATCCTGGGTTTTTTCCGTGTTTGAATCACGTAGTAATGTGGTAATTCACTGAAGCAGTCAATTAAACCTGGTTTCGATCAATATTTTAGAGGATAACACCGGTTAGGTCTGGGTTAGGTCCGGGAAATGCACGCATCTGGCTTATGATTTCGCCTTTTTCGCAAACTTGTTGACCAGATCCTGGGTTTTTTCCGTGTTTGAATCACGTAGTAATGTAGTACCACACTGAGGCAGTCAATTAAACCTGGTTTCGATCAATATATTAGAGGATAATACCGGTTAGGTCTGGGTTAGGTCTGGGATATGCGCGCATCTGGCTTACACTTTCGCCATTTTCGCAAACTTGTTGGTCAGATCCTGGGTTTTTTTCGTGTTTGAATCACGTAGTAATGTTGTACCACACTGAGGCAGTCAATTAAACCTGGTTTCGATCAATATTTCAGAGGATAACAGCGGTTAGGTCTGGGTTAGGTCTGGGAAATGCACGCAACTGGCTCATGATTTCGCCTTTTTCGCAAACTTGTTGGCCAGATCCTGGGTTTTTTCCGTGTTTGAATCACGTAGTAATGTGGTAATTCACTGAAGCAGTCAATTAAACCTGGTTTCGATCAATATTTTAGAGGGTAACACCGGTTAGGTCTGGGTTAGGTTTGGGTTATGCCCGCATCTGGCTCATGATTTTGCCTTCTTCGCATACTTGTTGGCCAGATCCTGGGTTTTTTTCGTGTTTGAATCACGTAGTAATGTGGTAACACACTGAAGCAATCAATTAAACCTGTTTTCGATCAATATTTTAGAGGATAACACCGGTTAGGTCTGGGTTAGGTCTGAGTTATGCCCGCATCTGGCTCATGATTTTGCCTTATTCGCATACTTGTTGGCCAGATCCTGGGTTTTTTTCGTGTTTGAATCACGTAGTAATGTGGTAACACACTGAAGCAGTCAATTAAACCTGGTTTCGATCAATATTTTGGAGGATAACACCGGTTAGGTCTGGGTTAGGTCTGGGATATGCGCGCATCTGGCTTACACTTTCGCCATTTTCGCAAACTTGTTGGCCAGATCCTGGGTTTTTTTCGTGTTTGAATCACGTAGTAATGTTGTACCACACTGAGGCAGTCAATTAAACCTGGTTTCGATCAATATTTCAGAGAATAACACCGGTTAGGTCTGGGTTAGGTCCGGGAAATGCACGCATCTGGCTCATGATTTCGCCTTTTTCGCAAACTTGTTGGCCAGATCCTGGGTTTTTTCCGTGTTTGAATCACGTAGTAATGTGGTAATTCACTGAAGCAGTCAATTAAACCTGGTTTCGATCAATATTTTAGAGGATAACACCGGTTAGGTCTGGGTTAGGTTTGGGTTATGCCCGCATCTGGCTCATGATTTTGCCTTCTTCGCATACTTGTTGGCCAGATCCTGGGTTTTTTTCGTGTTTGAATCACGTAGTAATGTGGTAACACACTGAAGCAGTCAATTAAACCTGGTTTCGATCAATATTTTAGAGGATAACACCGGTTAGGTCTGGGTTAGGTCTGGGTTATGCCCGCATCTGCCTCATGATTTTGCCTTCTTCGCATACTTGTTGGCCAGATCCTGGGTTTTTTTCGTGTTTGAATCACGTAGTAATGTGGTAACACACTGAAGCAGTCAATTAAACCTGGTTTCGATCAATATTTTAGAGGATAACACCGGTTAGGTCTGGGTTAGGTCTGGGATATGCGCGCATCTGGCTTACACTTTCGCCATTTTCGCAAACTTGTTGGCCAGATCCTGGGTTTTTTTCGTGTTTGAATCACGTAGTAATGTTGTACCACACTGAGGCAGTCAATTAAACCTGGTTTCGATCAATATTTCAGAAGATTACACCGGTTAGGTCTGGGTTAGGTCCGGGAAATGCACGCATCTGGCTCATGATTTCGCCTTTTTCGCAAACTTGTTGGCCAGATCCTGGGTTTTTTCCGTGTTTGAATCACGTAGTAATGTGGAAATTCACTGAAGCAGTCAATTAAACCTGGTTTCGATCAATATTTTAGAGGATAACACCGGTTAGGTCTGGGTTAGGTCCGGGAAATGCACGCATCTGGCTTATGATTTCGCCTTTTTCGCAAACTTGTTTACCAGATCCTGGGTTTTTTCCGTGTTTGAATCACGTAGTAATGTAGTACCACACTGAGGCAGCCAATGAAACCTGGTTTCGATCAATATATTAGAGGATAACACCGGTTAGGTCTGGGTTAGGTCTGGGATATGCGCGCATCTGGCTTACACTTTCGCCATTTTCGCAAACTTGTTGGTCAGATCCTGGGTTTTTTTCGTGTTTGAATCACGTAGTAATGTTGTACCACACTGAGGCAGTCAATTAAACCTGGTTTCGATCAATATTTCAGAGGATAACAGCGGTTAGGTCTGGGTTAGGTCCGGGAAATGCACGCAACTGGCTCATGATTTCGCCTTTTTCGCAAACTTGTTGGCCAGATCCTGGGTTTTTTCCGTGTTTGAATCACGTAGTAATGTGGTAATTCACTGATGCAGTCAATTAAACCTGGTTTCGATCAATATTTTAGAGGATAACACCGGTTAGGTCTGGGTTAGGTTTGGGTTATGCCCGCATCTGGCTCATGATTTTGCCTTCTTCGCATACTTGTTGGCCAGATCCTGGGTTTTTTTCGTGTTTGAATCACGTAGTAATGTGGTAACACACTGAAGCAATTAATTAAACCTGGTTTCGATCAATATTTTAGAGGATAACACCGGTTAGGTCTGGGTTAGGTCTGAGTTATGCCCGCATCTGGCTCATGATTTTGCCTTATTCGCATACTTGTTGGCCAGATCCTGGGTTTTTTTCGTGTTTGAATCACGTAGTAATGTGGTAACACACTGAAGCAGTCAATTAAACCTGGTTTCGATCAATATTTTAGAGGATAACACCGGTTAGGTCTGGGTTAGGTCTGGGATATGCGCGCATCTGGCTTACACTTTCGCCATTTTCGCAAACTTGTGGGCCAGATCCTGGGTTTTTTTCGTGTTTGAATCACGTAGTAATGTTGTACCACACTGAGGCAGTCAATTAAACCTGGTTTCGATCAATATTTCAGAAGATAACACCAGTTAGGTCTGGGTTAGGTCCGGGAAATGCACGCATCTGGCTCATGATTTCGCCTTCTTCGCATACTTGTTGGCCAGATCCTGGGTTTTTTTCGTGTTTGAATCACGTAGTAATGTGGTAACACACTGAAGCAGTCAATTACACCTGGTTTCGATCAATATTTTAGAGGATAACACCGGTTAGGTCTGGGTTAGGTCTGGGTTATGCCCGCATCTGCCTCATGATTTTGCCTTCTTCGCATACTTGTTGGCCAGATCCTGGGTTTTTTTCGTGTTTGAATCACGTAGTAATGTGGTAACACACTGAAGCAGTCAATTAAACCTGGTTTCGATCAATATTTTAGAGGATAACACCGGTTAGGTCTGGGTTAGGTCTGGGATATGCGCGCATCTGGCTTACACTTTCGCCATTTTCGCAAACTTGTTGGCCAGATCCTGGGTTTTTTTCGTGTTTGAATCACGTAGTAATGTTGTACCACACTGAGGCAGTCAATTAAACCTGGTTTCGATCAATATTTCAGAAGATTACACCGGTTAGGTCTGGGTTAGGTCCGGGAAATGCACGCATCTGGCTCATGATTTCGCCTTTTTCGCAAACTTGTTGGCCAGATCCTGGGTTTTTTCCGTGTTTGAATCACGTAGTAATGTGGAAATTCACTGAAGCAGTCAATTAAACCTGGTTTCGATCAATATTTTAGAGGATAACACCGGTTAGGTCTGGGTTAGGTCCGGGAAATGCACGCATCTGGCTTATGATTTCGCCTTTTTCGCAAACTTGTTTACCAGATCCTGGGTTTTTTCCGTGTTTGAATCACGTAGTAATGTAGTACCACACTGAGGCAGCCAATTAAACCTGGTTTCGATCAATATATTAGAGGATAACACCGGTTAGGTCTGGGTTAGGTCTGGGATATGCGCGCATCTGGCTTACACTTTCGCCATTTTCGCAAACTTGTTGGTCAGATCCTGGGTTTTTTTCGTGTTTGAATCACGTAGTAATGTTGTACCACACTGAGGCAGTCAATTAAACCTGGTTTCGATCAATATTTCAGAGGATAACAGCGGTTAGGTCTGGGTTAGGTCCGGGAAATGCACGCAACTGGCTCATGATTTCGCCTTTTTCGCAAACTTGTTGGCCAGATCCTGGGTTTTTTCCGTGTTTGAATCACGTAGTAATGTGGTAATTCACTGAAGCAGTCAATTAAACCTGGTTTCGATCAATATTTTAGAGGATAACACCGGTTAGGTCTGGGTTAGGTTTGGGTTATGCCCGCATCTGGCTCATGATTTTGCCTTCTTCGCATACTTGTTGGCCAGATCCTGGGTTTTTTTCGTGTTTGAATCACGTAGTAATGTGGTAACACACTGAAGCAATTAATTAAACCTGGTTTCGATCAATATTTTAGAGGATAACACCGGTTAGGTCTGGGTTAGGTCTGAGTTATGCCCGCATCTGGCTCATGATTTTGCCTTATTCGCATACTTGTTGGCCAGATCCTGGGTTTTTTTCGTGTTTGAATCACGTAGTAATGTGGTAACACACTGAAGCAGTCAATTAAACCTGGTTTCGATCAATATTTTAGAGGATAACACCGGTTAGGTCTGGGTTAGGTCTGGGATATGCGCGCATCTGGCTTACACTTTCGCCATTTTCGCAAACTTGTGGGCCAGATCCTGGGTTTTTTTCGTGTTTGAATCACGTAGTAATGTTGTACCACACTGAGGCAGTCAATTAAACCTGGTTTCGATCAATATTTCAGAAGATAACACCGGTTAGGTCTGGGTTAGGTCCGGGAAATGCACGCATCTGGCTCATGATTTCGCCTTCTTCGCATACTTGTTGGCCAGATCCTGGGTTTTTTTCGTGTTTGAATCACGTAGTAATGTGGTAACACACTGAAGCAGTCAATTACACCTGGTTTCGATCAATATTTTAGAGGATAACACCGGTTAGGTCTGGGTTAGGTCTGGGTTATGCCCGCATCTGCCTCATGATTTTGCCTTCTTCGCATACTTGTTGGCCAGATCCTGGGTTTTTTTCGTGTTTGAATCACGTAGTAATGTGGTAACACACTGAAGCAGTCAATTAAACCTGGTTTCGATCAATATTTTAGAGGATAACACCGGTTAGGTCTGGGTTAGGTCTGGGATATGCGCGCATCTGGCTTACACTTTCGCCATTTTCGCAAACTTGTTGGCCAGATCCTGGGTTTTTTTCGTGTTTGAATCACGTAGTAATGTTGTACCACACTGAGGCAGTCAATTAAACCTGGTTTCGATCAATATTTCAGAAGATAACACCGGTTAGGTTTGGGTTAGGTCCGGGAAATGCACGCATCTGGCTCATGATTTCGCCTATTTCGCAAACTTGTTGGCCAGATAAAGGGTTTTTTCCGTGTTTGAATCACGTAGTAATGTGGTAATTCACTGAAGCAGTCAATTAAACCTGGTTTCGATCAATATTTCAGAAGATAACACCGGTTAGGTCTGGGTTAGGTCCGGGAAATGCACGCATCTGGCTCATGATTTCGCCTTCTTCGCATACTTGTTGGCCAGATCCTGGGTTTTTTTCGTGTTTGAATCACGTAGTAATGTTGTACCACACTGAGGCAGTCAATTAAACCTGGTTTCGATCAATATTTCAGAAGATAACACCGGTTAGGTTTGGGTTAGGTCCGGGAAATGCACGCATCTGGCTCATGATTTCGCCTATTTCGCAAACTTGTTGGCCAGATAAAGGGTTTTTTCCGTGTTTGAATCACGTAGTAATGTGGTAATTCACTGAAGCAGTCAATTAAACCTGGTTTCGATCAATATTTCAGAAGATAACACCGGTTAGGTCTGGGTTAGGTCCGGGAAATGCACGCATCTGGCTCATGATTTCGCCTTCTTCGCATACTTGTTGGCCAGATCCTGGGTTTTTTTCGTGTTTGAATCACGTAGTAATGTGGTAACACACTGAAGCAGTCAATTAAACCTGGTTTCGATCAATATTTTAGAGGATAACACCGGTTAGGTCTGGGTTAGGTCTGGGATATGCGCGCATCTGGCTTACACTTTCGCCATTTTCGCAAACTTGTTGGCCAGATCCTGGGTTTTTTTCGTGTTTGAATCACGTAGTAATGTTGTACCACACTGAGGCAGTCAATTAAACCTGGTTTCGATCAATATTTCAGAAGATAACACCGGTTAGGTTTGGGTTAGGTCCGGGAAATGCACGCATCTGGCTCATGATTTCGCCTTTTTCGCAAACTTGTTGGCCAGATCCTGGGTTTTTTCCGTGTTTGAATCACGTAGTAATGTGGTAATTCACTGAAGCAGTCAATTAAACCTGGTTTCGATCAATATTTTAGAGGATAACACCGGTTAGGTCTGGGTTAGGTCCGGGAAATGCACGCATCTGGCTTATGATTGCGCCTTTTTCGCAAACTTGTTGACCAGATCCTGGGTTTTTTCCGTGTTTGAATCACGTAGTAATGTAGTACCACACTGAGGCAGTCAATTAAACCTGGTTTCGATCAATATATTAGAGAATAACACCGGTTAGGTCTGGGTTAGGTCTGGGATATGCGCGCATCTGGCTTACAGTTTCGCCATTTTCGCAAACTTGTTGGTCAGATCCTGGGTTTTTTTCGTGTTTGAATCACGTAGTAATGTTGTACCACACTGAGGCAGTCAATTAAACCTGGTTTCGATCAATATTTCAGAGGATAACAGCGGTTAGGTCTGGGTTAGGTCTGGGAAATGCACGCAACTGGCTCATGATTTCGCCTTTTTCGCAAACTTGTTGGCCAGATCCTGGGTTTTTTCCGTGTTTGAATCACGTAGTAATGTGGTAATTCACTGAAGCAGTCAATTAAACCTGGTTTCGATCAATATTTTAGAGGATAACACCGGTTAGGTCTGGGTTAGGTTTGGGTTATGCCCGCATCTGGCTCATGATTTTGCCATTTTCGCAAACTTGTTGGCCAGATCCTGGGTTTTTTTCGTGTTTGAATCACGTAGTAATGTTGTACCACACTGAGGCAGTCAATTAAACCTGGTTTCGATCAATATTTCAGAGAATAACACCGGTTAAGTCTGGGTTAGGTCCGGGAAATGCACGCATCTGGCTCATGATTTCGCCTTTTTCGCAAACTTCTTGGCCAGATCCTGGGTTTTTTCCGTGTTTGAATCACGTAGTAATGTGGTAATTCACTGAAACAGTCAATTAAACCTGGTTTCGATCAATATTTTAGAGGATAACACCGGTTAGGTCTGGGTTAGGTTTGGGTTATGCCCGCATCTGGCTCATGATTTTGCCTTCTTCGCATACTTGTTGGCCAGATCCTGGGTTTTTTTCGTGTTTGAATCACGTAGTAATGTGGTAACACACTGAAGCAGTCAATTAAACCTGGTTTCGATCAATATTTTAGAGGATAACACCGGTTAGGTCTGGGTTAGGTCTGGGATATGCCCGCATCTGCCTCATGATTTTGCCTTCTTCGCATACTTGTTGGCCAGATCCTGGGTTTTTTTCGTGTTTGAAACACGTAGTAATGTGGTAACACACTGAAGCAGTCAATTAAACCTGGTTTCGATCAATATTTTAGAGGATAACACCGGTTAGGTCTGGGTTAGGTCTGAGTTATGCCCGCATCTGGCTCATGATTTTGCCTTATTCGCATACTTGTTGGCCAGATCCTGGGTTTTTTTCGTGTTTGAATCACGTAGTAATGTGGTAACACACTGAAGCAGTCAATTAAACCTGGTTTCGATCAATATTTTAGAGGATAACACCGGTTAGGTCTGGGTTAGGTCTGGGATATGCGCGCATCTGGCTTACACTTTCGCCATTTTCGCAAACTTGTTGGCCAGATCCTGGGTTTTTTTCGTGTTTGAATCACGTAGTAATGTTGTACCACACTGAGGCAGTCAATTAAACCTGGTTTCGATCAATATTTCAGAGAATAACACCGGTTAGGTCTGGGTTAGGTCCGGGAAATGCACGCATCTGGCTCATGATTTCGCCTTTTTCGCAAACTTGTTGGCCAGATCCTGGGTTTTTTCCGTGTTTGAATCACGTAGTAATGTGGTAATTCACTGAAGCAGTCAATTAAACCTGGTTTCGATCAATATTTTAGAGGATAACACCGGTTAGGTCTGGGTTAGGTTTGGGTTATGCCCGCATCTGGCTCATGATTTTGCCTTCTTCGCATACTTGTTGGCCAGATCCTGGGTTTTTTTCGTGTTTGAATCACGTAGTAATGTGGTAACACACTGAAGCAGTCAATTAAACCTGGTTTCGATCAATATTTTAGAGGATAACACCGGTTAGGTCTGGGTTAGGTCTGGGTTATGCCCGCATCTGCCTCATGATTTTGCCTTCTTCGCATACTTGTTGGCCAGATCCTGGGTTTTTTTCGTGTTTGAATCACGTAGTAATGTGGTAACACACTGAAGCAGTCAATTAAACCTGGTTTCGATCAATATTTTAGAGGATAACACCGGTTAGGTCTGGGTTAGGTCTGGGATATGCGCGCATCTGGCTTACACTTTCGCCATTTTCGCAAACTTGTTGGCCAGATCCTGGGTTTTTTTCGTGTTTGAATCACGTAGTAATGTTGTACCACACTGAGGCAGTCAATTAAACCTGGTTTCGATCAATATTTCAGAAGATTACACCGGTTAGGTCTGGGTTAGGTCCGGGAAATGCACGCATCTGGCTCATGATTTCGCCTTTTTCGCAAACTTGTTGGCCAGATCCTGGGTTTTTTCCGTGTTTGAATCACGTAGTAATGTGGAAATTCACTGAAGCAGTCAATTAAACCTGGTTTCGATCAATATTTTAGAGGATAACACCGGTTAGGTCTGGGTTAGGTCCGGGAAATGCACGCATCTGGCTTATGATTTCGCCTTTTTCGCAAACTTGTTTACCAGATCCTGGGTTTTTTCCGTGTTTGAATCACGTAGTAATGTAGTACCACACTGAGGCAGCCAATTAAACCTGGTTTCGATCAATATATTAGAGGATAACACCGGTTAGGTCTGGGTTAGGTCTGGGATATGCGCGCATCTGGCTTACACTTTCGCCATTTTCGCAAACTTGTTGGTCAGATCCTGGGTTTTTTTCGTGTTTGAATCACGTAGTAATGTTGTACCACACTGAGGCAGTCAATTAAAGCTGGTTTCGATCAATATTTCAGAGGATAACAGCGGTTAGGTCTGGGTTAGGTCCGGGAAATGCACGCAACTGGCTCATGATTTCGCCTTTTTCGCAAACTTGTTGGCCAGATCCTGGGGTTTTTCCGTGTTTGAATCACGTAGTAATGTGGTAATTCACTGAAGCAGTCAATTAAACCTGGTTTCGATCAATATTTTAGAGGATAACACCGGTTAGGTCTGGGTTAGGTTTGGGTTATGCCCGCATCTGGCTCATGATTTTGCCTTCTTCGCATACTTGTTGGCCAGATCCTGGGTTTTTTTCGTGTTTGAATCACGTAGTAATGTGGTAACACACTGAAGCAGTCAATTAAACCTGGTTTCGATCAATATTTTAGAGGATAACACCGGTTAGGTCTGGGTTAGGTCTGAGTTATGCCCGCATCTGGCTCATGATTTTGCCTTATTCGCATACTTGTTGGCCAGATCCTGGGTTTTTTTCGTGTTTGAATCACGTAGTAATGTGGTAACACACTGAAGCAGTCAATTAAACCTGGTTTCGATCAATATTTTAGAGGATAACACCGGTTAGGTCTGGGTTAGGTCTGGGATATGCGCGCATCTGGCTTACACTTTCGCCATTTTCGCAAACTTGTGGGCCAGATCCTGGGTTTTTTTCGTGTTTGAATCACGTAGTAATGTTGTACCACACTGAGGCAGTCAATTAAACCTGGTTTCGATCAATATTTCAGAAGATAACACCGGTTAGGTCTGGGTTAGATCCGGGAAATGCACGCATCTGGCTCATGATTTCGCCTTCTTCGCATACTTGTTGGCCAGATCCTGGGTTTTTTTCGTGTTTGAATCACGTAGTAATGTGGTAACACACTGAAGCAGTCAATTACACCTGGTTTCGATCAATATTTTAGAGGATAACACCGGTTAGGTCTGGGTTAGGTCTGGGTTATGCCCGCGTCTGGCTCATGATTTTGCCTTCTTCGCATACTTGTTGGCCAGAACCTAGGTTTTTTCCGAGTTTGAATCACGTTGTAATGTGGTACCACACTGAGGTAGTCAAGTAAACCTGGTTTCGATCAATATTTTAGAGGATAACACCGGTTAGGTCTGGGTTAGGTCTGGGATATGCGCGCATCTGGCTTACACTTTCGCCATTTTCGCAAACTTGTTGGCCAGATCCTGGGTTTTTTTCGTGTTTGAATCACGTAGTAATGTTGTACCACACTGAGGCAGTCAATTAAACCTGGTTTCGATCAATATTTCAGAAGATAACACCGGTTAGGTTTGGGTTAGGTCCGGGAAATGCACGCATCTGGCTCATGATTTCGACTATTTCGCAAACTTGTTGGCCAGATAAAGGGTTTTTTCCGTGTTTGAATCACGTAGTAATGTGGTAATTCACTGAAGCAGTCAATTAAACCTGGTTTCGATCAATATTTCAGAAGATAACACCGGTTAGGTCTGGGTTAGGTCCGGGAAATGCACGCATCTGGCTCATGATTTCGCCTTCTTCGCATACTTGTTGGCCAGATCCTGGGTTTTTTTCGTGTTTGAATCACGTAGTAATGTGGTAACACACTGAAGCTGTCAATTAAACCTGGTTTCGATCAATATTTTAGAGGATAACACCGGTTAGGTCTGGGTTAGGTCTGGGATATGCGCGCATCTGGCTTACACTTTCGCCATTTTCGCAAACTTGTTGGCCAGATCCTGGGTTTTTTTCGTGTTTGAATCACGTAGTAATGTTGTACCACACTGAGGCAGTCAATTAAACATGGTTTCGATCAATATTTCAGAAGATAACACCGGTTAGGTCTGGGTTAGGTCCGGGAAATGCACGCATCTGGCTCATGATTTCGCCTTCTTCGCATACTTGTTGGCCAGATCCTGGGTTTTTTTCGTGTTTGAATCACGTAGTAATGTGGTAACACACTGAAGCAGTCAATTACACCTGGTTTCGATCAATATTTTAGAGGATAACACCGGTTAGGTCTGCGTTAGGTCTGGGTTATGCCCGCATCTGGCTCATGATTTTGCCTTCTTCGCATACTTGTTGGCCAGAACCTACGTTTTTTCCGAGTTTGAATCACGTAGTAATGTGGTACCACACTGAGGTAGTCAATTAAACCTGGTTTCGATCAATATTTTAGAGGATAACACCGGTTAGGTCTGGGTTAGGTTTGGGTTATGCCCGCATCTGGCTCATGATTTTGCCTTCTTCGCATACTTGTTGGCCAGATCCTGGGTTTTTTTCGTGTTTGAATCACGTAGTAATGTGGTAACACACTGAAGCAGTCAATTAAACCTGGTTTCGATCAATATTTTAGAGGATAACACCGGTTAGGTCTGGGTTAGGTCTGGGTTATGCCCGCATCTGCCTCATGATTTTGCCTTCTTCGCATACTTGTTGGCCAGATCCTGGGTTTTTTTCGTGTTTGAAACACGTAGTAATGTGGTAACACACTGAAGCAGTCAATTAAACCTGGTTTCGATCAATATTTTAGAGGATAACACCGGTTAGGTCTGGGTTAGGTCTGGGATATGCGCGCATCTGGCTTACACTTTCGCCATTTTCGCAAACTTGTTGGCCAGATCCTGGGTTTTTTTCGTGTTTGAATCACGTAGTAATGTTGTACCACACTGAGGCAGTCAATTAAACCTGGTTTCGATCAATATTTCAGAAGATAACACCGGTTAGGTCTGGGTTAGGTCCGGGAAATGCACGCATCTGGCTCATGATTTCGCCTTTTTCGCCAACTTGTTGGCCAGATCCTGGGTTTTTTCCGTGTTTGAATCACGTAGTAATGTGGTAATTCACTGAAGCAGTCAATTAAACCTGGTTTCGATCAATATTTTAGAGGATAACACCGGTTAGGTCTGGGTTAGGTCCGGGAAATGCACGCATCTGGCTTATGATTTCGCCTTTTTCGCAAACTTGTTGACCAGATCCTGGCTTTTTTCCGTGTTTGAATCACGTAGTAATGTAGTACCACACTGAGGCAGTCAATTAAACCTGGTTTCGATCAATATATTAGAGGATAACACCGGTTAGGTCTGGGTTAGGTCTGGGATATGCGCGCATCTGGCTTACACTTTCGCCATTTTCGCAAACTTGTTGGTCAGATCCTGGGTTTTTTTCGTGTTTGAATCACGTAGTAATGTTGTACCACACTGAGGCAGTCAATTAAACCTGGTTTCGATCAATATTTCAGAGGATAACAGCGGTTAGGTCTAGGTTAGGTCCGGGAAATGCACGCAACTGGCTCATGATTTCGCCTTTTTCGCAAACTTGTTGGCCAGATCCTGGGTTTTTTCCGTGTTTGAATCACGTAGTAATGTGGTAATTCACTGAAGCAGTCAATTAAACCTGGTTTCGATCAATATTTTAGAGGATAACACCGGTTAGGTCTGGGTTAGGTTTGGGTTATGCCCGCATCTGGCTCATGATTTTGCCTTCTTCGCATACTTGTTGGCCAGATCCTGGGTTTTTTTCGTGTTTGAATCACGTAGTAATGTGGTAACACACTGAAGCAGTCAATTAAACCTGGTTTCGATCAATATTTTAGAGGATAACACCGGTTAGGTCTGGGTTAGGTTTGGGTTATGCCCGCATCTGGCTCATGATTTTGCCTTCTTCGCATACTTGTTGGCCAGATCCTGGGTTTTTTTCGTGTTTGAATCACGTAGTAATGTGGTAACACACTGAAGCAGTCAATTAAACCTGGTTTCGATCAATATTTTAGAGGATAACACCGGTTAGGTCTGGGTTAGGTCTGGGTTATGCCCGCATCTGCCTCATGATTTTGCCTTCTTCGCATACTTGTTGGCCAGATCCTGGGTTTTTTCCGTGTTTGAATCACGTAGTAATGTGGTAATTCACTGAAGCAGTCAATTAAACCTGGTTTCGATCAATATTTTAGAGGATAACACCGGTTAGGTCTGGGTTAGGTTTGGGTTATGCCCGCATCTGGCTCATGATTTTGCCTTCTTCGCATACTTGTTGGCCAGATCCTGGGTTTTTTTCGTGTTTGAATCACGTAGTAATGTGGTAACACACTGAAGCAGTCAATTAAACCTGGTTTCGATCAATATTTTAGAGGATAACACCGGTTAGGTCTGGGTTAGGTCTGGGTTATGCCCGCATCTGCCTCATGATTTTGCCTTCTTCGCATACTTGTTGGCCAGATCCTGGGTTTTTTTCGTGTTTGAAACACGTAGTAATGTGGTAACACACTGAAGCAGTCAATTAAACCTGGTTTCGATCAATATTTTAGAGGATAACACCGGTTAGGTGTGGGTTAGGTCTGGGATATGCGCGCATCTGGCTTACACTTTCGCCATTTTCGCAAACTTGTTGGCCAGATCCTGGGTTTTTTTCGTGTTTGAATCACGTAGTAATGTTGTACCACACTGAGGCAGTCAATTAAACCTGGTTTCGATCAATATTTCAGAAGATAACACCGGTTAGGTCTGGGTTAGGTCCGGGAAATGCACGCATCTGGCTCATGATTTCGCCTTTTTCGCCAACTTGTTGGCCAGATCCTGGGTTTTTTCCGTGTTTGAATCACGTAGTAATGTGGTAATTCACTGAAGCAGTCAATTAAACCTGGTTTCGATCAATATTTTAGAGGATAACACCGGTTAGGTCTGGGTTAGGTTTGGGTTATGCCCGCATCTGGCTCATGATTTTGCCTTCTTCGCATACTTGTTGGCCAGATCCTGGGTTTTTTTCGTGTTTGAATCACGTAGTAATGTGGTAACACACTGAAGCAGTCAATTAAACCTGGTTTCGATCAATATTTTAGAGGATAACACCGGTTAGGTCTGGGTTAGGTTTGGGTTATGCCCGCATCTGGCTCATGATTTTGCCTTCTTCGCATACTTGTTGGCCAGATCCTGGGTTTTTTTCGTGTTTGAATCACGTAGTAATGTGGTAACACACTGAAGCAGTCAATTAAACCTGGTTTCGATCAATATTTTAGAGGATAACACCGGTTAGGTCTGGGTTAGGTCTGAGTTATGCCCGCATCTGGCTCATGATTTTGCCTTATTCGCATACTTGTTGGCCAGATCCTGGGTTTTTTTCGTGTTTGAATCACGTAGTAATGTGGTAACACACTGAAGCAGTCAATTAAACCTGGTTTCGATCAATATTTTAGAGGATAACACCGGTTAGGTCTGGGTTAGGTCTGGGATATGCGCGCATCTGGCTTACACTTTCGCCATTTTCGCAAACTTGTTGGCCAGATCCTGGGTTTTTTTCGTGTTTGAATCACGTAGTAATGTTGTACCACACTGAGGCAGTCAATTAAACCTGGTTTCGATCAATATTTCAGAAGATAACACCGGTTAGGTCTGGGTTAGGTCCGGGAAATGCACGCATCTGGCTCATGATTTCGCCTTCTTCGCATACTTGTTGGCCAGATCCTGGGTTTTTTTCGTGTTTGAATCACGTAGTAATGTGGTAACACACTGAAGCAGTCAATTACACCTGGTTTCGATCAATATTTTAGAGGATAACACCGGTTAGGTCTGGGTTAGGTCTGGGTTATGCCCGCATCTGGCTCATGATTTTGCCTTCTTCGCATACTTGTTGGCCAGAACCTAGGTTTTTTCCGAGTTTGAATCACGTAGTAATGTGGTAACACACTGAAGCAGTCAATTAAACCTGGTTTCGATCAATATTTTAGAGGATAACACCGGTTAGGTCTGGGTTAGGTCTGGGATATGCGCGCATCTGGCTTACACTTTCGCCATTTTCGCAAACTTGTTGGCCAGATCCTGGGTTTTTTTCATGTTTGAATCACGTAGTAATGTTGTACCACACTGAGGCAGTCAATTAAACCTGGTTTCGATCAATATTTCAGAAGATAACAACGGTTAGGTTTGGGTTAGGTCCGGGAAATGCACGCATCTGGCTCATGATTTCGCCTTTTTCGCAAACTTGTTGGCCAGATCCTGGGTTTTTTCCGTGTTTGAATCACGTAGTAATGTGGTAATTCACTGAAGCAGTCAATTAAACCTGGTTTCGATCAATATTTTAGAGGATAACACCGGTTAGGTCTGGGTTAGGTCCGGGAAATGCACGCATCTGGCTTATGATTTCGCCTTTTTCGCAAACTTGTTGACCAGATCCTGGGTTTTTTCCGTGTTTGAATCACGTAGTAATGTAGTACCACACTGAGGCAGTCAATTAAACCTGGTTTCGATCAATATATTAGAGGATAACACCGGTTAGGTCTGGGTTAGGTCTGAGTTATGCCCGCATCTGGCTCATGATTTTGCCTTCTTCGCATACTTGTTGGCCAGATCCTGGGTTTTTTTCGTGTTTGAATCACGTAGTAATGTGGTAACACACTGAAGCAGTCAATTAAACCTGGTTTCGATCAATATTTTAGAGGATAACACCGGTTAGGTCTGGGTTAGGTCCGGGAGATGCACGCATCTGGCTTATGATTTCGCCTTTTTCGCAAACTTGTTGGCCAGATCCTGGGTTTTTTCCGTGTTTGAATCACGTAGTAATGTGGTAATTCACTGAAGCAGTCAATTAAACCTGGTTTCGATCAATATTTTAGAGGATAACACCGGTTAGGTCTGGGTTAGGTTTGGGTTATGCCCGCATCTGGCTCATGATTTTGCCTTCTTCGCATACTTGTTGGCCAGATCCTGGGTTTTTTTCGTGTTTGAATCACGTAGTAATGTGGTAACACACTGAAGCAGTCAATTAAACCTGGCTTCGATCAATCTTTTAGAGGATAACACCGGTTAGGTCTGGGTTAGGTCTGAGTTATGCCCGCATCTGGCTCATGATTTTGCCTTATTCGCATACTTGTTGGCCAGATCCTGGGTTTTTTTCGTGTTTGAATCACGTAGTAATGTGGTAACACACTGAAGCAGTCAATTAAACCTGGTTTCGGTCAATATTTTAGAAGATAACACCGGTTAGGTCTGGGTTAGGTCTGGGATATGCGCGCATCTGGCTTACACTTTCGCCATTTTCGCAAACTTGTTGGCCTGATCCTGGGTTTTTTTCGTGTTTGAATCTCGTAGTAATGTTGTACCACACTGAGGCAGTCAATTAAACCTGGTTTCGATCAATATTTCAGAAGATAACACCGGTTAGGTCTGGGTTAGGGCCAGGAAATGCACGCATCTGGCTCATGATTTCGCCTTCTTCGCATACTTGTTGGCCAGATCCTGGGTTTTTTTCGTGTTTGAATCACGTAGTAATGTGGTAACACACTGAAGCAGTCAATAACACCTGGTTTCGATCAATATTTTAGAGGATAACACCGGTTAGGTCTGAGTTAGGTCTGGGTTATGCCCGCATCTGGCTCATGATTTTGCCTTCTTCGCATACTTGTTGGCCAGATCCTGGGTTTTTTTCGTGTTTGAATCACGTAGTAATGTGGTAACACACTGAAGCAGTCAATTGAACCTTGTTTCGATCAATATTTTAGAGGATAACACCGGTTAGGTCTGGGTTAGGTCTGGGTTATGCCCGCATCTGGCTCATGATTTTGCCTTCTTCGCATACTTGTTGGCCAGATCCTGGGTTTTTTTCGTGTTTGAATCACGTAGTAATGTGGTAACACACTGAAGCAGTCAATTAAACCTGGTTTCGATCAATATTTTAGAGGATAACACCGGTTAGGTCTGGGTTAGGTCTCGGATATGCGCGCATCTGGCTTACACTTTTGCCATTTTCGCAAACTTGTTGCCCAGATCCTGGGTGTTTTCCGTGTTTGAATCACGTAGTAATGTTGTACCACACTGAGGCAGTCAATTAAACCTGGTTTCGATCAATATTTTAGAGGATAACACCGGTTAGGTCTGGGTAAGGTCTGGGTTATGCCCGCATCTGCCTCATGATTTTGCCTTCTTCGCATACTTGTTGGCCATATCCTGGGTTTTTTTCGTGTTTGAATCACGTAGTAATGTGGTAACACACTGAAGCAGTCAATTAAACCTGGTTTCGATCAATATTTTAGAGGATAACACCGGTTAGGTCTGGGTTAGGTCTGGGATATGCGCGCATCTGGCTTACACTTTCGCCATTTTCGCAAACTTGTTGGCCAGATCCTGGGTTTTTTTCGTGTTTGAATCACGTAGTAATGTTGTACCACACTGAGGCAGTCAATTAAACCTGGTTTCGATCAATATTTCAGAGAATAACACAGGTTAGGTCTGGGTTAGGTCCGGGAAATGCACGCATCTGGCGCATGATTTCGCCTTTTTCGCAAACTTGTTGGCCAGATCCTGGGATTTTTCCGTGTTTGAATCACGTAGTAATGTGGTAATTCACTGAAGCAGTCAATTAAACCTGGTTTCGATCAATATTTTAGAGGATAACACCGGTTAGGTCTGGGTTAGGTTTGGGTTATGCCCGCATCTGGCTCATGATTTTGCCTTCTTCGCATACATGTTGGCCAGATCCTGGGTTTTTTTCGTGTTTGAATCACGTTGTAATGTGGTAACACACTGAAGCAGTCAATTAAACCTGGTTTCGATCAATATTTTAGAGGATAACACCGGTTAGGTCTGGGTTTGGCGGGGGTATGCGCGCATCTGGCTTACACTTTCGCCATTTTCGCAAACTTGTTGGCCAAATCCTGGGTTTTTTTCGTGATTGAATCACGTAGTAATGTTGTACCACACTGAAGCAGTCAATTAAACCTGGTTTCGATCAATATTTTAGAGGATAACACCGGTTAGGTCTGGGTTAGGTCTGGGATATGCGCGCATCTGGCTTACACTTTTTTTTTTTTTTTTTTTTTTTTTTTTGTCGTGGGGAAAATCTTCGAAAGACTCCCTCCCACCTCCTTGGGGAGAGGTGGGAGGGGTGTGTGGGATTCCCCGCGCCCGTACAACGACAGGCGCGGGACCTACCCACTAAAAACCCCACGGTGACCCTTCGGCACGCTTTGGGAGGATACCGGGAATCGCTCGAAGCATTCTTCCGGTATCCTCCCCGTGCCCGCGCTTTCGCGCCCATCCCCCGGGGGGACAATCGGTCCCCCCAGTAGACACACTGCCTCATAGCGGCGGGACGGGGCCACTCCATCCCGCCGCTATCCGTCCCGGGGCCGCGTTTAGTGGCGGCTGCGAGCCCCAACTCGCAACCGCCCGCGACCCCGTTTCCACCCCTCGGCGGCCGGGCGTTCATGGCCGCACCAGACCGCCGAGGGTGCCTCCCCTTGCGTCGGACCGGTAGGGGGAGGCACTCCTACCCCCAACCGGTCAGACCCGGCGCCGCCTGGCGGGAGGAGGGTCCCCTCAGGACCCCCCTCCCAGCCTAGGTCATCCGCCACGCCGAGGCGGCCGCCCGCGACGCCTCGCGACCGGGCGACGACCTCGGGCCACCGCACGAGCGCGAGCTTCAGCGCGCCGCTGAAGCTCGCACTCCCTCCCCGCGGCCTCCTTCTGCAACATTACGTTCTCGCAGAAGGAGGCCACGGCCCTCCACTTCTCCTCGTTGCCGAGCATGGCGCGCACCAAGCCCGGCAGCGAGACATCCCGCCCGACGACGCCGACCAGGACACGGCGCTCCCCCTCCCACGCGGGGCATACCTCCAGGGTATGATCCGCCGTGTCCTGCTCAGCGTCGCAGTGGCAGCAACGCGCCGTCGGCTCCTTCCCTATCCGGCACAGGTATCTTCCGAAGCTGCCATGCCCGGAAAATACCTGTGCCATCCGGTAGGTGAGGCTGCCATGGCCTCTGTCCAGCCACTCCTTCAGGAGTGGCCGAACCGCCCCGACAGTCCGGTGTCCCGCGGTTGGCAGAGCCAGCCGCTCCTGCCACGCGAGCAACACGGACTGCCGGGCCTGGCGCTTCAAATCGCCCCAAGCAGGTTCCTGCCCGCCCGGGACCGCCCCCACCCCCGCGCGACGGTCTACGCGGTGCCGGTACATCACCGCGTGCGACCGCGCGAGCAGGTCCATGGGCGGCATCCCCGCTAGAACCGTCGCCGCCTCATGTGACATGGTCCGATACCCGCGGACGACCCTGAGCGCCATGCGCCTCTGCACCCGACGCAGCATAGTCATGCTGCGCCGGGAGGCAGCCAGGTCGTCCGCCCAGACGGGAGCCCCGTATAGGGCCACCGACTGGACCATTGCCACATAGAGGCGACGAACTCGGCCCGCCGGGCCCCCCAGGTTGGGCAGGATCCGGCCCAGAGCCGCAACCATCCTTTCCAACCGGCGGACCAGGCAGCGGAAATGCTCCTCGAAACGCCAGCGGCTATCGAGGATCAGCCCTAGATACCTGATCTGGGGCTTCACCTCGATGTCAGCCCCACCCACCCGAATCAGAGGGGGTGGCGGATCCTGCCGAGGTGAATGAAACGCAATCACCTCGGTCTTATGGACCGCCACCGTCATCCCCATCCCCCTGATCCGGTCGACGACGCGTTGCGACCCCTCCTCATCTGGCTTACACTTTCGCCATTTTCGCAAACTTGTTGGCCAGATCCTGGGTTTTTTTCGTGTTTGAATCACGTAGTAATGTTGTACCACACTGAGGCAGTCAATTAAACCTGGTTTCGATCAATATTTCAGAAGATAACACCGGTTAGGTCTGGGTTAGGTCCGGGAAATGCACGCATCTGGCTCATGATTTCGCCATTTTCGCAAACTTGTTGGCCAGATCCTGGGTTTTTTGCGTGTTTGAATCACGTAGTAATGTGGTAATTCACTGAAGCAGTCAATTAAACCTGGTTTCGATCAATATTTTAGAGGATAACACCGGTTAGGTCTGGGTTAGGTCTGGGATATGCGCGCATCTGGCTTATACCTTCGCCTTTTTCGCAAACTTGTTGGCAAGCTCCTGGGTTTTTTCCGTGTTTGAATCACGTAGTAATGTTGTACCACACTGAGGCAGTCAATTAAACCTGGTTTCGATCAATATTTCAGAGAATAACACCGGTTAGGTCTGGGTTAGGTCCGGGAAATGCACCCATCTGGCTCATGATTTCGCCTTCTTCGCATACTTGTTGGCCAGATCCTGGGTTTTTTTCGTGTTTGAATCACGTAGTAATGTGGTAACACACTGAAGCAGTCAATTACACCTGGTTTCGATCAATATTTTAGAGGATAACACCGGTTAGGTCTGGGTTAGGTCTGGGTTATGCCCGCATCTGGCTCATGATTTTGCCTTCTTCGCATACTTGTTGGCCAGATCCTGGGTTTTTTTCGTGTTTGAATCACGTAGTAATGTGGTAACACACTGAAGCAGTCAATTGAACCTGGTTTCGATCAATATTTTAGAGGATAACACCGGTTAGGTCTGGGTTAGGTCTGGGTTATGCCCGCATCTGGCTCATGATTTTGCCTTCTTCGCATACTTGTTGGCCAGATCCTGGGTTTTTTCCGTGTTTGAATCACGTAGTAATGTGGTAATTCACTGAAGCAGTCAATTAAACCTGGTTTCGATCAATATTTTAGAGGATAACACCGGTTAGGTCTGGGTTAGGTCTCGGATATGCGCGCATCTGGCTTACATTTTCGCCATTTTCGCAAACTTGTTGCCCAGATCCTGGGTTTTTTCCGTGTATGAAACACGTAGTAATGTGGTACCACACTGAGGCAGTCATTTAAACCTGCTTTCGATCAATATTTCACAGGATAACACCGGTTAGGTCTGGGTCAGGTCCGGGATGTGCCCGCATCTGGCTCATGATTTTGCCTTCTTCGCATACTTGTTGGCCAGATCCTAGGTTTTTTGCGAGTTTGAATCACGTAGTAATGTGGTACCACACTTCAGAGGATAACACCGGTTAGGTCTGGGATAGGTCCGGGAAATGCACGCATCTGGCTCATGATTTCGCCTTTTTCGCAAACTTGTTGGCCAGATCCTGGGTTTTTTGCGTGTTTGAATCACGTAGTAATGTGGTAATACACTGAAGCAGTCAATTAAACCTGGTTTCGATCAATATTTTAGAGGATAACACCGGTTAGGTCTGGGTTAGGTCTGGGATATGCGCGCATCTGGCTTATACTTTTGCCTTTTTCGCAAACTTGTTGGCAAGCTCCTGGGTTTTTTCCGTGTTTGAATCACGTAGTAATGTTGCACCACACTGAGGCAGTCAATTAAACCTGGTTTCGATCAATATTTCAGAGAATAACACCGGTTAGGTCTGGGTTAGGTCCGGGAAATGCACGCATCTGGCTCATGATTTCGCCTTCTTCGCATACTTGTTGGCCAGATCCCGGGTTTTTTCCGTGTTTGAATCACGTAGTAATGTGATAACACACTGAGGCAGTCAATTAAACCTGGTTTCGATCAATATTTTAGAGGATAACACCGGTTAGGTCGGGGTTAGGACTGGGATATGCGCGCATCTGGCTTACACTTTCGCCATTTTCGCAAACTTGTTGGTCAGATCCTGGGTTTTTTTCGTGTTTGAATCACGTAGTAATGTTGTACCACACTGAGCCAGTCAATTAAACCTGGTTTCGATCAATATTTCAGAGGATAACAGCGGTTAGGTCTGGGTTAGGTCCGGGAAATGCACGCATCTGGCTCATGATTTCGCCTTTTTCGCAAACTTGTTGGCCAGATCCTGGGTTTTTTCCGTGTTTGAATCACGTAGTAATGTGGTAACACACTGAAGCAGTCAATTGAACCTGGTTTCGATCAATATTTTAGAGGATAACACCGGTTAGGTCTGGGTTAGGTCTGGGTTATGCCCGCATCTGGCTCATGATTTTGCCTTCTTCGCATACTTGTTGGCCAGATCCTGGGTTTTTTCCGTGTTTGAATCACGTAGTAATGTGGTAATTCACTGAAGCAGTCAATTAAACCTGGTTTCGATCAATATTTTAGAGGATAACACCGGTTAGGTCTGGGTTAGGTCTCGGATATGCGCGCATCTGGCTTACATTTTCGCCATTTTCGCAAACTTGTTGCCCAGATCCTGGGTTTTTTCCGTGTATGAAACACGTAGTAATGTGGTACCACACTGAGGCAGTCATTTAAACCTGCTTTCGATCAATATTTCACAGGATAACACCGGTTAGGTCTGGGTCAGGTCCGGGATGTGCCCGCATCTGGCTCATGATTTTGCCTTCTTCGCATACTTGTTGGCCAGATCCTAGGTTTTTTGCGAGTTTGAATCACGTAGTAATGTGGTACCACACTTCAGAGGATAACACCGGTTAGGTCTGGGATAGGTCCGGGAAATGCACGCATCTGGCTCATGATTTCGCCTTTTTCGCAAACTTGTTGGCCAGATCCTGGGTTTTTTGCGTGTTTGAATCACGTAGTAATGTGGTAATACACTGAAGCAGTCAATTAAACCTGGTTTCGATCAATATTTTAGAGGATAACACCGGTTAGGTCTGGGTTAGGTCTGGGATATGCGCGCATCTGGCTTATACTTTTGCCTTTTTCGCAAACTTGTTGGCAAGCTCCTGGGTTTTTTCCGTGTTTGAATCACGTAGTAATGTTGCACCACACTGAGGCAGTCAATTAAACCTGGTTTCGATCAATATTTCAGAGAATAACACCGGTTAGGTCTGGGTTAGGTCCGGGAAATGCACGCATCTGGCTCATGATTTCGCCTTCTTCGCATACTTGTTGGCCAGATCCCGGGTTTTTTCCGTGTTTGAATCACGTAGTAATGTGATAACACACTGAGGCAGTCAATTAAACCTGGTTTCGATCAATATTTTAGAGGATAACACCGGTTAGGTCGGGGTTAGGACTGGGATATGCGCGCATCTGGCTTACACTTTCGCCATTTTCGCAAACTTGTTGGTCAGATCCTGGGTTTTTTTCGTGTTTGAATCACGTAGTAATGTTGTACCACACTGAGCCAGTCAATTAAACCTGGTTTCGATCAATATTTCAGAGGATAACAGCGGTTAGGTCTGGGTTAGGTCCGGGAAATGCACGCATCTGGCTCATGATTTCGCCTTTTTCGCAAACTTGTTGGCCAGATCCTGGGTTTTTTCCGTGTTTGAATCACGTAGTAATGTGGTAATTCACTGAAGCAGTCAATTAAACCTGGTTTCGATCAATATTTTAGAGGATAACACCGGTTAGGTCTGGGTTAGGTCCGGGAAATGCACGCATCTGGCTTATGATTTCGCCTTTTTCGCAAACTTGTTGACCAGATCCTGGGTTTTTTCCGTGTTTGAATCACGTAGTAATGTGGTAATTCACTGAAGCAGTCAATTAAACCTGGTTTCGATCAATATTTTAGAGGATAACACCGGTTAGGTCTGGGTTAGGTCTGGGATACGCGCGCATCTGGCTTATACTTTTTTTTTTTTTTTTTTTTTTTTTTTTTTTTTTTTTTTTTTTTTTTTTTTTTTTTGTCGTGGGGAAAATCTTCGAAAGACTCCCTCCCACCTCCTTGGGGAGAGGTGGGAGGGGTGTGTGGGATTCCCCGCGCCCGTACAACGACAGGCGCTGGACCTACCCACTAAAAACCCCACGGTGACCCTTCGGCACGCTTTGGGAGGATACCGGGAATCGCTCGAAGCATTCTTCCGGTATCCTCCCCGTGCCCGCGCTTTCGCGCCCATCCCCCGGGGGGACAATCGGTCCCCCCAGTAGACACACTGCCTCATAGCGGCGGGACGGGGCCACTCCATCCCGCCGCTATCCGTCCCGGGGCCGCGTTTAGTGGCGGCTGCGAGCCCCAACTCGCAACCGCCCGCGACCCCGTTTCCACCCCTCGGCGGCCGGGCGTTCATGGCCGCACCAGACCGCCGAGGGTGCCTCCCCTTGCGTCGGACCGGTAGGGGGAGGCACTCCTACCCCCAACCGGTCCGACCCGGCGCCGCCTGGCGGGAGGAGGGTCCCCTCAGGACCCCCCTCCCAGCCTAGGTCATCCGCCACGCCGAGGCGGCCGCCCGCGACGCCTCGCGACCGGGCGACGACCTCGGGCCACCGCACGAGCGCGAGCTTCAGTGCGCCGCTGAAGCTCGCGCTCCCTGCCCGCGGCCTCCTTCTGCAACATTACGTTCTCGCAGAAGGAGGCCACGGCCCTCCACTTCTCCTCGCTGCCGAGCATGGCGCGCACCACGCCCGGCAGCGAGACATCCCGCCCGACGACGCCGACCAGGACACGGCGCTCCCCCTCCCACGCGGGGCATACTTCCAGGGTATGATCCGCCGTGTCCTGCTCAGCGTCGCAGTGGCAGCAACGCGCCGTCGGCTCCTTCCCTATCCGGCACAGGTATCTTCCGAAGCTGCCATGCCCGGAAAATACCTGTGCCAGCCGGTAGGTGAGGCTGCCATGGCCTCTGTCCAGCCACTCCTTCAGGAGTGGCCGAACAGCCCCGACAGTCCGGTGCCCCGCGGTTGGCAGAGCCAGCCGCTCCTGCCACGCGAGCAACACGGACTGCCGGGCCTGGCGCTTCAAATCGCCCCAAGCAGGTTCCTGCCCGCCCGGGACCGCCTCCACCCCCGCGCGACGGTCGACGCGGTGCCGGTACATCACCGCGTGCGACCGCGCGAGCAGGTCCATGGGCGGCATCCCCGCTAGAACCGTCGCCGCCTCATGTGACATGGTCCGATACCCGCGGACGACCCTGAGCGCCATGCGCCTCTGCACCCGACGCAGCATAGTCATGCTGCGCCGGGAGGCAGCCAGGTCGTCCGCCCAGACGGGGGCCCCGTATAGGGCCACCGACTGGACCATTGCCACATAGAGGCGACGAACTCGGCCCGCCGGGCCCCCCAGGTTGGGCAGGATCCGGCCCAGAGCCGCAACCATCCTTTCCAACCGGGGGACCAGGCAGCGGAAATGCTTCTCGAAACGCCAGTGGCTATCGAGGATCAGCCCCAGATACCTGATCTGGGGCTTCACCTCGATGTCAGCCCCACCCACCCGAATCAGAGGGGGTGGCGGATCCTGCCGAGGTGAATGAAACGCAATCACCTCGGTCTTATGGACCGCCACCGTCATCCCCATCCCCCTGATCCGGTCGACGACGCGTTGCGACCCCTCCTCCGCGCGACGCATGGCCCTCCCCCAGTGCGCCCCGACGGCCAGCACCAGTGTGTCATCCGCATAACACACCGTGCTGACGCCGTCGGGGAGGCCGGCCCGCAACACCGAGTCGTACGCGATGTTCCACAGGAGTGGCCCGAGGACCGACCCCTGCGGAACACCGCAGTACACCTCCCTCCGCATATCACCATCCCGGCCCGGATACTCGATCCACCTGCCGCGGAGATAATCCCCAACGACCGCCCTGAGACAAGGGGGGACTCGATGATATTCGAGTCCCCTCCTTATCTCTTCCCAGGGGAGGGTGTTAAAGGCATTGGCAATATCCAAGGATATTGCCAATGCCACCCCTCCCCGGGAGACGGCCGCCTCCGAGAGGGCCCTCACACGACCTATCGCGTCGATAGTCGATCGGCCCCCCCGGAAACCGAACTGGCAGTCGGCCAGACCGGGATCACCCCGCGACAGGTGCTCGACGAGGCGGGCAGCAATCACACGCTCGAAGAGCTTGCCCACCTCGTCGAGGAGACAAATGGGCCGGTATGCGGAGGGAGACTCCGCGGGCCGACCCTCCTTCCGGAGGAGGACCATCCTCGCCACCTTCCAACTGGGGGGGAATCGCCCGTCCCTCAGGCAGCGGTCGAACAACCGCCTGAGGTCGGCCCCAAGGACGCCCTGGGTCAAGACCCAAACCCGGCCGGGCACACCATCCGGACCCGGGGCCGTGTTACGAACCCCGAGCCGTCTGATGGCCGCTGCCAGCTCCTCCTGCGTGACCCCCAGCTCGGCCGTCCACTCCACTGGGACAGCCGCCGCCGCCGGAGGACGCGGTCCCCTCTCCCCAATTGGGAAGAGTGTATTGACCACGTCCTCCAGCAGCCGGGGGTCAAGACCCTCGGTGACGGGGGGCGCCCACGGGCGGAGCTTATTCAGCACCACCTTATATGGGCGCCCCCATGGATCGTCATCAAGGGTCTGGAGGAGCTCCTTCCATGCCTGGGTCTTGGCCCGTTTGATGGCGACCTGCAGAGCAACCCGCGCCACGCGGTATGCTCCATACAGGTCATCAGCTGCCCTCGCTCGCGCCACGCCGTCGCCTGTACGTTGACGACGGCGCGCGCGGGTGTACTGGCGTCGGGCGCGGACAGTCGCGACTCGCAACTCCGCGATCGCGTCCGACCACCAGTACACCGCCCGGCGAGGAGAAGCCCGCCCGACCCGAGGCATCGCCGCGTCGCAAATACCCGCGACCAATGCTCCGAGCCGGGCGACCTCCTCCTCTATGCTCGGCAACTCGGCCGCTCCCTGCGGCCAAGTTGCAGCGAGGGCAGCTGCCATCAGGGCGTCCTTGTCCAGGCGCCGAAGCGCCCAGCGGCGTGGTGGGGTGCCACGCAGGCGGCCGTGTCGGGATGCACTCGCGGCGGCAGAGACCTCCATCCGGATGTACCGGTGATCGGAGAGTGTCTCTGCCCCCACGACCACGTGCCAACCCGACACCATGCGCACGGCGTTGGGGGTCGCGAATCCAACATCCACGATGGACCCCCCATATCGCCGCACGCATGTGTGCTCCGACCCCCGGTTCAATACCCGGAGGTCGAGCCCCGCCGCCCAATCGCCCAGTATCCCGCCGCGAACGGAGGTCCTGGGGGATCCCCAAGCCACCGACTTGGCATTAAAATCCCCCAGGACCAGCACCGGCCGGGCCGCGTAGCGCTGCACGCATGCCGCGACCTCGGCCAAGTACAGCTCGAACGCAGCGTGACCGCTACGGGGCGAAATGTAGCACCCCACCACAGCGACTCCCCCCCAGTCCACGGCGACGAATCCCCGACCGCGCTCCAACAAGGAGAACGGTGGGGACCCGTCGCCCCCTCCCCATACCGTCGCCACCAAGCCGTCCGCGTCGCCCACCCAATGAGGGTGATCAGGGACGCGGTACGGCTCGGCGGCGACCGCCAGGCCAACCCCCCACTCCGCGAGGACTTGGGACATCAAGTCCTGTGCCGCGCGGCAGTGGTTGAGGTTGGCCTGGAGGAGGAGGCGGGGCGGCATTAATTAATGGCCGCGCCAGCCTCCTCCCGGCCGTCCGTCCCCGTAGCACCGTCCACCTCCATGGAGGACGATGCCACCGCCCTCGGCACCGGAGCCGGTGCAGCCCGCCTCTTCCTCTCCTTCCGGGAGGGGGGGGAGCACTTCTTGCTCCCCACCCTGTGATCGGCTGGCCTCCCCATGTCCGCACACAGCGGGCAGTGGGGGGCCGCCGAGCACTGGCTCGCACGGTGCTCTTTGGCACCGCAGCGGTAACACTGACCGCTGCGGTCCACCGGCGAGGTGCACCACTGCCTCACGTGCCCCAATTCGAGGCAGCGGTGACACTGGAGCGGGCGCGGCGCGAGGATTTCCACGCGCGCCGAAACCCACCCCACCAACACCCTCCCGGATTCCGCCACCTTACGGGCGGCGGAGAGGGGGCACCGGGCCCACACCGACCCGAGGCCGGAGGGCGACCTGCGGATCTCTCCGATCCGCAGGTCCTCCACAGGACAGTCCCCCGCCCTCGCAAGGGCACGGGACACATCCTGTGCGCTGACCGAGTCGTCCAGCCCACAAACGCGCATCTCCGTGCGCTTCGTGGGCCGGGCGACCCGGACACCTCGCTCGCCCAGCTGCTCCCGGAGCCTCTGGGCGAGACGATCCGCCTTCGCGCCGCCTTCTGCACCGGGGATCTCCAGCAAGAGACCCCCGGTCACGGCCCTCTTCGCCCTCACGGAGGCGATGCCCAGCTCTTCCAGGGAGATATTCTCCCTGGCGAGCCGCATCGCCTCCGCGAGGGTCAGGTCGCCCCCCTGCGCAACAGTCAGCGTCACCGCTGCCGTTTTTGGGGGACGACCTGGTCGTGCCTTCCCGACCTTCGCGGCCTTTACCTTGGCCGCCGGCGGCGGAGGCGGAGGCTGCGGTTGCGAGGCCTTCCTCGCCGCCCGCTTCGCCTTCCGCCCCACCACCTCACTCCACGCCACCCCCCCTTGGGAGGGTGCTGTGGAGGACGCGACCACCGCGACCACGGGTACACCACCCCCCTTGGGGGTCGCGACCCGGGGCCCTGGTGCCGCAACGCTGGGCGGAGCCTTCACTCCGCCCTTCTTTGCCTTCCCCGACTGTACCGGAACAGGTCGGGGAGGCACCGCCTTCCTGCTGACCGCTCTTCCGGCGAGGAGCTCCTCCCGGAAGGCGGCCAGCTTGCCATCAATCATGTCCCCAATCCTCCTCAGAAGATCGTCTTCTGAGGAGGACGGGGACTTCTTCACGGGCGGAGTGCGGGTGGAGGGGCCCGCGGTGCCCCGCACCACTGCCGCCGCACTCCGCTTATTTACCTCCGCCGAGGGACGCGGCGGTGGAGGAGGAGGGAGGATGGGAGGGAGGGCCGCGCTGTTCCACAGCGCCTCTGCCCTCCTCCTCCCTTGTCGCTCCTCCTCCAACAGGAGCTGCAGACGGGCGTTCCGCCCTCTGAGCTCCCGCGCCGCCTCCCTCATTTCCTCCGCCGCGGCCTTCAGGGCCTCCGCGCCACCGCTTTTCTGCCCCTTAAAGGCGCAGGCAGCGGCGACTTTCTCCACCCGCGTCAGGGACGAGGAGATCCTCTCCGATATCTCCTCGGTCACCTCGTCCCTGAGGCAACTCAGCCTCACCGACGGGCTCATCGCCCCGCCCACCTCGACGACGGCCTGCCCCGTCCTCTTCCTCTTAGAGCCTATGTGGCTCGTGCTGGAGGAGAAGGACGAGACCGACGCCGTCTCGTCGTCCTCCTCCACCCTCCACGAAGCCGGACCTGGCGCTGAGTGGGGCGCGAGCGCCGCCACCCTAACCCCAACCCCGTCTCCGTCCTCCCCAACCGACAAAACCCGCCCCATCCCCATTTTATTTTCTGTGTCCATAAGAATCCCACGAGATGGTCGGAAATAAAGGTCCACCCGGGCAGAGCCGCCTTACCCGGGTAAGCCTAATACTCCGGGGGTTCGGCAGGTTCCCCGGAGGTGGTCGCTTGGGATTGGGCCTTCTCCCCCAACCATGCATCCCATCGCCGCGCACCATAGCTTAGGATTGGAGGGCGATTTTATAGAGTCGCCATACTCGTGGCCCAGGCGGTTAAGCCAAGACCCCCGTTCCTCCTGCCGTCACGTACCATTCACAAAACCAATAGGGAATTGTGAAGGGGTCGTTGTGACGACCAACAGGAGGCTTACGGTGTGTGTATGACTCGGGTACCCCGGGTTCGTTAAGCCCGTACTGCAGCTGAAAGGCTGGCAGCCCCTGAGGGTATCTGGCTTATACTTTCGCCTTTTTCGCAAACTTGTTGGCCAGATCCTGGGGGTTTTCCGTGTTTGAATCACGTAGTAATGTGGTAACACAATGAAGCAGTCAATTAACCCTGGTTTCCATCAATATTTTGGAGGATAACACCGGTTAGGTCTGGGTTAGGTCTGGGTTATGCCCGCATCTGGCTCATGATTTTGCCTTTTTCGCAAACTTGTTGGCCAGATCCTGGGTTTTTTCCGTGTTTGAATCACGTAGTAATGTTGTAGCACACTGAAGCAGTCAATTAAACCTGGTTTCGATCAATATTTTAGAGGATAACACCGGTTAGGTCTGGGCTAGGTCTGGGATATACGCGCATCTGGCTCATGATTTCGCCTTCTTCGCATACTTGTTGGCCAGATCCTGGGTTTTTTTCGTGTTTGAATCAGGTCGTAATGTGGTAACACACTGAAGCAGTCAATTAAACCTGGTTTCGATCAATATTTTAGAGGATAACACCGGTTAGGTCTGGGTTAGGTCTGGGTTATGCCCGCATCTGGCTCATGATTTTGCCTTCTTCGCATACTTGTTGGCCAGATCCTGGGTTTTTTTCGTGTTTGAATCACGTAGTAATGTGGTAACACACTGAAGCAGTCAATTAAACCAGGTTTCGAACAATATTTTACAGAATAACACCGGTTAGGTCTGGGTTAGGTCTGAGATATGCGCGCATCTGGCTTATACTTTCGCCTTTTTCGCAAACTTGTTGGCCAGATCCTGGGTTTTTTCCGTGTTTGAAACACGTAGTAATGTGGTACCACACTGAGGCAGTCATTTAAACCTGCTTTCGATCAATATTTCACAGGATAACACCGGTTAGGTCTGGGTCAGGTCCGGGATATGCCCGCATCTGGCTCATGATTTTGCCTTCTTCGCATACTTGTTGGCCAGATCCTAGGTTAATTCGAGTTTGAATCACGTAGTAATGTGGTACCACACTGAGGTAGACAATTAAACCTGGTTTCGATCAATATTTCAGAGGATAACACCGGTTAGGTCTGGGATAGGTCCGGGAAATGCACGCATCTGGCTTATACTTTTGCCTTTTTCGCAAACTTGTTGGCAAGCTCCTGGGTTTTTTCCGTGTTTGAATCACGTAGTAATGTGGTAACACACTGAAGCAGTCAATTAAACCTGGTTTCGATCAATATTTTAGAGGATAACACCGGTTAGGTCTGGGTTAGGTCTGGGTTATGCCCGCATCTGACTCATGATTTTGCCTTCTTCGCATACTTGTTGGCCAGATCCTGGGTTTTTTTCGTGTTTGAATCACGTAGTAATGTGGTAACACACTGAAGCAGTCAATTGAACCTGGTTTCGATCAATATTTTAGAGGATAACACCGGTTAGGTCTGGGTTAGGTCCGGGAAATGCACGCATCTGGCTTATGATTTCGCTATTTTCGCAAACTTGTTGACCAGATCCTGGGTTTTTTCCGTGTTTGAATCCCGTAGTAATGCAGTACCACACTGAGGCAGTCAATTAAACCTGGTTTCGATCAATATTTTAGAGGATAACACCGGTTAGGTCTGGGTTAGGTCTGGGATATGCGCGCATCTGGCTTACACTTTCGCCATTTTCGCAAACTTGTTGGCCAGATCCTGGGTTTTTTTCGTGTTTGAATCACGTAGTAATGTTGTACCACACTGAGGCAGTCAATCAAACCTGGTTTCGATCAATATTTCAGAGGATAACACCGGTTAGGTCTGCGTTAGGTCTGGGATATACGCGCATCTGGCTCATGATTTCGCCTTCTTCGCATACTTGTTGGCCAGATCCTGGGTTTTTTCCGTGTTTGAATCACGTAGTAATGTGGTAATTCACTGAAGCAGTCAATTAAACCTGGTCTCGATCAATATTTTAGAGGATAACACCGGTTAGGTCTGGGTAAGTTCTGGGTTATGCCCTCATCTGGCTCATGATTTTGCCTTTTTCGCAAACTTGTTGGCCAGATCCTGGGTTTTTTCCGTGTTTGAATCACGTAGTAATGTTGTAGCACACTGAAGCAGTCAATTAAACCTGGTTTCGATCAATATTTTAGAGGATAACACCGGTTAGGTCTGGGCTAGGTCTGGGATATACGCGCATCTGGCTCATGATTTCGCCTTCTTCGCATACTTGTTGGCCAGATCCTGGATTCTTTTCGTGTTTGAATCACGTAGTAATGTGGTAACACACTGAAGCAGTCAATTGATCCTGGTTTCGATCAATATTTTAGAGGATAACACCGGTTAGGTCTGGGTTAGGTCTGGGTTATGCCCGCATCTGGCTCATGATTTTGCCTTCTTCGCATACTTGTTGGCCAGATCCTGGGTTTTTTCCGTGTTTGAATCACGTAGTAATGTGGTAATTCACTGAAGCAGTCAATTAAACCTGGTCTCGATCAATATTTTAGAGGATAACACCGGTTAGGTCTGGGTTAGTTCTGGGTTATGCCCGCATCTGGCTCATGATTTTGCCATCTTCGCATACTTGTTGGCCAGATCCTGGGTTTTTTTCGTGTTTAAATCACGTAGTAATGTGGTAACACACTGTAGCAGTCAATTAAACCAGGTTTCGATCAATATTTTACAGGATAACACCAGTTAGGTCTGGGTTAGGTCTGGGATACGCGCGCATCTGGCTTATACTTTCGCCTTTTTCGCAAACTTGTTGGCCAGATCCTGGGTTTTTTCCGTGTTTGAATCACGTAGTAATGTGGTAACACAATGAAGCAGTCAATTAACCCTGGTTTCGATCAATATTTTAGAGGATAACACCGGTTAGGTCTGGGCTAGGTCTGGGATATACGCGCATCTGGCTCATGATTTCGCCTTCTTCGCATACTTGTTGGCCAGATCCTGGATTCTTTTCGTGTTTGAATCACGTAGTAATGTGGTAACACACTGAAGCAGTCAATTGATCCTGGTTTCGATCAATATTTTAGAGGATAACACCGGTTAGGTCTGGGTTAGGTCTGGGTTATGCCCGCATCTGGCTCATGATTTTGCCTTCTTCGCATACTTGTTGGCCAGATCCTGGGTTTTTTCCGTGTTTGAATCACGTAGTAATGTGGTAATTCACTGAAGCAGTCAATTAAACCTGGTCTCGATCAATATTTTAGAGGATAACACCGGTTAGGTCTGGGTTAGTTCTGGGTTATGCCCGCATCTGGCTCATGATTTTGCCATCTTCGCATACTTGTTGGCCAGATCCTGGGTTTTTTTCGTGTTTAAATCACGTAGTAATGTGGTAACACACTGTAGCAGTCAATTAAACCAGGTTTCGATCAATATTTTACAGGATAACACCAGTTAGGTCTGGGTTAGGTCTGGGATACGCGCGCATCTGGCTTATACTTTCGCCTTTTTCGCAAACTTGTTGGCCAGATCCTGGGTTTTTTCCGTGTTTGAATCACGTAGTAATGTGGTAACACAATGAAGCAGTCAATTAACCCTGGTTTCCATCAATATTTTAGAGGATAACACCGGTTAGGTCTGGGCTAGGTCTGGGATATACGCGCATCTGGCTCATGATTTCGCCTTCTTCGCATACTTGTTGGCCAGATCCTGGGTTCTTTTCGTGTTTGAATCACGTAGTAATGTGGTAACACACTGAAGCAGTCAATTGATCCTGGTTTCGATCAATATTTTAGAGGATAACACCGGTTAGGTCTGGGTTAGGTCTGGGTTATGCCCGCATCTGGCTCATGATTTTGCCTTCTTCGCATACTTGTTGGCCAGACCCTGGGTTTTTTTCGTGTTTGAATCACGTAGTAATGTGGTAACACACTGAAGCAGTCAATTAAACCTGGTTTCGATCAATATTTTAGAGGATAACACCGGTTAGGTCTGGGTTAGGTCTCGGATATGCGCGCATCTGGCTTACACTTTCGCCATTTTCGCAAACTTGTTGCCCAGATCCTGGGTTTTTTCCGTGTTTGAATCACGTAGTAATGTTGTACCACACTAAGGCAGTCAATTAAACCTGGTTTCGATCAATATTTTAGAGGATAACACCGGTTAGGTCTGGGTTAGGTCTGGGTTATGCCCGCATCTGCCTCATGATTTTGCCTTCTTCGCATACTTGTTGGCCAGATCCTGGGTTTTTTTCGTGTTTGAATCACGTAGTAATGTGGTAACACACTGAAGCAGTCAATTAAACCAGGTTTCGATCAATATTTTACAGGATAACACCGGTTAGGTCTAGGTTAGGTCTAAGATATGCGCGCATCTGGCTTATATTTTCGCCTTTTTCGCAAACTTGTTGGCCAGATCCTGGGTTTTTGCCGTGTTTGAAACATGTAGTAATGTGGTACCACACTGAGGCAGTCATTTAAACCTGCTTTCGATCAATACTTCACAGGATAACACCGGTTAGGTCTGGGTTAGGTCCGGGATATGCCCGCATCTGGCTCTTGATTTTGCCTTCTTCGCATACTTGTTGGCCAGATCCTAGGTTTTTTTCGAGTTTGAATCACGTAGTAATGTGGTACCACACTGAGGTAGTCAATTAAACCTGGTTTCGATCAATAATTCAGAGGATAACACCGGTTAGGCCTGGGATAGGTCCGGGAAATGCACGCATCTGGCTAATGATTTCGCCTTTATCGCAAACTTGTTGGCCAGATCCTGGGTTTTTCCCGTGTTTGAATCACATAGTAATGTGGTAATACACTGAGGCAGTCATTTAAACCTGCTTTCGATCAATATTTCACAGGATAACACCGGTTAGGTCTGGGTTAGGTCCGGGAAATGCTCGCATCTGGCTTATGATTTCGCCATTTTCGCAAACTTGTTGGCCAGATCATGGGTTTCTTTCGTGTTTGAATCACGTAGTAATGTTGTACCACACTGAGGCAGTCAATTAAACCTGGTTTCGATCAATATTTCAGAGGATAACAGCGGTTAGGTCTGGGTTAGGTCCGGGAAATGCACGCATCTGGCTCATGATTTCGCCTTTTTCGCAAACTTGTTGGCCAGATCCTGGGTTTTTTCCGTGTTTGAATCACGTAGTAATGTGGTAATTCACTGAAGCAGTCAATTAAACCTGGTTTCGATCAATATTTTAGAGGATAACACCGGTTAGGTCTGGGTTAGGTCTGGGATATGCGCGCATCTGGCTTACACTTTCGCCATTTTCGCAAACTTGTTGGCCAGATCCTGGGTTTTTTTCGTGTTTGAATCACGTAGTAATGTTGTACCACACTGAGGCAGTCAATCAAACCTGGTTTCGATCAATATTTCAGAGGATAACACCGGTTAGGTCTGGGTTAGGTCTGGGATATACGCGCATCTGGCTCATGATTTCGCCTTCTTCGCATACTTGTTGGCCAGATCCTGGGTTTTTTCCGTGTTTGAATCACGTAGTAATGTGGTAATTCACTGAAGCAGTCAATTAAACCTGGTCTCGATCAATATTTTAGAGGATAACACCGGTTAGGTCTGGGTAAGTTCTGGGTTATGCCCTCATCTGGCTCATGATTTTGCCTTTTTCGCAAACTTGTTGGCCAGATCCTGGGTTTTTTCCGTGTTTGAATCACGTAGTAATGTTGTAGCACACTGAAGCAGTCAATTAAACCTGGTTTCGATCAATATTTTAGAGGATAACACCGGTTAGGTCTGGGCTAGGTCTGGGATATACGCGCATCTGGCTCATGATTTCGCCTTCTTCGCATACTTGTTGGCCAGATCCTGGATTCTTTTCGTGTTTGAATCACGTAGTAATGTGGTAACACACTGAAGCAGTCAATTGATCCTGGTTTCGATCAATATTTTAGAGGATAACACCGGTTAGGTCTGGGTTAGGTCTGGGATACGCGCGCATCTGGCTTATACTTTCGCCTTTTTCGCAAACTTGTTGGCCAGATCCTGGGTTTTTTCCGTGTTTGAATCACGTAGTAATGTGGTAACACAATGAAGCAGTCAATTAACCCTGGTTTCCATCAATATTTTAGAGGATAACACCGGTTAGGTCTGGGCTAGGTCTGGGATATACGCGCATCTGGCTCATGATTTCGCCTTCTTCGCATACTTGTTGGCCAGATCCTGGGTTCTTTTCGTGTTTGAATCACGTAGTAATGTGGTAACACACTGAAGCAGTCAATTGATCCTGGTTTCGATCAATATTTTAGAGGATAACACCGGTTAGGTCTGGGTTAGGTCTGGGTTATGCCCGCATCTGGCTCATGATTTTGCCTTCTTCGCATACTTGTTGGCCAGACCCTGGGTTTTTTTCGTGTTTGAATCACGTAGTAATGTGGTAACACACTGAAGCAGTCAATTAAACCTGGTTTCGATCAATATTTTAGAGGATAACACCGGTTAGGTCTGGGTTAGGTCTCGGATATGCGCGCATCTGGCTTACACTTTCGCCATTTTCGCAAACTTGTTGCCCAGATCCTGGGTTTTTTCCGTGTTTGAATCACGTAGTAATGTTGTACCACACTAAGGCAGTCAATTAAACCTGGTTTCGATCAATATTTTAGAGGATAACACCGGTTAGGTCTGGGTTAGGTCTGGGTTATGCCCGCATCTGCCTCATGATTTTGCCTTCTTCGCATACTTGTTGGCCAGATCCTGGGTTTTTTTCGTGTTTGAATCACGTAGTAATGTGGTAACACACTGAAGCAGTCAATTAAACCAGGTTTCGATCAATATTTTACAGGATAACACCGGTTAGGTCTGGGTTAGGTCTAAGATATGCGCGCATCTGGCTTATATTTTCGCCTTTTTCGCAAACTTGTTGGCCAGATCCTGGGTTTTTTCCGTGTTTGAAACACGTAGTAATGTGGTACCACACTGAGGCAGTCATTTAAACCTGCTTTCGATCAATACTTCACAGGATAACACCGGTTAGGTCTGGGTTAGGTCCGGGATATGCCCGCATCTGGCTCTTGATTTTGCCTTCTTCGCATACTTGTTGGCCAGATCCTAGGTTTTCTTCGAGTTTGAATCACGTAGTAATGTGGTACCACACTGAGGTAGTCAATTAAACCTGGTTTCGATCAATAATTCAGAGGATAACACCGGTTAGGCCTGGGATAGGTCCGGGAAATGCACGCATCTGGCTAATGATTTCGCCTTTATCGCAAACTTGTTGGCCAGATCCTGGGTTTTTCCCGTGTTTGAATCACATAGTAATGTGGTAATACACTGAGGCAGTCATTTAAACCTGCTTTCGATCAATATTTCACAGGATAACACCGGTTAGGTCTGGGTTAGGTCCGGGAAATGCTCGCATCTGGCTTATGATTTCGCCATTTTCGCAAACTTGTTGGACAGATCATGGGTTTTTTTCGTGTTTGAATCACGTAGTAATGTTGTACCACACTGAGGCAGTCAATTAAACCTGGTTTCGATCAATATTTTAGAGGATATCACCGGTTAGGTCTGGGTTGGGTTTGGGTTATGCCCGTATCTGACTCACGATTTTGCCTTCTTCGCATACTAGTTGGCCAGATCCTGGATTTTTTTCGTGTTTGAATCACGTAGTAATGTGGTAACACACTGGAGCAGTCAATTAAACCAGGTTTCGATCAATATTTTAGAGGATAACACCGGTTAGGTCTGGGTCAGGTCTGGGATACGCGCGCATCTGGCTTATACTTTCGCCTTTTTCGCAAACTTGTTGGCCAGATCCTGGGTTTTTTCCGTGTTTGAATCACGTAGTAATGTGGTAACACAATGAAGCAGTCAATTAACCCTGGTTTCCATCAATATTTTGGAGAATAACACCGGTTAGGTCTGGGTTAGGTCTGGGTTATGCCCGCATCTGGCTCATGATTTTGCCTTTTTCGCAAACTTGTTGGCCAGATCCTGGGTTTTTTCCGTGTTTGAATCATGTAGTAATGTTGTAGCACACTGAAGCAGTCAATTAAACCTGGTTTCGATCAATATTTTAGAGGATAACACCGGTTAGGTCTGGGCTAGGTCTGGGATATACGCGCATCTGGCTTATACTTTCGCCTTTTTCGCAAACTTGTTGGCCAGATCCTGGGTTTTTTCCGTGTTTGAATCACGTAGTAATGTGGTAATTCACTGAAGCAGTCAATTAAACCTGGTTACGATCAATATTTTAGAGGATAACACCGGTTATGTCTGGGTTAGGTCTGGGTTATGCCCGCATCTGCCTCATGATTTTGCCTTCTTCGCATACTTGTTGGCCAGATCCTGGGTTTTTTTCGTGTTTGAATCTCGTAGTAATGTGGTAACACACTGAAGCAGTCAATTAAACCAGGTTTCGATCAATATTTTACAGGATAACACCGGTTAGGTCTGGGTTAGGTCTGGGATATGCGCGCATCTGGCTTATACTTTCGCCTTTTTCGCAAACTTGCTGGCCAGATCCTGGGTTTTTTCCGTGTTTGAATCACGTAGTAATGTGGTAACACAATGAAGCAGTCAATTAACCCTGGTTTCCATCAATATTTTGGAGGATAACACCGGTTAGGTCTGGGTTAGGTCCGGGAAATGCTCGCATCTGGCTTATGATTTCGCCATTTTCGCAAACTTGTTGGCCAGATCATGGGTTTTTTTCGTGTTTGAATCACGTAGTAATGTTGTACCACACTGAGGCAGTCAATTAAACCTGGTTTCGATCAATATTTTAGAGGATAACACCGGTTAGGTCTGGGTTGGGTTTGGGTTATGCCCGTATCTGACTCACGATTTTGCCTTCTTCGCATACTAGTTGGCCAGATCCTGGATTTTTTTCGTGTTTGAATCACGTAGTAATGTGGTAACACACTGGAGCAGTCAATTAAACCAGGTTTCGATCAATATTTTAGAGGATAACACCGGTTAGGTCTGGGTTAGGTCTGGGATACGCGCGCATCTGGCTTATACTTTCGCCTTTTTCGCCAACTTGTTGGCCAGATCCTGGGTTTTTTCCGTGTTTGAATCACGTAGTAATGTGGTAACACAATGAAGCAGTCAATTAACCCTGGTTTCCATCAATATTTTGGAGGATAACACCGGTTAGGTCTGGGTTAGGTCTGGGATATGCGCGCATCTGGCTTACACTTTCGCCATTTTCGCAAACTTGTTGCCCAGATCCTGGGTTTTTTCCGTGTTTGAATCACGTAGTAATGTTGTACCACACTGAGGCAGTCAATTAAACCTGGCTTCGATCAATATTTTAGAGGATAACACCGGTTATGTCTGGGTTAGGTCTGGGTTATGCCCGCATCTGCCTCATGATTTTGCCTTCTTCGCATACTTGTTGGCCAGATCCTGGGTTTTTTTCGTGTTTGAATCTCGTAGTAATGTGGTAACACACTGAAGCAGTCAATTAAACCAGGTTTCGATCAATATTTTACAGGATAACACCGGTTAGGTCTGGGTTAGGTCTGGGATATGCGCGCATCTGGCTTATACTTTCGCCTTTTTCGCAAACTTGTTGGCCAGGTCCTGGGTTTTTTCCGTGTTTGAAACACGTAGTAATGTGGTACCACACTGAGGCAGTCATTTAAACCTGCTTTCGATCAATATTTCACAGGATAACACCGGTTAGGTCTGGGTTAGGTCCGGGATATGCCCGCATCTGGCTCTTGATTTTGCCTTTTTCGCAAACTTGTTGGTCAGATCCTGGGTTTTTTCCGTGTTTGAAACACGTAGTAATGTGGTACCACACTGAGGTAGTCAATTAAACCTGGTTTCGATCAATAATTCAGAGGATAACACCGGTTAGGTCTGGGATAGGTCCGGGAAATGCACGCATCTGGCTCATGATTTCGCCTTCTTCGCATACTTGTTGGCCAGATCCTGGGTTTTTTTCGTGTTTGAATCACGTAGTAATGTGGTAACACACTGAAGCAGTCAATTGAACCTGGTTTCGATCAATATTTTAGAGGATAACACCGGTTAGGTCTGGGTTAGGTTTGGGTTATGCCCGTATCTGACTCACGATTTTGCCTTCTTCGCATACTTGTTGGCCAGATCCTGGGTTTTTTTCCTGTTTGAATCACGTAGTAATGTGGTAACACACTGAAGCAGTCAATTGAACCTGGTTTCGATCAATATTTTAGAGGATGACACCGGTTAGGTCTGGGTTAGGTCTGGGTTATGCCCGCATCTGGCTCATGATTTTGCCTCCCTCGCATACTTGTTGGCCAGATCCTGGGTTTTTTTCGTGTTTGAATTACGTAGTAATGTGGTAACACACTGAAGCAGTCAATTGAACCTGGTTTCGATCAATATTTTAGAGGATAACACCGGTTAGGTCTGGGTTAGGTCCGGGAAATGCACGCATCTGGCTTATGATTTCGCCTTTTTCGCAAACCTGTTGACCAGATCCTGGGTTTTTTCCGTGTTTGAATCACGTAGTAATGTAGTACCACACTGAGGCAGTCAATTAAACCTGGTTTCGATCAATATTTTAGAGGATAACACCGGTTAGGTCTGGGTTAGGTTTGGGTTATGCCCGTATCTGACTCACGATTTAGCCTTCTTCGCATACTTGTTGGCCAGATCCTGGGATTTTTTCCTGTTTGAATCACGTAGTAATGTGGTAACACACTGAAGCAGACAATTAAACCTGGTTTCGATCAGTATTTTAGAGGATAACACCGGTTAGGTCTGGGTTAGGTCTGGGATATGCGCGCATCTGGCTTACACTTTCGCCATTTTCGCAAACTTGTTGGCCAGATCCTGGGTTTTTTTCGTGTTTGAATCACGTAGTAATGTTGTACCACACTGAGGCAGTCAATTAAACCTGGTTTCGATCAATATTTTAGAGGATAACACCGGTTAGGTCTGGGTTAGGTTTGGGTTATGCCCGTATCTGACTCACGATTTTGCCTTCTTCGCATACTTGTTGGCCAGATCCTGGGTTTTTTTCGTGTTTGAATCACGTAGTAATGTGGTAACACACTGGAGCAGTCAATTCAACCAGGTTTCGATCAATATTTTAGAGGATAACACCGGTTAGGTCTGGGTTAGGTCTGGGATACGCGCGCATCTGGCTTATACTTTCGCCTTTTTCGCAAACTTGCTGGCCAGATCCTGGGTTTTGTCCGTGTTTGAATCACGTAGTAATGTGGTAACACAATGAAGCAGTCAATTAACCCTCGTTTCCATCAATATTTTGGAGAATAACACCGGTTAGGTCTGGGTTAGGTCTGGGTTATGCCCGCATCTGGCTCATGATTTTGCCTTTTTCGCAAACTTGTTGGCCAGATCCTGGGTTTTTTCCGTGTTTGAATCATGTAGTAATGTTGTAGCACACTGAAGCAGTCAATTAAACCTGGTTTCGATCAATATTTTAGAGGATAACACCGGTTAGGTCTGGGCTAGGTCTGGGGTATACGCGCATCTGGCTTATACTTTCGCCTTTTTCGCAAACTTGTTGGCCAGATCCTGGGTTTTTTCCGTGTTTGAATCACGTAGTAATGTGGTAATTCACTGAAGCAGTCAATTAAACCTGGTTACGATCAATATTTTAGAGGATAACACCGGTTAGGTCTGGGTTAGGTCTGGGTTATGCCCGCATCTGGCTCATGATTTTGCCTTCTTCGCATACTTGTTGGCCAGATCCTGGGTTTTTTTCGTGTTTGAATCACGTAGTAATGTGGTAACACACTGAAGCAGTCAATTGAACCTGGTTTCGATCAATATTTTAGAGGATAACACCGGTTAGGTCAGGGTTAGGTCCGGGAAATGCACGCATCTGGCTTATGATTTCGCCTTTTTCGCAAACTTGTTGACCAGATCCTGGGTTTTTTCCGTGTTTGAATCACGTAGTAATGTAGTACCTCACTGAGGCAGTCAATTAAACCTGGTTTCGATCAATATTTTTGGAGATGTTACATATCATCCATGTATGGGACTGAAACGTTTGGTGACTTGGGCGTTGGCCCGATTATCTAGCGCACAACCCCTCGAACGGGGTTGACTCACGACGTATGTGCACACCCGGCTCAGTTTCATTGCCTTATATGGTAATGCCCCGCCACTGTACTGAGTAATTTTCCAGTATATAAGGGCCGCATTTTCATACTCAGAGAGCTCAGTTTTTCTCAAAACCTCTCGAGACGACGTTACTTTGACACTCGAAGCAAGATCGGGCTATAATCCCCTTTGAGCAACTATTCACCCTAGCGGTTTTAATTGTGAGTGTTCAATCGACTAATCGAGTGAGTAGCTCCCGCGAACGCGCCGCGTAAACGCCGATTTAAAACTCTCGCCGTCGTGGCAACCCAGCGATAGTACTGGTTTTGTTAATACACCTATTGTACTTTTTCTTTTTTTTTTTTTTTTTGTCGTGGGGAAAATCTTCGAAAGACTCCCTCCCACCTCCTTGGGGAGAGGTGGGAGGGGTGTGTGGGATTCCCCGCGCCCGTACATCGACAGGCACGGGACCTACCCACTAAAAACCCCACGGTGACCCTTCGGCACGCTTTGGGAGGATACCGGGAATCGCTCGAAGCATTCTTCCGGTATCCTCCCCGTGCCCGCGCTTTCGCGCCCATCCCCCGGGGGGACAATCGGTCCCCCCAGTAGACACACTGCCTCATAGCGGCGGGACGGGGCCACTCCATCCCGCCGCTATCCGTCCCGGGGCCGCGTTTAGTGGCGGCTGCGAGCCCCAACTCGCAACCGCCCGCGACCCCGTTTCCACCCCGCGGCGGCCGGGCGTTCATGGTCGCACCAGACCGCCGAGGGTGCCTCCCCTTGCGTCGGACCGGTAGGGGGAAGCACTCCTACCCCCAACCGGTCCGACCCGGCGCCGCCTGGCGGGAGGAGGGTCCCCTCAGGACCCCCCTCCCAGCCTAGGTCATCCGCCACGCCGAGGCGGCGGCCCGCGACGCCTCGCGACCGGGCGACGACCTCGGGCCACCGCACGAGCGCGAGCTTCAGCCGCTGAAGCTCGCGCTCCCTCCCCGCGTCCTCCTTCTGCAACATTACGTTCTCGCAGAAGGAGGCCACGGCCCTCCACTTCTCCTCGCTGCCGAGCATGGCGCGCACCACGCCCGGCAGCGAGACATCCCGCCCGACGACGCCGACCAGGACACGGCGCTCCCCCTCCCACGCGGGGCATACCTCCAGGGTATGATCCGCCGTGTCCTGCTCAGCGTCGCAGTGGCAGCAACGCGCCGTCGGCTCCTTCCCTATCCGGCACAGGTATCTTCCGAAGCTGCCATGCCCGGAAAATACCTGTGCCATCCGGTAGGTGAGGCTGCCATGGGCTCTGTCCAGCCACTCCTTCAGGAGTGGCCGAACCGCCCCGACAGTCCGGTGCCCCGCGGTTGGCAGAGCCAGCCGCTCCCGCCACGCGAGCAACACGGACTGCCGGGCCTGGCGCTTCAAATCGCCCCAAGCAGGTTCCTGCCCGCCCGGGACCGCCCCCACCCCCGCGCGACGGTCGACGCGGTGCCGGTACATCACCGCGTGCGACCGCGCGAGCAGGTCCATGGGCGGCATCCCCGCTAGAACCGTCGCCGCCTCATGTGACATGGTCCGATACCCGCGGACGACCCTGAGCGCCATGCGCCTCTGCACCCGACGCAGCATAGTCATGCCGCGCCGGGAGGCAGCCAGGTCGTCCGCCCAGACGGGGGCCCCGTATAGGGCCACCGACTGGACCATTGCCACATAGAGGCGACGAACTCGGCCCGCCGGGCCCCCCAGGTTGGGCAGGATCCGGCCCAGAGCCGCAACCATCCTTTCCAACCGGGGGACCAGGCAGCGGAAATGCTCCTCGAAACGCCAGTGGCTATCGAGGATCAGCCCCAGATACCTGATCTGGGGCTTCACCTCGATGTCAGCTCCACCCACCCGGATCAGAGGGGGTGGCGGATCCTGCCGAGGTGAATGAAACGCAATCACCTCGGTCTTATGGACCGCCACCGCCATCCCCATCCCCCTGATCCGGTCGACGACGCGTTGCGACCCCTCCTCCGCGCGACGCATGGCCCTCCCCCAGTGCGCCCCGACGGCCAGCACCAGTGTGTCATCCGCATAACACACCGTGCTGACGCCGTCGGGGAGGCCGGCCCGCAACACCGAGTCGTACGCGATGTTCCACAGGAGTGGCCCGAGGACCGACCCCTGCGGAACACCGCAGTACACCTCCCTCCGCATATCACCATCCCGGCCCGGATACTCGATCCACCTGCCGCGGAGATAATCCCCGACGACCGCCCTGAGACAAGGGGCGACCCGATGATATTCGAGTCCCCTCCTTATCTCTTCCCAGGGGAGGGTGTTAAAGGCATTGGCAATATCCAAGGATATTGCCAATGCCACCCCTCCCCGGGAGACGGCCGCCCCCGAGAGGGCCCTCACACGACCTATCGCGTCGATAGTCGATCGGCCCCCCCGGAAACCGAACTGGCAGTCGGCCAGACCGGGATCACCCCGCGACAGGTGCTCGACGAGGCGGGCAGCAATCACCCGCTCGAAGAGCTTGCCCACCTCGTCGAGGAGACAAATGGGCCGGTATGCGGAGGGAGACTCCGCGGGCCGACCCTCCTTCCGGAGGAGGACACCTTTTGTACTTGAGCACTTAACAGAATATATACTAGTAGTTACCCTGATCTGCATTATTTAATTAATAAAACCCTGAACCATATTAACGGAAAGACGGGGGAGTATCTCACGGACCCGGTACACCTTTACCGCTCGAGGTGTACCATTACGATAGAGCAAAGATCCTAAAATTTCCTAAAAAACCTACGTGGCTCCCAGGGTATAAAGCCCCTGGTTCGTCCACTCCTTTCTAGCGGCTCCCAGGGTATAGAGCCCCTGGTTCGTCCGTGAAACCATACATTTCTCCTTATAAATTTAACCCCGTGGCTCCCAGGGTATAGAGCCCCTGGTTCGTCCACGTAACCTACTCCTACGGCTCCCAGGGTATAGAGCCCCTGGTTCGTCCGGAACTCCTGTCTCTTTCCTAACCATACCTAAAAACCACCGGTCGAGTACTGCCCTCGACCGAATCCAGGATCTCGCGCTCGCGCTCGTAACAAACTGGTGACAGCGGTGGGATACACCTTACGATCTTTCTGTGAATATATCAATTCAGGGTTTTGGTTATATACTAGTGGAAGCTGAAATATCAGCCTAGTTAACCATACTACTTTAGAAAGAGCTCCCGCGTTAGCATCAGACTAATATTAAAATCGACATAGGTATCGACTTTAGTTTTGCTACGCGTTAATAGGACTCGATCAATTTAAGCGACGTCAGCACAAGCAAGGCGCTTACATCTGACGATATCGCACAGACATTTTAGTGAGAGCTTTCGCGCTAGCAAGAAACTAACTTAAAAATCGACATAAGTATCGACATTAGTTTAGCTACGCGTTATTTGCCGGTTGTATACTAGTTACTTAGTCAACCGCTAAAATGGCTCAAGCAAACTCAGCAACATCAGGCACAAGCAGAACGCTTACATCTGATGAAATCGCGAATTTAACGTACTCTATGGCTGTTTTAACGCAACGAAATTGCTTACAGTCAGCCGTGATTTCGATCCCTACATTCGACGGCGAAAGTGCTTCTTTATCGGCCTTTGCGCAAAAAGTCGGGGACGGTCTCGCGTTTATTCCGCCGAATACGGAAAAAGAGTATCTCGCGTTAGTGCTCACAAAGTTAATCGGTCCGGCTAGAACCTGCACTCAGGGTTACGCATTTCAAAGTGTCAGGGAATTGCTTAAATTTCTCAAGAGGAGATTTGCACCGGGTCGAAATTTAAAATATTTCCAAGGGGAAATATGTCGTCTGAAAATACGTACAGACGAATCTTTAAGAAATTACGTAAATCGCGTCTGCGACTTAGTCCACAATACGCGAATAGCGATTCAGGATCGTTATGAAGAAAACAACGAGCATCATATCCACTATATGGAAAAGGACGTTTTGGAAGGGTTCATCGAGGGATTACCAGAACGAATCTTTCTGCGTGTCCATGCTCTAAATAAAAAATTGGACACACTGGATGATGCCTACGACGCCGTATTGGAAGTAGACAGACGGTTAAGGAATAAACATAACATCGTGCCAGATGAAAGTCATCACTGGGAAAACACACACAGGTCTCGAGCCACCTACCCTCGGTCATCGTCACCCGCTTATCACCAACGCAGGGAACGGAACGCATCTGGATCCGAGACAGACTACGAGGACCGGCCAAGAAGGACATCTGTGTTTACGCTACGCAGGAGGAGCCCCTCTTACAGCTCTGACGCATCTCAAGAGGACACCTGCACCACAGGAAGAGTGGCTAGACGCAAGGAAAAGCGAAACCACCACCTGTTTTGTTGGAATTGCGGGAGAAAGGGTCACAACGGCGAAATCTGTAAGAGAGAAGAAAGGAAAAAGCGCCGATTTACCGAAGGACACCTCCGCGATTCTTCAACTGAATTTTCAAATTTCAAGCGCGTTCGTCATGATGGCGATATGACGAACGGGGCCGCTCAAAATCGCCGAAAGACAGCCCGATTCAAAGATTCCGCGCCGCTCCTCAAGGAAGCTCCTGCAGCGCGAATCAGGGTAAAGGTCCCAGAATTGAAAAAGGGATCAGGGGAATTTCTGATCGATGGAGGTTCCTCTATCAATCTTATTCACGTGGATGCATTAAAACACCCCAAAACACTTACATCTAGGGAACGTTTGGAAATCACTGGTCTCGCCTCCGCTACCGTATATACTATGGGCACAGTGACTCTACACATTAATTCTGCTCCAGCGCATTTTCATGTACTAAAAGATTTCCCGTTATCCTCAGCAATTGGGCTCATAGGAAGTCCGTTTTTAATCCAAGAAGGAGCAGAAATTTCGTATTATCATAAAACCTTGGTAACACGGAGCCAACCAATTAAACCAATACCTTTCTCCAACAGAGATGAATTCAACGCCAAATACCGTTTACCTGCCAGAATTGGGCAACAAACCGCAACAAAAACGGCCAATCAAGATATTAAGGAAAGTCGTTTAGCCCAAATTAAACCACCGAGGGAAGTTTTCATTGGAAAGGCTGCAGTATACACACACAACGTAGTACGCAAATCTGGAAAACCAAATAAGAACGCAGATGCGCTATCGCGCAACCCAGCACACATCTGTTTGCCACTCACTTCAAAAGAAGACAAAACATACAGACCAAACGGACGATTCAAAACACCAGGTGGAACTGGGATAGGACACCGCGTGAAATCCTTACGCAGAAATCAAGCACACCCGTTATACGTAGATTTGGACAGCAGCTCTGACGAAGCCCCGTATCAAGAAACCATAATAAAGAAGAAAGGACCATCAAAAAGCATCAGGAAAAATATATTTCGGAATTCGCCGACTTCGTTACCACCAGGACAGAATAAATTAATTTTGTCGTGTTTAACTAATAACGAAAGAAGTACAATAGTAGGAAATTTCATTTCTTCCGAGGACGACACCGATACCACGATTAACCGAACGAGTTGCCAGCCAGAAGATGAAAATCAGAACACTGTAATAGAAACAGCTGCAACTCATCTACTCGCTTCGTCATCACCACATGTATTAAATCAAGGATTATTTGGTTCGGGAAGGACAAACTCAAGACGAAACCTGTGGGACATCGTACCATTCCGTTCCGAGCCTATCGGTCCCGCACAACCGTCAACAAACAATTCAAGGGACCCCTTGCTTATCACTCCATCCGTAGAAGACCGCATACACCTAATTTCGGAAGCCCACGATAATCTTGTCGGAGGGCATAGGGGAATCATTAGGACCTACAGATGTTTATTTCCAAAATATACTTGGCCAGGAATGAAAACTGATATACAAGAATACATTAGAAAATGTAAAAACTGTAAGGAGCAAAAGCTGGTTCGAATGAAAACTCGACAGCCGATGCTTATCACCGATACATGGGCAGAACGATTGGATGACATTGCTTTGAACACTCTCGGACCTTTTAAAAATAATAGATAAAACAAAAACTAATAATGCCGTCTTGGAAATTAACGACCGAAAAACACTAGTGAAGCATGAGGATAAACTTAAGCATGCCTACCTGTCAGAAGATAGTACCGAGTCAAATTAAAGGGACGAAATTTCTGTCATTTCAGATCCAACGAAAAAAAATGCTGCTAATATTGGTGTTGATGGTACTCGCGTCCGGAGCCGAAGACTTTACAATCAACTCTTTGAAAGGAAATACCGGGTTGTACTTCGAAAAAATACAACCCCTTCGCATCTACCACAGGCAATGGCGACTGGTTACAGCAATCGGAATCAAAAATTTCTTACTACATGAACCTCGACCACAACAACACCTCACGCGAGCCAATGAATTATGTCACCAATACAATATCACCAATTGTCCGAGCCAAGAGTATGGACCCCGGCTTCTCCGAAGAATCAAGGAAACCCGCCAATACAGTACGATGCTGAATGCAGCCATCGATGGATTACCCGCAATACAAAAACGCATAAAAAGAAGCGCACCTCTCACGTTTGTGGGAAAAATTAGTAAAATTCTATTTGGAACTCTAGCAGAAGAAGATGCCGAATTTTACAGCTCAGAAATTAGCAAACTCCGAGTACAACAAAGGAGCGTGGCCGAACTCGTGGGAAATCAGACACATATTATCCTATCGGAATTTGACGATCTGCATAAGCAACTCCTTAATGCTTCCTGGGAGGCTCACTTGGCATTTCGGCAAGTGGAAAAATTAACGAAGAATTCCGGGGCACAATGGGAACATTTTAAAATAGAAGAAGGAATAAAAGACTGGATGAGGGAATTGGAAACATCTGTAGAAGAATATCGTTCACACTTGATAACTTTAATAGACGCGATACTGTTTGCAAAACAAGGGATCCTCCACCCAGCCATAATATCTCCACAACAATTAGCAACGTCAGCAGGAAAAATTAAGGATTCAACATCCTCCGAGTTCCCTTTAACCCCTTCAGAATTACTGTCAGAACAAATAGACGGAATAACGCATCTCAAATTGAAATATTATAATGGACAAGCCATTCTGGAAATCTCCATACCGTTAATCAGCGGGCCACCATATTCATTATATAAAATTTATCCCATGCCCGCTAGCCAGAACCATCAGGGGAGAGAATTTGCCGCATTCGTGAACCCAACAACACAATATTTGGCAATATCAGCAGACGAACAGTCTTACATGAACATCCCATCGGAGTATAGGCAGCAATGTTATACACATAATGGCGAATATATAGGACCAGCTACCCTCCCATCCTTCAGGATATCGGAGCATTCAGCATGCGAAATAGAACTTCTTCTAGACCGGAACAACGACCCTTGGGGGACTTGTGATATCAAAATAGCAAAGATTAATATGGACTGGTGGCAACCCCTGGAAACAAGTGGGAAATGGTTGTTTTATATAAAAGGAACAAAACTCGTGCAATTTATTTGTGGAAATCACCCCATCAGCCTACAACACCTGTCGGGTGCTGGAACAATAAGAATGAAACCTGGGTGTTTAGCCGTAACAGACAGCACTCAGCTACGGGCCATAGAAACCATGACGACGACTGCTGAGGAAGGACAATATGACCCGAACATTACAATGGACATATCAAGCATCGTACCCGATTTCGGCATGCATCATACCGCCATCATAGAGACATTGCCACCGATAAACGATTCGGACTGGCTCCATAGCCATGCAGCGATATCTTTAAAACAAATTGAACAGCGTGTGCGCCGCCTACAAAATTCAAACTCACATGCACAATACATGAGCGGCACCCTAGGAACCGTCATATGTATATGCGCAGCCATATGTTTTGTTCTAATCTGGAAAAGAAAAGGGAGGCCGTGCTTTCAGCGAATACCCAAACAAATGGACACATCGGAACCTAAACAATCAGAAGACCAAAGAGATACAGAAGAGCCAACCACGACCCCAGCCCCTCTACCGCACTTAGGAATAGTATAAGAACCCATAAATTAACAAGAACCTCCAACATCTTCCGCAATGAGTCAAGGAATCGCGACACAGACAGAACCCGCCGAGGGGCACCGGTCAGTGGCTATACAAACAGGACTAAAAGCAATCTGGACCAAGGAAAATCGTAGAGGCAGAATAATTTACGCAACTGGAGAATTCACCTCTGGTAATGGCAAACCCGCAAGGGCCAGGGGATCGCAAACCCGTGAACCGCACCGAAGCAACAAAATAACAACGACTAAAACCCGCGAAAAACGTAAATCAAAATATATATTTGAAAACGGGCTTCAACTTGAGTTCCTGGATGACGTGTCCATTCTGGACTGGATGCCCGGCCAGAACCTCAAGAGGAAAAAGAAGGAGGGGGAAAGCACTTCAGATAAAAAGGGAACGACCGCAGAAACGATCCTCACATTTTCCGAAAACCACCATGTGCATCGACTACAAACCACTGGCCTACAGCCAGAAGAGCCGAGAATTACGAAGAATACGACACCACCTCGAGACGATGGTCTGTGTCAAAACGACGTTCTACGTCACACTGGACGACGAGCACGAGATCTGCAGTGACTGTGCCAAATTCATACCCAATACTGGAGAGCACTTACACATCCACAAACCAGTAACAGAAATAATAGGGGGAAAGTGCAGTTACTGCAGGGAAAGCATCACGGAAACCCAGCGGGTCATCCAATGCGACGAATGCGCTGCGTATGTGTTGAGGCAGCTATCCTAAGGACTACCAGCCCCATGAACCACCAACGGAGAGCAACCATCCGCCACCCATCAGCAGCCAGAGGACTACCTGTCTTTACCAACGCCAACAACAACGGATACCATGAAGCAACCAGAACAGTTTAGTGCTAGTGGTGTGGTGCGTGGGCCATATGAGGCAGTGAACAGTGTGGATGGATGTACACGTATGCGTGTGTGCGTGTGTGTGTGTGGTACGAGACACCAAACGTTTTAGTCCCAATTATGAAAGCGCCATTATTAAATGACGTTTCATTTAAGGGGGGGGAGTGTTGTTACATATCATCCATGTATGGGACTGAAACGTTTGGTGACTTGGGCGTTGGCCCGATTATTTAGCGCACAACCCCTCGAACGGGGTTGACTCACGACGTATGTGCACACCCGGCTCAGTTTCATTGCCTTATATGGTAATGCCCCGCCACTGTACTGAGTAATTTTCCAGTATATAAGGGCCGCATTTTCATACTCAGAGAGCTCAGTTTTTCTCAAAACCTCTCGAGACGACGTTACCTTGACACTCGAAGCAAGATCGGGCTATAATCCCCTTTGAGCAACTATTCACCCTAGCGGTTTTAATTGTGAGTGTTCAATCGACTAATCGAGTGAGTAGCTCCCGCGAACGCGCCGCGTAAACGCCGATTTAAAACTCTCGCCGTCGTGGCAACCCAGCGATAGTACTGGTTTTGTTAATACACCTTTTGTACTTGAGCACTTAACAGAATATATACTAGTAGTTACCCTGATCTGCATTATTTAATTAATAAAACCCTGAACCATATTAACGGAAAGACGGGGGAGTATCTCACGGACCCGGTACACCTTTACCGCTCGAGGTGTACCATTACGATAGAGCAAAGATCCTAAAATTTCCTAAAAAACCTACGTGGCTCCCAGGGTATAAAGCCCCTGGTTCGTCCACTCCTTTCTAGCGGCTCCCAGGGTATAGAGCCCCTGGTTCGTCCGTGAAACCATACATTTCTCCTTATAAATTTAACCCCGTGGCTCCCAGGGTATAGAGCCCCTGGTTCGTCCACGTAACCTACTCCTACGGCTCCCAGGGTATAGAGCCCCTGGTTCGTCCGGAACTCCTGTCTCTTTCCTAACCATACCTAAAAACCACCGGTCGAGTACTGCCCTCGACCGAATCCAGGATCTCGCGCTCGCGCTCGTAACAGAGAATAACACCGGTTAGGTCTGGGTTAGGTTTGGGTTATGCCCGTATCTGACTCACGATTTTGCCTTCTTCGCATACTTGTTGGCCAGATCCTGGGTTTTTTTCGTGTTTGAATCACGTAGTAATGTGGTAACACACTGAAGCAGTCAATTAAACCTGGTTTCGATCAATATTTTAGAAGATAACACCGGTTAGGTCTGGGTTAGGTCTGGGATATGCGCGCATCTGGCTTACACTTTCGCCATTTTCGCAAACTTGTTGGCCAGATCCTGGGTTTTTTTCGTGTTTGAATCTCGTAGTAATGTTGTACCACACTGAGGCAGTCAATTAAACCTGGTTTCGATCAATATTTCAGAGGATAACACCGGTTAGGTCTGGGTTAGGTCCGGGAAATGCACGCATCTGGCTCATGATTTCGCCTTTTTCGCAAACTTGTTGGCCAGATCCTGGGTTTTTTCCGTGTTTGAATCACGTAGTAATGTGGTAATTCACTGAAGCAGTCAATTAAACCTGGTTTCGATCAATATTTTAGAGGATAACACCGGTTAGGTCTGGGTTAGTTCTGGGTTATGCCCGCATCTGGCTCATGATTTTGCCTTGTTCGCATACTAGTTGGCCAGATCCTGGGTTTTTTTCGTGTTTGAATCACGTAGTAATGTGGTAACACACTGAAGCAGTCAATTAAACCTGGTTTCGATCAATATTTTAGAGGATAACACCGATTAGGTCTGGGTTAGGTCTGAGTTATGCCCGCATCTGGCTCATGATTTTGCCTTCTTCGCATACTTGTTGGGCAGATCCTGGGTTTTTTTCGTGTTTGAATCACGTAGTAATGTGGTAACACACTGAAGCAGTCAATTAAACCTGGTTTCGATCAATATTTTAGAGGATAACACCGATTAGGTCTGGGTTAGGTCTGAGTTATGCCCGCATCTGGCTCATGATTTTGCCTTCTTCGCATACTTGTTGGCCAGATCCTGGGTTTTTTTCGTGTTTGAATCACGTAGTAATGTGGTAACACACTGAAGCAGTCAATTGAACCTGGTTTCGATCAATATTTTAGAGGATAACACCGGTTAGGTCTGGGTTAGGTCTGGGTTATGCCCGCATCTGGCTCATGATTTTGCCTTCTTCGCATACTTGTTGGCCAGATCCTGGGTTTTTTTCGTGTTTGAATCACGTAGTAATGTGGTAACACACTGAAGCAGTCAATTAAACCTGGTTTCGATCAATATTTTAGAGGATAACACCGGTTAGGTCTGGGTTAGGTCTGGGATATGCGCGCATCTGGCTTACACTTTCGCCATTTTCGCAAACTTGTTGCCCAGATCCTGGGTTTTTTCCGTGTTTGAATCACGTAGTAATGTTGTACCACACTGACGCAGTCATTTAAACCTGGTTTCGATCCATATTTCAGAGGATAACACCGGTTAGGTCTGGGATAGGTCCGGGAAATGCACGCATCTGGCTCATGATTTCGCCTTTTTCGCAAACTTGTTGGCCAGATCCTGGGGTTTTTCCGTGTTTGAATCACGTAGTAATGTGGTAATACACTGAAGCAGTCAATTAAACCTGGTCTCGATCAATATTTTAGAGGATAACACCGGTTAGGTCTGGGTTAGGTCTGGTTTATGCCCGCATCTGGCTCATGATTTCGCCTTTTTCGCAAACTTGTTGGCCAGATCCTGGGTTTTTTCCGTGTTTGAATCACGTAGTAATGTGGTAACACAATGAAGCAGTCAATTAACCCAGGTTTCGATCAATATTTTGGAGGATAACACCGGTTAGGTCTGGGTTAGGTCTGGGTTATGCCCGCATCTGGCTCATGATTTTGCCTTTTTCGCAAACTTGTTGGCCAGATCCTGGGTTTTTTCCGTGTTTGAATCACGTAGTAATGTTGTAGCACACTGAAGCAGTCAATTAAACCTGGTTTCGATCAATATTTTAGAGGATAACACCGGTTAGGTCTGGGTTAGGTCTGGGATATACGCGCATCTGGCTTATACTTTCGCCTTTTTCGCAAACTTGTTGGCCAGATCCTGGGTTTTTTTCGTGTTGGAATCACGTAGTAATGTGGTAACACACAGAAGCAGTCAATTAAACCTGGTTTCGATCAATATTTAGAGGATAACACCGGTTAGGTCTGGGTTAGGTCTGGTTTATGTCCACATCTGGCTCATGATTTCGCCTTTTTAGCAAACTTGTTGGCCAGATCCTGGGTTTTTTCCGTGTTTGAATCACGTAGTAATGTAGTAACACAATGAAGCAGTCAATTAACCCAGGTTTCGATCAATATTTTGGAGGATAACACCGGTTAGGTCTGGGTTAGGTCTGGGTTATGCCCGCATCTGGCTCATGATTTTGCCTTTTTCGCAAACTTGTTGGCCAGATCCTGGGTTTTTTCCGTGTTTGAATCACGTAGTAATGTTGTAGCACACTGAAGCAGTCAATTAAACCTGGTTTCGATCAATATTTTAGAGGATAACACCGGTTAGGTCTGGGTTAGGTCCGGGAAATGCACGCATCTGGCTCATGATTTCGCCTTTTTCGCAAACTTGTTGGCCAGATCCTGGGTTTTTTCCGTGTTTGAATCACGTAGTAATGTGGTAATTCACTGAAGCAGTCAATTAAACCTGGTTTCGATCAATATTTTAGAGGATAACACCGGTTAGGTCTGGGTTAGTTCTGGGTTATGCCCGCATCTGGCTCATGATTTTGCCTTGTTCGCATACTAGTTGGCCAGATCCTGGTTTTTTTTCGTGTTTGAATCACGTAGTAATGTGGTAACACACTGAAGCAGTCAATTAAACCTGGTTTCGATCAATATTTTAGAGGATAACACCGATTAGGTCTGGGTTAGGTCTGAGTTATGCCCGCATCTGGCTCATGATTTTGCCTTCTTCGCATACTTGTTGGGCAGATCCTGGGTTTTTTTCGTGTTTGAATCACGTAGTAATGTGGTAACACACTGAAGCAGTCAATTAAACCTGGTTTCGATCAATATTTTAGAGGATAACACCGATTAGGTCTGGGTTAGGTCTGAGTTATGCCCGCATCTGGCTCATGATTTTGCCTTCTTCGCATACTTGTTGGCCAGATCCTGGGTTTTTTTCGTGTTTGAATCACGTAGTAATGTGGTAACACACTGAAGCAGTCAATTGAACCTGGTTTCGATCAATATTTTAGAGGATAACACCGGTTAGGTCTGGGTTAGGTCTGGGTTATGCCCGCATCTGGCTCATGATTTTGCCTTCTTCGCATACTTGTTGGCCAGATCCTGGGTTTTTTTCGTGTTTGAATCACGTAGTAATGTGGTAACACACTGAAGCAGTCAATTAAACCTGGTTTCGATCAATATTTTAGAGGATAACACCGGTTAGGTCTGGGTTAGGTCTGGGATATGCGCGCATCTGGCTTACACTTTCGCCATTTTCGCAAACTTGTTGCCCAGATCCTGGGTTTTTTCCGTGTTTGAATCACGTAGTAATGTTGTACCACACTGACGCAGTCATTTAAACCTGGTTTCGATCCATATTTCAGAGGATAACACCGGTTAGGTCTGGGATAGGTCCGGGAAATGCACGCATCTGGCTCATGATTTCGCCTTTTTCGCAAACTTGTTGGCCAGATCCTGGGGTTTTTCCGTGTTTGAATCACGTAGTAATGTGGTAATACACTGAAGCAGTCAATTAAACCTGGTCTCGATCAATATTTTAGAGGATAACACCGGTTAGGTCTGGGTTAGGTCTGGTTTATGCCCGCATCTGGCTCATGATTTCGCCTTTTTCGCAAACTTGTTGGCCAGATCCTGGGTTTTTTCCGTGTTTGAATCACGTAGTAATGTGGTAACACAATGAAGCAGTCAATTAACCCAGGTTTCGATCAATATTTTGGAGGATAACACCGGTTAGGTCTGGGTTAGGTCTGGGTTATGCCCGCATCTGGCTCATGATTTTGCCTTTTTCGCAAACTTGTTGGCCAGATCCTGGGTTTTTTCCGTGTTTGAATCACGTAGTAATGTTGTAGCACACTGAAGCAGTCAATTAAACCTGGTTTCGATCAATATTTTAGAGGATAACACCGGTTAGGTCTGGGTTAGGTCTGGGATATACGCGCATCTGGCTTATACTTTCGCCTTTTTCGCAAACTTGTTGGCCAGATCCTGGGTTTTTTTCGTGTTGGAATCACGTAGTAATGTGGTAACACACAGAAGCAGTCAATTAAACCTGGTTTCGATCAATATTTAGAGGATAACACCGGTTAGGTCTGGGTTAGGTCTGGTTTATGTCCACATCTGGCTCATGATTTCGCCTTTTTAGCAAACTTGTTGGCCAGATCCTGGGTTTTTTCCGTGTTTGAATCACGTAGTAATGTAGTAACACAATGAAGCAGTCAATTAACCCAGGTTTCGATCAATATTTTGGAGGATAACACCGGTTAGGTCTGGGTTAGGTCTGGGTTATGCCCGCATCTGGCTCATGATTTTGCCTTTTTCGCAAACTTGTTGGCCAGATCCTGGGTTTTTTCCGTGTTTGAATCACGTAGTAATGTTGTAGCACACTGAAGCAGTCAATTAAACCTGGTTTCGATCAATATTTTAGAGGATAACACCGGTTAGGTCTGGGTTAGGTCCGGGAAATGCACGCATCTGGCTCATGATTTCGCCTTTTTCGCAAACTTGTTGGCCAGATCCTGGGTTTTTTCCGTGTTTGAATCACGTAGTAATGTGGTAATTCACTGAAGCAGTCAATTAAACCTGGTTTCGATCAATATTTTAGAGGATAACACCGGTTAGGTCTGGGTTAGTTCTGGGTTATGCCCGCATCTGGCTCATGATTTTGCCTTGTTCGCATACTAGTTGGCCAGATCCTGGTTTTTTTTCGTGTTTGAATCACGTAGTAATGTGGTAACACACTGAAGCAGTCAATTAAACCTGGTTTCGATCAATATTTTAGAGGATAACACCGATTAGGTCTGGGTTAGGTCTGAGTTATGCCCGCATCTGGCTCATGATTTTGCCTTCTTCGCATACTTGTTGGGCAGATCCTGGGTTTTTTTCGTGTTTGAATCACGTAGTAATGTGGTAACACACTGAAGCAGTCAATTAAACCTGGTTTCGATCAATATTTTAGAGGATAACACCGATTAGGTCTGGGTTAGGTCTGAGTTATGCCCGCATCTGGCTCATGATTTTGCCTTCTTCGCATACTTGTTGGCCAGATCCTGGGTTTTTTTCGTGTTTGAATCACGTAGTAATGTGGTAACACACTGAAGCAGTCAATTGAACCTGGTTTCGATCAATATTTTAGAGGATAACACCGGTTAGGTCTGGGTTAGGTCTGGGTTATGCCCGCATCTGGCTCATGATTTTGCCTTCTTCGCATACTTGTTGGCCAGATCCTGGGTTTTTTTCGTGTTTGAATCACGTAGTAATGTGGTAACACACTGAAGCAGTCAATTAAACCTGGTTTCGATCAATATTTTAGAGGATAACACCGGTTAGGTCTGGGTTAGGTCTGGGATATGCGCGCATCTGGCTTACACTTTCGCCATTTTCGCAAACTTGTTGCCCAGATCCTGGGTTTTTTCCGTGTTTGAATCACGTAGAAATGTTGTACCACACTGACGCAGTCATTTAAACCTGGTTTCGATCCATATTTCAGAGGATAACACCGGTTAGGTCTGGGATAGGTCCGGGAAATGCACGCATCTGGCTCATGATTTCGCCTTTTTCGCAAACTTGTTGGCCAGATCCTGGGTTTTTTCCGTGTTTGAATCACGTAGTAATGTTGTACCCACTGAGGCAGTCAATTAAACCTGGTTTCGATCCATATTTCAGAGGATAACACCGGTTAGGTCTGGGATAGGTCCGGGAAATGCACGCATCTGGCTCATGATTTCGCCTTTTTCGCAAACTTGTTGGCCAGATCCTGGGGTTTTTCCGTGTTCGAATCACGTAGTAATGTGGTAATACACTGAAGCAGTCAATTAAACCTGGTCTCGATCAATATTTTAGAGGATAACACCGGTTAGGTCTGGGTTAGGTCTGGTTTATGCCCGCATCTGGCTCATGATTTCGCCTTTTTCGCAAACTTGTTGGCCAGATCCTGGGTTTTTTCCGTGTTTGAATCACGTAGTAATGTGGTAACACAATGAAGCAGTCAATTAACCCAGGTTTCGATCAATATTTTGGAGGATAACACCGGTTAGGTCTGGGTTAGGTCTGGGTTATGCCCGCATCTGGCTCATGATTTTGCCTTTTTCGCAAACTTGTTGGCCAGATCCTGGGTTTTTTCCGTGTTTGAATCACGTAGTAATGTTGTAGCACACTGAAGCAGTCAATTAAACCTGGTTTCGATCAATATTTTAGAGGATAACACCGGTTAGGTCTGGGTTAGGTCTGGGATATACGCGCATCTGGCTTATACTTTCGCCTTTTTCGCAAACTTGTTGGCCAGATCCTGGGTTTTTTTCGTGTTGGAATCACGTAGTAATGTGGTAACACACTGAAGCAGTCAATTAAACCTGGTTTCGATCAATATTTAGAGGATAACACCGGTTAGGTCTGGGTTAGGTCTGGTTTATGCCCACATCTGGCTCATGATTTCGCCTTTTTAGCAAACTTGTTGGCCAGATCCTGGGTTTTTTCCGTGTTTGAATCACGTAGTAATGTTGTAGCACACTGAAGCAGTCAATTAAACCTGGTTTCGATCAATATTTTAGAGGATAACACCGGTTAGGTCTGGGTTAGGTCTGGGATATACGCGCATCTGGCTTATACTTTCGCCTTTTTCGCAAACTTGTTGGCCAGATCCTGGGTTTTTTTCGTGTTGGAATCACGTAGTAATGTGGTAACACACTGAAGCAGTCAATTAAACCTGGTTTCGATCAATATTTTAGAGGATAACACCGGTTAGGTCTGGGTTAGGTCTGGGTTATGCCCGCATCTGGCTCATGATTTTGCCTTGTTCGCATACTTGTTAGCCAGATCCTGGGTTTTTTTCGTGTTTGAATCACGTAGTAATGTGGTAACACACTGAAGCAGTCAATTAAACCTGGTTTCGATCAATATTTTAGAGGATAACACCGGTTAGGTCTGGGTTAGGTCTGAGTTATGCCCGCATCTGGCTCATGATTTTGCCTTCTTCGCATACTTGTTGGCCAGATCCTGGGTTTTTTTCGTGTTTGAATCACGTAGTAATGTTGTACCACACTGAGGCAGTCAATTAAACCTGGTTTCGATCAATATTTCAGAGGATAAAACCGGTTAGGTCTGGGTTAGGTCCGGGGAATGCACGCATCTGGCTCATGATTTCGCCTTTTTCGCAAACTTGTTGGCCAGATCCTGGGTTTTTTCCGTGTTTGAATCACGTAGTAATGTGGTAATTCACTGAAGCAGTCAATTAAACCTGGTTTCGATCAATATTTTGGAGGATAACACCGGTTAGGTCTGGGTTAGTTCTGGGTTATGCCCGCATCTGGCTCATGATTTTGCCTTGTTCGCATACTAGTTGGCCAGATCCTGGGTTTTTTTCGTGTTTGAATCACGTAGTAATGTGGTAACACACTGAAGCAGTCAATTAAACCTGGTTTCGATCAATATTTTAGAGGATAACACCCGTTAGGTCAGGATTAGGTCCGGGAAATGCACGCATCTGGCTTATGATTTCGCCTTTTTCGCAAACTTGTTGACCAGATCCTGGGTTTCTTCCGTGTTTGAATCACGTAGTAATGTAGTACCACACTAAGGCAGTCAATTAAACCTGGTTTCGATCAATATTTTTGGAGAATAACACCGGTTAGGTCTGGGTTAGGTTTGGGTTATGCCCGTATCTGACTCACGATTTTGCCTTCTTCGCATACTTGTTGGCCAGATCCTGGGTTTTTTTCGTGTTTGAATCACGTAGTAATGTGGTAACACAATGAAGCAGTCAATTAACCCAGGTTTCGATCAATATTTTGGAGGATAACACCGGTTAGGTCTGGGTTAGGTCTGGGTTATGCCCGCATCTGGCTCATGATTTTGCCTTGTTCGCATACTAGTTGGCCAGATCCTGGGTTTTTTTCGTGTTTGAATCACGTAGTAATGTGGTAACACACTGAAGCAGTCAATTAAACCTGGTTTCGATCAATATTTTAGAGGATAACACCGGTTAGGTCAGGGTTAGGTCCGGGAAATGCACGCATCTGGCTTATGATTTCGCCTTTTTCGCAAACTTGTTGACCAGATCCTGGGTTTTTTCCGTGTTTGAATCACGTAGTAATGTAGTACCACACTAAGGCAGTCAATTAAACATGGTTTCGATCAATATTTTTGGAGAATAACACCGGTTAGGTCTGGGTTAGGTTTGGGTTATGCCCGTATCTGACTCATGATTTTGCCTTGTTCGCATACTTGTTGGCCAGATCCTGGGGTTTTTCCGTGTTTGAATCACGTACTAATGTGGTAGTACACTGAAGCAGTCAATTAAACCTGGTTTCGATCAATATTTTAGAGGATAACACCGGTTAGGTCTGGGTTAGGTCTGGTTTATGCCCGCATCTGGCTCATGATTTCGCCTTTTTCGCAAACTTGTTGGCCAGATCCTGGGTTTTTTCCGTGTTTGAATCACGTAGTAATGTGGTAACACACTGAAGCAGTCAATTAAACCTGGTTTCGATCAATATTTTAGAGGATAACACCGATTAGGTCTGGGTTAGGTCTGAGTTATGCCCGCATCTGGCTCATGATTTTGCCTTCTTCGCATACTTGTTGGGCAGATCCTGGGTTTTTTTCGTGTTTGAATCACGTAGTAATGTGGTAACACACTGAAGCAGTCAATTAAACCTGGTTTCGATCAATATTTTAGAGGATAACACCGATTAGGTCTGGGTTAGGTCTGAGTTATGCCCGCATCTGGCTCATGATTTTGCCTTCTTCGCATACTTGTTGGCCAGATCCTGGGTTTTTTTCGTGTTTGAATCACGTAGTAATGTGGTAACACACTGAAGCAGTCAATTGAACCTGGTTTCGATCAATATTTTAGAGGATAACACCGGTTAGGTCTGGGTTAGGTCTGGGTTATGCCCGCATCTGGCTCATGATTTTGCCTTCTTCGCATACTTGTTGGCCAGATCCTGGGTTTTTTTCGTGTTTGAATCACGTAGTAATGTGGTAACACACTGAAGCAGTCAATTAAACCTGGTTTCGATCAATATTTTAGAGGATAACACCGGTTAGGTCTGGGTTAGGTCTGGGATATGCGCGCATCTGGCTTACACTTTCGCCATTTTCGCAAACTTGTTGCCCAGATCCTGGGTTTTTTCCGTGTTTGAATCACGTAGAAATGTTGTACCACACTGACGCAGTCATTTAAACCTGGTTTCGATCCATATTTCAGAGGATAACACCGGTTAGGTCTGGGATAGGTCCGGGAAATGCACGCATCTGGCTCATGATTTCGCCTTTTTCGCAAACTTGTTGGCCAGATCCTGGGTTTTTTCCGTGTTTGAATCACGTAGTAATGTTGTACCCACTGAGGCAGTCAATTAAACCTGGTTTCGATCCATATTTCAGAGGATAACACCGGTTAGGTCTGGGATAGGTCCGGGAAATGCACGCATCTGGCTCATGATTTCGCCTTTTTCGCAAACTTGTTGGCCAGATCCTGGGGTTTTTCCGTGTTCGAATCACGTAGTAATGTGGTAATACACTGAAGCAGTCAATTAAACCTGGTCTCGATCAATATTTTAGAGGATAACACCGGTTAGGTCTGGGTTAGGTCTGGTTTATGCCCGCATCTGGCTCATGATTTCGCCTTTTTCGCAAACTTGTTGGCCAGATCCTGGGTTTTTTCCGTGTTTGAATCACGTAGTAATGTGGTAACACAATGAAGCAGTCAATTAACCCAGGTTTCGATCAATATTTTGGAGGATAACACCGGTTAGGTCTGGGTTAGGTCTGGGTTATGCCCGCATCTGGCTCATGATTTTGCCTTTTTCGCAAACTTGTTGGCCAGATCCTGGGTTTTTTCCGTGTTTGAATCACGTAGTAATGTTGTAGCACACTGAAGCAGTCAATTAAACCTGGTTTCGATCAATATTTTAGAGGATAACACCGGTTAGGTCTGGGTTAGGTCTGGGATATACGCGCATCTGGCTTATACTTTCGCCTTTTTCGCAAACTTGTTGGCCAGATCCTGGGTTTTTTTCGTGTTGGAATCACGTAGTAATGTGGTAACACACTGAAGCAGTCAATTAAACCTGGTTTCGATCAATATTTAGAGGATAACACCGGTTAGGTCTGGGTTAGGTCTGGTTTATGCCCACATCTGGCTCATGATTTCGCCTTTTTAGCAAACTTGTTGGCCAGATCCTGGGTTTTTTCCGTGTTTGAATCACGTAGTAATGTTGTAGCACACTGAAGCAGTCAATTAAACCTGGTTTCGATCAATATTTTAGAGGATAACACCGGTTAGGTCTGGGTTAGGTCTGGGATATACGCGCATCTGGCTTATACTTTCGCCTTTTTCGCAAACTTGTTGGCCAGATCCTGGGTTTTTTTCGTGTTGGAATCACGTAGTAATGTGGTAACACACTGAAGCAGTCAATTAAACCTGGTTTCGATCAATATTTTAGAGGATAACACCGGTTAGGTCTGGGTTAGGTCTGGGTTATGCCCGCATCTGGCTCATGATTTTGCCTTGTTCGCATACTTGTTAGCCAGATCCTGGGTTTTTTTCGTGTTTGAATCACGTAGTAATGTGGTAACACACTGAAGCAGTCAATTAAACCTGGTTTCGATCAATATTTTAGAGGATAACACCGGTTAGGTCTGGGTTAGGTCTGAGTTATGCCCGCATCTGGCTCATGATTTTGCCTTCTTCGCATACTTGTTGGCCAGATCCTGGGTTTTTTTCGTGTTTGAATCACGTAGTAATGTTGTACCACACTGAGGCAGTCAATTAAACCTGGTTTCGATCAATATTTCAGAGGATAAAACCGGTTAGGTCTGGGTTAGGTCCGGGGAATGCACGCATCTGGCTCATGATTTCGCCTTTTTCGCAAACTTGTTGGCCAGATCCTGGGTTTTTTCCGTGTTTGAATCACGTAGTAATGTGGTAATTCACTGAAGCAGTCAATTAAACCTGGTTTCGATCAATATTTTGGAGGATAACACCGGTTAGGTCTGGGTTAGTTCTGGGTTATGCCCGCATCTGGCTCATGATTTTGCCTTGTTCGCATACTAGTTGGCCAGATCCTGGGTTTTTTTCGTGTTTGAATCACGTAGTAATGTGGTAACACACTGAAGCAGTCAATTAAACCTGGTTTCGATCAATATTTTAGAGGATAACACCCGTTAGGTCAGGATTAGGTCCGGGAAATGCACGCATCTGGCTTATGATTTCGCCTTTTTCGCAAACTTGTTGACCAGATCCTGGGTTTCTTCCGTGTTTGAATCACGTAGTAATGTAGTACCACACTAAGGCAGTCAATTAAACCTGGTTTCGATCAATATTTTTGGAGAATAACACCGGTTAGGTCTGGGTTAGGTTTGGGTTATGCCCGTATCTGACTCACGATTTTGCCTTCTTCGCATACTTGTTGGCCAGATCCTGGGTTTTTTTCGTGTTTGAATCACGTAGTAATGTGGTAACACAATGAAGCAGTCAATTAACCCAGGTTTCGATCAATATTTTGGAGGATAACACCGGTTAGGTCTGGGTTAGGTCTGGGTTATGCCCGCATCTGGCTCATGATTTTGCCTTGTTCGCATACTAGTTGGCCAGATCCTGGGTTTTTTTCGTGTTTGAATCACGTAGTAATGTGGTAACACACTGAAGCAGTCAATTAAACCTGGTTTCGATCAATATTTTAGAGGATAACACCGGTTAGGTCAGGGTTAGGTCCGGGAAATGCACGCATCTGGCTTATGATTTCGCCTTTTTCGCAAACTTGTTGACCAGATCCTGGGTTTTTTCCGTGTTTGAATCACGTAGTAATGTAGTACCACACTAAGGCAGTCAATTAAACATGGTTTCGATCAATATTTTTGGAGAATAACACCGGTTAGGTCTGGGTTAGGTTTGGGTTATGCCCGTATCTGACTCATGATTTTGCCTTGTTCGCATACTTGTTGGCCAGATCCTGGGGTTTTTCCGTGTTTGAATCACGTACTAATGTGGTAGTACACTGAAGCAGTCAATTAAACCTGGTTTCGATCAATATTTTAGAGGATAACACCGGTTAGGTCTGGGTTAGGTCTGGTTTATGCCCGCATCTGGCTCATGATTTCGCCTTTTTCGCAAACTTGTTGGCCAGATCCTGGGTTTTTTCCGTGTTTGAATCACGTAGTAATGTGGTAACACAATGAAGCAGTCAATTAACCCAGGTTTCGATCAATATTTTGGAGGATAACACCGGTTAGGTCTGGGTTAGGTCTAGGTTATGCCCGCATCTGGCTCATGATTTTGCCTTTTTCGCAAACTTGTTGGCCAGATCCTGGGTTTTTTCCGTGTTTGAATCACGTAGTAATGTGGTAACACACTGAAGCAGTCAATTAAACCTGGTTTCGATCAATATTTTAGAGGATAACACCGGTTAGGTCTGGGTTAGGTCTGGGATATGCGCGCATCTGGCTTATACTTTCGCCTTTTTCGCAAACTTGTTGGCCAGATCCTGGGTTTTTTTCGTGTTGGAATCACGTAGTAATGTGGTAACACACTGAAGCAGTCAATTAAACCTGGTTTCGATCAATATTTAGAGGATAACACCGGTTAGGTCTGGGTTAGGTCTGGTTTATGCCCACATCTGGCTCATGATTTCGCCTTTTTAGCAAACTTGTTGGCCAGATCCTGGGTTTTTTCCGTGTTTGAATCACGTAGTAATGTGGTAACACAATGAAGCAGTCAATTAACCCAGGTTTCGATCAATATTTTGGAGGATAACACCGGTTAGGTCTGGGTTAGGTCTGGGTTATGCCCGCATCTGGCTCATGATTTTGCCTTTTTCGCAAACTTGTTGGCCAGATCCTGGGTTTTTTCCGTGTTTGAATCACGTAGTAATGTTGTAGCATACTGAAGCAGTCAATTAAACCTGGTTTCGATCAATATTTTAGAGGATAACACCGGTTAGGTCTGGGTTAGGTCTGGGATATACGCGCATCTGGCTTATACTTTCGCCTTTTTCGCAAACTTGTTGGCCAGATCCTGGGTTTTTTTCGTGTTGGAATCACGTAGTAATGTGGTAACACACTGAAGCAGTCAATTAAACCTGGTTTCGATCAATATTTTAGAGGATATCACCGGTTAGGTCTAGGTTAGGTCTGGGTTATGCCCGCATCTGGCTCATAATTTTGCCTTGTTCGCATACTTGTTAGCCAGATCCTGGGTTTTTTTCGTGTTTGAATCACGTAGTAATGTGGTAACACACTGAAGCAGTCAATTAAACCTGGTTTCGATCAATATTTTAGAGGATAACACCGGTTAGGTCTGGGTTAGGTCTGAGTTATGCCCGCATCTGGTTCATGATTTTGCCTTCTTCGCATACTTGTTGGCCAGATCCTGGGTTTTTTTCGTGTTTGAATCACGTAGTAATGTTGTACCACACTGAGGCAGTCAATTAAACCTGGTTTCGATCAATATTTCAGAGGATAAAACCGGTTAGGTCTGGGTTAGGTCCGGGGAATGCACGCATCTGGCTCATGATTTCGCCTTTTTCGCAAACTTGTTGGCCAGATCCTGGGTTTTTTCCGTGTTTGAATCACGTAGTAATGTGGTAATTCACTGAAGCAGTCAATTAAACCCGGTTTCGATCAATATTTTAGAGGATAACACCGGTTAGGTCTGGGTTAGTTCTGGGTTATGCCCGCATCTGGCTCATGATTTTGCCTTGTTCGCATACTTGTTGGCCAGATCCTGGGTTTTTTTCATGTTTGAATCACGTAGTAATGTGGTATCACACTGAAGCAGTCAATTAAACCTGGTTTCGATCAATATTTTAGAGGATAACACCGGTTAGGTCAGGGTTAGGTCCGGGAAATGCACGCATCTGGCTTATGATTTCGCCTTTTTCGCAAACTTGTTGACCAGATCCTGGGTTTTTTCCGTGTTTGAATCAGGTAGTAATGTAGTACCACACTGAGGCAGTCAATTAAACCTGGTTTCGATCAATATTTTTGGAGAGTAACACCGGTTAGGTCTGGGTTAGGTTTGGGTTATGCCCGTATCTGACTCACGATTTTGCCTTCTTCGCATACTTGTTGGCCAGATCCTGGGTTTTTTTCGTGTTTGAATCACGTAGTAATGTGGTAACACACTGAAGCAGTCAATTAAACCTGGTTTCGATCAATATTTTAGAGGATAACACCGGTTAGGTCTGGGTTAGGTCTGAGTTATGACCGCATCTGGCTCATGATTTTGCCTTGTTCGCATACTTGTTGGCCAGATCCTGGGTTTTTTTCGTGTTTGAATCACGTAGTAATGTGGTAACACACTGAAGCAGTCAATTAAACCTGGTTTCGATCAATATTTTAGAGGATAACACCGGTTATGTCTGGGTTAGGTCTGGGATATGCCCGCATCTGGCTCATGAGTTTGCCTTTTTCGCAAACTTGTTGGCCAGATCCTGGGTTTTTTCCGTGTTTGAATCACGTAGTAATGTGGTAATTCACTGAAGCAGTCAATTAAACCTGGTTTCGATCAATATTTTAGAGGATAACACCGGTTAGGTCTGGGTTAGTTCTGGGTTATGCCCGCATCTGGCTCATGATTTTGCCTTGTTCGCATACTTGTTGGCCAGATCCTGGGTTTTTTTCATGTTTGAATCACGTAGTAATGTGGTATCACACTGAAGCAGTCAATTAAACCTGGTTTCGATCAATATTTTAGAGGATAACACCGGTTAGGTCAGGGTTAGGTCCGGGAAATGCACGCATCTGGCTTATGATTTCGCCTTTTTCGCAAACTTGTTGACCAGATCCTGGGTTTTTTCCGTGTTTGAATCACGTAGTAATGTAGTACCACACTGAGGCAGTCAATTAAACCTGGTTTCGATCAATATTTTTGGAGAGTAACACCGGTTAGGTCTGGGTTAGGTTTGGGTTATGCCCGTATCTGACTCACGATTTTGCCTTCTTCGCATACTTGTTGGCCAGATCCTGGGTTTTTTTCGTGTTTGAATCACGTAGTAATGTGGTAACACACTGAAGCAGTCAATTAAACCTGGTTTCGATCAATATTTTAGAGGATAACACCGGTTAGGTCTGGGTTAGGTCTGAGTTATGACCGCATCTGGCTCATGATTTTGCCTTGTTCGCATACTTGTTGGCCAGATCCTGGGTTTTTTTCGTGTTTGAATCACGTAGTAATGTGGTAACACACTGAAGCAGTCAATTAAACCTGGTTTCGATCAATATTTTAGAGGATAACACCGGTTATGTCTGGGTTAGGTCTGGGATATGCCCGCATCTGGCTCATGAGTTTGCCTTCTTCGCATACTTATTGGCCAGATCCTGGGTTTTTTTCGTGTTTGAATCACGTAGTAATGTGGTAACACACTGAAGAAGTCAATTGAACCTGGTTTCGATCAATATTTTAGAGGATAACACCGGTTAGGTCTGGGTTAGGTCTGGGTTATGCCCGCATCTGGCTCATGATTTTGCCTTCTTCGCATACTTGTTGGCTAGATCCTGGGTTTTTTTCGTGTTTGAATCACGTAGTAATGTGGTAACACACTGAAGCAGTCAATTAAACCTGGTTTCGATCAATATTTTAGAGGATAACACCGGTTAGGTCTGGGTTAGGTCTGGGATATGCGCGCATCTGGCTTACACTTTCGCCATTTTCGCAAACTTGTTGCCCAGATCCTGGGGTTTTTCCGTGTTTGAATCACGTAGTAATGTGGTAATACACTGAAGCAGTCAATTAAACCTGGTTTTGATCAATATTTTAGAGGATAACACCGGTTAGGTCTGGGTTAGGTCTGGTTTATGCCCGCATCTGGCTCATGATTTCGCCTTTTTCGCAAACTTATTGGCCAGATCCTGGGTTTTTTCCGTGTTTGAATCACGTAGTAATGTGGTAACACAATGAAGCAGTCAATTAACCCAGGTTTCGATGAATATTTTGGAGGATAACACCGGTTAGGTCTGGGTTAGGTCTGGGTTATGCCCGCATCTGGCTCATGATTTTGCCTTTTTCGCAAACTTGTTGGCCAGATCCTGGGTTTTTTCCGTGTTTGAATCACGTAGTAATGTGGTAACACACTGAAGCAGTCAATTAAACCTGGTTTCGATCAATATTTTAGAGGATAACACCGGTTAGGTCTGGGTTAGGTCTGGGATATGCGCGCATCTGGCTTATACTTTCGCCTTTTTCGCAAACTTGTTGGCCAGATCCTGGGTTTTTTTCGTGTTGGAATCACGTAGTAATGTGGTAACACACTGAAGCAGTCAATTAAACCTGGTTTCGATCAATATTTAGAGGATAACACCGGTTAGGTCTGGGTTAGGTCTGGTTTATGCCCACATCTGGCTCATGATTTCGCCTTTTTAGCAAACTTGTTGGCCAGATCCTGGGTTTTTTCCGTGTTTGAATCACGTAGTAATGTGGTAACACAATGAAGCAGTCAATTAACCCAGGTTTCGATCAATATTTTGGAGGATAACACCGGTTAGGTCTGGGTTAGGTCTGGGTTATGCCCGCATCTGGCTCATGATTTTGCCTTTTTCGCAAACTTGTTGGCCAGATCCTGGGTTTTTTCCGTGTTTGAATCACGTAGTAATGTTGTAGCATACTGAAGCAGTCAATTAAACCTGGTTTCGATCAATATTTTAGAGGATAACACCGGTTAGGTCTGGGTTAGGTCTGGGATATACGCGCATCTGGCTTATACTTTCGCCTTTTTCGCAAACTTGTTGGCCAGTTCCTGGGTTTTTTTCGTGTTGGAATCACGTAGTAATGTGGTAACACACTGAAGCAGTCAATTAAACCTGGTTTCGATCAATATTTTAGAGGATAACACCGGTTAGGTCTGGGTTAGGTCTGGGTTATGCCCGCATCTGGCTCATGATTTTGCCTTGTTCGCATACTTGTTAGCCAGATCCTGGGTTTTTTTCGTGTTTGAATCACGTAGTAATGTGGTAACACACTGAAGCAGTCAATTAAACCTGGTTTCGATCAATATTTTAGAGGATAACACCGGTTAGGTCTGGGTTAGGTCTGAGTTATGCCCGCATCTGGCTCATGATTTTGCCTTCTTCGCATACTTGTTGGCCAGATCCTGAGGTTATTTTCGTGTTTGAATCACGTAGTAATGTTGTACCACACTGAGGCAGTCAATTAAACCTGGTTTCGATCAATATTTCAGAGGATAAAACCGGTTAGGTCTGGGTTAGGTCCAGGGAATGCACGCATCTGGCTCATGATTTCGCCTTTTTCGCAAACTTGTTGGCCAGATCCTGGGTTTTTTCCGTGTTTGAATCACGTAGTAATGTGGTAATTCACTGAAGCAGTCAATTAAACCTGGTTTCGATCAATATTTTAGAGGATAACACCGGTTAGGTCTGGGTTAGTTCTGGGTTATGCCCGCATCTGGCTCATGATTTTGCCTTGTTCGCATACTTGTTGGCCAGATCCTGGGTTTTTTTCATGTTTGAATCACGTAGTAATGTGGTAACACACTGAAGCAGTCAATTAAACCTGGTTTCGATCAATATTTTAGAGGATAACACCGGTTAGGTCAGGGATAGGTCCGGGAAATGCACGCATCTGGCTTATGATTTCGCCTTTTTCGCAAACTTGTTGACCAGATCCTGGGTTTTTTCCGTGTTTGAATCACGTAGTAATGTAGTACCACACTGAGGCAGTCAATTAAACCTGGTTTCGATCAATATTTTTGGAGAATAACACCGGTTAGGTCTGGGTTAGGTTTGGGTTATGCCCGTATCTGACTCACGATTTTGCCTTCTTCGCATACTTGTTGGCCAGATCCTGGGTTTTTTTCGTGTTTGAATCACGTAGTAATGTGGTAACACACTGAAGCAGTCAATTAACCCAGGTTTCGATCAATATTTTAGAGGATAACACCGGTTAGGTCTGGGTTAGGTCTGAGTTATGCCCGCATCTGGCTCATGATTTTGCCTTGTTCGCATACTTGTTGGCCAGATCCTGGGTTTTTTTCGTGTTTGAATCACGTAGTAATGTGGTAACACACTGAAGCAGTCAATTAACCCAGGTTTCGATCAATATTTTGGAGGATAACACCGGTTAGGTCTGGGTTAGGTCTGGGTTATGCCCGCATCTGGCTCATGATTTTGCCTTTTTCGCAAACTTGTTGGCCAGATCCTGGGTTTTTTCCGTGTTTGAATCACGTAGTAATGTTGTAGCATACTGAAGCAGTCAATTAAACCTGGTTTCGATCAATATTTTAGAGGATAACACCGGTTAGGTCTGGGTTAGGTCTGGGATATACGCGCATCTGGCTTATACTTTCGCCTTTTTCGCAAACTTGTTGGCCAGATCCTGGGTTTTTTTCGTGTTGGAATCACGTAGTAATGTGGTAACACACTGAAGCAGTCAATTAAACCTGGTTTCGATCAATATTTTAGAGGATAACACCGGTTAGGTCTGGGTTAGGTCTGGGTTATGCCCGCATCTGGCTCATGATTTTGCCTTGTTCGCATACTTGTTAGCCAGATCCTGGGTTTTTTTCGTGTTTGAATCACGTAGTAATGTGGTAACACACTGAAGCAGTCAATTAAACCTGGTTTCGATCAATATTTTAGAGGATAACACCGGTTAGGTCTGGGTTAGGTCTGAGTTATGCCCGCATCTGGCTCATGATTTTGCCTTCTTCGCATACTTGTTGGCCAGATCCTGAGGTTATTTTCGTGTTTGAATCACGTAGTAATGTTGTACCACACTGAGGCAGTCAATTAAACCTGGTTTCGATCAATATTTCAGAGGATAAAACCGGTTAGGTCTGGGTTAGGTCCAGGGAATGCACGCATCTGGCTCATGATTTCGCCTTTTTCGCAAACTTGTTGGCCAGATCCTGGGTTTTTTCCGTGTTTGAATCACGTAGTAATGTGGTAATTCACTGAAGCAGTCAATTAAACCTGGTTTCGATCAATATTTTAGAGGATAACACCGGTTAGGTCTGGGTTAGTTCTGGGTTATGCCCGCATCTGGCTCATGATTTTGCCTTGTTCGCATACTTGATGGCCAGATCCTGGGTTTTTTTCATGTTTGAATCACGTAGTAATGTGGTAACACACTGAAGCAGTCAATTAAACCTGGTTTCGATCAATATTTTAGAGGATAACACCGGTTAGGTCAGGGATAGGTCCGGGAAATGCACGCATCTGGCTTATGATTTCGCCTTTTTCGCAAACTTGTTGACCAGATCCTGGGTTTTTTCCGTGTTTGAATCACGTAGTAATGTAGTACCACACTGAGGCAGTCAATTAAACCTGGTTTCGATCAATATTTTTGGAGAATAACACCGGTTAGGTCTGGGTTAGGTTTGGGTTATGCCCGTATCTGACTCACGATTTTGCCTTCTTCGCATACTTGTTGGCCAGATCCTGGGTTTTTTTCGTGTTTGAATCACGTAGTAATGTGGTAACACACTGAAGCAGTCAATTAAACCTGGTTTCGATCAATATTTTAGAGGATAACACCGGTTAGGTCTGGGTTAGGTCTGAGTTATGCCCGCATCTGGCTCATGATTTTGCCTTGTTCGCATACTTGTTGGCCAGATCCTGGGTTTTTTTCGTGTTTGAATCACGTAGTAATGTGGTAACACACTGAAGCAGTCAATTAAACCTGGTTTCGATCAATATTTTAGAGGATAACACCGGTTAGGTCTGGGTTAGGTCTGGGATATGCCCGCATCTGGCTCATGATTTTGCCTTCTTCGCATACTTGTTGGCCAGTTCCTGGGTTTTTTTCGTGTTTGAATCACGTAGTAATGTGGTAACACACTGAAGAAGTCTATTGAACCTGGTTTCGATCAATATTTTAGAGGATAACACCGGTTAGGTCTGGGTTAGGTCTGGGTTATGCCCGCATCTGGCTCATGATTTTGCCTTCTTCGCATACTTGTTGGCCAGATCCTGGGTTTTTTTCGTGTTTGAATCACGTAGTAATGTGGTAACACACTGAAGCAGTCAATTAAACCTGGTTTCGATCAATATTTTAGAGGATAACACCGGTTAGGTCTGGGTTAGGTCTGGGATATGCGCGCATCTGGCTTACACTTTCGCCATTTTCGCAAACTTGTTGCCCAGATCCTGGGTTTTTTCCGTGTTTGAATCACGTAGTAATGTTGTACCACACTGAGGCAGTCATTTAAACCCGGTTTCGAGCCATATTTCAGAGGATAACTCCGGTTAGGTCTGGGATAGGTCCGGGAAATGCACGCATCTGGCTCATGATTTCGCCTTTTTCGCAAACTTGTTGGCCAGATCCTGGGTTTTTTCCGTGTTTGAATCACGTAGTAATGTGGTAACACAATGAAGCAGTCAATTAACCCAGGTTTCGATCAATACTTTGGAGGATAACACCGGTTAGGTCTGGGTTAGGTCTGTGTTATGCCCGCATCTGGCTCATGATTTTGCCTTTTTCGCAAACTTGTTGGCCAGATCCTGGGTTTTTTCCGTGTTTGAATCACGTAGTAATGTTGTAGCACACTGAAGCAGTCAATTAAACCTGGTTTCGATCAATATTTTAAAGGATAACACCGGTTAGGTCTGGGTTAGGTCTGGGATATACGCGCATCTGGCTTATACTTTCGCCTTTTTCGCAAACTTGTTGGCTAGATCCTGGGTTTTTTTCGTGTTGGAATCACGTAGTAATGTGGTAACACACTGAAGCAGTCAATTAAACCTGGTTTCGATCAATATTTTAGAGGATAACACCGGTTAGGTCTGGGTTAGGTCTGGGTTATGCCCGCATCTGGCTCATGACTTTGCCTTGTTCGCATACTTGTTAGCCAGATCCTGGGTTTTTTTCGTGTTTGAATCACGTAGTACCGTGGTAACACACTGAAGCAGTCAATTAAACCTGGTTTCGATCAATATTTTAGAGGATAACACCGGTTAGGTCTGGGTTAGGTCTGGGATATGCGCGCATCTGGCTTACACTTTCGCCATTTTCGCAAACTTGTTGGCCAGATCCCGGGTTTTTTTCGTGTTTGAATCTCGTAGTAATGTTGTACCACACTGAGGCAGTCAATTAAACCTGGTTTCGATCCATATTTCAGAGGATAACACCGGTTAGGTCTGGGATAGGTCCGGGAAATGCACGCATCTGGCTCATGATTTCGCCTTTTTCGCAAACGTGTTGGCCAGATCCTGGGGTTTTTCCGTGTTTGAATCACGTAGTAATGTGGTAATACACTGAAGCAGTCAATTAAACCTGGTTTCGATCAATATTTTAGAGGATAACACCGGTTAGGTCTGGGTTAGGTCTGGTTTATGCCCGCATCTGGCTCATGATTTCGCCTTTTTCGCAAACTTGTTGGCCAGATCCTGGGTTTTTTCCGTGTTTGAATCACGTAGTAATGTGGTAACACAATGAAGCAGTCAATTAACCCAGGTTTCGATCAATATTTTGGAGGATAACACCGGTTAGGTCTGGGTTAGGTCTGGGTTATGCCCGCATCTGGCTCATGATTTTGCCTTTTTCGCAAACTTGTTGGCCAGATCCTGGGATTTTCCGTGTTTGAATCACGTAGTAATGTTGTAGCACACTGAAGCAGTCAATTAAACCTGGTTTCGATCAATATTTTAGAGGATAACACCGGTTAGGTCTGGGTTAGGTCTGGGATATACGCGCATCTGGCTTATACTTTCGCCTTTTTCGCAAACTTGTTGGCTAGATCCTGGGTTTTTTTCGTGTTGGAATCACGTAGTAATGTGGTAACACACTGAAGCAGTCAATTAAACCTGGTTTCGATCAATATTTTAGAGGATAACACCGGTTAGGTCTGGGTTAGGTCTGGGTTATGCCCGCATCTGGCTCATGACTTTGCCTTGTTCGCATACTTGTTAGCCAGATCCTGGGTTTTTTTCGTGTTTGAATCACGTAGTACTGTGGTAACACACTGAAGCAGTCAATTAAACCTGGTTTCGATCAATATTTTAGAGGATAACACCGATTAGGTCTGGGTTAGGTCTGGGATATGCGCGCATCTGGCTTACACTTTCGCCATTTTCGCAAACTTGTTGGCCAGATCCCGGGTTTTTTTCGTGTTTGAATCTCGTAGTAATGTTGTACCACACTGAGGCAGTCAATTAAACCTGGTTTCGATCAATATTTCAGAGGATAACACCGGTTAGGTCTGGGTTAGGTCCGGGAAATGCACGCATCTGGCTCATGATTTCGCCTTTTTCGCAAACTTGTTGGCCAGATCCTGGGTTTTTTCCGTGTTTGAATCACGTAGTAATGTGGTAATTCACTGAAGCAGTCAATTAAACCTGGTTTCGATCAATATTTTAGAGGATAACACCGGTTAGGTCTGGGTTAGTTCTGGGTTATGCCCGCATCTGGCTCATGATTTTGCCTTGTTCGCATACTAGTTGGCCAGATCCTGGGTTTTTTTCGTGTTGGAATCACGTAGTAATGTGATAACACACTGAAGCAGTCAATTAAACCTGGTTTCGATCAATATTTTGGAGGATAACACCGATTAGGTCTGGGTTAGGTCTGAGTTATGCCCGCATCTGGCTCATGATTTTGCCTTCTTCGCATACTTGTTGGCCAGATCCTGGGTTTTTTTCGTGTTTGAATCACGTAGTAATGTGGTAACACACTGAAGCAGTCAATTGAACCTGGTTTCGATCAATATTTTAGAGGATAACACCGGTTAGGTCTGGGTTAGGTCTGGGTTATGCCCGCATCTGGCTCATGATTTTGCCTTCTTCGCATACTTGTTGGCCAGATCCTGGGTTTTTTTCGTGTTTGAATCACGTAGTAATGTGGTAACACACTGAAGCAGTCAATTAAACCTGGTTTCGATCAATATTTTAGAGGATAACACCGGTTAGGTCTGGGTTAGGTCTGGGATATGCGCGCATCTGGCTTACACTTTCGCCATTTTCGCAAACTTGTTGCCCAGATCCTGGGTTTTTTCCGTGTTTGAATCACGTAGTAATGTTGTACCACACTGACGCAGTCATTTAAACCTGGTTTCGATCCATATTTCAGAGGATAACACCGGTTAGGTCTGGGATAGGTCCGGGAAATGCACGCATCTGGCTCATGATTTCGCCTTTTTCGCAAACTTGTTGGCCAGATCCTGGGTTTTTTCCGTGTTTGAATCACGTAGTAATGTTGTACCACACTGAGGCAGTCAATTAAACCTGGTTTCGATCCTTATTTCAGAGGATAACACCAGTTAGGTCTGGGATAGGTCCGGGAAATGCACGCATCTGGCTCATGATTTCGCCTTTTTCGCAAACTTGTTGGCCAGATCCTGGGGTTTTTCCGTGTTTGAATCACGTAGTAATGTGGTAATACACTGAAGCAGTCAATTAAACCTGGTTTCGATCAATATTTTAGAGGATAACACCGGTTAGGTCTGGGTTAGGTCTGGTTTATGCCCGCATCTGGCTCATGATTTCGCCTTTTTCGCAAACTTGTTGGCCAGATCCTGGGTTTTTTCCGTGTTTGAATCACGTAGTAATGTGGTAACACAATGAAGCAGTCAATTAACCCAGGTTTCGATCAATATTTTGGAGGATAACACCGGTTAGGTCTGGGTTAGGTCTGGGTTATGCCCGCATCTGGCTCATGATTTTGCCTTTTTCGCAAAATTGTTGGCCAGATCCTGGGTTTTTTCCGTGTTTGAATCACGTAGTAATGTTGTAGCACACTCAAGCAGTCAATTAAACCTGGTTTCGATCAATATTTTAGAGGATAACACCGGTTAGGTCTGGGTTAGGTCTGGGATATACGCGCATCTGGCTTATACTTTCGCCTTTTTCGCAAACTTGTTGGCCAGATCCTGGGTTTTTTTCGTGTTGGAATCACGTAGTAATGTGGTAACACACTGAAGCAGTCAATTAAACCTGGTTTCGATCAATATTTTAGAGGATAACACCGGTTAGGTCTGGGTTAGGTCCGGGAAATGCACGCATCTGGCTCATGATTTCGCCTTTTTCGCAAACTTGTTGGCCAGATCCTGGGTTTTTTCCGTGTTTGAATCACGTAGTAATGTGGTAATACACTGAAGCAGTCAATTAAACCTGGTTTCGATCAATATTTTAGAGGGTAACACCGGTTAGGTCTGGGTTAGGTCTGGGATATGTGCGCATCTGGCTTATACTTTCGCCTTTTTCGCAAACTTGTTGGCAAGCTCCTGGGTTTTTTCCGAGTTTGAATCACGTAGTAATGTTGTAGCACACTGAAGCAGTCAATTAAACCAGGTTTCGATCAATATTTTAGAGGATAACACCGGTTAGGTCTGGGTTAGGTCTGGGTTATGCCCGCATCTGGCTCATGATTTTGCCTTGTTCGCATACTTGTTAGCCAGATCCTGGGTTTTTTTCGTGTTTGAATCACGTAGTAATGTGGTAACCCACTGAAGCAGTCAATTAAACCTGGTTTCGATCAATATTTTAGAGGATAACACCGGTTAGGTCTGGGTTAGGTCTGAGTTATGCCCGCATCTGGCTCATGATTTTGCCTTCTTCGCATACTTGTTGGCCAGATCCTGGGTTTTTTTCGTGTTTGAATCACGTAGTAATGTGGTAACACACTGAAGCAGTCAATTAAACCTGGTTTCGATCAATATTTTAGAGGATAACACCGGTTAGGTCTGGGTTAGGTCTGAGTTATGCCCGCATCTGGCTCATGATTTTGCCTTGTTCGCATACTTGTTGGCCAGATCCTGGGTTTTTTCCGTGTTTGAATCACGTAGTAATGTAGTACCACACTGAGGCAGTCAATTAAACCTGGTTTCGATCAATATTTTTGGAGAATAACACCGGTTATGTCTGGGTTAGGTTTGGGTTATGCCTGTATCTGACTCACGATTTTGCCTTCTTCGCATACTTGTTGGCCAGATCCTGGGCTTTTTTCGTGTTTGAATCACGTAGTAATGTGGTAACACACTGAAGCAGTCAATTAAACCTGGTTTCGATCAATATTTTAGAGGATAACACCGGTTAGGTCTGGGTTAGGTCTGAGTTATGCCCGCATCTGGCTCATGATTTTGCCTTCTTCGCATACTTGTTGGCCAGATCCTGGGTTTTTTTCGTGTTTGAATCACGTAGTAATATGGTAACACACTGAAGCAGTCAATTAAACCTGGTTTCGATCAATATTTTAGAGGATAACACCGGTTAGGTCTGGGTTAGGTCTGGGATATGCGCGCATCTGGCTTACACTTTCGCCATTTTCGCAAACTTGTTGGCCAGATCCTGGGTTTTTTTCGTGTTTGAATCACGTAGTAATGTTGTACCACACTGAGGCAGTCAATTAAACCTGGTTTCGATCAATATTTCAGAGGATAAAACCGGTTAGGTCTGGGTTAGGTCCGGGGAATGCACGCATCTGGCTCATGATTTCGCCTTTTTCGCAAACTTGTTGGCCGGATCCTGGGCTTTTTCCGTGTTTGAATCACGTAGTAATGTGGTAATTCACTGAAGCAGTCAATTAAACCTGGTTTCGATCAATATTTTAGAGGATAACACCGGTTAGGTCTGGGTTAGTTCTGGGTTATGCCCGCATCTGGCTCATGATTTTGCCTTGTTCGCATACTTGTTGGCCAGATCCTGGGTTTTTTTCGTGTTTGAATCACGTAGTAATGTGGTAACACACTGAAGCAGTCAATTAAACCTGGTGTCGATCAATATTTTAGAGGATAACACCGGTTAGGTCTGGGTTAGGTCTGAGTTATGCCCGCATCTGGCTCATGATTTTGCCTTGTTCGCATACTTGTTGGCCAGATCCTGGGTTTTTTTCGTGTTTGAATCACGTAGTAATGTGGTAACACACTGAAGCAGTCAATTGAACCTGGTTTCGATCAATATTTTAGAGGATAACACCGGTTAGGTCTGGGTTAGGTCTGGGATATGCGCGCATCTGGCTTACACTTTCGCCATTTTCGCAAACTTGTTGCCCAGATCCTGGGTTTTTTCCGTGTTTGAATCACGTAGTAATGTTGTACCACACTGAGGCAGTCAATTAAACCTGGTTTCGATCAATATTTCAGAGGATAACACCGGTTAGGTCTGGGTTAGGTCCGGGAAATGCACGCATCTGGCTCATGATTTCGCCTTTTTCGCAAACTAGTTGGCCAGATCCTGGGGTTTTTCCGTGTTTGAATCACGTAGTAATGTGGTAATACACTGAAGCAGTCAATTAAACCTGGTTTCGATCAATATTTTAGAGGATAACACCGGTTAGGTCTGGGTTAGGTCTGGTTTATGCCCGCATCTGGCTCATGATTTCGCCTTTTTCGCAAACTTGTTGGCCAGATCCTGGGTTTTTTCCGTGTTTGAATCACGTAGTAATGTTGTAGCACACTGAAGCAGTCAATTAAACCTGGTTTCGATCAGTATTTTAGAGGATAACACCGGTTAGGTCTGGGTTAGGTCTGGGATATACGCGCATCTGGCTTATACTTTCGCCTTTTTCGCAAACTTGTTGGCCAGATCCTGGGTTTTTTTCGTGTTGGAATCACGTAGTAATGTGGTAACACACTGAAGCAGTCAATTAAACCTGGTTTCGATCAATATTTTACAGGATAACACCGGTTAGGTCTGGGTTAGGTCTGGTTTATGCCCGCATCTGGCTCATGATTTCGCCTTTTTCGCTAACTTGTTGGCCAGATCCTGGGTTTTTTCCGTGTTTGAATCACGTAGTAATGTTGTAGCACACTGAAGCAGTCAATTAAACCTGGTTTCGATCAATATTTTAGAGGATAACACCGGTTAGGTCTGGGTTAGGTCTGGGATATACGCGCATCTGGCTTATACTTTCACCTTTTTCGCAAACTTGTTGGCCAGATCCTGGGTTTTTTTCGTGTTGGAATCACGTAGTAATGTGGTAACACACTGAAGCAGTCAATTAAACCTGGTTTCGATCAATATTTTAGAGGATAACACCGGTTAGGTCTGGGTTAGGTCTGGGTTATGCCCGCATCTGGCTCATGATTTTGCCATGTTCGCATACTTGTTAGCCAGATCCTGGGTTTTTTTCGTGTTTGAATCACGTAGTAATGTGGTAACACACTGAAGCAGTCAATTAAACCTGGTTTCGACCAATATATTAGAGGATAACACCGGTTAGGTCTGGGTTAGGTCTGGGTTATGCCCGCATCTGGCTCATGATTTTGCCTTCTTCGCATACTTGTTGGCCAGATCCTGGGTTTTTTTCGTGTTTGAATCACGTAGTAATGTGGTAACACACTGAAGCAGTCCATTAAACCTGGTTCCGATCAATATTTTAGAGGATAACACCGGTTAGGTCTGGGTTAGGTCTGGGTTATGCCCGCATCTGGCTCATGATTTTGCCTTCTTCGCATACTTGTTGGCCAGATCCTGTGTTTTTTTCGTGTTTGAATCACGTAGTAATGTGGTAACACACTGAAGCAGTCAATTAAACCTGGTTTCGATCAATATTTTAGAGGATAACACCGGTTAGGTCTGGGTTAGGTCCGGGAAATGCACGCATCTGGCTCATGATTTCGCCTTTTTCGCAAACTTGTTGGCCAGATCCTGGGTTTTTTCCGTGTTTGAATCACGTAGTAATGAGGTAATACACTGAAGCAGTCAATTAAACCTGGTTTCGATCAATATTTTAGAGGATAACACCGGTTAGGTCTGGGTTAGGTCTGGGATATGCGCGCATCTGGCTTATACTTTCGCCTTTTTCGCAAACTTGTTGGCAAGCTCCTGGGTTTTTTCCGTGTTTGAATCACGTAGTAATGTTGTACCACACTGAGGCAGTCAAATAAACCTGGTTTCGATCAATATTTCAGAGAATAACACCGGTTAGGTCTGGGTTAGGTCTGGGATATGCGCGCATCTGGCTTATACTTTCGCCTTTTTCGCATACTTGTTGGCCAGATCCTGGGTTTTTTTCGTGTTTGAATCACGTAGTAATGTGGTAACACACTGAAGCAGTCAATTAAACCTGGTTCCGATCAATATTTTAGAGGATAACACCGGTTAGGTCTGGGTTAGTTCTGGGTTATGCCCGCATCTGGCTCATGATTTTGCCTTGTTCGCATACTTGTTGGCCAGATCCTGGGTTTTTTTCGTGTTTGAATCACGTGGCAATGTGGTAACACACTGAAGCAGTCAATTAAACCTGGTGTCGATCAATATTTTAGAGGATAACACCGGTTAGGTCTGGGTTAGGTCTGAGTTATGCCCGCATCTGGCTCATGATTTTGCCTTGTTCGCATACTTGTTGGCCAGATCCTGGGTTTTTTTCGTGTTTGAATCACGTAGTAATGTGGTAACACACTGAAGCAGTCAATTGAACCTGGTTTCGATCAATATTTTAGAGGATAACACCGGTTAGGTCTGGGTTAGGTCTGGGATATGCGCGCATCTGGCTTACACTTTCGCCATTTTCGCAAACTTGTTGCCCAGATCCTGGGTTTTTTCCGTGTTTGAATCACGTAGTAATGTTGTACCACACTGAGGCAGTCAATTAAACCTGGTTTCGATCAATATTTCAGAGGATAACACCGGTTAGGTCTGGGTTAGGTCCGGGAAATGCACGCATCTGGCTCATGATTTCGCCTTTTTCGCAAACTAGTTGGCCAGATCCTGGGGTTTTTCCGTGTTTGAATCACGTAGTAATGTGGTAATACACTGAAGCAGTCAATTAAACCTGGTTTCGATCAATATTTTAGAGGATAACACCGGTTAGGTCTGGGTTAGGTCTGGTTTATGCCCGCATCTGGCTCATGATTTCGCCTTTTTCGCAAACTTGTTGGCCAGATCCTGGGTTTTTTCCGTGTTTGAATCACGTAGTAATGTTGTAGCACACTGAAGCAGTCAATTAAACCTGGTTTCGATCAGTATTTTAGAGGATAACACCGGTTAGGTCTGGGTTAGGTCTGGGATATACGCGCATCTGGCTTATACTTTCGCCTTTTTCGCAAACTTGTTGGCCAGATCCTGGGTTTTTTTCGTGTTGGAATCACGTAGTAATGTGGTAACACACTGAAGCAGTCAATTAAACCTGGTTTCGATCAATATTTTACAGGATAACACCGGTTAGGTCTGGGTTAGGTCTGGTTTATGCCCGCATCTGGCTCATGATTTCGCCTTTTTCGCTAACTTGTTGGCCAGATCCTGGGTTTTTTCCGTGTTTGAATCACGTAGTAATGTTGTAGCACACTGAAGCAGTCAATTAAACCTGGTTTCGATCAATATTTTAGAGGATAACACCGGTTAGGTCTGGGTTAGGTCTGGGATATACGCGCATCTGGCTTATACTTTCACCTTTTTCGCAAACTTGTTGGCCAGATCCTGGGTTTTTTTCGTGTTGGAATCACGTAGTAATGTGGTAACACACTGAAGCAGTCAATTAAACCTGGTTTCGATCAATATTTTAGAGGATAACACCGGTTAGGTCTGGGTTAGGTCTGGGTTATGCCCGCATCTGGCTCATGATTTTGCCATGTTCGCATACTTGTTAGCCAGATCCTGGGTTTTTTTCGTGTTTGAATCACGTAGTAATGTGGTAACACACTGAAGCAGTCAATTAAACCTGGTTTCGATCAATATATTAGAGGATAACACCGGTTAGGTCTGGGTTAGGTCTGGGTTATGCCCGCATCTGGCTCATGATTTTGCCTTCTTCGCATACTTGTTGGCCAGATCCTGGGTTTTTTTCGTGTTTGAATCACGTAGTAATGTGGTAACACACTGAAGCAGTCCATTAAACCTGGTTCCGATCAATATTTTAGAGGATAACACCGGTTAGGTCTGGGTTAGGTCTGGGTTATGCCCGCATCTGGCTCATGATTTTGCCTTCTTCGCATACTTGTTGGCCAGATCCTGTGTTTTTTTCGTGTTTGAATCACGTAGTAATGTGGTAACACACTGAAGCAGTCAATTAAACCTGGTTTCGATCAATATTTTAGAGGATAACACCGGTTAGGTCTGGGTTAGGTCCGGGAAATGCACGCATCTGGCTCATGATTTCGCCTTTTTCGCAAACTTGTTGGCCAGATCCTGGGTTTTTTCCGTGTTTGAATCACGTAGTAATGTGGTAATACACTGAAGCAGTCAATTAAACCTGGTTTCGATCAATATTTTAGAGGATAACACCGGTTAGGTCTGGGTTAGGTCTGGGATATGCGCGCATCTGGCTTATACTTTCGCCTTTTTCGCAAACTTGTTGGCAAGCTCCTGGGTTTTTTCCGTGTTTGAATCACGTAGTAATGTTGTACCACACTGAGGCAGTCAAATAAACCTGGTTTCGATCAATATTTCAGAGAATAACACCGGTTAGGTCTGGGTTAGGTCTGGGATATGCGCGCATCTGGCTTATACTTTCGCCTTTTTCGCATACTTGTTGGCCAGATCCTGGGTTTTTTTCGTGTTTGAATCACGTAGTAATGTGGTAACACACTGAAGCAGTCAATTAAACCTGGTTCCGATCAATATTTTAGAGGATAACACCGGTTAGGTCTGGGTTAGGTCTGGGTTATGCCCGCATATGGCTCATGATTTTGCCTTCTTCGCATACTTGTAGGCCAGATCCTGGGTTTTTTTCGTGTTTGAATCACGTAGTAATGTGGTAACACACTGAAGCAGTCAATTGAACCTGGTTTCGATCAATATTTTAGAGGATAGCACCGGTTAGGTCTGGGTTAGGTCTGGGTTATGCCCGCATATGGCTCATGATTTTGCCTTTTTCGCAAACTTGTTGGCCAGATCCTGGGTTTTTTCCGTGTTTGAATCACGTAGTAATGTGGGAATACACTGAAGCAGTCAATTAAACCTGGTTTCGATCAATATTTTAGAGGGTAACACCGGTTAGGTCTGGGTTAGGTCTGGGATATGTGCGCATCTGGCTTATACTTCCGCCTTTTTCGCAAACTTGTTGGCAAGCTCCTGGGTTTTTTCCGAGTTTGAATCACGTAGTAATGTTGTACCACACTGAGGCAGTCAATTAAACCTGGTTTCGATCAATATATTACAGGATAACACCGGTTAGGTCTGGGTTAGGTCTGGGTTATGCCCGCATCTGGCTCATGATTTTGCCTTCTTCGCATACTTGTTGGCCAGATCCTGGGTTTTTTTCGTGTTTGAATCACGTAGTAATGTGGTAACACACTGAAGCAGTCCATTAAACCTGGTTCCGATCAATATTTTAGAGGATAACACCGGTTAGGTCTGGGTTAGGTCTGGGTTATGCCCGCATATGGCTCATGATTTTGCCTTCTTCGCATACTTGTTGGCCAGATCCTGGGTTTTTTTCGTGTTTGAATCACGTAGTAATGTGGTAACACACTGAAGCAGTCAATTGAACCTGGTTTCGATGAATATTTTAGAGGATAACACCGGTTAGGTCTGGGTTAGGTCTGGGTTATGCCCGCATCTGGCTCATGATTTTGCCTTCTTCGCATACTTGTTGGCCAGATCCTGGGTTTTTTTCGTGTTTGAATCACGTAGTAATGTGGTAACACACTGAAGCAGTCAAATAAACCTGGTTTCGATCAATATTTCAGAGAATAACACCGGTTAGGTCTGGGTTAGGTCTGGGACATGCGCGCATCTGGCTTATACTTTCGCCTTTTTCGCATACTTGTTGGCCAGATCCTGGGTTTTTTTCGAGTTTGAATCACGTAGTAATGTGGTAACACACTGAAGCAGTCAATTAAACCTGGTTTCGGTCAATATTTTAGAGGATAACACCGGTTAGGTCTGGGTTAGGTCTGGGTTATGCCCGCATATGGCTCATGATTTTGCCTTCTTCGCATACTTGTTGGCCAGATCCTGGGTTTTTTTCGTGTTTGAATCACGTAGTAATGTGGTAACACACTGAAGCAGTCAATTGAACCTGGTTTCGATCAATATTTTAGAGGATAACACCGGTTAGGTCTGGGTTAGGTCTGGGTTATGCCCGCATCTGGCTCATGATTTTGCCTTCTTCGCATACTTGTTGGCCAGATCCTGGGTTTTTTTCGTGTTTGAATCACGTAGTAATGTGGTAACACACTGAAGCAGTCAATTAAACCTGGTTTCGATCAATATTTTAGAGGATAACACCGGTTAGGTCTGGGTTAGGTCCGGGAAATGCACGCATCTGGCTCATGATTTCGCCTTTTTCGCAAACTTGTTGGCCAGATCCTGGGTTTTTTCCGTGTTTGAATCACGTAGTAATGTGGTAATACACTGAAGCAGTCAATTAAACCTGGTTTCGATCAATATTTTAGAGGGTAACACCGGTTAGGTCTGGGTTAGGTCTGGGATATGTGCGCATCTGGCTTATACTTTCGCCTTTTTCGCAAACTTGTTGGCAAGCTCCTGGGTTTTTTCAGAGTTTGAATCACGTAGTAATGTTGTACCACACTGAGGCAGTCAATTAAACCTGGTTTCGATCAATATATTAGAGGATAACACCGGTTAGGTCTGGGTTAGGTCTGGGTTATGCCCGCATCTGGCTCATGATTCTGCCTTCTTCGCATACTTGTTGGCCAGATCCTGGGTTTTTTTCGTGTTTGAATCACGTAGTAATGTTGTACTACACTGAGGCAGTCAAATAAACCTGGTTTCGATCAATATTTCAGAGAATAACACCGGTTAGGTCTGGGTTAGGTCTGGGACATGCGCGCATCTGGCTTATACTTTCGCCTTTTTCGCATACTTGTTGGCCAGATCCTGGGTTTTTTTCGTGTCTGAATCACGTAGTAATGTGGTAACACACTGAAGCAGTCAATTAAACCTGGTTTCGATCAATATTTTAGAGGATAACACCGGTTAGGTGTGGGTTAGGTCCGGGAAATGCACGCATCACGCTCATGATTTCGCCTTTTTCGCAAACTTGTTGGCCAGATCCTGGGTTTTTTCCGTGTTTGAATCACGTAGTAATGTGGTAATACACTGAAGCAGTCAATTAAACCTGGTTTCGATCAATATTTTAGAGGATAACAACGGTTAGGTCTGGGTTAGGTCTGGGATATGCCCGCATCTGGCTTACACTTTCGCCATTTTCGCAAATTTGTTGGCCAGATCCTGGGTTTTTTTCGTGTTTGAATCACGTAGTAATGTGGTAACACACTGAAGCAGTCAATTAAACTTGGTTTCGATCAATATTTCAGAGGATAACACCGGTTAGGTCTGGGTTAGGTCCGGGAAATGCACGCATCTGGCTCATGCTTTCGCCTTTTTCGCAAACTTGTTGGCCAGATCCTGGGTTTTTTCCGTGTTTCAATCACGTAGTAATGTGGTAATTCACTGAAGCAGTCAATTAAACCTTGTTTCGATCAATATTTTAGAGGATAACACCGGTTAGGTCTGGGTTAGGTCTGGGTTATGCCCGCATCTGGCTCATGATTTTGCCTTGTTCGCATACTTGTTGGCCAGATCCTGGGTTTTTTTCGTGTTTGAATCAAGTAGTAATGTGGTAACACACTGAAGCAGTCAATTAAACCTGGTTTCGATCAATATTTTAGAGGATAACACCGATTAGGTCTGGGTTAGGTCTGGGTTATGCCCGCATCTGGCTCATGATTTTGCCTTCTTCGCATACTTGTTGGCCAGATCCTGTGTTTTTTTCGTGTTTGAATCACGTAGTAATGTGGTAACACACTGAAGCAGTCAATTAAACCTGGTTTCGATCAATATTTTAGAGGATAACACCGGTTAGGTCTGGGTTAGGTCCGGGAAATGCACGCATCTGGCTCATGATTTCGCCTTTTTCGCAAACTTGTTGGCCAGATCCTGGGTTTTTTCCGTGTTTGAATCACGTAGTAATGTGGTAATACACTGAAGCAGTCAATTAAACCTGGTTTCGATCAATATTTTAGAGGATAACACCGGTTAGGTCTGGGTTAGGTCTGGGATATGCGCGCATCTGGCTTATACTTTCGCCTTTTTCGCAAACTTGTTGGCAAGCTCCTGGGTTTTTTCCGTGTTTGAATCACGTAGTAATGTTGTACCACACTGAGGCAGTCAAATAAACCTGGTTTCGATCAATATTTCAGAGAATAACACCGGTTAGGTCTGGGTTAGGTCTGGGATATGCGCGCATCTGGCTTATACTTTCGCCTTTTTCGCATACTTGTTGGCCAGATCCTGGGTTTTTTTCGTGTTTGAATCACGTAGTAATGTGGTAACACACTGAAGCAGTCAATTAAACCTGGTTCCGATCAATATTTTAGAGGATAACACCGGTTAGGTCTGGGTTAGGTCTGGGTTATGCCCGCATATGGCTCATGATTTTGCCTTCTTCGCATACTTGTTGGCCAGATCCTGGGTTTTTTTCGTGTTTGAATCACGTAGTAATGTGGTAACACACTGAAGCAGTCAATTGAACCTGGTTTCGATCAATATTTTAGAGGATAGCACCGGTTAGGTCTGGGTTAGGTCTGGGTTATGCCCGCATATGGCTCATGATTTTGCCTTTTTCGCAAACTTGTTGGCCAGATCCTGGGTTTTTTCCGTGTTTGAATCACGTAGTAATGTGGGAATACACTGAAGCAGTCAATTAAACCTGGTTTCGATCAATATTTTAGAGGGTAACACCGGTTAGGTCTGGGTTAGGTCTGGGATATGTGCGCATCTGGCTTATACTTCCGCCTTTTTCGCAAACTTGTTGGCAAGCTCCTGGGTTTTTTCCGAGTTTGAATCACGTAGTAATGTTGTACCACACTGAGGCAGTCAATTAAACCTGGTTTCGATCAATATATTACAGGATAACACCGGTTAGGTCTGGGTTAGGTCTGGGTTATGCCCGCATCTGGCTCATGATTTTGCCTTCTTCGCATACTTGTTGGCCAGATCCTGGGTTTTTTTCGTGTTTGAATCACGTAGTAATGTGGTAACACACTGAAGCAGTCCATTAAACCTGGTTCCGATCAATATTTTAGAGGATAACACCGGTTAGGTCTGGGTTAGGTCTGGGTTATGCCCGCATATGGCTCATGATTTTGCCTTCTTCGCATACTTGTTGGCCAGATCCTGGGTTTTTTTCGTGTTTGAATCACGTAGTAATGTGGTAACACACTGAAGCAGTCAATTGAACCTGGTTTCGATGAATATTTTAGAGGATAACACCGGTTAGGTCTGGGTTAGGTCTGGGTTATGCCCGCATCTGGCTCATGATTTTGCCTTCTTCGCATACTTGTTGGCCAGATCCTGGGTTTTTTTCGTGTTTGAATCACGTAGTAATGTGGTAACACACTGAAGCAGTCAAATAAACCTGGTTTCGATCAATATTTCAGAGAATAACACCGGTTAGGTCTGGGTTAGGTCTGGGACATGCGCGCATCTGGCTTATACTTTCGCCTTTTTCGCATACTTGTTGGCCAGATCCTGGGTTTTTTTCGTGTTTGAATCACGTAGTAATGTGGTAACACACTGAAGCAGTCAATTAAACCTGGTTTCGATCAATATTTTAGAGGATAACACCGGTTAGGTCTGGGTTAGGTCCGGGAAATGCACGCATCTGGCTCATGATTTCGCCTTTTTCGCAAACTTGTTGGCCAGATCCTGGGTTTTTTCCGTGTTTGAATCACGTAGTAATGTGGTAATACACTGAAGCAGTCAATTAAACCTGGTTTCGATCAATATTTTAGAGGGTAACACCGGTTAGGTCTGGGTTAGGTCTGGGATATGTGCGCATCTGGCTTATACTTTCGCCTTTTTCGCAAACTTGTTGGCAAGCTCCTGGGTTTTTTCAGAGTTTGAATCACGTAGTAATGTTGTACCACACTGAGGCAGTCAATTAAACCTGGTTTCGATCAATATATTAGAGGATAACACCGGTTAGGTCTGGGTTAGGTCTGGGTTATGCCCGCATCTGGCTCATGATTCTGCCTTCTTCGCATACTTGTTGGCCAGATCCTGGGTTTTTTTCGTGTTTGAATCACGTAGTAATGTTGTACCACACTGAGGCAGTCAAATAAACCTGGTTTCGATCAATATTTCAGAGAATAACACCGGTTAGGTCTGGGTTAGGTCTGGGACATGCGCGCATCTGGCTTATACTTTCGCCTTTTTCGCATACTTGTTGGCCAGATCCTGGGTTTTTTTCGTGTCTGAATCACGTAGTAATGTGGTAACACACTGAAGCAGTCAATTAAACCTGGTTTCGATCAATATTTTAGAGGATAACACCGGTTAGGTGTGGGTTAGGTCCGGGAAATGCACGCATCACGCTCATGATTTCGCCTTTTTCGCAAACTTGTTGGCCAGATCCTGGGTTTTTTCCGTGTTTGAATCACGTAGTAATGTGGTAATACACTGAAGCAGTCAATTAAACCTGGTTTCGATCAATATTTTAGAGGATAACAACGGTTAGGTCTGGGTTAGGTCTGGGATATGCCCGCATCTGGCTTACACTTTCGCCATTTTCGCAAATTTGTTGGCCAGATCCTGGGTTTTTTTCGTGTTTGAATCACGTAGTAATGTGGTAACACACTGAAGCAGTCAATTAAACTTGGTTTCGATCAATATTTCAGAGGATAACACCGGTTAGGTCTGGGTTAGGTCCGGGAAATGCACGCATCTGGCTCATGCTTTCGCCTTTTTCGCAAACTTGTTGGCCAGATCCTGGGTTTTTTCCGTGTTTCAATCACGTAGTAATGTGGTAATTCACTGAAGCAGTCAATTAAACCTTGTTTCGATCAATATTTTAGAGGATAACACCGGTTAGGTCTGGGTTAGGTCTGGGTTATGCCCGCATCTGGCTCATGATTTTGCCTTGTTCGCATACTTGTTGGCCAGATCCTGGGTTTTTTTCGTGTTTGAATCAAGTAGTAATGTGGTAACACACTGAAGCAGTCAATTAAACCTGGTTTCGATCAATATTTTAGAGGATAACACCGATTAGGTCTGGGTTAGGTCTGGGTTATGCCCGCATCTGGCTCATGATTTTGCCTTCTTCGCATACTTGTTGGCCAGATCCTGTGTTTTTTTCGTGTTTGAATCACGTAGTAATGTGGTAACACACTGAAGCAGTCAATTAAACCTGGTTTCGATCAATATTTTAGAGGATAACACCGGTTAGGTCTGGGTTAGGTCCGGGAAATGCACGCATCTGGCTCATGATTTCGCCTTTTTCGCAAACTTGTTGGCCAGATCCTGGGTTTTTTCCGTGTTTGAATCACGTAGTAATGTGGTAATACACTGAAGCAGTCAATTAAACCTGGTTTCGATCAATATTTTAGAGGATAACACCGGTTAGGTCTGGGTTAGGTCTGGGATATGCGCGCATCTGGCTTATACTTTCGCCTTTTTCGCAAACTTGTTGGCAAGCTCCTGGGTTTTTTCCGTGTTTGAATCACGTAGTAATGTTGTACCACACTGAGGCAGTCAAATAAACCTGGTTTCGATCAATATTTCAGAGAATAACACCGGTTAGGTCTGGGTTAGGTCTGGGATATGCGCGCATCTGGCTTATACTTTCGCCTTTTTCGCATACTTGTTGGCCAGATCCTGGGTTTTTTTCGTGTTTGAATCACGTAGTAATGTGGTAACACACTGAAGCAGTCAATTAAACCTGGTTCCGATCAATATTTTAGAGGATAACACCGGTTAGGTCTGGGTTAGGTCTGGGTTATGCCCGCATATGGCTCATGATTTTGCCTTCTTCGCATACTTGTTGGCCAGATCCTGGGTTTTTTTCGTGTTTGAATCACGTAGTAATGTGGTAACACACTGAAGCAGTCAATTGAACCTGGTTTCGATCAATATTTTAGAGGATAGCACCGGTTAGGTCTGGGTTAGGTCTGGGTTATGCCCGCATATGGCTCATGATTTTGCCTTTTTCGCAAACTTGTTGGCCAGATCCTGGGTTTTTTCCGTGTTTGAATCACGTAGTAATGTGGGAATACACTGAAGCAGTCAATTAAACCTGGTTTCGATCAATATTTTAGAGGGTAACACCGGTTAGGTCTGGGTTAGGTCTGGGATATGTGCGCATCTGGCTTATACTTCCGCCTTTTTCGCAAACTTGTTGGCAAGCTCCTGGGTTTTTTCCGAGTTTGAATCACGTAGTAATGTTGTACCACACTGAGGCAGTCAATTAAACCTGGTTTCGATCAATATATTACAGGATAACACCGGTTAGGTCTGGGTTAGGTCTGGGTTATGCCCGCATCTGGCTCATGATTTTGCCTTCTTCGCATACTTGTTGGCCAGATCCTGGGTTTTTTTCGTGTTTGAATCACGTAGTAATGTGGTAACACACTGAAGCAGTCCATTAAACCTGGTTCCGATCAATATTTTAGAGGATAACACCGGTTAGGTCTGGGTTAGGTCTGGGTTATGCCCGCATATGGCTCATGATTTTGCCTTCTTCGCATACTTGTTGGCCAGATCCTGGGTTTTTTTCGTGTTTGAATCACGTAGTAATGTGGTAACACACTGAAGCAGTCAATTGAACCTGGTTTCGATGAATATTTTAGAGGATAACACCGGTTAGGTCTGGGTTAGGTCTGGGTTATGCCCGCATCTGGCTCATGATTTTGCCTTCTTCGCATACTTGTTGGCCAGATCCTGGGTTTTTTTCGTGTTTGAATCACGTAGTAATGTGGTAACACACTGAAGCAGTCAAATAAACCTGGTTTCGATCAATATTTCAGAGAATAACACCGGTTAGGTCTGGGTTAGGTCTGGGACATGCGCGCATCTGGCTTATACTTTCGCCTTTTTCGCATACTTGTTGGCCAGATCCTGGGTTTTTTTCGTGTTTGAATCACGTAGTAATGTGGTAACACACTGAAGCAGTCAATTAAACCTGGTTTCGATCAATATTTTAGAGGATAACACCGGTTAGGTCTGGGTTAGGTCCGGGAAATGCACGCATCTGGCTCATGATTTCGCCTTTTTCGCAAACTTGTTGGCCAGATCCTGGGTTTTTTCCGTGTTTGAATCACGTAGTAATGTGGTAATACACTGAAGCAGTCAATTAAACCTGGTTTCGATCAATATTTTAGAGGGTAACACCGGTTAGGTCTGGGTTAGGTCTGGGATATGTGCGCATCTGGCTTATACTTTCGCCTTTTTCGCAAACTTGTTGGCAAGCTCCTGGGTTTTTTCAGAGTTTGAATCACGTAGTAATGTTGTACCACACTGAGGCAGTCAATTAAACCTGGTTTCGATCAATATATTAGAGGATAACACCGGTTAGGTCTGGGTTAGGTCTGGGTTATGCCCGCATCTGGCTCATGATTCTGCCTTCTTCGCATACTTGTTGGCCAGATCCTGGGTTTTTTTCGTGTTTGAATCACGTAGTAATGTTGTACCACACTGAGGCAGTCAAATAAACCTGGTTTCGATCAATATTTCAGAGAATAACACCGGTTAGGTCTGGGTTAGGTCTGGGACATGCGCGCATCTGGCTTATACTTTCGCCTTTTTCGCATACTTGTTGGCCAGATCCTGGGTTTTTTTCGTGTCTGAATCACGTAGTAATGTGGTAACACACTGAAGCAGTCAATTAAACCTGGTTTCGATCAATATTTTAGAGGATAACACCGGTTAGGTGTGGGTTAGGTCCGGGAAATGCACGCATCACGCTCATGATTTCGCCTTTTTCGCAAACTTGTTGGCCAGATCCTGGGTTTTTTCCGTGTTTGAATCACGTAGTAATGTGGTAATACACTGAAGCAGTCAATTAAACCTGGTTTCGATCAATATTTTAGAGGATAACAACGGTTAGGTCTGGGTTAGGTCTGGGATATGCCCGCATCTGGCTTACACTTTCGCCATTTTCGCAAATTTGTTGGCCAGATCCTGGGTTTTTTTCGTGTTTGAATCACGTAGTAATGTGGTAACACACTGAAGCAGTCAATTAAACTTGGTTTCGATCAATATTTCAGAGGATAACACCGGTTAGGTCTGGGTTAGGTCCGGGAAATGCACGCATCTGGCTCATGATTTCGCCTTTTTCGCAAACTTGTTGGCCAGATCCTGGGTTTTTTCCGTGTTTCAATCACGTAGTAATGTGGTAATTCACTGAAGCAGTCAATTAAACCTTGTTTCGATCAATATTTTAGAGGATAACACCGGTTAGGTCTGGGTTAGGTCTGGGTTATGCCCGCATCTGGCTCATGATTTTGCCTTGTTCGCATACTTGTTGGCCAGATCCTGGGTTTTTTTCGTGTTTGAATCAAGTAGTAATGTGGTAACACACTGAAGCAGTCAATTAAACCTGGTTTCGATCAATATTTTAGAGGATAACACCGATTAGGTCTGGGTTAGGTCTGAGTTATGCCCGCATCTGGCTCATGATTTTGCCTTCTTCGCATACTTGAAGGCCAGATCCTGGGTTTTTTCCGTGTTTGAATCACGTAGTAATGTGGTAATTCACTGAAGCTGTCAATTAAACCTGGTTTCGATCAATATTTTAGAGGATAACACCGGTTAGGTCTGGGTTAGTTCTGGGTTATGCCCGCAACTGGCTCATGATTTTGCCTTCTTCGCATACTTGTTGGCCAGCTCCTGGGTTTTTTTCGTGTTTGAATCACGTAGTAATGTGGTTACACACTGGAGCAGTCAATTAAACCAGGTTTCGATCATTATTTTACAGGATAACACCGGTTAGGTCTGGGTTAGGTCTGGGTTATGCCCGCATCTGGTTCATGATAGTGCCTTTTTCGCATACTTGTTGGCCAGATCCTGGGTTTTTTCCGTGTTTGAATCACGTGGTAATGTGGTAACACAATGAAGCAGTCAATTAACCCTGGTTTCCATCAATATTTTGGAGGATAACACCGGTTAGGTCTGGGTTAGGTCTGAGTTATGCCCGCATCTGGCTCATGATTCTGCCTTCTTCGCATACTTGTTGGCCAGATCCTGGGTTTTCTCCGTGTTTGAATCACGTAGTAATGTGGTAACACACTGAAGCAGTCAATTAAACCTGGTTTCGATCAATATTTTAGAGGATAACACCAGTTAGGTCTGGGTTAGGTCTGGGTTATGCCCGCATCTGGCTCATGATTTTGCCTTGTTCGCATACTTGTTGGCCAGTTCCTGGGTTTTTTTCGTGTTTGAATCACGTAGTAATGTGGTAACACATTGAAGCAGTCAATTAAACCTGGTTTCGATCAATATTTTAGAGGATAACACCGGTTAGGTCTGGGTTAGGTCTGGGTTATGCCCGCATCTGGCTCATGATTGTGCCTTTTTCGCGTACTTGTTGGCCAGATCCTGGGTTTTTTTCGTGTTTGAATCACGTAGTAATGTGGTAACACACTGAAGCAGTCAATTAAACCTGGTTCCGATCAATATTTTAGAGGATAACACCGGTTAGGTCTGGGTTAGGTATGCGTTATGCCCGCATCTGGCTCATGATTTTGCCTTCTTCGCATACTTGTTGGCCAGATCCTGGGTTTTTTTCGTGTTTGAATCACGTAGTAATGTTGTACCACACTGAGGCAGTCATTTAAACCTGGTTTCGATCCATATTTCAGAGGATAACACCGGTTAGGTCTGGGATAGGTCCGGGAAATGCACGCATCTGGCTCATGATTTCGCCTTTTTCGCAAACTTGTTGGCCAGATCCTGGGTTTTTTCCGTGTTTGAATCACGTAGTAATGTTATACCACACTGAGGCAGTCAATTAAACCTGGTTTCGATCCATATTTCAGAGGATAACACCGGTTAGGTCTGGGATAGGTCTGGGATATACGCGCATCTGGCTTATACTTTCGTCTTTTTCGCAAACTTGTTGGCCAGATCCTGGGTTTTTTTCGTGTTTGAATCACGTAGTAATGTGGTAACACACTGAAGCACACAATTAAACCTGGTTTCGATCAATATTTTAGAGGATAACACCGGTTAGGTCTGGGTTAGGTCTGGTTTATGCCCGCATCTGGCTCATGATTTCGCCTTTTTCGCAAACTTGTTGGCCAGATCCAGGTTTTTTTTCGTGTTGGAATCACGTGGTAATGTGGTAACACACTGAAGCAGTCAATTAAACCTGGTTTCGATCAATATTTTAGAGGATAACACCGGTTAGGTCTGGGTTAGGTCTGGGTTATGCCCGCATCTGGCTCATGATTTCGCCTTTTTCGCAAACTTGTTGGCCAGATCCTGGGTTTTTTCCGTGTTTGAATCACGTAGTAATGTGGTAACACATTGAAGCAGTCAATTAACCCAGGTTTCGATCAATATTTTGGAGGATAACACCGGTTAGGTCTGGGTTAGGTCTGGGTTATGCCCGCATCTGGCTCATGATTTCGCCTTTTTCGCAAACTTGTTGGCCAGATCCTGGGTTTTTTCCGTGTTTGAATCACGTAGTAATGTTGTAGCACACTGAAGCAGTCAATTAAACCTGGTTTCGATCAATATTTTAGAGGATAACACCGGTTAGGTCTGGGTTAGGTCTGGGATATACGCGCATCTGGCTTATACTGTCGCCTTTTTCGCAAACTTGTTGGCCAGATCCTGGGTTTTTTTCGTGTTGGAATCACGTAGTAATGTGGTAACACACTGAAGCAGTCAATTAAACCTGGTTTCGATCAATATTTTAGAGGATAACACCGGTTAGGTCTGGGTTAGGTCTGGGATATACGCGCATCTGGCTTATACTTTCGCCTTTTTCGCAAACTTGTTGGCCAGATCCAGGGTTTTTTTCGGGTTGGAATCGCGTAGTAATATGGTAACACACTGAAGCAGTCAATTAAACCTGGTTTCGATCAATATTTTAGAGGATAACACCGGTTAGGTCTGGGTTAGGTCTGGGTTATGCCCGCATCTGGCTCATGATTTTGCCTTCTTCGCATACTTGTTGGCCAGATCCTGGGTTTTTTTCGTGTTTGAATCACGTAGTAATGTGGTAACACACTGAAGCAGTCAATTAAACCTGGTTTCGATCAATATTTTAGAGGATAACACCGGTTAGGTCTGGGTTAGGTCTGGTTTATGCCCGCATCTGGCTCATGATTTCGCCTTTTTCGCAAACTTGTTGGCCAGATCCTGGGTTTTTTCCGTGATTGAATCACGTAGTAATGTGGTAACACAATGAAGCAGTCAATTAACCCAGGTTTCGATCAATATTTTGGAGGATAACACCGGTTAGGTCTGGGTTAGGTCTGGGTTATGCCCGCATCTGGCTCATGATTTTGCCTTTTTCGCAAACTTGTTGGCCAGATCCTGGGTTTTTTCCGTGTTTGAATCGCGCAGTAATGTTGTAGCACACTGAAGCAGTCAATTAAACCTGGTTTCGATCAATATTTTAGAGGATAACACCGGTTAGGTCTGGGTTAGGTCTGGAATATACGCGCATCTGGCTTATACTTTCGCCTTTTTCGCAAACTTGTTGGCCAGATCCAGGGTTTTTTTCGTGTTGGAATCACGTAGTAATGTGGTAACACACTGAAGCAGTCAATTAAACCTTGTTTCGATCAATATTTTAGAGGATAACACCGGTTAGGTCTGGGTTAGGTCTGGGTTATGCCCGCATCTGGCTCATGATTTTGCCTTCTTCGCATACTTGTTGGCCAGATCCTGGGTTTTTTTCGTGTTTGAATCACGTAGTAATGTGGTAACACACTGAAGCAGTCAATTAAACCTGGTTTCGATCAATATTTTAGAGGATAACACCGGTTAGGTCTGGGTTAGGTCTGGTTTATGCCCGCATCTGGCTCATGATTTCGCCTTTTTCGCAAACTTGTTGGCCAGATCCTGGGTTTTTTCCGTGTTTGAATCACGTAGTAATGTGGTAACACAATGAAGCAGTCAATTAACCCAGGTTTGGATCAATATTTTGGAGGATAACACCGGTTAGGTCTGGGTTAGGTCTGGGTTATGCCCGCATCTGGCTCATGATTTTGCCTTTTTCGCAAACTTGTTGGCCAGATCCTGGGTTTTTTCCGTGTTTGAATCACGTAGTAATGTTGTAGCACACTGAAGCAGTCAATTAAACCTGGTTTCGATCAATATTTTAGAGGATAACACCGGTTAGGTCTGGGTTAGGTCTGGGATATACGCTCATCTGGCTTATACTGTCGCCTTTTTCGCAAACTTGTTGGCCAGATCCTGGGTTTTTTTCGTGTTGGAATCACGTAGTAATGTGGTAACACACTGAAGCAGTCAATTAAACCTGGTTTCGATCAATATTTTAGAGGATAACACCGGTTAGGTCTGGGTTAGGTCTGGTTTATGCCCGCATCTGGCTCATGATTTCGCCTTTTTCGCAAACTTGATGGCCAGATCCTGGGTTTTTTCCGTGTTTGAATCACGTAGTAATGTGGTAACACAATGAAGCAGTCAATTAACCCAGGTTTCGATCAATATTTTGGAGGATAACACCGGTTAGGTCTGGGTTAGGTCTGGGTTATGCCCGCATCTGGCTCATGATTTTGCCTTTTTCGCAAACTTATTGGCCAGATCCTGGGATTTTTCCGTGTTTGAATCACGTAGTAATGTTGTAGCACACTGAAGCAGTCAATTAAACCTGGTTTCGATCAATATTTTAGAGGATAACACCGGTTAGGTCTGGGTTAGGTTTGGGATATACGCGCATCTGGCTTATACTTTCGCCTTTTTCGCAAACTTGTTGGCCAGATCCTGGGTTTTTTTCGTGTTGGAATCACGTAGTAATGTGGTAACACACTGTAGCAGTCAATTAAACCTGGTTTCGATCAATATTTTAGAGGATAACACCGGTTAGGTCTGGGTTAGGTCTGGGTTATGCCCGCATCTGGCTCATGATTTTGCCTTGTTCGCATACTTGTTAGCCAGATCCTGGGTTTTTTTCGTGTTTGAATCACGTAGTAATGTGGTAACACACTGAAGCAGTCAATTAAACCTGGTTTCGATCAATATATTAGAGGATAACACCGGTTAGGTCTGGGTTAGGTCTGGGTTATGCCCGCATCTGGCTCATGATTTTGCCTTCTTCGCATACTTGTTGGCCAGATCCTGGGTTTTTTTCGTGTTTGAATCACGTAGTAATGTGGTAACACACTGAAGCAGTCCATTAAACCTGGTTCCGATCAATATTTTAGAGGATAACACCGGTTAGGTCTGGGTTAGGTCTGGGTTATGCCCGCATCTGGCTCATGATTTTGCCTTCTTCGCATACTTGTTGGCCAGATCCTGGGTTTTTTTCGTGTTTGAATCACGTAGTAATGTGGTAACACACTGAAGCAGTCAATTAAACCTGGTTTCGATCAATATTTTAGAGGATAACACCGGTTAGGTCTGGGTTAGGTCTGGGATATGCGCGCATCTGGCTTATACTTTCGCCTTTTCCGCAAACTTGTTGGCAAGCTCCTGGGTTTTTTCCGTGTTTGAATCACGTAGTAATGTTGTACCACACTGAGGCAGTCAAATAAACCTGGTTTCGATCAATATTTCAGAGAATAACACCGGTTAGGTCTGGGTTAGGTCTGGGATATGCGCGCATCTGGCTTATGCTTTCGCCTTTTTCGCATACTTGTTGGCCAGATCCTGGGTTTTTTTCGTGTTTGAATCACGTAGTAATGTGGTAACACACTGAAGGAGTCAATTAAACCTGGTTTCGATCAATATTTTAGAGGATAACACCGGTTAGGTCTGGGTTAGGTCTGGGTTATGCCCGCATATGGCTCATTATTTTGCCTTCTTCGCATACTTGTTGGCCAGATCCTGGGTTTTTTTCGTGTTTGAATCACGTAGTAATGTGGTAACACACTGAAGCAGTCAATTGAACCTGGTTTCGATCAATATTTTAGAGGATTACACCGGTTAGGTCTGGGTTAGGTCTGGGTTATGCCCGCATGTGGCTCATGATTTTGCCTTCTTCGCATACTTGTTGGCCAGATCCTGGGTTTTTTTCGTGTTTGAATCACGTAGTAATGTGGTAACACACTGAAGCAGTCAATTAAACCTGGTTTCGATCCATATTTCAGAGGATAACACCGGTTAGGTCTGGGTTAGGTCTGGGTTATGCCCGCATCTGGCTCATGATTTTGCCTTTTTCGCAAACTTGTTGGCCAGATCCTGTGCTTTTTCGTGTTTGAATCACGTAGTAATGTGGTAACACACTGAAGCAGTCAATTAAACCTGGTTCCGATCAATATTTTAGAGGATAACACCGGTTAGGTCTGGGTTAGGTCTGGGTTATGCCCGCATCTGGCTCATGATTTTGCCTTCTTCGCATACTTGTTGGCCAGATCCTGGGTTTTTTTCGTGTTTGAATCACGTAGTAATGTGGTAACACATTGAAGCAGTCAATTAAACCTGGTTCCGATCAATATTTTAGAGGATAACACCGGTTAGGTCTGGGTTAGGTCTGGGTTATGCCCGCATCTGGCTCATGATTTTGCCTTCTTCGCATACTTGTTGGCCAGATCCTGGGTTTTTTTCGTGTTTGAATCACGTAGTAATGTGGTAACACACTGAAGCAGTCAATTAACCCAGGTTTCGATCAATATTTTGGAGGATAACACCGGTTAGGTCTGGGTTAGGTCTGGGTTATGCCCGCATCTGGCTCATGATTTTGCCTTTTTCGCATACTTGTTGGCCAGATCCTGTGTTTTTTTCGTGTTTGAATCACGTGGTAATGTGGTAACACACTGAAGCAGTCAATTAAACCTGGTTTCGATCAATATTTTAGAGGATAACACCGGTTAGGTCTGGGTTAGGTCCGGGAAATGCACGCATCTGGCTCATGATTTCGCCTTTTTCGCAAACTTGTTGGCCAGATCCTGGGTTTTTTCCGTGTTTGAATCACGTAGTAATGGGGTAATACACTGAAGCAGTCAATTAAACCTGGTTTCGATCAATATTTTAGAGGGTAACACCGGTTAGGTCTGGGTTAGGTCTGGGATATGTGCGCATCTGGCTTATACTTTCGCCTTTTTCGCAAACTTGTTGGCAAGCTCCTGGGTTTTTTCCGAGTTTGAATCACGTAGTAATGTTGTACCACACTGAGGCAGTCAATTAAACCTGGTTTCGATCAATATATTAGAGGATACCACCGGTTAGGTCTGGGTTAGGTCTGGGTTATGCCCGCATCTGGCTCATGATTTTGCCTTCTTCGCATACTTGTTGGCCAGATCCTGGGTTTTTTTCGTGTTTGAATCACGTAGTAATGTGGTAACACATTGAAGCAGTCAATTAAACCTGGTTTCGATCAATATTTTAGAGGATAACACCGGTTAGGTCTGGGTTAGGTCTGGGTTATGCCCGCATCTGGCTCATGATTGTGCCTTTTTCGCATACTTGTTGGCCAGATCCTGTGTTTTTTTCGTGTTTGAATCACGTAGTAATGCGGTAACACACTGAAGCAGTCAATTAAACCTGGTTCCGATCAATATTTTAGAGGATAACACCGGTTAGGTCTGGGTTAGGTCTGGGTTATGCCCGCATCTGGCTCATGATTTTGCCTTCTTTGCATACTTGTTGGCCAGATCCTGGGTTTTTTTCGTGTTTGAATCACGTAGTAATGTTGTACCACACTGAGGCAGTCATTTAAACCTGGTTTCGATCCATATTTCAGAGGATAACACCGGTTAGGTTGGGATAGGTCCGGGAAATGCACGCATCTGGCTCATGATTTCGCTTTTTTCGCAAACTTGTTGGCCAGATCCTGGGTTTTTTCCGTGTTTGAATCACGTAGTAATGTTGTACCACACTGAGGCAGTCAATTAAACCTGGTTTCGATCAATATTTTAGAGGATAACACCGGTTAGGTCTGGGTTAGGTCTGGTTTATGCCCGCATCTGGCTCATGATTTCGCCTTTTTCGCAAACTTGTTGGCCAGATCCTGGGTTTTTTCCGTGTTTGAATCACGTAGTAATGTTGTACCACACTGAGGCAGTCAATTAAACCTGGTTTCGATCCATATTTCAGAGGATAACACCGGTTAGGTCTGGGATAGGTCCGGGAAGTGCACGCATCTGGCTCATGATTTCGCCTTTTTCGCAAACTTCTTGGCCAGATCCTGGGTTTTTTCCGTGTTTGAATCACGTAGTAATGTGGTAACACATTGAAGCAGTCAATTAACCCAGGTTTCGATCAATATTTTGGAGGATAACACCGGTTAGGTCTGGGTTAGGTCTGGGTTATGCCCGCATCTGGCTCATGATTTTGCCTTTTTCGCAAACTGGTTGGCCAGATCCTGGGTTTTTTCCGTGTTTGAATCGCGTAGTAATGTGGTAACACACTGAAGCAGTCAATTAAACCTGGTTTCGATTAATATTTTAGAGGATAACACCGGTTAGGTCTGGGTTAGGTCCGGGAAATGCACGCATCTGGCTCATGATTTCGCCTTTTTCGCAAACTTGTTGGCCAGATCCTGGGTTTTTTCCGTGTTTGAATCACGTAGTAATGTGGTAATACACTGAAGCAGTCAATTAAACCTGGTTTCGATCAATATTTTAGAGGATAACACCGGTTAGGTCTGGGTTAGGTTTGGGATATACGCGCATCTGGCTTATACTTTCGCCTTTTTCGCAAACTTGTTGGCCAGATCCTGGGTTTTTTTCGTGTTGGAATCACGTAGTAATGTGGTAACACACTGAAGCAGTCAATTAAACCTGGTTTCGATCAATATTTTAGAGGATAACACCGGTTAGGTCTGGGTTAGGTCTGGGTTATGCCCGCTTCTGGCTCATGATTTTGCCTTGTTCGCATACTTGTTGGCCAGATCCTGGGTTTTTTTCGTGTTTGAATCACGTAGTAATGTGGTATCACACTGAAGCAGTCAATTAAACCTGGTTTCGATCAATATTTCAGAGAATAACACCGGTTAGGTCTGGGTTAGGTCTGGGATATGCGCGCATCTGGCTTATACTTTCGCCTTTTTCGCAAACTTGTTGGCCAGATCCTGGGTTTTTTTCGTGTTTGAATCACGTAGTAATGTGGTAACACACTGAAGCAGTCAATTAAACCTGGTTTCGATCAATATTTTAGAGGATAACACCGGTTAGGTCTGGGTTAGGTCTGGGTTATGCCCGCATCTGGCTCATGATTTTGCCTTCTTCGCATACTTGTTGGCCAGATCCTGGGTTTTTTTCGTGTTTGAATCACGTAGTAATGTGGTAACACACTGAAGCAGTCAATTAAACCTGGTTTCGATCAATATTTTAGAGGATAACACCGGTTAGGTCTGGGTTAGGTCTGGGTTATGCCCGCTTCTGGCTCATGATTTTGCCTTCTTTGCATACTTGTTGGCCAGATCCTGGGTTTTTTTCGTGTTTGAATCACGTAGTAATGTTGTACCACACTGAGGCAGTCATTTAAACGTGGTTTCGATCCATATTTCAGAGGATAACACCGGTTAGGTTGGGATAGGTCCGGGAAATGCACGCATCTGGCTCATGATTTCGCTTTTTTCGCAAACTTGTTGGCCAGATCCTGGGTTTTTTCCGTGTTTGAATCACGTAGTAATGTTGTACCACACTGAGGCAGTCAATTAAACCTGGTTTCGATCAATATTTTAGAGGATAACACCGGTTAGGTCTGGGTTAGGTCTGGTTTATGCCCGCATCTGGCTCATGATTTCGCCTTTTTCGCAAACTTGTTGGCCAGATCCTGGGTTTTTTCCGTGTTTGAATCACGTAGTAATGTTGTACCACACTGAGGCAGTCAATTAAACCTGGTTTCGATCCATATTTCAGAGGATAACACCGGTTAGGTCTGGGATAGGTCCGGGAAGTGCACGCATCTGGCTCATGATTTCGCCTTTTTCGCAAACTTCTTGGCCAGATCCTGGGTTTTTTCCGTGTTTGAATCACGTAGTAATGTGGTAACACATTGAAGCAGTCAATTAACCCAGGTTTCGATCAATATTTTGGAGGATAACACCGGTTAGGTCTGGGTTAGGTCTGGGTTATGCCCGCATCTGGCTCATGATTTTGCCTTTTTCGCAAACTGGTTGGCCAGATCCTGCGTTTTTTCCGTGTTTGAATCGCGTAGTAATGTGGTAACACACTGAAGCAGTCAATTAAACCTGGTTTCGATTAATATTTTAGAGGATAACACCGGTTAGGTCTGGGTTAGGTCCGGGAAATGCACGCATCTGGCTCATGATTTCGCCTTTTTCGCAAACTTGTTGGCCAGATCCTGGGTTTTTTCCGTGTTTGAATCACGTAGTAATGTGGTAATACACTGAAGCAGTCAATTAAACCTGGTTTCGATCAATATTTTAGAGGATAACACCGGTTAGGTCTGGGTTAGGTTTGGGATATACGCGCATCTGGCTTATACTTTCGCCTTTTTCGCAAACTTGTTGGCCAGATCCTGGGTTTTTTTCGTGTTGGAATCACGTAGTAATGTGGTAACACACTGAAGCAGTCAATTAAACCTGGTTTCGATCAATATTTTAGAGGATAACACCGGTTAGGTCTGGGTTAGGTCTGGGTTATGCCCGCTTCTGGCTCATGATTTTGCCTTGTTCGCATACTTGTTGGCCAGATCCTGGGTTTTTTTCGTGTTTGAATCACGTAGTAATGTGGTAACACACTGAAGCAGTCAATTAAACCTGGTTTCGATCAATATTTCAGAGAATAACACCGGTTAGGTCTGGGTTAGGTCTGGGATATGCGCGCATCTGGCTTATACTTTCGCCTTTTTCGCAAACTTGTTGGCCAGATCCTGGGTTTTTTTCGTGTTTGAATCACGTAGTAATGTGGTAACACACTGAAGCAGTCAATTAAACCTGGTTTCGATCAATATTTTAGAGGATAACACCGGTTAGGTCTGGGTTAGGTCTGGGTTATGCCCGCATCTGGCTCATGATTTTGCCTTCTTCGCATACTTGTTGGCCAGATCCTGGGTTTTTTTCGTGTTTGAATCACGTAGTAATGTGGTAACACACTGAAGCAGTCAATTAAACCTGGTTTCGATCAATATTTTAGAGGATAACACCGGTTAGGTCTGGGTTAGGTCCGGGAAATGCACGCATCTGGCTCATGATTTCGCCTTTTTCGCAAACTTGTTGGCCAGATCCTGGGTTTTTTCCGTGTTCGAATCACGTAGTAATGTGGTAATACACTGAAGCAGTCAATTAAACCTGGTTCCGATCAATATTTTAGAGGGTAACACCGGTTAGGTCTGGGTTAGGTCTGGGATATGTGCGCATCTGGCTTATACTTTCGCCTTTTTCGCAAACTTGTTGGCAAGCTCCTGGGTTTTTTCCGTGTTTGAATCACGTAGTAATGTTGTATCACACTGAGGCAGTCAATTAAACCTGGTTTCGATCAATATTTCAGAGAATAACACCGGTTAGGTCTGGGTTAGGTCCGGGAAATGCACGCATCTGGCTCATGATTTCGCCTTCTTCGCATACTTGTTGGCCAGATCCTGGGTTTTTTTCGTGTTTGAATCACGTAGTAATGTGGTAACACACTGAAGCAGTCAATTAAACCTGGTTTCGATCAATATTTTAGAGGATAACACCGGTTAGGTCTGGGTTAGGTCTGGGTTATGCCCGCATCTGGCTCATGATTTTGCCTTCCTCGCATACTTGTTGGCCAGATCCTGGGTTTTTTTCGTGTTTGAATCACGTAGTAATGTGGTAACACACTGAAGCAGTCAATTGAACCTGGTTTCGATCAATATTTTAGAGGATAACACCGGTTAGGTCAGGGTTAGGTCCGGGAAATGCACGCATCTGGCTTATGATTTCGCCTTTTTCGCAAACTTGTTGACCAGATACTGGGTTTTTTCCGTGTTTGAATCACGTAGTAATGTAGTACCACACTGAGGCAGTCAATTAAACCTGGTTTCGATCAATATTTTAGAGGATAACACCGGTTAGGTCTGGGTTAGGTTTGGGTTATGCCCGTATCTGACTCACGATTATGCCTTCTTCGCATACTTGTTGGCCACATCCTGGGTTTATTTCGTGTTTGAATCACGTAGTAATGTGGTAACACACTGAAGCAGTCAATTAAACCTGGATTCGATCAATATTTTAGAGGATAACACCGGTTTGGTCTGGGTTAGGTCTGAGTTATGCCCGCATCTGGCTCATGATTTTGCCTTCTTCACATACTTGTTGGCCAGATCCTGGGTTTTTTTCGTGTTTGAATCACGTAGTAATGTGGTAACACACTGAAGCAGTCAATTGAACCTGGTTTCGATCAATATTTTAGAGGATAACACCGGTTAGGTCTGGGTTAGGTCTGGGATATACGCGCATCTGGCTTACACTTTCGCCATTTTCGCAAATTTGTTGGCCAGATCCTGGGTTTTTTTCGTGTTTGAATCACGTAGTAATGTGGTAACACACTGAAGCAGTCAATTAAACCTGGTTTCGATCAATATTTCAGAGGATAACACCGGTTAGGTCTGGGTTAGGTCCGGGAAATGCACGCATCTGGCTCATGATTTCGCCTTTTTCGCAAACTTGTTGGCCAGATCCTGGGTTTTTTCCGTGTTTGAATCACGTAGTAATGTGGTAACACACTGAAGCAGTCAATTGAACCTGGTTTCGATCAATATTTTAGAGGATAACACCGGTTAGGTCTGGGTTAGGTTTGGGTTATGCCCGTATCTGACTCACGATTTTGCCTTCTTCGCATACTTGTTGGCCACATCCTGGGTTTTTTTCGTGTTTGAATCACGTAGTAATGTGGTAACACACTGAAGCAGTCAATTAAACCTGGTTTCGATCAATATTTTAGAGGATAACACCGGTTAGGTCTGGGTTAGGTCTGGGATATGCGCGCATCTGGCTTACACTTTCGCCATTTTCGCAAATTTGTTGGCCAGATCCTGGGTTTTTTTCGTGTTTGAATCACGTAGTAATGTGGTAACACACTGAAGCAGTCAATTAAACCTGGTTTCGATCAATATTTCAGAGGATAACACCGGTTAGGTCTGGGTTAGGTCCGGGAAATGCACGCATCTGGCTCATGATTTCGCCTTTTTCGCAAACTTGCTGGCCAGATCCTGGGTTTTTTCCGTGTTTCAATCACGTAGTAATGTGGTAATTCACTGAAGCAGTCAATTAAACCTTGATTCGATTAATATTTTAGAGGATAACACCGGTTAGGTCAGGGTTAGTTCTTGGTTATGCCCGCATCTGGCTCATGATTTTGCCTTGTTCGCATACTTGTTGGCCAGATCCTGGGTTTTTTCCGTGTTTGAATCACGTAGTAATGTTGTAGCACACTGAAGCAGTCAATTAAACCTGGTTTCGATCAATATTTTAGAGGATAACACCGGTTAGGTCTGGGTTAGGTCTGGGATATACGCGCATCTGGCTTATACTTTCGCCTTTTTCGCAAACTTGTTGGCCAGATCCTGGGTTTTTTTCGTGTTGGAATCACGTAGTAATGTGGTAACACACTGAAGCAGTCAATTAAACCTGGTTTCGATCAATAGTTTAGAGGATAACACCGGTTAGGTCTGGGTTAGGTCTGGGTTATGCCCGCATCTGGCTCATGATTTTGCCTTGTTCGCATACTTGTTAGCCAGATCCTGGGTTTTTTTCGTGTTTGAATCACGTAGTAATGTTGTACCACACTGAGGCAGTCAAATAAACCTGGTTTCGATCAATATTTCAGGGAATAACACCGGTTAGGTCTGGGTTAGGTCTGGGATATGCGCGCATCTGGCTTATACTTTCGCCTTTTTCGCATACTTGTTGGCCAGATCCTGGGTTTTTTTCGTGTTTGAATCACGTAGTAATGTGGTAACACACTGAAGCAGTCAATTAAACCTGGTTCCGATCAATATTTTAGAGGATAACACCGGTTAGGTCTGGGTTAGGTCTGGGTTATGCCCGCATATGGCTCATGATTTTGCCTTCTTCGCATACTTGTTGGCCAGATCCTGGGTTTTTTTCGTGTTTGAATCACGTAGTAATGTGGTAACACACTGAAGCAGTCAATTGAACCTGGTTTCGATCAATATTTTAGAGGATAACACCGGTTAGGTCTGGGTTAGGTCTGGGTTATGCCCGCATCTGGCTCATGATTTCGCCTTTTTCGCATACTTGTTGGCCAGATCCTGGGTTTTTTTCGTGTTTGAATCACGTAGTAATGTGGTAACACACTGAAGCAGTCAAATAAACCTGGTTTCGATCAATATTTCAGAGAATAACACCGGTTAGGTCTGGGTTAGGTCTGGGACATGCGCGCATCTGGCTTATACTTTCGCCTTTTTCGCATACTTGTTGGCCAGATCCTGGGTTTTTTTCGAGTTTGAATCACGTAGTAATGTGGTAACACACTGAAGCAGTCAATTAAACCTGGTTTCGGTCAATATTTTAGAGGATAACACCGGTTAGGTCTGGGTTAGGTCTGGGTTATGCCCGCATATGGCTCATGATTTTGCCTTCTTCGCATACTTGTTGGCCAGATCCTGGGTTTTTTTCGTGTTTGAATCACGTAGTAATGTGGTAACACACTGAAGCAGTCAATTGAACCTGGTTTCGATCAATATTTTAGAGGATAACACCGGTTAGGTCTGGGTTAGGTCTGGGTTATGCCCGCATCTGGCTCATGATTTTGCCTTCTTCGCATACTTGTTGGCCAGATCCTGGGTTTTTTTCGTGTTTGAATCACGTAGTAATGTGGTAACACACTGAAGCAGTCAATTAAACCTGGTTTCGATCAATATTTTAGAGGATAACACCGGTTAGGTCTGGGTTAGGTCCGGGAAATGCACGCATCTGGCTCATGATTTCGCCTTTCTCGCAAACTTGTTGGCCAGATCCTGGGTTTTTTCCGTGTTTGAATCACGTAGTAATGTGGTAATACACTGAAGCAGTCAATTAAACCTGGTTTCGATCAATATTTTAGAGGGTAACACCGGTTAGGTCTGGGTTAGGTCTGGGATATGTGCGCATCTGGCTTATACTTTCGCCTTTTTCGCAAACTTGTTGGCAAGCTCCTGGGTTTTTTCCGAGTTTGAATCACGTAGTAATGTTGTACCACACTGAGGCAGTCAATTAAACCTGGTTTCGATCAATATATTAGAGGATAACACCGGTTAGGTCTGGGTTAGGTCTGGGTTATGCCCGCATCTGGCTCATGATTCTGCCTTCTTCGCATACTTGTTGGCCAGATCCTGGGTTTTTTTCGTGTTTGAATCACGTAGTAATGTTGTACCACACTGAGGCAGTCAAATAAACCTGGTTTCGATCAATATTTCAGAGAATAACACCGGTTAGGTCTGGGTTAGGTCTGGGACATGCGCGCATCTGGCTTATACTTTCGCCTTTTTCGCATACTTGTTGGCCAGATCCTGGGTTTTTTTCGTGTCTGAATCACGTAGTAATGTGGTAACACACTGAAGCAGTCAATTAAACCTGGTTTCGATCAATATTTTAGAGGATAACACCGGTTAGGTGTGGGTTAGGTCCGGGAAATGCACGCATCTGGCTCATGATTTCGCCTTTTTCGCAAACTTGTTGGCCAGATCCTGGGTTTTTTCCGTGTTTGAATCACGTAGTAATGTGGTAATACACTGAAGCAGTCAATTAAACCTGGTTTCGATCAATATTTTAGAGGATAACAACGGTTAGGTCTGGGTTAGGTCTGGGATATGCCCGCATCTGGCTTACACTTTCGCCATTTTCGCAAATTTGTTGGCCAGATCCTGGGTTTTTTTCGTGTTTGAATCACGTAGTAATGTGGTAACACACTGAAGCAGTCAATTAAACTTGGTTTCGATCAATATTTCAGAGGATAACACCGGTTAGGTCTGGGTTAGGTCCGGGAAATGCACGCATCTGGCTCATGATTTCGCCTTTTTCGCAAACTTGTTGGCCAGATCCTGGGTTTTTTCCGTGTTTCAATCACGTAGTAATGTGGTAATTCACTGAAGCAGTCAATTAAACCTTGTTTCGAGCAATATTTTAGAGGATAACACCGGTTAGGTCTGGGTTAGGTCTGGGTTATGCCCGCATCTGGCTCATGATTTTGCCTTGTTCGCAAACTTGTTGGCCAGATCCTGGGTTTTTTTCGTGTTTGAATCAAGTAGTAATGTGGTAACACACTGAAGCAGTCAATTAAACCTGGTTTCGATCAATATTTTAGAGGATAACACCGATTAGGTCTGGGTTAGGTCTGAGTTATGCCCGCATCTGGCTCATGATTTTGCCTTCTTCGCATACTTGAAGGCCAGATCCTGGGTTTTTTCCGTGTTTGAATCACGTAGTAATGTGGTAATTCACTGAAGCTGTCAATTAAACCTGGTTTCGATCAATATTTTAGAGGATAACACCGGTTAGGTCTGGGTTAGTTCTGGGTTATGCCCGCAACTGGCTCATGATTTTGCCTTCTTCGCATACTTGTTGGCCAGCTCCTGGGTTTTTTTCGTGTTTGAATCACGTAGTAATGTGGTTACACACTGGAGCAGTCAATTAAACCAGGTTTCGATCATTATTTTACAGGATAACACCGGTTAGGTCTGGGTTAGGTCTGGGTTATGCCCGCATCTGGTTCATGATAGTGCCTTTTTCGCATACTTGTTGGCCAGATCCTGGGTTTTTTCCGTGTTTGAATCACGTGGTAATGTGGTAACACAATGAAGCAGTCAATTAACCCTGGTTTCCATCAATATTTTGGAGGATAACACCGGTTAGGTCTGGGTTAGGTCTGAGTTATGCCCGGATCTGGCTCATGATTCTGCCTTCTTCGCATACTTGTTGGCCAGATCCTGGGTTTTTTCCGTGTTTGAATCACGTAGTAATGTGGTAACACACTGAAGCAGTCAATTAAACCTGGTTTCGATCAATATTTTAGAGGATAACACCAGTTAGGTCTGGGTTAGGTCTGGGTTATGCCCGCATCTGGCTCATGATTTTGCCTTGTTCGCATACTTGTTGGCCAGTTCCTGGGTTTTTTTCGTGTTTGAATCACGTAGTAATGTGGTAACACATTGAAGCAGTCAATTAAACCTGGTTTCGATCAATATTTTAGAGGATAACACCGGTTAGGTCTGGGTTAGGTCTGGGTTATGCCCGCATCTGGCTCATGATTGTGCCTTTTTCGCGTACTTGTTGGCCAGATCCTGGGTTTTTTTCGTGTTTGAATCACGTAGTAATGTGGTAACACACTGAAGCAGTCAATTAAACCTGGTTCCGATCAATATTTTAGAGGATAACACCGGTTAGGTCTGGGTTAGGTATGCGTTATGCCCGCATCTGGCTCATGATTTTGCCTTCTTCGCATACTTGTTGGCCAGATCCTGGGTTTTTTTCGTGTTTGAATCACGTAGTAATGTTGTACCACACTGAGGCAGTCATTTAAACCTGGTTTCGATCCATATTTCAGAGGATAACACCGGTTAGGTCTGGGATAGGTCCGGGAAATGCACGCATCTGGCTCATGATTTCGCCTTTTTCGCAAACTTGTTGGCCAGATCCTGGGTTTTTTCCGTGTTTGAATCACGTAGTAATGTTATACCACACTGAGGCAGTCAATTAAACCTGGTTTCGATCCATATTTCAGAGGATAACACCGGTTAGGTCTGGGATAGGTCTGGGATATACGCGCATCTGGCTTATACTTTCGCCTTTTTCGCAAACTTGTTGGCCAGATCCTGGGTTTTTTTCGTGTTTGAATCACGTAGTAATGTGGTAACACACTGAAGCAGTCAATTAAACCTGGTTTCGATCAATATTTTAGAGGATAACACCGGTTAGGTCTGGGTTAGCTCTGGTTTATGCCGGCATCTGGCTCATGATTTCGCCTTTTTCGCAAACTTGTTGGCCAGATCCAGGGTTTTTTTCGTGTTGGAATCACGTAGTAATGTGGTAACACACTGAAGCAGTCAATTAAACCTGGTTTTGATCAATATTTTAGAGGATAACACCGGTTAGGTCTGGGTTAGGTCTGGGTTATGCCCGCATCTGGCTCATGATTTCGCCTTTTTCGCAAACTTGTTGGCCAGATCCTGGGTTTTTTCCGTGTTTGAATCACGTAGTAATGTGGTAACACATTGAAGCAGTCAATTAACCCAGGTTTCGATCAATATTTTGGAGGATAACACCGGTTAGGTCTGGGTTAGGTCTGGGTTATGCCCGCATCTGGCTCATGATTTCGCCTTTTTCGCAAACTTGTTGGCCAGATCCTGGGTTTTTTCCGTGTTTGAATCACGTAGTAATGTTGTAGCACACTGAAGCAGTCAATTAAACCTGGTTTCGATCAATATTTTAGAGGATAACACCGGTTAGGTCTGGGTTAGGTCTGGGATATACGCGCATCTGGCTTATACTGTCGCCTTTTTCGCAAACTTGTTGGCCAGATCCTGGGTTTTTTTCGTGTTGGAATCACGTAGTAATGTGGTAACACACTGAAGCAGTCAATTAAACCTGGTTTCGATCAATATTTTAGAGGATAACACCGGTTAGGTCTGGGTTAGGTCTGGGATATACGCGCATCTGGCTTATACTTTCGCCTTTTTCGCAAACTTGTTGGCCAGATCCAGGGTTTTTTTCGTGTTGGAATCGCGTAGTAATATGGTAACACACTGAAGCAGTCAATTAAACCTGGTTTCGATCAATATTTTAGAGGATAACACCGGTTAGGTCTGGGTTAGGTCTGGGTTATGCCCGCATCTGGCTCATGATTTTGCCTTCTTCGCATACTTGTTGGCCAGATCCTGGGTTTTTTTCGTGTTTGAATCACGTAGTAATGTGGTAACACACTGAAGCAGTCAATTAAACCTGGTTTCGATCAATATTTTAGAGGATAACACCGGTTAGGTCTGGGTTAGGTCTGGTTTATGCCCGCATCTGGCTCATGATTTCGCCTTTTTCGCAAACTTGTTGGCCAGATCCTGGGTTTTTTCCGTGATTGAATCACGTAGTAATGTGGTAACACAATGAAGCAGTCAATTAACCCAGGTTTCGATCAATATTTTGGAGGATAACACCGGTTAGGTCTGGGTTAGGTCTGGGTTATGCCCGCATCTGGCTCATGATTTCGCCTTTTTCGCAAACTTGTTGGCCAGATCCTGGGTTTTTTCCGTGTTTGAATCACGTAGTAATGTTGTAGCACACTGAAGCAGTCAATTAAACCTGGTTTCGATCAATATTTTAGAGGATAACACCGGTTAGGTCTGGGTTAGGTCTGGGATATACGCGCATCTGGCTTATACTGTCGCCTTTTTCGCAAACTTGTTGGCCAGATCCTGGGTTTTTTTCGTGTTGGAATCACGTAGTAATGTGGTAACACACTGAAGCAGTCAATTAAACCTGGTTTCGATCAATATTTTAGAGGATAACACCGGTTAGGTCTGGGTTAGGTCTGGGATATACGCGCATCTGGCTTATACTTTCGCCTTTTTCGCAAACTTGTTGGCCAGATCCAGGGTTTTTTTCGTGTTGGAATCGCGTAGTAATATGGTAACACACTGAAGCAGTCAATTAAACCTGGTTTCGATCAATATTTTAGAGGATAACACCGGTTAGGTCTGGGTTAGGTCTGGGTTATGCCCGCATCTGGCTCATGATTTTGCCTTCTTCGCATACTTGTTGGCCAGATCCTGGGTTTTTTTCGTGTTTGAATCACGTAGTAATGTGGTAACACACTGAAGCAGTCAATTAAACCTGGTTTCGATCAATATTTTAGAGGATAACACCGGTTAGGTCTGGGTTAGGTCTGGTTTATGCCCGCATCTGGCTCATGATTTCGCCTTTTTCGCAAACTTGTTGGCCAGATCCTGGGTTTTTTCCGTGATTGAATCACGTAGTAATGTGGTAACACAATGAAGCAGTCAATTAACCCAGGTTTCGATCAATATTTTGGAGGATAACACCGGTTAGGTCTGGGTTAGGTCTGGTTTATGCCCGCATCTGGCTCATGATTTCGCCTTTTTCGCAAACTTGTTGGCCAGATCCTGGGTTTTTTCCGTGTTTGAATCACGTAGTAATGTGGTAACACAATGAAGCAGTCAATTAACCCAGGTTTGGATCAATATTTTGGAGGATAACACCGGTTAGGTCTGGGTTAGGTCTGGGTTATGCCCGCATCTGGCTCATGATTTTGCCTTTTTCGCAAACTTGTTGGCCAGATCCTGGGTTTTTTCCGTGTTTGAATCACGTAGTAATGTTGTAGCACACTGAAGCAGTCAATTAAACCTGGTTTCGATCAATATTTTAGAGGATAACACCGGTTAGGTCTGGGTTAGGTCTGGGATATACGCTCATCTGGCTTATACTGTCGCCTTTTTCGCAAACTTGTTGGCCAGATCCTGGGTTTTTTTCGTGTTGGAATCACGTAGTAATGTGGTAACACACTGAAGCAGTCAATTAAACCTGGTTTCGATCAATATTTTAGAGGATAACACCGGTTAGGTCTGGGTTAGGTCTGGTTTATGCCCGCATCTGGCTCATGATTTCGCCTTTTTCGCAAACTTGATGGCCAGATCCTGGGTTTTTTCCGTGTTTGAATCACGTAGTAATGTGGTAACACAATGAAGCAGTCAATTAACCCAGGTTTCGATCAATATTTTGGAGGATAACACCGGTTAGGTCTGGGTTAGGTCTGGGTTATGCCCGCATCTGGCTCACGATTTTGCCTTTTTCGCAAACTTATTGGCCAGATCCTGGGATTTTTCCGTGTTTGAATCACGTAGTAATGTTGTAGCACACTGAAGCAGTCAATTAAACCTGGTTTCGATCAATATTTTAGAGGATAACACCGGTTAGGTCTGGGTTAGGTTTGGGATATACGCGCATCTGGCTTATACTTTCGCCTTTTTCGCAAACTTGTTGGCCAGATCCTGGGTTTTTTTCGTGTTGGAATCACGTAGTAATGTGGTAACACACTGAAGCAGTCAATTTAACCTGGTTTCGATCAATATTTTAGAGGATAACACCGGTTAGGTCTGGGTTAGGTCTGGGTTATGCCCGCATCTGGCTCATGATTTTGCCTTGTTCGCATACTTGTTAGCCAGATCCTGGGTTTTTTTCGTGTTTGAATCACGTAGTAATGTGGTAACACACTGAAGCAGTCAATTAAACCTGGTTTCGATCAATATATTAGAGGATAACACCGGTTAGGTCTGGGTTAGGTCTGGATATGCCCGCATCTGGCTCATGATTTTGCCTTCTTCGCATACTTGTTGGCCAGATCCTGGGTTTTTTTCGTGTTTGAATCACGTAGTAATGTGGTAACACACTGAAGCAGTCAATTAAACCTGGTTTCGATCAATATTTTAGAGGATAACACCGGTTAGGTCTGGGTTAGGTCTGGGATATGCGCGCATCTGGCTTATACTTTCGCCTTTTCCGCAAACTTGTTGGCAAGCTCCTGGGTTTTTTCCGTGTTTGAATCACGTAGTAATGTTGTACCACACTGAGGCAGCCAAATAAACCTGGTTTCGATCAATATTTCAGAGAATAACACCGGTTAGGTCTGGGTTAGGTCTGGGATATGCGCGCATCTGGCTTATGCTTTCGCCTTTTTCGCATACTTGTTGGCCAGATCCTGGGTTTTTTTCGTGTTTGAATCACGTAGTAATGTGGTAACACACTGAAGGAGTCAATTAAACCTGGTTTCGATCAATATTTTAGAGGATAACACCGGTTAGGTCTGGGTTAGGTCTGGGTTATGCCCGCATATGGCTCATTATTTTGCCTTCTTCGCATACTTGTTGGCCAGATCCTGGGTTTTTTTCGTGTTTGAATCACGTAGTAATGTGGTAACACACTGAAGCAGTCAATTGAACCTGGTTTCGATCAATATTTTAGAGGATTACACCGGTTAGGTCTGGGTTAGGTCTGGGTTATGCCCGCATGTGGCTCATGATTTTGCCTTCTTCGCATACTTGTTGGCCAGATCCTGGGTTTTTTTCGTGTTTGAATCACGTAGTAATGTGGTAACACACTGAAGCAGTCAATTAAACCTGGTTTCGATCCATATTTCAGAGGATAACACCGGTTAGGTCTGGGTTAGGTCTGGGTTATGCCCGCATCTGGCTCATGATTTTGCCTTTTTCGCAAACTTGTTGGCCAGATCCTGTGCTTTTTCGTGTTTGAATCACGTAGTAATGTGGTAACACACTGAAGCAGTCAATTAAACCTGGTTCCGATCAATATTTTAGAGGATAACACCGGTTAGGTCTGGGTTAGGTCTGGGTTATGCCCGCATCTGGCTCATGATTTTGCCTTCTTCGCATACTTGTTGGCCAGATCCTGGGTTTTTTTCGTGTTTGAATCACGTAGTAATGTGGTAACACATTGAAGCAGTCAATTAAACCTGGTTCCGATCAATATTTTAGAGGATAACACCGGTTAGGTCTGGGTTAGGTCTGGGTTATGCCCGCATCTGGCTCATGATTTTGCCTTCTTCGCATACTTGTTGGCCAGATCCTGGGTTTTTTTCGTGTTTGAATCACGTAGTAATGTGGTAACACACTGAAGCAGTCAATTAAACCTGGTTTCGATCCATATTTCAGAGGATAACACCGGTTAGGTCTGGGTTAGGTCTGGGTTATGCCCGCATCTGGCTCATGATTTTGCCTTCTTTGCATACTTGTTGGCCAGATCCTGGGTTTTTTTCGTGTTTGAATCACGTAGTAATGTTGTACCACACTGAGGCAGTCATTTAAACCTGGTTTCGATCCATATTTCAGAGGATAACACCGGTTAGGTTGGGATAGGTCCGGGAAATGCACGCATCTGGCTCATGATTTCGCCTTTTTCGCAAACTTGTTGGCCAGATCCTGGGTTTTTTCCGTGTTTGAATCACGTAGTAATGTTGTACCACACTGAGGCAGTCAATTAAACCTGGTTTCGATCTATATTTTAGAGGATAACACCGGTTAGGTCTGGGTTAGGTCTGGTTTATGCCCGCATCTGGCTCATGATTTCGCCTTTTTCGCAAACTTGTTGGCCAGATCCTGGGTTTTTTCCGTGTTTGAATCACGTAGTAATGTTGTACCACACTGAGGCAGTCAATTAAACCTGGTTTCGATCCATATTTCAGAGGATAACACCGGTTAGGTCTGGGATAGGTCCGGGAAGTGCACGCATCTGGCTCATGATTTCGCCTTTTTCGCAAACTTCTTGGCCAGATCCTGGGTTTTTTCCGTGTTTGAATCACGTAGTAATGTGGTAACACATTGAAGCAGTCAATTAACCCAGGTTTCGATCAATATTTTGGAGGATAACACCGGTTAGGTCTGGGTTAGGTCTGGGTTATGCCCGCATCTGGCTCATGATTTTGCCTTTTTCGCAAACTGGTTGGCCAGATCCTGGGTTTTTTCCGTGTTTGAATCGCGTAGTAATGTTGTAGCACACTGAAGCAGTCAATTAAACCTGGTTTCGATCAATATTTTAGAGGATAACACCGGTTAGGTCTGGGTTAGGTCTGGGATATACGCGCATCTGGCTTATACTTTCGCCTTTTTCGCAAACTTGTTGGCCAGATCCAGGGTTTTTTTCGTGTTGGAATCACGTAGTAATGTGGTAACACACTGAAGCAGTCAATTAAACCTGGTTTCGATCAATATTTTAGAGGATAACACCGGTTAGGTCTGGGTTAGGCCTGGGTTATGCCCGCATCTGGCTCATGATTTTGCCTTCTTCGCATACTTGTTGGCCAGATCCTGGGTTTTTTTCGTGTTTGAATCACGTAGTAATGTGGTAACACACTGAAGCAGTCAATTAAACCTGGTTTCGATCAATATTTTAGAGGATAACACCGGTTAGGTCTGGGTTAGGTCTGGGTTATGCCCGCATCTGGCTCATGATTTCGCCTTTTTCGCAAACTTGTTGGCCAGATCCTGGGTTTTTTCCGTGTTTGAATCACGTAGTAATGTGGTAACACATTGAAGCAGTCAATTAACCCAGGTTTCGATCAATATTTTGGAGGATAACACCGGTTAGGTCTGGGTTAGGTCTGGGTTATGCCCGCATCTGGCTCATGATTTCGCCTTTTTCGCAAACTTGTTGGCCAGATCCTGGGTTTTTTCCGTGTTTGAATCACGTAGTAATGTGGTAACACATTGAAGCAGTCAATTAACCCAGGTTTCGATCAATATTTTGGAGGATAACACCGGTTAGGTCTGGGTTAGGTCTGGGTTATGCCCGCATCTGGCTCATGATTTTGCCTTTTTCGCAAACTTGTTGGCCAGATCCTGGGTTTTTTCCGTGTTTGAATTGCGCAGTAATGTTGTACCACACTGAAGCAGTCAATTAAACCTGGTTTCGATCAATATTTTAGAGGATAACACCGGTTAGGTCTGGGTTAGGTCCGGGAAATGCACGCATCTGGCTCATGATTTTGCCTTTTTCGCAAACTTGTTGGCCAGATCCAGGGTTTTTTTCGTGTTGGATCACGTAGTAATGTGGTAACACACTGAAGCAGTCAATTAAACCTGGTTTCGATCAATATTTTAGAGGATAACACCGGTTAGGTCTGGGTTAGGTCTGGGTTATGCCCGCATCAGGCTCATGATTTTGCCTTCTTCGTATACTTGTTGGCCAGATCCTGGGTTTTTTTCGTGTTTGAATCACGTAGTAATGTGGTAACACACTGAAGCAGTCAATTAAACCTGGTTTCGATCAATATTTTAGAGGATAACACCGGTTAGGTCTGGGTTAGGTCTGGTTTATGCCCGCATCTGGCTCATGATTTCGCCTTTTTCGCAAACTTGTTGGCCAGATCCTGGGTTTTTTCCATGTTTGAATCACGTAGTAATGTGGTAACACAATGAAGCAGTCAATTAACCCAGGTTTCGATCAATATTTTGGAGGATAACACCGGTTAGGTCTGGGTTAGGTCTGGGTTATGCCCGCATCTGGCACATGATTTCGCCTTTTTCGCAAACTTGTTGGCCAGATCCTGGGTTTTTTCCGTGTTTGAATCACGTAGTAATGTGGTAACACATTGAAGCAGTCAATTAACCCAGGTTTCGATCAATATTTTGGAGGATAACACCGGTTAGGTCTGGGTTAGGTCTGGGTTATGCCCGCATCTGGCTCATGATTTTGCCTTTTTCGCAAACTTGTTGGCCAGATCCTGGGTTTTTTCCGTGTTTGAATTGCGCAGTAATGTTGTACCACACTGAAGCAGTCAATTAAACCTGGTTTCGATCAATATTTTAGAGGATAACACCGGTTAGGTCTGGGTTAGGTCCGGGAAATGCACGCATCTGGCTCATGATTTTGCCTTTTTCGCAAACTTGTTGGCCAGATCCAGGGTTTTTTTCGTGTTGGAATCACGTAGTAATGTGGTAACACACTGAAGCAGTCAATTAAACCTGGTTTCGATCAATATTTTAGAGGATAACACCGGTTAGGTCTGGGTTAGGTCTGGGTTATGCCCGCATCAGGCTCATGATTTTGCCTTCTTCGTATACTTGTTGGCCAGATCCTGGGTTTTTTTCGTGTTTGAATCACGTAGTAATGTGGTAACACACTGAAGCAGTCAATTAAACCTGGTTTCGATCAATATTTTAGAGGATAACACCGGTTAGGTCTGGGTTAGGTCTGGTTTATGCCCGCATCTGGCTCATGATTTCGCCTTTTTCGCAAACTTGTTGGCCAGATCCTGGGTTTTTTCCATGTTTGAATCACGTAGTAATGTGGTAACACAATGAAGCAGTCAATTAACCCAGGTTTCGATCAATATTTTGGAGGATAACACCGGTTAGGTCTGGGTTAGGTCTGGGTTATGCCCGCATCTGGCTCATGATTTTGCCTTCTTCGCATACTTGTTGGCCAGATCCTGGGTTTTTTTCGTGTTTGAATCACGTAGTAATGTGGTAACACACTGAAGCAGTCAATTAAACCTGGTTTCGATTAATATTTTAGAGGATAACACCGGTTAGGTCTGGGTTAGGTCCGGGAAATGCACGCATCTGGCTCATGATTTCGCCTTTTTCGCAAACTTGTTGGCCAGATCCTGGGTTTTTTCCGTGTTTGAATCACGTAGTAATGTGGTAATACACTGAAGCAGTCAATTAAACCTGGTTTCGATCAATATTTTAGAGGATAACACCGGTTAGGTCTGGGTTAGGTTTGGGATATACGCGCATCTGGCTTATACTTTCGCCTTTTTCGCAAACTTGTTGGCCAGATCCTGGGTTTTTTTCGTGTTGGAATCACGTAGTAATGTGGTAACACACTGAAGCAGTCAATTAAACCTGGTTTCGATCAATATTTTAGAGGATAACACCGGTTAGGTCTGGGTTAGGTCTGGGTTATGCCTGCTTCTGGCTCATGATTTTGCCTTGTTCGCATACTTGTTGGCCAGATCCTGGGTTTTTTTCGTGTTTGAATCACGTAGTAATGTGGTAACACACTGAAGCAGTCAATTAAACCTGGTTTCGATCAATATTTCAGAGAATAACACCGGTTAGGTCTGGGTTAGGTCTGGGATATGCGCGCATCTGGCTTATACTTTCGCCTTTTTCGCAAACTTGTTGGCCAGATCCTGGGTTTTTTTCGTGTTTGAATCACGTAGTAATGTGGTAACACACTGAAGCAGTCAATTAAACCTGGTTTCGATCAATATTTTAGAGGATAACACCGGTTAGGTCTGGGTTAGGTCTGGGTTATGCCCGCATCTGGCTCATGATTTTGCCTTCTTCGCATACTTGTTGGCCAGATCCTGGGTTTTTTTCGTGTTTGAATCACGTAGTAATGTGGTAACACACTGAAGCAGTCAATTAAACCTGGTTTCGATCAATATTTTAGAGGATAACACCGGTTAGGTCTGGGTTAGGTCCGGGAAATGCACGCATCTGGCTCATGATTTCGCCTTTTTCGCAAACTTGTTGGCCAGATCCTGGGTTTTTTCCGTGTTCGAATCACGTAGTAATGTGGTAATACACTGAAGCAGTCAATTAAACCTGGTTCCGATCAATATTTTAGAGGGTAACACCGGTTAGGTCTGGGTTAGTTCTGGGTTATGCCCGCATCTGGCTTATACTTTCGCCTTTTTCGCAAGCTTGTTGGCCAGATCCTGGGTTTTTTCCGTGTTTGAATCACGTGGTAATGTGGTAACACAATGAAGCAGTCAATTAACCCTGGTTTCCATCAATATTTTGGAGGATAACACCGGTTAGGTCTGGGTTAGGTCTGGGTTATGCCCGCATCTGGCTCATGATTTTGCCTTGTTCGCATACTTGTTGGCCAGATCCTGGGTTTTTTTCGTGTTTGAATCACGTAGTAATGTGGTAACACATTGAAGCAGTCAATTAAACCTGGTTTCGATCAATATTTTAGAGGATAACACCGGTTAGGTCTGGGTTAGGTCTGGGTTATGCCCGCATCTGGCTCATGATTGTGCCTTTTTCGCATACTTGTTGGCCAGATCCTGGGTTTTTTTCGTGTTTGAATCACGTAGTAATGTGGTAACACACTGAAGCAGTCAATTAAACCTGGTTCCGATCAATATTTTAGAGGATAACACCGGTTAGGTCTGGGTTAGGTCTGGGTTATGCCCGCATCTGGCTCATGATTTTGCCTTCTTCGCATACTTGTTGGCCAGATCCTGGGTTTTTTTCGTGGTTGAATCACGTAGTAATGTTGTACCACACTGAGGCAGTCATTTAAACCTGGTTTCGATCCATATTTCAGAGGATAACACCGGTTAGGTCTGGGATAGGTCCGGGAAATGCACGCATCTGGCTCATGATTTCGCCTTTTTCGCAAACTTGTTGGCCAGATCCTGGGTTTTTTCCGTGTTTGAATCACGTAGTAATGTTGTACCACACTGAGGCAGTCAATTAAACCTGGTTTCGATCCATATTTCAGAGGATAACACCGGTTAGGTCTGGGATAGGTCTGGGATATACGCGCACCTGGCTTATACTTTCGCCTTTTTCGCAAACTTGTTGGCCAGATCCTGGGTTTTTTTCGTGTTTGAATCACGTAGTAATGTGGTAATACACTGAAGCAGTCAATTAAACCTGGTTTCGATCAATATTTTAGAGGATAACACCGGTTAGGTCTGGGTTAGGTCTGGGTTATGCCCGCATCTGGCTCATGATTTTGCCTTGTTCGCATACTTGTTAGCCAGATCCTGGGTTTCTTTCGTGTTTGAATCACGTAGTAATGTGGTAACACACTGAAGCAGTCAATTAAACCTGGTTTCGATGAATATTTTGGAGGATAACACCGGTTAGGTCTGGGTTAGGTCTGGGATATGCGCGCATCTGGCTTACACTTTCGCCATTTTCGCAAACATGTTGCCCAGATCCTGGGTTTTTTCCGTGTTTGAATCACGTAGTAATGTGGTAACACACTGAAGCAGTCAATTAAACCTGGTTTCGATCAATATTTTAGAGGATAACAGCGGTTAGGTCTGGGTTAGGTCTGGTTTATGCCCGCATCTGGCTCATGATTTCGCCTTTTTCGCAAACTTGTTGGCCAGATCCTGGGTTTTTTCCGTGTTTGAATCACGTAGTAATGTGGTAACACAATGAAGCAGTCAATTAACCCAGGTTTCGATCAATATTTTGGAGGATAACACCGGTTAGGTCTGGGTTAGGTCTGGGTTATGCCCGCATCTGGCTCATGATTTCGCCTTTTTCGCAAACTTGTTGGCCAGATCCTGGGTTTTTTCCGTGTTTGAATCACGTAGTAATGTGGTAATACACTGAAGCAGTCAATTAAACCTGGTTTCGATCAATATTTTAGAGGATAACACCGGTTAGGTCTGAGTTAGGTCTGGGATATGCGCGCATCTGGCTTATACTTTCGCCTTTTTCGCAAACTTGTTGGCAAGCTCCTGGATTTTTTCCGTGTTTGAATCACGTAGTAATGTTGTACCACACTGAGGCAGTCAAATAAACCTGGTTTCGATCAATATTTCAGAGAATAACACCGGTTAGGTCTGGGTTAGGTCTGGGATATGCGCGCATCTGGCTTATACTTTCGCCTTTTTCGCATACTTGTTGGCCAGATCCTGGGTTTTTTTCGTGTTTGAATCACGTAGTAATGTGGTAACACACTGAAGCAGTCAATTAAACCTGGTTTCGATCAATATTTTAGAGGATAACACCGGTTAGGTCTGGGTTAGGTCCGGGAAATGCACGCATCTGGCTCATGATTTTGCCTTTTTCGCAAACTTGTTGGCCAGATCCTGGGTTTTTTCCGTGTTTGAATCACGTAGTAATGTGGTAATACACTGAAGCAGTCAATTAAACCTGGTTTCGATCAATATTTTAGAGGGTAACACCGTTTAGGTCTGGGTTAGGTCTGGGATATGCGCGCATCTGGCTTATACTTTCGCCTTTTTCGCAAACTTGTTGGCAAGCTCCTGGGTTTTTTCCGAGTTTGAATCACGTAGTAATGTTGTACCACACTGAGGCAGTCAAATAAACCTGGTTTCGATCAATATATTAGAGGATAACACCGGTTAGGTCTGGGTTAGGTCTGGGTTATGCCCGCATCTGGCTCATGATTTTGCCTTCTCCGCATACTTGTTGGCCAGATCCTGGGTTTTTTTCGTGTTTGAATCACGTAGTAATGTGGTAACACACTGAAGCAGTCCATTAAACCTGGTTCCGATCAATATTTTAGAGGATAACACCGGTTAGGTCTGGGTTAGGTCTGGGTTATGCCCGCATCTGGCTCATGATTTTGCCTTCTTCGCATACTTGTTGGCCAGATCCTGGGTTTTTTTCGTGGTTGAATCACGTAGTAATGTTGTACCACACTGAGGCAGTCATTTAAACCTGGTTTCGATCCATATTTCAGAGGATAACACCGGTTAGGTCTGGGATAGGTCCGGGAAATGCACGCATCTGGCTCATGATTTCGCCTTTTTCGCAAACTTGTTGGCCAGATCCTGGGTTTTTTCCGTGTTTGAATCACGTAGTAATGTTGTACCACACTGAGGCAGTCAATTAAACCTGGTTTCGATCCATATTTCAGAGGATAACACCGGTTAGGTCTGGGATAGGTCTGGGATATACGCGCACCTGGCTTATACTTTCGCCTTTTTCGCAAACTTGTTGGCCAGATCCTGGGTTTTTTTCGTGTTTGAATCACGTAGTAATGTGGTAATACACTGAAGCAGTCAATTAAACCTGGTTTCGATCAATATTTTAGAGGATAACACCGGTTAGGTCTGGGTTAGGTCTGGGTTATGCCCGCATCTGGCTCATGATTTTGCCTTGTTCGCATACTTGTTAGCCAGATCCTGGGTTTCTTTCGTGTTTGAATCACGTAGTAATGTGGTAACACACTGAAGCAGTCAATTAAACCTGGTTTCGATGAATATTTTGGAGGATAACACCGGTTAGGTCTGGGTTAGGTCTGGGATATGCGCGCATCTGGCTTACACTTTCGCCATTTTCGCAAACATGTTGCCCAGATCCTGGGTTTTTTCCGTGTTTGAATCACGTAGTAATGTGGTAACACACTGAAGCAGTCAATTAAACCTGGTTTCGATCAATATTTTAGAGGATAACAGCGGTTAGGTCTGGGTTAGGTCTGGTTTATGCCCGCATCTGGCTCATGATTTCGCCTTTTTCGCAAACTTGTTGGCCAGATCCTGGGTTTTTTCCGTGTTTGAATCACGTAGTAATGTGGTAACACAATGAAGCAGTCAATTAACCCAGGTTTCGATCAATATTTTGGAGGATAACACCGGTTAGGTCTGGGTTAGGTCTGGGTTATGCCCGCATCTGGCTCATGATTTCGCCTTTTTCGCAAACTTGTTGGCCAGATCCTGGGTTTTTTCCGTGTTTGAATCACGTAGTAATGTGGTAATACACTGAAGCAGTCAATTAAACCTGGTTTCGATCAATATTTTAGAGGATAACACCGGTTAGGTCTGAGTTAGGTCTGGGATATGCGCGCATCTGGCTTATACTTTCGCCTTTTTCGCAAACTTGTTGGCAAGCTCCTGGATTTTTTCCGTGTTTGAATCACGTAGTAATGTTGTACCACACTGAGGCAGTCAAATAAACCTGGTTTCGATCAATATTTCAGAGAATAACACCGGTTAGGTCTGGGTTAGGTCTGGGATATGCGCGCATCTGGCTTATACTTTCGCCTTTTTCGCATACTTGTTGGCCAGATCCTGGGTTTTTTTCGTGTTTGAATCACGTAGTAATGTGGTAACACACTGAAGCAGTCAATTAAACCTGGTTTCGATCAATATTTTAGAGGATAACACCGGTTAGGTCTGGGTTAGGTCCGGGAAATGCACGCATCTGGCTCATGATTTTGCCTTTTTCGCAAACTTGTTGGCCAGATCCTGGGTTTTTTCCGTGTTTGAATCACGTAGTAATGTGGTAATACACTGAAGCAGTCAATTAAACCTGGTTTCGATCAATATTTTAGAGGGTAACACCGTTTAGGTCTGGGTTAGGTCTGGGATATGCGCGCATCTGGCTTATACTTTCGCCTTTTTCGCAAACTTGTTGGCAAGCTCCTGGGTTTTTTCCGAGTTTGAATCACGTAGTAATGTTGTACCACACTGAGGCAGTCAAATAAACCTGGTTTCGATCAATATATTAGAGGATAACACCGGTTAGGTCTGGGTTAGGTCTGGGTTATGCCCGCATCTGGCTCATGATTTTGCCTTCTCCGCATACTTGTTGGCCAGATCCTGGGTTTTTTTCGTGTTTGAATCACGTAGTAATGTGGTAACACACTGAAGCAGTCCATTAAACCTGGTTCCGATCAATATTTTAGAGGATAACACCGGTTAGGTCTGGGTTAGGTCTGGGTTATGCCCGCATATGGCTCATGATTTTGCCTTCTTCGCATACTTGTTGGCCAGATCCTGGGTTTTTTTCGTGTTTGAATCACGTAGTAATGTGGTAACACACTGAAGCAGTCAATTGAACCTGGTTTCGATCAATATTTTAGAGGATAACACCGGTTAGGTCTGGGTTCGGTCTGGGTTATGCCCGCATCTGGCTCATGATTTTGCCTTCTTCGCATACTTGTTGGCCAGATCCTGGGTTTTTTTCGTGTTTGAATCACGTAGTAATGTGGTAACACACTGAAGCAGTCAATTAAACCTGGTTTCGATCAATATTTTAGAGGATAACACCGGTTAGGTCTGGGTTAGGTCCGGGAAATGCACGCATCTGGCTCATGATTTCGCCTTTTTCGCAAACTTGTTCGCCAGATCCTGGGTTTTTTCCGTGTTTGAATCACGTAGTAATGTGGTAATACACTGAAGCAGTCAATTAAACCTGGTTTCGATCAATATTTTAGAGGATAACACCGGTTAGGTCTGGGTTAGGTCTGGGATATGCGCGCATCTGGCTTATACTTTCGCCTTTTTCGCAAACTTGTTGGCAAGCTCCTGGGTTTTTTCCGTGTTTGAATCACGTAGTAATGTTGTACCACACTGAGGCAGTCAAATAAACCTGGTATCGATCAATATTTCAGAGAATAACACCGGTTAGGTCTGGGTTAGGTCTGGGATATGCGCGCATCTGGCTTATACTTTCGCCTTTTTCGCAAACTTGTTGGCCAGATCCTGGGTTTTTTTCGTGTTTGAATCACGTAGTAATGTGGTAACACACTGAAGCAGTCAATTAAACCTGGTTTCGATCAATATTTTAGAGGATAACACCGGTTAGGTCTGGGTTAGGTCTGGGTTATGCCCGCATCTGGCTCATGATTTTGCCTTCTTCGCATACTTGTTGGCCAGATCCTGGGTTTTTTTCGTGTTTGAATCACGTAGTAATGTGGTAACACACTGAAGCAGTCAATTAAACCTGGTTTCGATCAATATTTTAGAGGATAACACCGGTTAGGTCTGGGTTAGGTCCGGGAAATGCACGCATCTGGCTCATGATTTCGCCTTTTTCGCAAACTTGTTGACCAGATCCTGGGTTTTTTCCGTGTTTGAATCACGTAGTAATGTAGTACCACACTGAGGCAGTCAATTAAACCTGGTTTCGATCAATATTTTAGAGGATAACACCGGTTAGGTCTGGGTTAGGTCTGGGTTATGCCCGCATCTGGCTCATGATTTTGCCTTCTTCGCATACTTGTTGGCCAGATCCTGGGTTTTTTTCGTGTTTGAATCACGTAGTAATGTGGTAACACACTGAAGCAGTCAATTGAACCTGGTTTCGATCAATATTTTAGAGGATAACACCGGTTAGGTCAGGGTTAGGTCCGGGAAATGCACGCATCTGGCTCATGATTTCGCCTTCTTCGCATACTTGTTGGCCAGATCCTGGGTTTTTTTCGTGTTTGAATCACGTAGTAATGTGGTAACACACTGAAGCAGTCAATTAAACCTGGTTTCGATCAATATTTTAGAGGATAACACCGGTTAGGTCTGGGTTAGGTCTGGGATATACGCGCATCTGGCTTACACTTTCGCCATTTTCGCAAATTTGTTGGCCAGATCCTGGGTTTTTTTCGTGTTTGAATCACGTAGTAATGTGGTAACACACTGAAGCAGTCAATTAAACCTGGTTTCGATCAATATTTCAGAGAATAACACCGGTTAGGTCTGGGTTAGGTCCGGGAAATGCACGCATCTGGCTCATGATTTCGCCTTCTTCGCATACTTGTTGGCCAGATCCTGGGTTTTTTCCGTGTTTGAATCACGTAGTAATGTTGTACCACACTGAGGCAGTCAAATAAACCTGGTTTCGATCAATATTTCAGAGAATAACACCGGTTAGGTCTGGGTTAGGTCTGGGATATGCGCGCATCTGGCTTATACTTTCGCCTTTTTTGCATACTTGTTGGCCAGATCCTGGGTTTTTTTCGTGTTTGAATCACGTAGTAATGTGGTAACACACTGAAGCAGTCAATTAAACCTGGTTTCGATCAATATTTTAGAGGATAACACCGGTTAGGTCTGGGTTAGGTCTGAGTTATGCCCGCATCTGGCTCATGATTTTGCCTTCTTCACATACTTGTTGGCCAGATCCTGGGTTTTTTTCGTGTTTGAATCACGTAGTAATGTGGTAACACACTGAAGCAGTCAATTGAACCTGGTTTCGATCAATATTTTAGAGGATAACACCGGTTAGGTCTGGGTTAGGTCTGGGATATACGCGCATCTGGCTTACACTTTCGCCATTTTCGCAAATTTGTTGGCCAGATCCTGGGTTTTTTTCGTGTTTGAATCACGTAGTAATGTGGTAACACACTGAAGCAGTCAATTAAACCTGGTTTCGATCAATATTTCAGAGGATAACACCGGTTAGGTCTGGGTTAGGTCCGGGAAATGCACGCATCTGGCTCATGATTTCGCCTTTTTCGCAAACTTGTTGGCCAGATCCTGGGTTTTTTCCGTGTTTGAATCACGTAGTAATGTGGTAACACACTGAAGCAGTCAATTGAACCTGGTTTCGATCAATATTTTAGAGGATAACACCGGTTAGGTCTGGGTTAGGTTTGGGTTATGCCCGTATCTGACTCACGATTTTGCCTTCTTCGCATACTTGTTGGCCACATCCTGGGTTTTTTTCGTGTTTGAATCACGTAGTAATGTGGTAACACACTGAAGCAGTCAATTAAACCTGGTTTCGATCAATATTTTAGAGGATAACACCGGTTAGGTCTGGGTTAGGTCTGGGATATGCGCGCATCTGGCTTACACTTTCGCCATTTTCGCAAATTTGTTGGCCAGATCCTGGGTTTTTTTCGTGTTTGAATCACGTAGTAATGTGGTAACACACTGAAGCAGTCAATTAAACCTGGTTTCGATCAATATTTCAGAGGATAACACCGGTTAGGTCTGGGTTAGGTCCGGGAAATGCACGCATCTGGCTCATGATTTCGCCTTTTTCGCAAACTTGCTGGCCAGATCCTGGGTTTTTTCCGTGTTTCAATCACGTAGTAATGTGGTAATTCACTGAAGCAGTCAATTAAACCTTGATTCGATTAATATTTTAGAGGATAACACCGGTTAGGTCAGGGTTAGTTCTTGGTTATGCCCGCATCTGGCTCATGATTTTGCCTTGTTCGCATACTTGTTGGCCAGATCCTGGGTTTTTTTCGTGTTTGAATCACGTAGTAATGTGGTAACACACTGAAGCAGTCAATTAAACCTGGTTTCGATCAATATTTTAGAGGATATCACCGATTAGGTCTGGGTTAGGTCTGAGTTATGCCCGCACCTGGCTCATGATTTTGCCTTCTTCGCATACTTGTTGGCCAGATCCTGGGTTTTTTCCGTGTTTGAATCACGTAGTAATGTGGTAATTCACTGAAGCTGTCAATTAAACCTGGTTTCGATCAATATTTTAGAGGATAACACCGGTTAGGTCTGGGTTAGTTCTGGGTTATGCCCGCATCTGGCTCATGATTTTGCCTTCTTCGCATACTTGTTGGCCAGCTCCTGGGTTTTTTTCGTGTTTGAATCACGTAGTGATGTGGTTACACACTGGAGCAGTCAATTAAACCAGGTTTCGATCATTATTTTACAGGATAACACCGGTTAGGTCTGGGTTAGGTCTGGGATACGCGCGCATCTGGCTTATACTTTCGCCTTTTTCGCAAACTTGTTGGCCAGATCCTGGGTTTTTTCCGTGTTTGAATCACGTGGTAATGTGGTAACACAATGAAGCAGTCAATTAACCCTGGTTTCCATCAATATTTTGGAGGATAACACCGGTTAGGTCTGGGTTAGGTCTGAGTTATGCCCGCATCTGGCTCATGATTTTGCCTTGTTCGCAAACTTGTTGGCCAGATCCTGGGTTCTTCCGTGTTTGAATCACGTAGTAATGTGGTAATTCACTGAAGCAGTCAATTAAACCTGGTTACGATCAATATTTTAGAGGATAACACCGGTTAGGTCTGGGTTAGGTCTGGGTTATGCCCGCATCTGGCTCATGATTTTGCCTTCTTCGCATACTTGTTGGCCAGATCCTGGGTTTTTTTCGTGTTTGAATCACGTAGTAATGTGGTAACACACTGAAGCAGTCAATTAAACCTGGTTTCGATCAATATTTTAGAGGATAACACCAGTTAGGTCTGGGTTAGGTCTGGGTTATGCCCGCATCTGGCTCATGATTTTGCCTTGTTCGCATACTTGTTGGCCAGATCCTGGGTTTTTTTCGTGCTTGAATCACGTAGTAATGTGGTAACACACTGAAGCAGTCAATTAAACCTGGTTTCGATCAATATTTTAGAGGATAACACCGGTTAGGTCTGGGTTAGGTCTGGGATATACGCGCATCTGGCTTACACTTTCGCCATTTTCGCAAATTTGTTGGCCAGATCCTGGGTTTTTTTCGTGTTTGAATCACGTAGTAATGTGGTAACACACTGAAGCAGTCAATTAAACCTGGTTTCGATCAATATTTCAGAGAATAACACCGGTTAGGTCTGGGTTAGGTCCGGGAAATGCACGCATCTGGCTCATGATTTCGCCTTCTTCGCATACTTGTTGGCCAGATCCTGGGTTTTTTCCGTGTTTGAATCACGTAGTAATGTTGTACCACACTGAGGCAGTCAAATAAACCTGGTTTCGATCAATATTTCAGAGAATAACACCGGTTAGGTCTGGGTTAGGTCTGGGATATGCGCGCATCTGGCTTATACTTTCGCCTTTTTCGCATACTTGTTGGCCAGATCCTGGGTTTTTTTCGTGTTTGAATCACGTAGTAATGTGGTAACACACTGAAGCAGTCAATTGAACCTGGTTTCGATCAATATTTTAGAGGATAACACCGGTTAGGTCTGGGTTAGGTCTGGGATATACGCGCATCTGGCTTACACTTTCGCCATTTTCGCAAATTTGTTGGCCAGATCCTGGGTTTTTTTCGTGTTTGAATCACGTAGTAATGTGGTAACACACTGAAGCAGTCAATTAAACCTGGTTTCGATCAATATTTCAGAGGATAACACCGGTTAGGTCTGGGTTAGGTCCGGGAAATGCACGCATCTGGCTCATGATTTCGCCTTTTTCGCAAACTTGTTGGCCAGATCCTGGGTTTTTTCCGTGTTTGAATCACGTAGTAATGTGGTAACACACTGAAGCAGTCAATTGAACCTGGTTTCGATCAATATTTTAGAGGATAACACCGGTTAGGTCTGGGTTAGGTTTGGGTTATGCCCGTATCTGACTCACGATTTTGCCTTCTTCGCATACTTGTTGGCCACATCCTGGGTTTTTTTCGTGTTTGAATCACGTAGTAATGTGGTAACACACTGAAGCAGTCAATTAAACCTGGTTTCGATCAATATTTTAGAGGATAACACCGGTTAGGTCTGGGTTAGGTCTGGGATATGCGCGCATCTGGCTTACACTTTCGCCATTTTCGCAAATTTGTTGGCCAGATCCTGGGTTTTTTTCGTGTTTGGATCACGTAGAAATGTGGTAACACACTGAAGCAGTCAATTAAACCTGGGTTCGATCAATATTTCAGAGGATAACACCGGTTAGGTCTGGGTTAGGTCCGGGAAATGCACGCATCTGGCTCATGATTTCGCCTTTTTCGCAAACTTGCTGGCCAGATCCTGGGCTTTTTCCGTGTTTGAATCACGTAGTAATGTTGTACCACACTGAGGCAGTCATTTAAACCTGGTTTCGATCCATATTTCAGAGGATAACACCGGTTAGGTCTGGGTTAGGTCTGGGTTATGCCCGCATCTGGCTCATGATTTTGCCTTCTTCGCATACTTGTTGGCCAGATCCTGGGTTTTTTTCGTGTTTGAATCACGTAGTAATGTGGTAACACACTGAAGCAGTCAATTAAACCTGGTTTCGATCAATATTTTAGAGGATAACACCAGTTAGGTCTGGGTTAGGTCTGGGTTATGCCCGCATCTGGCTCATGATTTTGCCTTGTTCGCGTACTTGTTGGCCAGATCCTGGGTTTTTTTCGTGTTTGAATCACGTAGTAGTGTGGTAACACACTGAAGCAGTCAATTAAACCTGGTTCCGATCAATATTTTAGAGGATAACACCGGTTAGGTCTGGGTTAGGTCTGGGTTATGCCCGCATCTGGCTCATGATTTTGCCTTCTTCGCATACTTGTTGGCCAGATCCTGGGTTTTTTCGTGTTTGAATCACGTAGTAATGTTGTACCACACTGAGGCAGTCATTTAAACCTGGTTTCGATCCATATTTCAGAGGATAACACCGGTTAGGTCTGGGTTAGGTCTGAGTTATGCCCGCATCTGGCTCATGATTTTGCCTTCTTCGCATACTTGTTGGCCAGATCCTGGGTTTTTTTTGTGCTTGAATCACGTAGTAATGTGGTAGCACACTGAAGCAGTCAATTAAACCTGGTTTCGATCAATATTTTAGAGGATAACACAGGTTAGGTCTGGGTTAGGTCTGGGATATGCGCGCATCTGGCTTACACTTTCGCCATTTTCGCAAATTTGTTGGCCAGATCCTGGGTTTTTTTCGTGTTTGGATCACGTAGTAATGTGGTAACACACTGCAGCAGTCAATTAAACCTGGGTTCGATCAATATTTCAGAGGATAACACCGGTTAGGTCTGGGTTAGGTCCGGGAAATGCACGCATCTGGCTCATGATTTCGCCTTTTTCGCAAACTTGCTGGCCAGATCCTGGGTTTTTTCCGTGTTTCAATCACGTAGTAATGTGGTAATTCACTGAAGCAGTCAATTAAACCTTGATTCGATTAATATTTTAGAGGATAACACCGGTTAGGTCTGGGTTAGTTCTTGGTTATGCCCGCATCTGGCTCATGATTTCGCCTTTTTCGCAAACTTGTTGGCCAGATCCTGGGTTTTTTCCGTGTTTGAATCACGTAGTAATGTTGTACCACACTGAGGCAGTCAATTAAACCTGGTTTCGATCCATATTTCAGAGGATAACACCGGTTAGGTCTGGGATAGGTCTGGGTTATGCCCGCATCTGGCTCATGATTTTGCCTTGTTCGCAAACTTGTTGGCCAGATCCTGGGTTTTTTCCGTGTTTGAATCACGTAGTAATGTGGTAATACACTGAAGCAGTCAATTAAACCTGGTTTCGATCAATATTTTAGAGGATAACACCGGTTAGGTCTGGGTTAGGTCTGGGTTATGCCCGCATCTGGCTCATGATTTTGCCTTGTTCGCATACTTGTTAGCCAGATCCTGGGTTTCTTTCGTGTTTGAATCACGTAGTAATGTGGTAACACACTGAAGCAGTCAATTAAACCTGGTTTCGATGAATATTTTAGAGGATAACACCGGTTAGGTCTGGGTTAGGTCTGGGATATGCGCGCATCTGGCTTACACTTTCGCCATTTTCGCAAACATGTTGCCCAGATCCTGGGTTTTTTCCGTGTTTGAATCACGTAGTAATGTGGTAACACACTGAAGCAGTCAATTAAACCTGGTTTCGATCAATATTTTAGAGGATAACACCGGTTAGGTCTGGGTTAGGTCTGGTTTATGCCCGCATCTGGCTCATGATTTCGCCTTTTTCGCAAACTTGTTGGCCAGATCCTGGGTTTTTTCCGTGTTTGAATCACGTAGTAATGTGGTAACACAATGAAGCAGTCAATTAACCCAGGTTTCGATCAATATTTTGGAGGATAACACCGGTTAGGTCTGGGTTAGGTCTGGGTTATGCCCGCATCTGGCTCATGATTTCGCCTTTTTCGCAAACTTGTTGGCCAGATCCTGGGTTTTTTCCGTGTTTGAATCACGTAGTAATGTGGTAACACAATGAAGCAGTCAATTAACCCAGGTTTCGATCAATATTTTAGAGGATAACACCGGTTAGGTCTGGGTTATGCCCGTATCTGACTCACGATTATGCCTTCTTCGCATACTTGTTGGCCACATCCTGGGTTTTTTTCGTGTTTGAATCACGTAGTAATCTGGTAACACACTGAAGCAGTCAATTAAACCTGGATTCGATCAATATTTTAGAGGATAACACCGGATTGGTCTGGGTTAGGTCTGAGTTATGCCCGCATCTGGCTCATGATTTTGCCTTCTTCGCATACTTGTTGGCCAGATCCTGGGTTTTTTTTGTGCTTGAATCACGTAGTAATGTGGTAACACACTGAAGCAGTCAATTAAACCTGGTTTCGATCAATATTTTAGAGGATAACACCGGTTAGGTCTGGGTTAGGTCTGGGATATGCGCGCATCTGGCTTACACTTTCGCCATTTTCGCAAATTTGTTGGCCAGATCCTGGGTTTTTTTCGTGTTTGAATCACGTAGTAATGTGGTAACACACTGAAGCAGTCAATTAAACCTGGTTTCGATCAATATTTCAGAGGATAACACCGGTTAGGTCTGGGTTAGGTCCGGGAAATGCACGCATCTGGCTCATGATTTCGCCTTTTTCGCAAACTTGTTGGCCAGATCCTGGGTTTTTTCCGTGTTTGAATCACGTAGTAATGTGGTAACACACTGAAGCAGTCAATTGAACCTGGTTTCGATCAATATTTTAGAGGATAACACCGGTTAGGTCTGGGTTAGGTTTGGGTTATGCCCGTATCTGACTCACGATTTTGCCTTCTTCGCATACTTGTTGGCCACATCCTGGGTTTTTTTCGTGTTTGAATCACGTAGTAATGTGGTAACACACTGAAGCAGTCAATTAAACCTGGTTTCGATCAATATTTTAGAGGATAACACCGGTTAGGTCTGGGTTAGGTCTGAGTTATGCCCGCATCTGGCTCATGATTTCGCCTTTTTCGCAAACTTGTTGGCCAGATCCTGCGTTTTTTCCGTGTTTGAATCACGTAGTAATGTGGTAACACAATGAAGCAGTCAATTAACCCAGGTTTCGATCAATATTTTGGAGGATAACACCGGTTAGGTCTGGGTTAGGTCTGGGTTATGCCCGCATCTGGCTCATGATTTCGCCTTTTTCGCAAACTTGTTGGCCAGATCCTGGGTTTTTTCCGTGTTTGAATCACGTAGTAATGTGGTAACACAATGAAGCAGTCAATTAACCCAGGTTTCGATCAATATTTTAGAGGATAACACCGGTTAGGTCTGGGTTATGCCCGTATCTGACTCACGATTATGCCTTCTTCGCATACTTGTTGGCCACATCCTGGGTTTTTTTCGTGTTTGAATCACGTAGTAATGTGGTAACACACTGAAGCAGTCAATTAAACCTGGATTCGATCAATATTTTAGAGGATAACACCGGTTAGGTCTGGGTTAGGTCTGGTTTATGCCCGCATCTGGCTCATGATTTCGCCTTTTTCGCAAACTTGTTGGCCAGATCCTGGGTTTTTTCCGTGTTTGAATCACGTAGTAATGTGGTAACACAATGAAGCAGTCAATTAACCCAGGTTTCGATCAATATTTTGGAGGATAACACCGATTAGGTCTGGGTTAGGTCTGAGTTATGCCCGCATCTGGCTCATGATTTCGCCTTCTTCGCATACTTGTTGGCCAGATCCTGGGTTTTTTCCGTGTTTGAATCACGTAGTAATGTGGTAATTCACTGAAGCTGTCAATTAAACCTGGTTTCGATCAATATTTTAGAGGATAACACCGGTTAGGTCTGGGTTAGTTCTGGGTTATGCCCGCATCTGGCTCATGATTTTGCCTTGTTCGCATACTTGTTGGCCAGATCCTGGGTTTTTTCCGTGTTTGAATCACGTAGTAATGTGGTAACACAATGAAGCAGTCAATTAACCCTGGTTTCCATCAATATTTTGGAGGATAACACCGGTTAGGTCTGGGTTAGGTCTGGGTTATACCCGCATCTGGCTCATGATTTTGCCTTTTTCGCAAACTTGTTGGCCAGATCCTGGGTTTTTTCCGTGTTTGAATCACGTAGTAATGTTGTAGCACACTGAAGCAGTCAATTAAACCTGGTTTCGATCAATATTTTAGAGGATAACACCGGTTAGGTCTGGGCTAGGTCTGGGATATACGCGCATCTGGCTTATACTTTCGCCTTTTTCGCAAACTTGTTGGCCAGATCCTGGGTTCTTCCGTGTTTGAATCACGTAGTAATGTGGTAATTCACTGAAGCAGTCAATTAAACCTAGTTACGATCAATATTTTAGAGGATAACACCGGTTAGGTCTGGGTTAGGTCTGGGTTATGCCCGCATCTGGCTCATGATTTTGCCTTCTTCGCATACTTGTTGGCCAGATCCTGGGTTTTTTTCGTGTTTGAATCACGTAGTAATGTGGTAACACACTGAAGCAGTCAATTAAACCTGGTTTCGATCAATATTTTAGAGGATAACACCGGTTAGGTCTGGGTTAGGTCTGGGTTATGCCCGCATCTGGCTCATGATTGTGCCTTTTTCGCATACTTGTTGGCCAGATCCTGGGTTTTTCTCGTGTTTGAATCACGTAGTAATGTGGTAACACACCGAAGCAGTCAATTAAACCTGGTTCCGATCAATATTTTAGAGGATAACACCGGTTAGGTCTGGGTTAGGTCTGGGTTATGCCCGCATCTGGCTCATGATTTTGCCTTCTTCGCATACTTTTTTTTTTTTTTTTTTTTTTTTTTTTTGTCGTGGGGAAAATCTTCGAAAGACTCCCTCCCACCTCCTTGGGGAGAGGTGGGAGGGGTGTGTGGGATTCCCCGCGCCCGTACAACGACAGGCGCGGGACCTACCCACTAAAAACCCCACGGTGACCCTTCGGCACGCTTTGGGAGGATACCGGGAATCGCTCGAAGCATTCTTCCGGTATCCTCCCCGTGCCCGCGCTTTCGCGCCCATCCCCCGGGGGGATAATCGGTCCCCCCAGTAGACACACTGCCTCATAGCGGCGGGACGGGGCCACTCCATCCCGCCGCTATCCGTCCCGGGGCCGCGTTTAGTGGCGGCTGCGAGCCCCAACTCGCAACCGCCCGCGACCCCGTTTCCACCCCTCGGCGGCCGGGCGTTCATGGCCGCACCAGACCGCCGAGGGTGCCTCCCCTTGCGTCGGACCGGTAGGGGGAGGCACTCCTACCCCCAACCGGTCCGACCCGGCGCCGCCTGGCGGGAGGAGGGTCCCCTCAGGACCCCCCTCCCAGCCTAGGTCATCCGCCACGCCGAGGCGGCCGCCCGCGACGCCTCGCGACCGGGCGACGACCTCGGGCCACCGCACGAGCGCGAGCTTCAGCGCGCCGCTGAAGCTCGCGCTCCCTCCCCGCGGCCTCCTTCTGCAACATTACGTTCTCGCAGAAGGAGGCCACGGCCCTCCACTTCTCCTCGCTGCCGAGCATGGCGCGCACCACGCCCGGCAGCGAGACATCCCGCCCGACGACGCCGACCAGGACACGGCGCTCCCCCTCCCACGCGGGACATACCTCCAGGGTATGATCCGCCGTGTCCTGCTCAGCGTCGCAGTGGCAGCAACGCGCCGTCGGCTCCTTCCCTATCCGGCACAGGTATCTTCCGAAGCTGCCATGCCCGGAAAACACCTGTGCCAGTCGGTAGGTGAGGTTGCCATGGCCTCTGTCCAGCCACTCCTTCAGGAGTGGCCGAACAGCCCCGACAGTCCGGTGCCCCGCGGTTGGCAGAGCCAGCCGCTCCTGCCACGCGAGCAACACGGACTGCCGGGCCTGGCGCTTCAAATCGCCCCAAGCAGGTTCCTGCCCGCCCGGGACCGCCCCCACCCCCGCGCGACGGTCGACGCGGTGCCGGTACATCACCGCATGCGACCGCGCGAGCAGGTCCATGGGCGGCATCCCCGCTAGAACCGTCGCCGCCTCATGTGACATGGTCCGATACCCGCGGACGACCCTGAGCGCCATGCGCCTCTGCACCCGACGCAGCATAGTCATGCTGCGCCGGGGGGTCGCCAGGTCGTCCGCCCAGACGGGGGCCCCGTATAGGGCCACCGACTGGACCATTGCCACATAGAGGCGACGAACTCGGCCCGCCGGGCCCCCCAGGTTGGGCAGGATCCGGCCCAGAGCCGCAGCCATCCTTTCCAACCGGGGGACCAGGCAGCGGAAATGCTTCTCGAAACGCCAGTGGCTATCGAGGATCAGCCCCAGATACCTGATCTGGGGCTTCACCTCGATGTCAGCCCCACCCACCCGAATCAGAGGGGGTGGCGGATCCTGCCGAGGTGAATGAAACGCAATCACCTCGGTCTTATGGACCGCCACCGTCATCCCCATCCCCCTGATCCGGTCAACGACGCGTTGCGACCCCTCCTCCGCGCGACGCATGGCCCTCCCCCAGTGCGCCCCGACGGCCAGCACCAGTGTGTCATCCGCATAACACACCGTGCTGACGCCGTCGGGGAGGCCGGCCCGCAACACCGAGTCGTACGCGATGTTCCACAGGAGTGGCCCGAGGACCGACCCCTGCGGAACACCGCAGTACACCTCCCTCCGCATATCACCATCCCGGCCCGGATACTCGATCCACCTGCCGCGGAGATAATCCCCGACGACCGCCCTGAGACAAGGGGGGACTCGATGATATTCGAGCCCCCTCCTTATCTCTTCCCAGGGGAGGGTGTTAAAGGCATTGGCAATATCCAAGGATATTGCCAATGCCACCCCTCCCCGGGAGACGGCCGCCTCCGTTCTTCGCATACTTGTTGGCCAGATACTGGGTTTTTTTCGTGGTTGAATCACGTAGTAATGTTGTACCACACTGAGGCAGTCATTTAAACCTGGTTTCGATCCATATTTCAGAGGATAACACCGGTTAGGTCTGGGATAGGTCCGGGAAATGCACGCATCTGGCTCATGATTTCGCCTTTTTCGCAAACTTGTTGGCCAGATCCTGGGTTTTTTCCGTGTTTGAATCACGTAGTAATGTTGTACCACACTGAGGCAGTCAATTAAACCTGGTTTCGATCCATATTTCAGAGGATAACACCGGTTAGGTCTGGGATAGGTCTGGGATATACGCGCATCTGGCTTATACTTTCGCCTTTTTCGCAAACTTGTTGGCCAGATCCTGGGTTTTTTTCGTGTTTGAATCACGTAGTAATGTGGTAACACACTGAAGCAGTCAATTAAACCTGGTTTCGATCAATATTTTAGAGGATAACACCGGTTAGGTCTGGGTTAGGTCTGGGTTATGCCCGCATCTGGCTCATGATTTTGCCTTGTTCGCATACTTGTTAGCCAGATCCTGGGTTTCTTTCGTGTTTGAATCACGTAGTAATGTGGTAACACACTGAAGCAGTCAATTAAACCTGGTTTCGATGAATATTTTAGAGGATAACACCGGTTAGGTCTGGGTTAGGTCTGGGATATGCGCGCATCTGGCTTACACTTTCGCCATTTTCGCAAACTTGTTGCCCAGATCCTGGGTTTTTTCCGTGTTTGAATCACGTAGTAATGTGGTAACACACTGAAGCAGTCAATTAAACCTGGTTTCGATCAATATTTTAGAGGATAACACCGGTTAGGTCTGGGTTAGGTCTGGTTTATGCCCGCATCTGGCTCATGATTTCGCCTTTTTCGCAAACTTGTTGGCCAGATCCTGGGTTTTTTCCGTGTTTGAATCACGTAGTAATGTGGTAACACACTGGAGCAGTCAATTAAACCAGGTTTCGATCATTATTTTACAGGATAACACCGGTTAGGTCTGGGTTAGGTCTGGGATACGCGCGCATCTGGCTTATACTTTCGCCTTTTTCGCAAACTTGTTGGCCAGATCCTGGGTTTTTTCCGTGTTTGAATCACGTGGTAATGTGGTAACACAATGAAGCAGTCAATTAACCCTGGTTTCCATCAATATTTTGGAGGATAACACCGGTTAGGTCTGGGTTAGGTCTGGTTTATACCCGCATCTGGCTCACGATTTTGCCTTCTTCGCATACTTGTAGGCCACATCCTGGGTTTTTTTCGTGTTTGAATCACGTAGTAAAGTGGTAACACACTGAAGCAGTCAATTAAACCTGGTTTCGATCAATATTTTGGAGGATAACACCGGTTAGGTCTGGGTTAGGTCTGGGTTATGCCCGCATCTGGCTCATGATTTCGCCTTTTTCGCAAACTTGTTGGCCAGATCCTGGGTTTTTTCCGTGTTTGAATCACGTAGTAATGTGGTAACACAATGAAGCAGTCAATTAACCCAGGTTTCGATCAATATTTTGGAGGATAACACCGGTTAGGTCTGGGTTAGGTCTGGGATATACGCGCATCTGGCTTATACTTTCGCCTTTTTCGCAAACTTGTTGGCCAGATCCTGGGGTTTTTCCGTGTTTGAATCACGTAGTAATGTGGTAACACAATGAAGCAGTCAATTAACCCTGGTTTCCATCAATATTTTGGAGGATAACACCGGTTAGGTCTGGGTTAGGTCTGGTTTATACCCGCATCTGGCTCATGATTTTGCCTTTTTCGCAAACTTGTTGGCCAGATCCTGGGTTTTTTCCGTGTTTGAATCACGTAGTAATGTTGTAGCACACTGAAGCAGTCAATTAAACCTGGTTTCGATCAATATTTTAGAGGATAACACCGGTTAGGTCTGGGCTAGGTCTGGGATATACGCGCATCTGGCTTATACTTTCGCCTTTTTCGCAAACTTGTTGGCCAGATCCTGGGTTCTTCCGTGTTTGAATCACGTAGTAATGTGGTAATTCACTGAAGCAGTCAATTAAACCTGGTTACGATCAATATTTTAGAGGATAACACCGGTTAGGTCTGGGTTAGGTCTGGGTTATGCCCGCATCTGGCTCATGATTGTTACGTATGTCGAACGTTTCGTTCCTCAAATTTTTCTTGTCACTTGCGTGCATTATGAAATCGCCCTGCTACTTATCTAACCTTTGAAATGGGGGTCACTTCCGTCGCGATGCAGCAGCCCGTTAATTAATACAATTCGGAGAATAGAGCAGCCCGTTAATTAATACAATTCGGAGAATAGTGCACACGGTGATTTCTAACGTACTTTTGAATCCGCCCCACACAGATTTGTTGGTATATAAACCCTGTGATTTCATTACTCGGGGGATCATAATCGTACCGTCACGTTAGAGTCAACGTCACGTCTCTTGTCACGCGTATACGATTTGATAGTCAGTTGTATCTTGCGAGATCGGGCTACCGTACCCTTTAGTATCAAACCATATAGAATCCGTGAACCGGCATAAATTCTATTGCGGCCTTTATTTCCAACTGACATACCCCCGCATCGCCAGTGCGTCAACACCGTGCAAGGTCATTTTAGGTAAATATACTCATTCTTTGATCGCGACATAAGATACACGAAACAATTGTATTTTATTTGTTGATTTAAGAATATATCTACTTTTATTATCAAATCAGAGTTACCCAACTTCTTTAACCCACAATTATATAAAGCGATTATTATTAGTTAAACGTTCCCATAATAATATAACCTTACCGCTCGGGTTATATTATATTTAATAATTCACAGTTACGAGTTCAATTAACACATCCCCAAATCCAAATACAACCTCTTACAACCTAGTGGCTCCTCGATTACGCATCGAGTTCGTCCACGCAATCTATTACCATCCTAGCGGCTCCCTGATTTCGCATCAGGTTCGTCCGCATCCTACAGCTCCCTGATTTCGCATCAGGTTCGTCTGTGATTTATCCAACCTCCCAGCAGCTCCTCGATTTCGCATTGAGTTCGTCTGCGTTTCTTCCAACCTCCTAGCAGCTCCCCGATTTCGCATTGGGTTCGTCTGCGTCGTTATCAACAATCCTAGTGACTCCCCGATTTCGCATCGGGTTCGTTCACGACGTTTCACCCTCCTACGGCTCCCTGGTTTCGCACCAGGTTCGTCCGTACGTGACTCCATCCCAGAGGCTCCCTGATTTCGCATCAGGTTCGTCCTCGTTATCAACTATCCTAGCGGCTCCCCGATTTCGCATCGGGTTCGTCCGTGTACCTAACTAACAAATTGATACCATATTCCATACTGTTTCTCGCACTCGCAGGCCACGCGCGCTGCACGGCCCTGGCTCGTAACATGATTTTGCCTTCTTCGCATACTTGTTGGCCAGATCCTGGGTTTTTTCGTGTTTGAATCACGTAGTAATGTTGTACCACACTGAGGCAGTCATTTAAACCTGGTTTCGATCCATATTTCAGAGGATAACACCGGTTAGGTCTGGGTTAGGTCTGAGTTATGCCCGCATCTGGCTCATGATTTTGCCTTCTTCGCATACTTGTTGGCCAGATCCTGGGTTTTTTTTGTGCTTGAATCACGTAGTAATGTGGTAGCACACTGAAGCAGTCAATTAAACCTGGTTTCGATCAATATTTTAGAGGATAACACAGGTTAGGTCTGGGTTAGGTCTGGGATATGCGCGCATCTGGCTTACACTTTCGCCATTTTCGCAAATTTGTTGGCCAGATCCTGGGTTTTTTTCGTGTTTGGATCACGTAGTAATGTGGTAACACACTGCAGCAGTCAATTAAACCTGGGTTCGATCAATATTTCAGAGGATAACACCGGTTAGGTCTGGGTTAGGTCCGGGAAATGCACGCATCTGGCTCATGATTTCGCCTTTTTCGCAAACTTGCTGGCCAGATCCTGGGTTTTTTCCGTGTTTCAATCACGTAGTAATGTGGTAATTCACTGAAGCAGTCAATTAAACCTTGATTCGATTAATATTTTAGAGGATAACACCGGTTAGGTCTGGGTTAGTTCTTGGTTATGCCCGCATCTGGCTCATGATTTCGCCTTTTTCGCAAACTTGTTGGCCAGATCCTGGGTTTTTTCCGTGTTTGAATCACGTAGTAATGTTGTACCACACTGAGGCAGTCAATTAAACCTGGTTTCGATCCATATTTCAGAGGATAACACCGGTTAGGTCTGGGATAGGTCTGGGTTATGCCCGCATCTGGCTCATGATTTTGCCTTGTTCGCAAACTTGTTGGCCAGATCCTGGGTTTTTTCCGTGTTTGAATCACGTAGTAATGTGGTAATACACTGAAGCAGTCAATTAAACCTGGTTTCGATCAATATTTTAGAGGATAACACCGGTTAGGTCTGGGTTAGGTCTGGGTTATGCCCGCATCTGGCTCATGATTTTGCCTTGTTCGCATACTTGTTAGCCAGATCCTGGGTTTCTTTCGTGTTTGAATCACGTAGTAATGTGGTAACACACTGAAGCAGTCAATTAAACCTGGTTTCGATGAATATTTTAGAGGATAACACCGGTTAGGTCTGGGTTAGGTCTGGGATATGCGCGCATCTGGCTTACACTTTCGCCATTTTCGCAAACATGTTGCCCAGATCCTGGGTTTTTTCCGTGTTTGAATCACGTAGTAATGTGGTAACACACTGAAGCAGTCAATTAAACCTGGTTTCGATCAATATTTTAGAGGATAACACCGGTTAGGTCTGGGTTAGGTCTGGTTTATGCCCGCATCTGGCTCATGATTTCGCCTTTTTCGCAAACTTGTTGGCCAGATCCTGGGTTTTTTCCGTGTTTGAATCACGTAGTAATGTTGTACCACACTGAGGCAGTCAATTAAACCTGGTTTCGATCCATATTTCAGAGGATAACGCCGGTTAGGTCTGGGTTAGGTCTGGGAAATGCGCGCATCTGGCTTATACTTTCACCTTTTTCGCATACTTGTTGGCCAGATCCTGGGGTTTTTTCGTGTTTGAATCACGTAGGAATGTGGTAACACGCTGAAGCTGGCAATTAAACCTGGTTTCGATCAATATTTTAGAGGATAACACAGGTTAGGTCTGGGTTAGGTCTGGGATATGCGCGCATCTGGCTTACACTTTCGCCATTTTCGCAAATTTGTTGGCCAGATCCTGGGTTTTTTTCGTGTTTGGATCACGTAGTAATGTGGTAACACACTGCAGCAGTCAATTAAACCTGGGTTCGATCAATATTTCAGAGGATAACACCGGTTAGGTCTGGGTTAGGTCCGGGAAATGCACGCATCTGGCTCATGATTTCGCCTTTTTCGCAAACTTGCTGGCCAGATCCTGGGTTTTTTCCGTGTTTCAATCACGTAGTAATGTGGTAATTCACTGAAGCAGTCAATTAAACCTTGATTCGATTAATATTTTAGAGGATAACACCGGTTAGGTCTGGGTTAGTTCTTGGTTATGCCCGCATCTGGCTCATGATTTCGCCTTTTTCGCAAACTTGTTGGCCAGATCCTGGGTTTTTTCCGTGTTTGAATCACGTAGTAATGTTGTACCACACTGAGGCAGTCAATTAAACCTGGTTTCGATCCATATTTCAGAGGATAACACCGGTTAGGTCTGGGATAGGTCTGGGTTATGCCCGCATCTGGCTCATGATTTTGCCTTGTTCGCAAACTTGTTGGCCAGATCCTGGGTTTTTTCCGTGTTTGAATCACGTAGTAATGTGGTAATACACTGAAGCAGTCAATTAAACCTGGTTTCGATCAATATTTTAGAGGATAACACCGGTTAGGTCTGGGTTAGGTCTGGGTTATGCCCGCATCTGGCTCATGATTTTGCCTTGTTCGCATACTTGTTAGCCAGATCCTGGGTTTCTTTCGTGTTTGAATCACGTAGTAATGTGGTAACACACTGAAGCAGTCAATTAAACCTGGTTTCGATGAATATTTTAGAGGATAACACCGGTTAGGTCTGGGTTAGGTCTGGGATATGCGCGCATCTGGCTTACACTTTCGCCATTTTCGCAAACATGTTGCCCAGATCCTGGGTTTTTTCCGTGTTTGAATCACGTAGTAATGTGGTAACACACTGAAGCAGTCAATTAAACCTGGTTTCGATCAATATTTTAGAGGATAACACCGGTTAGGTCTGGGTTAGGTCTGGTTTATGCCCGCATCTGGCTCATGATTTCGCCTTTTTCGCAAACTTGTTGGCCAGATCCTGGGTTTTTTCCGTGTTTGAATCACGTAGTAATGTTGTACCACACTGAGGCAGTCAATTAAACCTGGTTTCGATCCATATTTCAGAGGATAACACCGGTTAGGTCTGGGATAGGTCTGGGTTATGCCCGCATCTGGCTCATGATTTTGCCTTGTTCGCAAACTTGTTGGCCAGATCCTGGGTTTTTTCCGTGTTTGAATCACGTAGTAATGTGGTAATACACTGAAGCAGTCAATTAAACCTGGTTTCGATCAATATTTTAGAGGATAACACCGGTTAGGTCTGGGTTAGGTCTGGGTTATGCCCGCATCTGGCTCATGATTTTGCCTTGTTCGCATACTTGTTAGCCAGATCCTGGGTTTCTTTCGTGTTTGAATCACGTAGTAATGTGGTAACACACTGAAGCAGTCAATTAAACCTGGTTTCGATGAATATTTTAGAGGATAACACCGGTTAGGTCTGGGTTAGGTCTGGGATATGCGCGCATCTGGCTTACACTTTCGCCATTTTCGCAAACATGTTGCCCAGATCCTGGGTTTTTTCCGTGTTTGAATCACGTAGTAATGTGGTAACACACTGAAGCAGTCAATTAAACCTGGTTTCGATCAATATTTTAGAGGATAACACCGGTTAGGTCTGGGTTAGGTCTGGTTTATGCCCGCATCTGGCTCATGATTTCGCCTTTTTCGCAAACTTGTTGGCCAGATCCTGGGTTTTTTCCGTGTTTGAATCACGTAGTAATGTGGTAACACAATGAAGCAGTCAATTAACCCAGGTTTCGATCAATATTTTGGAGGATAACACCGGTTAGGTCTGGGTTAGGTCTGGGTTATGCCCGCATCTGGCTCATGATTTCGCCTTTTTCGCAAACTTGTTGGCCAGATCCTGGGTTTTTTCCGTGTTTGAATCACGTAGTAATGTGGTAACACAATGAAGCAGTCAATTAACCCAGGTTTCGATCAATATTTTAGAGGATAACACCGGTTAGGTCTGGGTTATGCCCGTATCTGACTCACGATTATGCCTTCTTCGCATACTTGTTGGCCACATCCTGGGTTTTTTTCGTGTTTGAATCACGTAGTAATCTGGTAACACACTGAAGCAGTCAATTAAACCTGGATTCGATCAATATTTTAGAGGATAACACCGGATTGGTCTGGGTTAGGTCTGAGTTATGCCCGCATCTGGCTCATGATTTTGCCTTCTTCGCATACTTGTTGGCCAGATCCTGGGTTTTTTTTGTGCTTGAATCACGTAGTAATGTGGTAACACACTGAAGCAGTCAATTAAACCTGGTTTCGATCAATATTTTAGAGGATAACACCGGTTAGGTCTGGGTTAGGTCTGGGATATGCGCGCATCTGGCTTACACTTTCGCCATTTTCGCAAATTTGTTGGCCAGATCCTGGGTTTTTTTCGTGTTTGAATCACGTAGTAATGTGGTAACACACTGAAGCAGTCAATTAAACCTGGTTTCGATCAATATTTCAGAGGATAACACCGGTTAGGTCTGGGTTAGGTCCGGGAAATGCACGCATCTGGCTCATGATTCCGCCTTTTTCGCAAACTTGTTGGCCAGATCCTGGGTTTTTTCCGTGTTTGAATCACGTAGTAATGTGGTAACACCCTGAAGCAGTCAATTGAACCTGGTTTCGATCAATATTTTAGAGGATAACACCGGTTAGGTCTGGGTTAGGTTTGGGTTATGCCCGTATCTGACTCACGATTTTGCCTTCTTCGCATACTTGTTGGCCACATCCTGGGTTTTTTTCGTGTTTGAATCACGTAGTAATGTGGTAACACACTGAAGCAGTCAATTAAACCTGGTTTCGATCAATATTTTAGAGGATAACACCGGTTAGGTCTGGGTTAGGTCTGAGTTATGCCCGCATCTGGCTCATGATTTCGCCTTTTTCGCAAACTTGTTGGCCAGATCCTGGGTTTTTTCCGTGTTTGAATCACGTAGTAATGTGGTAACACAATGAAGCAGTCAATTAACCCAGGTTTCGATCAATATTTTGGAGGATAACACCGGTTAGGTCTGGGTTAGGTCTGGGTTATGCCCGCATCTGGCTCATGATTTCGCCTTTTTCGCAAACTTGTTGGCCAGATCCTGGGTTTTTTCCGTGTTTGAATCACGTAGTAATGTGGTAACACAATGAAGCAGTCAATTAACCCAGGTTTCGATCAATATTTTAGAGGATAACACCGGTTAGGTCTGGGTTATGCCCGTATCTGACTCACGATTATGCCTTCTTCGCATACTTGTTGGCCACATCCTGGGTTTTTTTCGTGTTTGAATCACGTAGTAATGTGGTAACACACTGAAGCAGTCAATTAAACCTGGATTCGATCAATATTTTAGAGGATAACACCGGTTAGGTCTGGGTTAGGTCTGGTTTATGCCCGCATCTGGCTCATGATTTCGCCTTTTTCGCAAACTTGTTGGCCAGATCCTGGGTTTTTTCCGTGTTTGAATCACGTAGTAATGTGGTAACACAATGAAGCAGTCAATTAACCCAGGTTTCGATCAATATTTTGGAGGATAACACCGATTAGGTCTGGGTTAGGTCTGAGTTATGCCCGCATCTGGCTCATGATTTCGCCTTCTTCGCATACTTGTTGGCCAGATCCTGGGTTTTTTCCGTGTTTGAATCACGTAGTAATGTGGTAATTCACTGAAGCTGTCAATTAAACCTGGTTTCGATCAATATTTTAGAGGATAACACCGGTTAGGTCTGGGTTAGTTCTGGGTTATGCCCGCATCTGGCTCATGATTTTGCCTTGTTCGCATACTTGTTGGCCAGATCCTGGGTTTTTTCCGTGTTTGAATCACGTAGTAATGTGGTAACACAATGAAGCAGTCAATTAACCCTGGTTTCCATCAATATTTTGGAGGATAACACCGGTTAGGTCTGGGTTAGGTCTGGGTTATACCCGCATCTGGCTCATGATTTTGCCTTTTTCGCAAACTTGTTGGCCAGATCCTGGGTTTTTTCCGTGTTTGAATCACGTAGTAATGTTGTAGCACACTGAAGCAGTCAATTAAACCTGGTTTCGATCAATATTTTAGAGGATAACACCGGTTAGGTCTGGGCTAGGTCTGGGATATACGCGCATCTGGCTTATACTTTCGCCTTTTTCGCAAACTTGTTGGCCAGATCCTGGGTTCTTCCGTGTTTGAATCACGTAGTAATGTGGTAATTCACTGAAGCAGTCAATTAAACCTAGTTACGATCAATATTTTAGAGGATAACACCGGTTAGGTCTGGGTTAGGTCTGGGTTATGCCCGCATCTGGCTCATGATTTTGCCTTCTTCGCATACTTGTTGGCCAGATCCTGGGTTTTTTTCGTGTTTGAATCACGTAGTAATGTGGTAACACACTGAAGCAGTCAATTAAACCTGGTTTCGATCAATATTTTAGAGGATAACACCGGTTAGGTCTGGGTTAGGTCTGGGTTATGCCCGCATCTGGCTCATGATTGTGCCTTTTTCGCATACTTGTTGGCCAGATCCTGGGTTTTTCTCGTGTTTGAATCACGTAGTAATGTGGTAACACACCGAAGCAGTCAATTAAACCTGGTTCCGATCAATATTTTAGAGGATAACACCGGTTAGGTCTGGGTTAGGTCTGGGTTATGCCCGCATCTGGCTCATGATTTTGCCTTCTTCGCATACTTTTTTTTTTTTTTTTTTTTTTTTTTTTTGTCGTGGGGAAAATCTTCGAAAGACTCCCTCCCACCTCCTTGGGGAGAGGTGGGAGGGGTGTGTGGGATTCCCCGCGCCCGTACAACGACAGGCGCGGGACCTACCCACTAAAAACCCCACGGTGACCCTTCGGCACGCTTTGGGAGGATACCGGGAATCGCTCGAAGCATTCTTCCGGTATCCTCCCCGTGCCCGCGCTTTCGCGCCCATCCCCCGGGGGGATAATCGGTCCCCCCAGTAGACACACTGCCTCATAGCGGCGGGACGGGGCCACTCCATCCCGCCGCTATCCGTCCCGGGGCCGCGTTTAGTGGCGGCTGCGAGCCCCAACTCGCAACCGCCCGCGACCCCGTTTCCACCCCTCGGCGGCCGGGCGTTCATGGCCGCACCAGACCGCCGAGGGTGCCTCCCCTTGCGTCGGACCGGTAGGGGGAGGCACTCCTACCCCCAACCGGTCCGACCCGGCGCCGCCTGGCGGGAGGAGGGTCCCCTCAGGACCCCCCTCCCAGCCTAGGTCATCCGCCACGCCGAGGCGGCCGCCCGCGACGCCTCGCGACCGGGCGACGACCTCGGGCCACCGCACGAGCGCGAGCTTCAGCGCGCCGCTGAAGCTCGCGCTCCCTCCCCGCGGCCTCCTTCTGCAACATTACGTTCTCGCAGAAGGAGGCCACGGCCCTCCACTTCTCCTCGCTGCCGAGCATGGCGCGCACCACGCCCGGCAGCGAGACATCCCGCCCGACGACGCCGACCAGGACACGGCGCTCCCCCTCCCACGCGGGACATACCTCCAGGGTATGATCCGCCGTGTCCTGCTCAGCGTCGCAGTGGCAGCAACGCGCCGTCGGCTCCTTCCCTATCCGGCACAGGTATCTTCCGAAGCTGCCATGCCCGGAAAACACCTGTGCCAGTCGGTAGGTGAGGTTGCCATGGCCTCTGTCCAGCCACTCCTTCAGGAGTGGCCGAACAGCCCCGACAGTCCGGTGCCCCGCGGTTGGCAGAGCCAGCCGCTCCTGCCACGCGAGCAACACGGACTGCCGGGCCTGGCGCTTCAAATCGCCCCAAGCAGGTTCCTGCCCGCCCGGGACCGCCCCCACCCCCGCGCGACGGTCGACGCGGTGCCGGTACATCACCGCATGCGACCGCGCGAGCAGGTCCATGGGCGGCATCCCCGCTAGAACCGTCGCCGCCTCATGTGACATGGTCCGATACCCGCGGACGACCCTGAGCGCCATGCGCCTCTGCACCCGACGCAGCATAGTCATGCTGCGCCGGGGGGTCGCCAGGTCGTCCGCCCAGACGGGGGCCCCGTATAGGGCCACCGACTGGACCATTGCCACATAGAGGCGACGAACTCGGCCCGCCGGGCCCCCCAGGTTGGGCAGGATCCGGCCCAGAGCCGCAGCCATCCTTTCCAACCGGGGGACCAGGCAGCGGAAATGCTTCTCGAAACGCCAGTGGCTATCGAGGATCAGCCCCAGATACCTGATCTGGGGCTTCACCTCGATGTCAGCCCCACCCACCCGAATCAGAGGGGGTGGCGGATCCTGCCGAGGTGAATGAAACGCAATCACCTCGGTCTTATGGACCGCCACCGTCATCCCCATCCCCCTGATCCGGTCAACGACGCGTTGCGACCCCTCCTCCGCGCGACGCATGGCCCTCCCCCAGTGCGCCCCGACGGCCAGCACCAGTGTGTCATCCGCATAACACACCGTGCTGACGCCGTCGGGGAGGCCGGCCCGCAACACCGAGTCGTACGCGATGTTCCACAGGAGTGGCCCGAGGACCGACCCCTGCGGAACACCGCAGTACACCTCCCTCCGCATATCACCATCCCGGCCCGGATACTCGATCCACCTGCCGCGGAGATAATCCCCGACGACCGCCCTGAGACAAGGGGGGACTCGATGATATTCGAGCCCCCTCCTTATCTCTTCCCAGGGGAGGGTGTTAAAGGCATTGGCAATATCCAAGGATATTGCCAATGCCACCCCTCCCCGGGAGACGGCCGCCTCCGTTCTTCGCATACTTGTTGGCCAGATACTGGGTTTTTTTCGTGGTTGAATCACGTAGTAATGTTGTACCACACTGAGGCAGTCATTTAAACCTGGTTTCGATCCATATTTCAGAGGATAACACCGGTTAGGTCTGGGATAGGTCCGGGAAATGCACGCATCTGGCTCATGATTTCGCCTTTTTCGCAAACTTGTTGGCCAGATCCTGGGTTTTTTCCGTGTTTGAATCACGTAGTAATGTTGTACCACACTGAGGCAGTCAATTAAACCTGGTTTCGATCCATATTTCAGAGGATAACACCGGTTAGGTCTGGGATAGGTCTGGGATATACGCGCATCTGGCTTATACTTTCGCCTTTTTCGCAAACTTGTTGGCCAGATCCTGGGTTTTTTTCGTGTTTGAATCACGTAGTAATGTGGTAACACACTGAAGCAGTCAATTAAACCTGGTTTCGATCAATATTTTAGAGGATAACACCGGTTAGGTCTGGGTTAGGTCTGGGTTATGCCCGCATCTGGCTCATGATTTTGCCTTGTTCGCATACTTGTTAGCCAGATCCTGGGTTTCTTTCGTGTTTGAATCACGTAGTAATGTGGTAACACACTGAAGCAGTCAATTAAACCTGGTTTCGATGAATATTTTAGAGGATAACACCGGTTAGGTCTGGGTTAGGTCTGGGTTATGCCCGCATCTGGCTCATGATTGTGCCTTTTTCGCATACTTGTTGGCCAGATCCTGGGTTTTTCTCGTGTTTGAATCACGTAGTAATGTGGTAACACACCGAAGCAGTCAATTAAACCTGGTTCCGATCAATATTTTAGAGGATAACACCGGTTAGGTCTGGGTTAGGTCTGGGTTATGCCCGCATCTGGCTCATGATTTTGCCTTCTTCGCATACTTTTTTTTTTTTTTTTTTTTTTTTTTTTTGTCGTGGGGAAAATCTTCGAAAGACTCCCTCCCACCTCCTTGGGGAGAGGTGGGAGGGGTGTGTGGGATTCCCCGCGCCCGTACAACGACAGGCGCGGGACCTACCCACTAAAAACCCCACGGTGACCCTTCGGCACGCTTTGGGAGGATACCGGGAATCGCTCGAAGCATTCTTCCGGTATCCTCCCCGTGCCCGCGCTTTCGCGCCCATCCCCCGGGGGGATAATCGGTCCCCCCAGTAGACACACTGCCTCATAGCGGCGGGACGGGGCCACTCCATCCCGCCGCTATCCGTCCCGGGGCCGCGTTTAGTGGCGGCTGCGAGCCCCAACTCGCAACCGCCCGCGACCCCGTTTCCACCCCTCGGCGGCCGGGCGTTCATGGCCGCACCAGACCGCCGAGGGTGCCTCCCCTTGCGTCGGACCGGTAGGGGGAGGCACTCCTACCCCCAACCGGTCCGACCCGGCGCCGCCTGGCGGGAGGAGGGTCCCCTCAGGACCCCCCTCCCAGCCTAGGTCATCCGCCACGCCGAGGCGGCCGCCCGCGACGCCTCGCGACCGGGCGACGACCTCGGGCCACCGCACGAGCGCGAGCTTCAGCGCGCCGCTGAAGCTCGCGCTCCCTCCCCGCGGCCTCCTTCTGCAACATTACGTTCTCGCAGAAGGAGGCCACGGCCCTCCACTTCTCCTCGCTGCCGAGCATGGCGCGCACCACGCCCGGCAGCGAGACATCCCGCCCGACGACGCCGACCAGGACACGGCGCTCCCCCTCCCACGCGGGACATACCTCCAGGGTATGATCCGCCGTGTCCTGCTCAGCGTCGCAGTGGCAGCAACGCGCCGTCGGCTCCTTCCCTATCCGGCACAGGTATCTTCCGAAGCTGCCATGCCCGGAAAACACCTGTGCCAGTCGGTAGGTGAGGTTGCCATGGCCTCTGTCCAGCCACTCCTTCAGGAGTGGCCGAACAGCCCCGACAGTCCGGTGCCCCGCGGTTGGCAGAGCCAGCCGCTCCTGCCACGCGAGCAACACGGACTGCCGGGCCTGGCGCTTCAAATCGCCCCAAGCAGGTTCCTGCCCGCCCGGGACCGCCCCCACCCCCGCGCGACGGTCGACGCGGTGCCGGTACATCACCGCATGCGACCGCGCGAGCAGGTCCATGGGCGGCATCCCCGCTAGAACCGTCGCCGCCTCATGTGACATGGTCCGATACCCGCGGACGACCCTGAGCGCCATGCGCCTCTGCACCCGACGCAGCATAGTCATGCTGCGCCGGGGGGTAGCCAGGTCGTCCGCCCAGACGGGGGCCCCGTATAGGGCCACCGACTGGACCATTGCCACATAGAGGCGACGAACTCGGCCCGCCGGGCCCCCCAGGTTGGGCAGGATCCGGCCCAGAGCCGCAGCCATCCTTTCCAACCGGGGGACCAGGCAGCGGAAATGCTTCTCGAAACGCCAGTGGCTATCGAGGATCAGCCCCAGATACCTGATCTGGGGCTTCACCTCGATGTCAGCCCCACCCACCCGAATCAGAGGGGGTGGCGGATCCTGCCGAGGTGAATGAAACGCAATCACCTCGGTCTTATGGACCGCCACCGTCATCCCCATCCCCCTGATCCGGTCGACGACGCGTTGCGACCCCTCCTCCGCGCGACGCATGGCCCTCCCCCAGTGCGCCCCGACGGCCAGCACCAGTGTGTCATCCGCATAACACACCGTGCTGACGCCGTCGGGGAGGCCGGCCCGCAACACCGAGTCGTACGCGATGTTCCACAGGAGTGGCCCGAGGACCGACCCCTGCGGAACACCGCAGTACACCTCCCTCCGCATATCACCATCCCGGCCCGGATACTCGATCCACCTGCCGCGGAGATAATCCCCGACGACCGCCCTGAGACAAGGGGGGACTCGATGATATTCGAGCCCCCTCCTTATCTCTTCCCAGGGGAGGGTGTTAAAGGCATTGGCAATATCCAAGGATATTGCCAATGCCACCCCTCCCCGGGAGACGGCCGCCTCCGTTCTTCGCATACTTGTTGGCCAGATCCTGGGTTTTTTTCGTGGTTGAATCACGTAGTAATGTTGTACCACACTGAGGCAGTCATTTAAACCTGGTTTCGATCCATATTTCAGAGGATAACACCGGTTAGGTCTGGGATAGGTCCGGGAAATGCACGCATCTGGCTCATGATTTCGCCTTTTTCGCAAACTTGTTGGCCAGATCCTGGGTTTTTTCCGTGTTTGAATCACGTAGTAATGTTGTACCACACTGAGGCAGTCAATTAAACCTGGTTTCGATCCATATTTCAGAGGATAACACCGGTTAGGTCTGGGATAGGTCTGGGATATACGCGCATCTGGCTTATACTTTCGCCTTTTTCGCAAACTTGTTGGCCAGATCCTGGGTTTTTTTCGTGTTTGAATCACGTAGTAATGTGGTAACACACTGAAGCAGTCAATTAAACCTGGTTTCGATCAATATTTTAGAGGATAACACCGGTTAGGTCTGGGTTAGGTCTGGGTTATGCCCGCATCTGGCTCATGATTTTGCCTTGTTCGCATACTTGTTAGCCAGATCCTGGGTTTCTTTCGTGTTTGAATCACGTAGTAATGTGGTAACACACTGAAGCAGTCAATTAAACCTGGTTTCGATGAATATTTTAGAGGATAACACCGGTTAGGTCTGGGTTAGGTCTGGGATATGCGCGCATCTGGCTTACACTTTCGCCATTTTCGCAAACTTGTTGCCCAGATCCTGGGTTTTTTCCGTGTTTGAATCACGTAGTAATGTGGTAACACACTGAAGCAGTCAATTAAACCTGGTTTCGATCAATATTTTAGAGGATAACACCGGTTAGGTCTGGGTTAGGTCTGGTTTATGCCCGCATCTGGCTCATGATTTCGCCTTTTTCGCAAACTTGTTGGCCAGATCCTGGGTTTTTTCCGTGTTTGAATCACGTAGTAATGTGGTAACACACTGGAGCAGTCAATTAAACCAGGTTTCGATCATTATTTTACAGGATAACACCGGTTAGGTCTGGGTTAGGTCTGGGATACGCGCGCATCTGGCTTATACTTTCGCCTTTTTCGCAAACTTGTTGGCCAGATCCTGGGTTTTTTCCGTGTTTGAATCACGTGGTAATGTGGTAACACAATGAAGCAGTCAATTAACCCTGGTTTCGATCAATATTTTAGAGGATAACACCGGTTAGGTCTGGGTTAGTTCTGGGTTATGCCCGCATCTGGCTCATGATTTTGCCTTCTTCGCATACTTGTTGGCCAGATCCTGGGTTTTTTTCGTGTTTGAATCACGTAGTAATGTGGTAACACACTGGAGCTGTCAATTAAACCAGGTTTCGATCATTATTTTACAGGATAACACCGGTTAGGTCTGGGTTAGGTCTGGGATACGCGCGCATCTGGCTTATACTTTCGCCTTTTTCGCAAACTTGTTGGCCAGATCCTGGCTTTTTTCCGTGTTTGAATCACGTGGTAATGTGGTAACACAATGAAGCAGTCAATTAACCCTGGTTTCCATCAATATTTTGGAGGATAACACCGGTTAGGTCTGGGTTAGGTCTGGGTTATACCCGCATCTGGCTCATGATTTTGCCTTTTTCGCAAACTTGTTGGCCTGATCCTGGGTTTTTTCCGTGTTTGAATCACGTAGTAATGTTGTAGCACACTGAAGCAGTCAATTAAACCTGGTTTCGATCAATATTTTAGAGGATAACACCGGTTAGGTCTGGGCTAGGTCTGGGATATACGCGCATCTGGCTTATACTTTCGCCTTTTTCGCAAACTTGTTGGCCAGATCCTGGGTTCTTCCGTGTTTGAATCACGTAGTAATGTGGTAATTCACTGAAGCAGTCAATTAAACCTGGTTACGATCAATATTTTAGAGGATAACACCGGTTAGGTCTGGGTTAGGTCTGGGTTATGCCCGCATCTGGCTCATGATTTTGCCATCTTCGCATACTTGTTGGCCAGATCCTGGGTTTTTTTCGTGTTTGAATCACGTAGTAGTGTGGTAACACACTGAAGCAGTCAATTAAACCTGGTTTCGATCAATATTTTAGAGGATAACACCGGTTAGGTCTGGGTTAGGTCTGGGTTATGCCCGCATCTGGCTCATGATTTTGCCTTGTTCGCATACTTGTTGGCCAGATCCTGGGTTTTTTTCGTGTTTGAATCACGTAGTAATGTGGTAACACATTGAAGCAGTCAATTAAACCTGGTTTCGATCAATATTTTAGAGGATAACACCGGTTAGGTCTGGGTTAGGTCTGGGTTATGCCCGCATCTGGCTCATGATTCTGCCTTTTTCGCATACTTGTTGGCCAGATCCTGGGTTTTTTTCGTGTTTGAATCACGTAGTAATGTGGTAACACACTGAAGCAGTCAATTAAACCTGGTTCCGATCAATATTTTAGAGGATAACACCGGTTAGGTCTGGGTTAGGTCTGGGTTATGCCCGCATGTGGCTCATGATTTTGCCTTCTTCGCATACTTGTTGGCCAGATCCTGGGTTTTTTTCGTGTTTGAATCACGTAGTAATGTTGTACCACACTGAGGCAGTCATTTAAACCTGGTTTCGATCCATATTTCAGAGGATAACACCGGTTAGGTCTGGGATAGGTCCGGGAAATGCACGCATCTGGCTCATGATTTCGCCTTTTTCGCAAACTTGTTGGCCAGATCCTGGGTTTTTTCCGTGTTTGAATCACGTAGTAATGTTGTACCTCACTGAGGCAGTCAATTAAACCTGGTTTCGATCCATATTTCAAAGGATAACACCGGTTAGGTCTGGGATAGGTCCGGGAAATGCACGCATCTGGCTCATGATTTCGCCTTTTTCGCAAACTTGTTGGCCAGATCCTGGGGTTTTTCCGTGTTTGAATCACGTAGTAATGTGGTAATACACTGAAGCAGTCAATTAAACCTGGTTTCGATCAATATTTTAGAGGATAACACCGGTTAGGTCTGGGTTAGGTCTGGGTTATGCCCGCATCTGGCTCATGATTTCGCCTTTTTCGCAAACTTGTTGGCCAGACCCTGGGTTTTTTCCGTGTTTGAATCACGTAGTAATGTGGTAACACACTGAAGCAGTCAATTAACCCAGGTTTCGATCAATATTTTGGAGGATAACACCGGTTAGGTCTGGGTTAGGTCTGGGTTATGCCCGCATCTGGCTCATGATTTTGCCTTCTTCGCATACTTGTTGGCCAGATCCTGGGTTTTTTTCGTGTTTGAATCACGTAGTAATGTGGTAACACACTGAAGCAGTCAATTAAACCTGGTTTCGATCAATATTTTAGAGGATAACACCGGTTAGGTCTGGGTTAGGTCCGGGAAATGCACGCATCTGGCTCATGATTTCGCCTTTTTCGCAAACTTGTTGGCCAGATCCTGGGTTTTTTCCGTGTTTGAATCACGTAGTAATGTGGTAATACACTGAAGCAGTCAATTAAACCTGGTTTCGATCAATATTTTAGAGGGTAACACCGGTTAGGTCTGGGTTAGGTCTGGGATATGTGCGCATCTGGCTTATACTTTCGCCTTTTTCGCAAACTTGTTGGCAAGCTCCTGGGTTTTTTCCGAGTTTGAATCACGTAGTAATGTTGTACCACACTGAGGCAGTCAATTAAACCTGTTTTCGATCAATATTTCAGAGAATAACACCGGTTAGGTCTGGGTTAGGTCCGGGAAATGCACGCATCTGGCTCATGATTTCGCCTTCTTCGCATACTTGTTGGTCAGATCCTGGGTTTTTTTCGTGTTTGAATCACGTAGTAATGTGGTAACACACTGAAGCAGTCAATTATCCCAGGTTTCGATCAATATTTTGGAGGATAACACCGGTTAGGTTTGGGTTTAGGTCTGGGTTATGCCCGTATCTGGCTCATGATTTTGCCTTTTTCGCAAACTTGTTGGCCAGATCCTGGGTTTTTTCCGTGCTTGAATCGCGTAGTAATGTTGTAGCACACTGAAGCAGTCAACTAAACCTGGTTTCGATCAATATTTTAGAGGATAACACCGGTTAGGTCTGGGTTAGGTCTGGGATATACGCGCATCTGGCTTATACTTTCGCCTTTTTCACAAACTTGTTGGCCAGATCCTGGGTTTTTTTCGTGTTGGAATCACGTAGTAATGTGGTAACACACTGAAGCAGTCAATTAAACCTGGTTTCGATCAATATTTTACAGGATAACACCGGTTAGGTCTGGGTTAGGTCTGGGTTATGCCCGCATCTGGCACATGATTTTGCCTTGTTCGCATACTTGTTAGCCAGATCCTGGGTTTTTTTCGTGTTTGAATCACGTAGTAATGTGGTAACACACTGAAGCAGGCAATTAAACCTGGTTACGATCAATATATTAGAGGATAACACCGGTTAGGTCTGGGTTAGGTCTGGGTTATGCCCGCATCTGGCTCATGATTTTGCCTTCTTCGCATACTTGTTGGCCAGATCCTGGGTTATTTTCGTGTTTGAATCACGTAGTAATGTGGTAACACACTGAAGCAGTCCATTAAACCTGGTTCCGATCAATATTTTAGAGGATAACACCGGTTAGGTCTGGGTTAGGTCTGGGTTATGCCCGCATATGGCTCATGATTTTGCCTTCTTCGCATACTTGTTGGCCAGATCCTGGGTTTTTTTCGTGTTTGAATCACGTAGTAATGTGGTAACACACTGAAGCAGTCAATTAACCCAGGTTTCGATCAATATTTTGGAGGATAACACCGGTTAGGTCTGGGTTAGGTCTGGGTTATGCCCGCATCTGGCTCATGATTTTGCCTTCTTCGCATACTTGTTGGCCAGATCCTGGGTTTTTTTCGTGTTTGAATCACGTAGTAATGTGGTAACACACTGAAGCAGTCAATTAAACCTGGTTTCGATCAATATTTTAGAGGATAACACCGGTTAGGTCTGGGTTAGGTCCGGGAAATGCTCGCATCTGGCTCATGACTTCGCCTTTTTCGCAAACTTGTTGGCCAGATCCTGGGTTTTTTCCGTGTTTGAATCACGTAGTAATGTGGTAATACACTGAAGCAGTCAATTAAACCTGGTTTCGATCAATATTTTAGAGGGTAACACCGGTTAGGTCTGGGTTAGGTCTGGGATATGTGCGCGTCTGGCTTATACTTTCGCCTTTTTCGCAAACTTGTTGGCAAGCTCCTGGGTTTTTTCCGAGTTTGAATCACGTAGTAATGTTGTACCACACTGAGGCAGTCAATTAAACCTGGTTTCGATCAATATTTCAGAGAATAACACCGGTTAGGTCTGGGTTAGGTCCGGGAAATGCACGCATCTGGCTCATGATTTCGCCTTTTTCGCAAACTTGTTGGCCAGATCCTGGGTTTTTTCCGTGTTTGAATCACGTAGTAATGTGGTAACACATTGAAGCAGTCAATTAACCCAGGTTTCGATCAATATTTTGGAGGATAACACCGGTTAGGTCTGGGTTAGGTCTGGGTTATGCCCGCATCTGGCTCATGATTTTGCCTTTTTCGCAAACTTGTTGGCCAGATCCTGGGTTTTTTCCGTGTTTGAATCGCGTAGTAATGTTGTAGCACACTGAAGCAGTCAATTAAACCTGGTTTCGATCAATATTTTAGAGGATAACACCGGTTAGGTCTGGGTTAGGTCTGGGATATACGCGCATCTGGCTTATACTTTCGCCTTTTTCGCAAACTTGTTGGCCAGATCCTGGGTTCTTTTCGTGTTGGAATCACGTAGTAATGTGGTAACACACTGAAGCAGTCAATTAAACCTGGTTTCGATCAATATTTTAGAGGATAACACCGGTTAGGTCTGGGTTAGGTCTGGGTTATGCCCGCATCTGGCTCATGATTTTGCCTTCTTCGCATACTTGTTGGCCAGATCCTGGGTTTTTTTAGTGTTTGAATCACGTAGTAATGTGGTAACACACTGAAGCAGTCAATTAACCCAGGTTTCGATCAATATTTTGGAGAATAACACCGGTTAGGTCTGGGTTAGGTCTGGGTTATGCCCGCATCTGGCTCATGATTTTGCCTTCTTCGCATACTTGTTGGCCAGATCCTGGGTTTTTTTCGTGTTTGAATCACGTAGTAATGTGGTAACATACTGAAGCAGTCAATTAAACCTGGTTTCGATCAATATTTTAGAGGATAACACCGGTTAGGTCTGGGTTAGGTCCGGGAAATGCACGCATCTGGCTCATGATTTCGCCTTTTTCGCAAACTTGTTGGCCAGATCCTGGGTTTTTTCCGTGTTTGAATCACGTAGTAATGTGGTAATACACTGAAGCAGTCAATTAAACCTGGTTTCGATCAATATTTTAGAGGGTAACACCGGTTAGGTCTGGGTTAGGTCTGGGATATGTGCGCATCTGGCTTATACTTTCGCCTTTTTCGCAAACTTGTTGGCAAGCTCCTGGGTTTTTTCCGAGTTTGAATCACGTAGTAATGTTGTACCACACTGAGGCAGTCAATTAAACCTGGTTTCGATCAATATTTCAGAGAATAACACCGGTTAGGTCTGGGTTAGGTCCGGGAAATGCACGTATCTGGCTCATGATTTCGCCTTCTTCGCATACTTGTTGGCCAGATCCTGGGTTTTTTTCGTGTTTGAATCACGTAGTAATGTGGTAACACACTGAAGCAGTCAATTATCCCAGGTTTCGATCAATATTTTGGAGGATAACACCGGTTAGGTCTGGGTTAGGTCTGGGTTATGCCCGCATCTGGCTCATGATTTTGCCTTTTTCGCAAACTTGTTGGCCAGATCCTGGGTTTTTTCCGTGTTTGAATCGCGTAGTAACGTTGTAGCACACTGAAGCAGTCAATTAAACCTGGTTTCGATCAATATTTTAGAGGATAACACCGGTTAGGTCTGGGTTAGGTCTGGGATATACGCGCATCTGGCTTATACTTTCGCCTTTTTCGCAAACTTGTTGGCCAGATCCTGGGTTTTTCTCGTGTTGGAATCACGTAGTAATATGGCAAACACACTGAAGCAGTCAATTAAACCTGGTTTCGATCAATATTTTAGAGGATAACACCGGTTAGGTCTGGGTTAGGTCTGGGTTATGCCCGCATCTGGCACATGATTTTGCCTTGTTCGCACACTTGTTAGCCAGATCCTGGGTTTTTTTCGTGTTTGAATCACGTAGTAATGTGGTAACACACTGAAGCAGTCAATTAAACCTGGTTTCGATCAATATATTAGAGGATAACACCGGTTAGGTCTGGGTTAGGTCTGGGTTATGCCCGCATATGGCTCATGATTTTGCCTTCTTCGCATACTTGTTGGCCAGATCCTGGGTTTTTTTCGTGTTTGAATCACGTAGTAATGTGGTAACACACTGAAGCAGTCAATTGAACCTGGTTTCGATCAATATTTTAGAGGATAACACCGGTTAGGTCTGGGTTAGGTCTGGGTTATGCCCGCATCTGGCTCATGATTTTGCCTTCTTCGCATAGTTGTTGGCCAGATCCTGGGTTTTTTCCGTGTTTGAATCACGTAGTAATGTTGTAGCACACTGAAGCAGTCAATTAAACCTGGTTTCGATCAATATTTTAGAGGATAACACCGGTTAGGTCTGGGTTAGGTCTGGGATATACGCGCATCTGGCTTATACTTTCGCCTTTTTCGCAAACTTGTTGGCCAGATCCTGGGTTTTTTTCGTGTTGGAATCACGTAGTAATGTGGTAACACACTGAAGCAGTCAATTAAACCTGGTTTCGATCAATATTTTAGATGATAACACCGGTTAGGTCTGGGTTAGGTCTGGGTTATACCCGCATCTGGCTCATGATTTTGCCTTTTTCGCAAACTTGTTGGTCAGATCCTGGGTTTTTTCCGTGTTTGAATCACGTAGTAATGTTGTAGCACACTGATGCAGTCAATTAAACCTGGTTTCGATCAATATTTTAGAGGATAACACCGGTTAGGTCTGGGCTAGGTCTGGGTTATGCCCGCATCTGGCTCATGATTTTGCCTTCTTCGCATACTTGTTGGCCAGATCCTGGGTTTTTTTCGTGTTTGAATCACGTAGTAATGTGGTAACACACTGAAGCAGTCCATTAAACCTGGTTCCGATCAATATTTTAGAGGATAACACCGGTTAGGTCTGGGTTAGGTCTGGGTTATGCCCGCATATGGCTCATGATTTTGCCTTCTTCGCATACTTGTTGGCCAGATCCTGGGTTTTTTTCGTGTTTGAATCACGTAGTAATGTGGTAACACACTGAAGCAGTCAATTGAACCTGGTTTCGATCAATATTTTAGAGGATAACACCGGTTAGGTCTGGGTTAGGTCTGGGTTATGCCCGCATCTGGCTCATGATTTTGCCTTCTTCGCATACTTGTTCGCCAGATCCTGGGTTTTTTTCGTGTTTGAATCACGTAGTAATGTGGTAACACACTGAAGCTGTCAATTAAACCTGGTTCCGATCCATATTTTAGAGGATAACACCGGTTAGGTCTGGGTTAGGTCTGGGTTATGCCCGCATCTGGCTCATGATTTTGCCTTCTTCGCATACTTGTTGGCCAGATCCTGGGTTTTTTTCATGTTTGAATCACGTAGTAATGTGGTAACACATTGAAGCAGTCAATTAAACCTGGTTTCGATCAATATTTTAGAGGATAACACCGGTTAGGTCTGGGTTAGGTCTGGGTTATGCCCGCATCTGGCTCATGATTGTGCCTTTTTCGCATACTTGTTGGCCAGATCCTGGGTTTTTTTCGTGTTTGAATCACGTAGTAATGTGGTAACACACTGAAGCAGTCAATTTAACCTGGTTCCGATCAATATTTTAGAGGATAACACCGGTTAGGTCTGGGTTAGGTCTGGGTTATGCCCGCATCTGGCTCATGATTTTGCCTTCTTCGCATACTTGTTGGCCAGATCCTGGGTTTTTTTCGTGTTTGAATCACGTAGTAATGTTGTACCACACTGAGGCAGTCATTTAAACCTGGTTTCGATCCATATTTCAGAGGATAACACCGGTTAGGTCTGGGATAGGTCCGGGAAATCCACGCATCTGGCTCATGATTTCGCCTTTTTCGCAAACTTGTTGCCAAGATCCTGGGGTTTTTCCGTGTTTGAATCACGTAGTAATGTGGTAATACACTGAAGCAGTTAATTAAACCTGGTTTTGATCAATATTTTAGAGGATAACACCGGTTATGTCTGGGTTAGGTCTGGGTTATGCCCGCATCTGGCTCATGATTTCGCCTTTTTCGCAAACTTGTTGGCCAGATCCTGGGTTTTTTCCGTGTTTGAATCACGTAGTAATGTGGTAACACATTGAAGCAGTCAATTAACCCAGGTTTCGATCAATATTTTGGAGGATAACACCGGTTAGGTCTGGGTTAGGTCTGGGTTATGCCCGCATCTGGCTCATGATTTTGCCTTTTTCGCAAACTTGTTGGCCAGATCCTGGGTTTTTTCCGTGTTTGAATCGCGTAGTAATGTGGTAATACACTGAAGCAGTTAATTAAACCTGGTTTTGATCAATATTTTAGAGGATAACACCGGTTATGTCTGGGTTAGGTCTGGGTTATGCCCGCATCTGGCTCATGATTTCGCCTTTTTCGCAAACTTGTTGGCCAGATCCTGGGTTTTTTCCGTGTTTGAATCACGTAGTAATGTGGTAACACATTGAAGCAGTCAATTAACCCAGGTTTCGATCAATATTTTGGAGGATAACACCGGTTAGGTCTGGGTTAGGTCTGGGTTATGCCCGCATCTGGCTCATGATTTCGCCTTTTTCGCAAACCTGTTGGCCAGATCCTGGGTTTTTTCCGTGTTTGAATCACGTGGTAATGTGGTAACACAATGAAGCAGTCAGTTAACCCTGGTTTCCATCAATATTTTGGAGGATAACACCGGTTAGGTCTGGGTTAGGTCTGGGTTATACCCGCATCTGGCTCATGATTTTGCCTTTTTCGCAAACTTGTTGGCCAGATCCTGGGTTTTTTCCGTGTTTGAATCACGTAGTAATGTTGTAGCACACTGAAGCAGTCAATTAAACCTGGTTTCGATCAATATTTTAGAGGATAACACCGGTTAGGTCTGGGCTAGGTCTGGGTTATGCCCGCATCTGGCTCATGATTTTGCCTTCTTCGCATACTTGTTGGCCAGATCCTGGGTTTTTTTCGTGTTTGAATCACGTAGTAATGTGGTAACACACTGAAGCAGTCCATTAAACCTGGTTCCGATCAATATTTTAGAGGATAACACCGGTTAGGTCTGGGTTAGGTCTGGGTTATGCCCGCATATGGCTCATGATTTTGCCTTCTTCGCATACTTGTTGGCCAGATCCTGGGTTTTTTTCGTGTTTGAATCACGTAGTAATGTGGTAACACACTGAAGCAGTCAATAGAACCTGGTTTCGATCAATATTTTAGAGGATAACACCGGTTAGGTCTGGGTTAGGTCTGGGTTATGCCCGCATCTGGCTCATGATTTTGCCTTCTTCGCATACTTGTTGGCCAGATCCTGGGTTTTTTTCGTGTTTGAATCACGTAGTAATGTGGTAACACATAGAAGCAGTCAATTAAACCTGGTTTCGATCAATATTTTAGAGGATAACACCGGTTAGGTCTGGGTTAGGTCTGGGTTATGCCCGCATATGGCTCATGATTTTGCCTTCTTCGCATACTTGTTGGCCAGATCCTGGGTTTTTTTCGTGTTTGAATCACGTAGTAATGTTGTACCACACTGAGGCAGTCATTTAAACCTGGTTTCGATCCATATTTCAGAGGATAACACCGGTTAGGTCTGGGATAGGTCCGGGAAATGCACGCATCTGGCTCATGATTTCGCCTTTTTCGCAAACTTGTTGGCCAGATCCTGGGTTTTTTCCGTGTTTGAATCACGTAGTAATGTTGTACCACACTGAGGCAGTCAATTAAACCTGGTTTCGATCCATATTTCAGAGGATAACACCGGTTAGGTCTGGGATAGGTCCGGGAAATGCACGCATCTGGCTCATGATTTCGCCTTTTTCGCAAACTTGTTGGCCAGATCCTGGGGTTTTTCCGTGTTTGAATCACGTAGTAATGTGGTAATACACTGAAGCAGTCAATTAAACCTTGTTTCGATCAATATTTTAGAGGATAACACCGGTTAGGTCTGGGTTAGGTCCGGGTTATGCCCGCATCTGGCTCATGATTTCGCCTTTTTCGCAAACTTGTTGGCCAGATCCTGGGTTTGTTCCGTGTTTGAATCACGTTGTAATGTGGTAACACATTGAAGCAGTCAATTAACCCAGGTTTCGATCAATATTTTGGAGGATAACACCGGTTAGGTCTGGGTTAGGTCTGGGTTATGCCCGCATCTGGCTCATGATTTTGCCTTTTTCGCAAACTTGTTGGCCAGATCCTGGGTTTTTTCCGTGTTTGAATCGCGTAGTAATGTTGTAGCACACTGAAGCAGTCAATTAAACCTGGTTTCGATCAATATTTTAGAGGATAACACCAGTTAGGTCAGGGTTAGGTCTGGGATATACGCGCATCTGGCTTATACTTTCGCCTTTTTCGCAAACTTGTTGGCCAGATCCAGGGTTTTTTTCGTGTTGGAATCACGTAGTAATGTGGTAACACACTGAAGCAGTCAATTAAACCTGGTTTCGATCAATATTTTAGAGGATAACACCGGTTAGGTCTGGGTTAGGTCTGGGTTATGCCCGCATCTGGCTCATGATTTTGCCTTCTTCGCATACTTGTTGGCCAGATCCTGGGTTTCTTTCGTGTTTGAATCACGTAGTAATGTGGTAACACACTGAAGCAGTCAATTAAACCTGGTTTCGATCAATATTTTAGAGGATAACACCGGTTAGGTCTGGGTTAGGTCTGGGTTATGCCCGCATCTGGCTCATGATTTTGCCTTCTTCGCATACTTGTTGGCCAGATCCTGGGTTTTTTTCGTGTTTGAATCACGTAGTAATGTGGTAACACACTGAAGCAGTCAATTAAACCTGGTTCCGATCAATATTTTAGAGGATAACACCGGTTAGGTCTGGGTTAGGTCTGGGTTATGCCCGCATATGGCTCATGATTTTGCCTTCTTCGCATACTTGTTGGCCAGATCCTGGGTTTTTTTCGTGTTTGAATCACGTAGTAATGTGGTAACACACTGAAGCAGTCAATTAAACCTGGTTCCGATCAATATTTTAGAGGATAACACCGGTTAGGTCTGGGTTAGGTCTGGGTTATGCCCGCATCTGGCTCATGATTTTGCCTTCTTCGCATACTTGTTGGCCAGATCCTGGGTTTTTTTCGTGTTTGAATCACGTAGTAATGTGGTAACACACTGAAGCAGTCAATTAAACCTGGTTCCGATCAATATTTTAGAGGATAACACCGGTTAGGTCTGGGTTAGGTCCGGGAAATGCACGCATCTGGCTCATGATTTCGCCTTTTTCGCAAACTTGTTGGCCAGATCCTGGGTTTTTTCCGTGTTTGAATCACGTAGTAATGTTGTACCACACTGAGGCAGTCAATTAAACCTGGTTTCGATCCATATTTCAGAGGATAACACCGGTTAGGTCTGGGATAGGTCCGGGAAATGCACGCATCTGGCTCATGATTTCGCCTTTTTCGCAAACTTGTTGGCCAGATCCTGGGGTTTTTCCGTGTTTGAATCACGTAGTAATGTGGTAATACACTGAAGCAGTCAATTAAACCTGGTTTCGATCAATATTTTAGAGGATAACACCGGTTAGGTCTGGGTTAGGTCTGGGTTATGCCCGCATCTGGCTCATGATTTTGCCTTCTTCGCATACTTGTTGGCCAGATCCTGGGTTTTTTTCGTGTTTGAATCACGTAGTAATGTGGTAACACATAGAAGCAGTCAATTAAACCTGGTTTCGATCAATATTTTAGAGGATAACACCGGTTAGGTCTGGGTTAGGTCTGGGTTATGCCCGCATATGGCTCATGATTTTGCCTTCTTCGCATACTTGTTGGCCAGATCCTGGGTTTTTTTCGTGTTTGAATCACGTAGTAATGTTGTACCACACTGAGGCAGTCATTTAAACCTGGTTTCGATCCATATTTCAGAGGATAACACCGGTTAGGTCTGGGATAGGTCCGGGAAATGCACGCATCTGGCTCATGATTTCGCCTTTTTCGCAAACTTGTTGGCCAGATCCTGGGTTTTTTCCGTGTTTGAATCACGTAGTAATGTTGTACCACACTGAGGCAGTCAATTAAACCTGGTTTCGATCCATATTTCAGAGGATAACACCGGTTAGGTCTGGGATAGGTCCGGGAAATGCACGCATCTGGCTCATGATTTCGCCTTTTTCGCAAACTTGTTGGCCAGATCCTGGGGGTTTTCCGTGTTTGAATCACGTAGTAATGTGGTAATACACTGAAGCAGTCAATTAAACCTTGTTTCGATCAATATTTTAGAGGATAACACCGGTTAGGTCTGGGTTAGGTCCGGGTTATGCCCGCATCTGGCTCATGATTTCGCCTTTTTCGCAAACTTGTTGGCCAGATCCTGGGTTTGTTCCGTGTTTGAATCACGTTGTAATGTGGTAACACATTGAAGCAGTCAATTAACCCAGGTTTCGATCAATATTTTGGAGGATAACACCGGTTAGGTCTGGGTTAGGTCTGGGTTATGCCCGCATCTGGCTCATGATTTTGCCTTTTTCGCAAACTTGTTGGCCAGATCCTGGGTTTTTTCCGTGTTTGAATCGCGTAGTAATGTTGTAGCACACTGAAGCAGTCAATTAAACCTGGTTTCGATCAATATTTTAGAGGATAACACCAGTTAGGTCAGGGTTAGGTCTGGGATATACGCGCATCTGGCTTATACTTTCGCCTTTTTCGCAAACTTGTTGGCCAGATCCAGGGTTTTTTTCGTGTTGGAATCACGTAGTAATGTGGTAACACACTGAAGCAGTCAATTAAACCTGGTTTCGATCAATATTTTAGAGGATAACACCGGTTAGGTCTGGGTTAGGTCTGGGTTATGCCCGCATCTGGCTCATGATTTTGCCTTCTTCGCATACTTGTTGGCCAGATCCTGGGTTTCTTTCGTGTTTGAATCACGTAGTAATGTGGTAACACACTGAAGCAGTCAATTAAACCTGGTTTCGATCAATATTTTAGAGGATAACACCGGTTAGGTCTGGGTTAGGTCTGGGTTATGCCCGCATCTGGCTCATGATTTTGCCTTCTTCGCATACTTGTTGGCCAGATCCTGGGTTTTTTTCGTGTTTGAATCACGTAGTAATGTGGTAACACACTGAAGCAGTCAATTAAACCTGGTTCCGATCAATATTTTAGAGGATAACACCGGTTAGGTCTGGGTTAGGTCTGGGTTATGCCCGCATATGGCTCATGATTTTGCCTTCTTCGCATACTTGTTGGCCAGATCCTGGGTTTTTTTCGTGTTTGAATCACGTAGTAATGTGGTAACACACTGAAGCAGTCAATTAAACCTGGTTCCGATCAATATTTTAGAGGATAACACCGGTTAGGTCTGGGTTAGGTCTGGGTTATGCCCGCATCTGGCTCATGATTTTGCCTTCTTCGCATACTTGTTGGCCAGATCCTGGGTTTTTTTCGTGTTTGAATCACGTAGTAATGTGGTAACACACTGAAGCAGTCAATTAAACCTGGTTCCGATCAATATTTTAGAGGATAACACCGGTTAGGTCTGGGTTAGGTCCGGGAAATGCACGCATCTGGCTCATGATTTCGCCTTTTTCGCAAACTTGTTGGCCAGATCCTGGGTTTTTTCCGTGTTTGAATCACGTAGTAATGTTGTACCACACTGAGGCAGTCAATTAAACCTGGTTTCGATCCATATTTCAGAGGATAACACCGGTTAGGTCTGGGATAGGTCCGGGAAATGCACGCATCTGGCTCATGATTTCGCCTTTTTCGCAAACTTGTTGGCCAGATCCTGGGGTTTTTCCGTGTTTGAATCACGTAGTAATGTGGTAATACACTGAAGCAGTCAATTAAACCTGGTTTCGATCAATATTTTAGAGGATAACACCGGTTAGGTCTGGGTTAGGTCCGGGTTATGCCCGCATCTGGCTCATGATTTCGCCTTTTTCGCAAACTTGTTGGCCAGATCCTGGGTTTGTTCCGTGTTTGAATCACGTTGTAATGTGGTAACACATTGAAGCAGTCAATTAACCCAGGTTTCGATCAATATTTTGGAGGATAACACCGGTTAGGTCTGGGTTAGGTCTGGGTTATGCCCGCATCTGGCTCATGATTTTGCCTTTTTCGCAAACTTGTTGGCCAGATCCTGGGTTTTTTCCGTGTTTGAATCGCGTAGTAATGTTGTAGCACACTGAAGCAGTCAATTAAACCTGGTTTCGATCAATATCTTAGAGGATAACACCAGTTAGGTCAGGGTTAGGTCTGGGATATACGCGCATCTGGCTTATACTTTCGCCTTTTTCGCAAACTTGTTGGCCAGATCCAGGGTTTTTTTCGTGTTGGAATCACGTAGTAATGTGGTAACACACTGAAGCAGTCAATTAAACCTGGTTTCGATCAATATTTTAGAGGATAACACCGGTTAGGTCTGGGTTAGGTCTGGGTTATGCCCGCATCTGGCTCATGATTTTGCCTTCTTCGCATACTTGTTGGCCAGATCCTGGGTTTTTTTCGTGTTTGAATCACGTAGTAATGTGGTAGCACACTGAAGCAGTCAATTAAACCTGGTTTCGATCAATATTTTAGAGGATAACACCGGTTAGGTCTGGGTTAGGTCTGGGTTATGCCCGCATCTGGCTCATGATTTTGCCTTCTTCGCATACTTGTTGGCCAGATCCTGGGTTTTTTTCGTGTTTGAATCACGTAGTAATGTGGTAACACACTGAAGCAGTCAATTAAACCTGGTTCCGATCAATATTTTAGAGGATAACACCGGTTAGGTCTGGGTTAGGTCTGGGTTATGCCCGCATATGGCTCATGATTTTGCCTTCTTCGCATACTTGTTGGCCAGATCCTGGGTTTTTTTCGTGTTTGAATCACGTAGTAATGTGGTAACACACTGAAGCAGTCAATTAAACCTGGTTTCGATCAATATTTTAGAGGATAACACCGATTAGGTCTGGGTTAGGTCTGAGTTATGCCCGCATCTGGCTCATGATTTTGCCTTCTTCGCATACTTGTTGGCCAGATCCTGGGTTTTTTCCGTGTTTGAATCACGTAGTAATGTGGTAATTCACTGAAGCTGTCAATTAAACCTGGTTTCGATCAATATTTTAGAGGATAACATCGGTTAGGTCTGGGTTAGTTCTGGGTTATGCCCGCATCTGGCTCATGATTTTGCCTTCTTCGCATACTTGTTGGCCAGCTCCTGGGTTTTTTCCGTGTTTGAATCACGTAGTAATGTGGTAATACACTGAAGCAGTCAATTAAACCTGGTTTCGATCAATATTTTAGAGGGTAACACCGGTTAGGTCTGGGTTAGGTCTGGGATATGTGCGCATCTGGCTTATACTTTCGCCTTTTTCGCAAACTTGTTGGCAAGCTCCTGGGTTTTTTCCGAGTTTGAATCACGTAGTAATGTTGTACCACACTGAGGCAGTCAATTAAACCTGGTTTCGATCAATATTTCAGAGAATAACACCGGTTAGGTCTGGGTTAGGTCCGGGAAATGCACGTATCTGGCTCATGATTTCGCCTTCTTCGCATACTTGTTGGCCAGATCCTGGGTTTTTTTCGTGTTTGAATCACGTAGTAATGTGGTAACACACTGAAGCAGTCAATTATCCCAGGTTTCGATCAATATTTTGGAGGATAACACCGGTTAGGTCTGGGTTAGGTCTGGGTTATGCCCGCATCTGGCTCATGATTTTGCCTTTTTCGCAAACTTGTTGGCCAGATCCTGGGTTTTTTCCGTGTTTGAATCGCGTAGTAATGTTGTAGCACACTGAAGCAGTCAATTAAACCTGGTTTCGATCAATATTTTAGAGGATAACACCGGTTAGGTCTGGGTTAGGTTTGGGATATACGCGCATCTGGCTTATACTTTCGCCTTTTTCGCAAACTTGTTGGCCAGATCCTGGGTTTTTTTCGTGTTGGAATCACGTAGTAATATGGCAAACACACTGAAGCAGTCAATTAAACCTGGTTTCGATCAATATTTTAGAGGATAACACCGGTTAGGTCTGGGTTAGGTCTGGGTTATGCCCGCATCTGGCACATGATTTTGCCTTGTTCGCACACTTGTTAGCCAGATCCTGGGTTTTTTTCGTGTTTGAATCACGTAGTAATGTGGTAACACACTGAAGCAGTCAATTAAACCTGGTTTCGATCAATATATTAGAGGATAACACCGGTTAGGTCTGGGTTAGGTCTGGGTTATGCCCGCATATGGCTCATGATTTTGCCTTCTTCGCATACTTGTTGGCCAGATCCTGGGTTTTTTTCGTGTTTGAATCACGTAGTAATGTGGTAACACACTGAAGCAGTCAATTGAACCTGGTTTCGATCAATATTTTAGAGGATAACACCGGTTAGGTCTGGGTTAGGTCTGGGTTATGCCCGCATCTGGCTCATGATTTTGCCTTCTTCGCATAGTTGTTGGCCAGATCCTGGGTTTTTTCCGTGTTTGAATCACGTAGTAATGTTGTAGCACACTGAAGCAGTCAATTAAACCTGGTTTCGATCAATATTTTAGAGGATAACACCGGTTAGGTCTGGGTTAGGTCTGGGATATACGCGCATCTGGCTTATACTTTCGCCTTTTTCGCAAACTTGTTGGCCAGATCCTGGGTTTTTTTCGTGTTGGAATCACGTAGTAATGTGGTAACACACTGAAGCAGTCAATTAAACCTGGTTTTGATCAATATTTTAGATGATAACACCGGTTAGGTCTGGGTTAGGTCTAGGTTATACCCGCATCTGGCTCATGATTTTGCCTTTTTCGCAAACTTGTTGGTCAGATCCTGGGTTTTTTCCGTGTTTGAATCACGTAGTAATGTTGTAGCACACTGATGCAGTCAATTAAACCTGGTTTCGATCAATATTTTAGAGGATAACACCGGTTAGGTCTGGGCTAGGTCTGGGTTATGCCCGCATCTGGCTCATGATTTTGCCTTCTTCGCATACTTGTTGGCCAGATCCTGGGTTTTTTTCGTGTTTGAATCACGTAGTAATGTGGTAACACACTGAAGCAGTCCATTAAACCTGGTTCCGATCAATATTTTAGAGGATAACACCGGTTAGGTCTGGGTTAGGTCTGGGTTATGCCCGCATATGGCTCATGATTTTGCCTTCTTCGCATACTTGTTGGCCAGATCCTGGGTTTTTTTCGTGTTTGAATCACGTAGTAATGTGGTAACACACTGAAGCAGTCAATTGAACCTGGTTTCGATCAATATTTTAGAGGATAACACCGGTTAGGTCTGGGTTAGGTCTGGGTTATGCCCGCATCTGGCTCATGATTGTGCCTTTTTCGCATACTTGTTGGCCAGATCCTGGGTTTTTTTCGTGTTTGAATCACGTAGTAATGTGGTAACACACTGAAGCAGTCAATTTAACCTGGTTCCGATCAATATTTTAGAGGATAACACCGGTTAGGTCTGGGTTAGGTCTGGGTTATGCCCGCATCTGGCTCATGATTTTGCCTTCTTCGCATACTTGTTGGCCAGATCCTGGGTTTTTTTCGTGTTTGAATCACGTAGTAATGTTGTACCACACTGAGGCAGTCATTTAAACCTGGTTTCGATCCATATTTCAGAGGATAACACCGGTTAGGTCTGGGATAGGTCCGGGAAATGCACGCATCTGGCTCATGATTTCGCCTTTTTCGCAAACTTGTTGGCCAGATCCTGGGTTTTTTCCGTGTTTGAATCACGTAGTAATGTTGTACCACACTGAGGCAGTCAATTAAACCTGGTTTCGATCCATATTTCAGAGGATAACACCGGTTAGGTCTGGGATAGGTCCGGGAAATCCACGCATCTGGCTCATGATTTCGCCTTTTTCGCAAACTTGTTGCCAAGATCCTGGGGTTTTTCCGTGTTTGAATCACGTAGTAATGTGGTAATACACTGAAGCAGTTAATTAAACCTGGTTTTGATCAATATTTTAGAGGATAACACCGGTTATGTCTGGGTTAGGTCTGGGTTATGCCCGCATCTGGCTCATGATTTCGCCTTTTTCGCAAACTTGTTGGCCAGATCCTGGGTTTTTTCCGTGTTTGAATCACGTAGTAATGTGGTAACACATTGAAGCAGTCAATTAACCCAGGTTTCGATCAATATTTTGGAGGATAACACCGGTTAGGTCTGGGTTAGGTCTGGGTTATGCCCGCATCTGGCTCATGATTTTGCCTTTTTCGCAAACTTGTTGGCCAGATCCTGGGTTTTTTCCGTGTTTGAATCGCGTAGTAATGTGGTAATACACTGAAGCAGTTAATTAAACCTGGTTTTGATCAATATTTTAGAGGATAACACCGGTTATGTCTGGGTTAGGTCTGGGTTATGCCCGCATCTGGCTCATGATTTCGCCTTTTTCGCAAACTTGTTGGCCAGATCCTGGGTTTTTTCCGTGTTTGAATCACGTAGTAATGTGGTAACACATTGAAGCAGTCAATTAACCCAGGTTTCGATCAATATTTTGGAGGATAACACCGGTTAGGTCTGGGTTAGGTCTGGGTTATGCCCGCATCTGGCTCATGATTTCGCCTTTTTCGCAAACTTGTTGGCCAGATCCTGGGTTTTTTCCGTGTTTGAATCACGTAGTAATGTGGTAACACATTGAAGCAGTCAATTAACCCAGGTTTCGATCAATATTTTGGAGGATAACACCGGTTAGGTCTGGGTTAGGTCTGGGTTATGCCCGCATCTGGCTCATGATTTCGCCTTTTTCGCAAACCTGTTGGCCAGATCCTGGGTTTTTTCCGTGTTTGAATCACGTGGTAATGTGGTAACACAATGAAGCAGTCAGTTAACCCTGGTTTCCATCAATATTTTGGAGGATAACACCGGTTAGGTCTGGGTTAGGTCTGGGTTATACCCGCATCTGGCTCATGATTTTGCCTTTTTCGCAAACTTGTTGGCCAGATCCTGGGTTTTTTCCGTGTTTGAATCGCGTAGTAATGTGGTAATACACTGAAGCAGTTAATTAAACCTGGTTTTGATCAATATTTTAGAGGATAACACCGGTTATGTCTGGGTTAGGTCTGGGTTATGCCCGCATCTGGCTCATGATTTCGCCTTTTTCGCAAACTTGTTGGCCAGATCCTGGGTTTTTTCCGTGTTTGAATCACGTAGTAATGTGGTAACACATTGAAGCAGTCAATTAACCCAGGTTTCGATCAATATTTTGGAGGATAACACCGGTTAGGTCTGGGTTAGGTCTGGGTTATGCCCGCATCTGGCTCATGATTTCGCCTTTTTCGCAAACTTGTTGGCCAGATCCTGGGTTTTTTCCGTGTTTGAATCACGTAGTAATGTGGTAACACATTGAAGCAGTCAATTAACCCAGGTTTCGATCAATATTTTGGAGGATAACACCGGTTAGGTCTGGGTTAGGTCTGGGTTATGCCCGCATCTGGCTCATGATTTCGCCTTTTTCGCAAACCTGTTGGCCAGATCCTGGGTTTTTTCCGTGTTTGAATCACGTGGTAATGTGGTAACACAATGAAGCAGTCAGTTAACCCTGGTTTCCATCAATATTTTGGAGGATAACACCGGTTAGGTCTGGGTTAGGTCTGGGTTATACCCGCATCTGGCTCATGATTTTGCCTTTTTCGCAAACTTGTTGGCCAGATCCTGGGTTTTTTCCGTGTTTGAATCACGTAGTAATGTTGTAGCACACTGAAGCAGTCAATTAAACCTGGTTTCGATCAATATTTTAGAGGATAACACCGGTTAGGTCTGGGCTAGGTCTGGGTTATGCCCGCATCTGGCTCATGATTTTGCCTTCTTCGCATACTTGTTGGCCAGATCCTGGGTTTTTTTCGTGTTTGAATCACGTAGTAATGTGGTAACACACTGAAGCAGTCCATTAAACCTGGTTCCGATCAATATTTTAGAGGATAACACCGGTTAGGTCTGGGTTAGGTCTGGGTTATGCCCGCATATGGCTCATGATTTTGCCTTCTTCGCATACTTGTTGGCCAGATCCTGGGTTTTTTTCGTGTTTGAATCACGTAGTAATGTGGTAACACACTGAAGCAGTCAATAGAACCTGGTTTCGATCAATATTTTAGAGGATAACACCGGTTAGGTCTGGGTTAGGTCTGGGTTATGCCCGCATCTGACTCATGATTTTGCCTTCTTCGCATACTTGTTGGCCAGATCCTGGGTTTTTTTCGTGTTTGAATCACGTAGTAATGTGGTAACACATAGAAGCAGTCAATTAAACCTGGTTTCGATCAATATTTTAGAGGATAACACCGGTTAGGTCTGGGATAGGTCCGGGAAATGCACGCATCTGGCTCATGATTTCGCCTTTTTCGCAAACTTGTTGGCCAGATCCTGGGTTTTTTCCGTGTTTGAATCACGTAGTAATGTTGTACCACACTGAGGCAGTCAATTAAACCTGGTTTCGATCCATATTTCAGAGGATAACACCGGTTAGGTCTGGGATAGGTCCGGGAAATGCACGCATCTGGCTCATGATTTCGCCTTTTTCGCAAACTTGTTGGCCAGATCCTGGGGTTTTTCCGTGTTTGAATCACGTAGTAATGTGGTAATACACTGAAGCAGTCAATTAAACCTGGTTTCGATCAATATTTTAGAGGATAACACCGGTTAGGTCTGGGTTAGGTCCGGGTTATGCCCGCATCTGGCTCATGATTTCGCCTTTTTCGCAAACTTGTTGGCCAGATCCTGGGTTTGTTCCGTGTTTGAATCACGTTGTAATGTGGTAACACATTGAAGCAGTCAATTAACCCAGGTTTCGATCAATATTTTGGAGGATAACACCGGTTAGGTCTGGGTTAGGTCTGGGTTATGCCCGCATCTGGCTCATGATTTTGCCTTTTTCGCAAACTTGTTGGCCAGATCCTGGGTTTTTTCCGTGTTTGAATCGCGTAGTAATGTTGTAGCACACTGAAGCAGTCAATTAAACCTGGTTTCGATCAATATTTTAGAGGATAACACCAGTTAGGTCAGGGTTAGGTCTGGGATATACGCGCATCTGGCTTATACTTTCGCCTTTTTCGCAAACTTGTTGGCCAGATCCAGGGTTTTTTTCGTGTTGGAATCACGTAGTAATGTGGTAACACACTGAAGCAGTCAATTAAACCTGGTTTCGATCAATATTTTAGAGGATAACACCGGTTAGGTCTGGGTTAGGTCTGGGTTATGCCCGCATCTGGCTCATGATTTTGCCTTCTTCGCATACTTGTTGGCCAGATCCTGGGTTTTTTTCGTGTTTGAATCACGTAGTAATGTGGTAACACACTGAAGCAGTCAATTAAACCTGGTTTCGATCAATATTTTAGAGGATAACACCGGTTAGGTCTGGGTTAGGTCTGGGTTATGCCCGCATCTGGCTCATGATTTTGCCTTCTTCGCATACTTGTTGGCCAGATCCTGGGTTTTTTTCGTGTTTGAATCACGTAGTAATGTGGTAACACACTGAAGCAGTCAATTAAACCTGGTTCCGATCAATATTTTAGAGGATAACACCGGTTAGGTCTGGGTTAGGTCTGGGTTATGCCCGCATATGGCTCATGATTTTGCCTTCTTCGCATACTTGTTGGCCAGATCCTGGGTTTTTTTCGTGTTTGAATCACGTAGTAATGTGGTAACACACTGAAGCAGTCAATTAAACCTGGTTCCGATCAATATTTTAGAGGATAACACCGGTTAGGTCTGGGTTAGGTCTGGGTTATGCCCGCATCTGGCTCATGATTTTGCCTTCTTCGCATACTTGTTGGCCAGATCCTGGGTTTTTTTCGTGTTTGAATCACGTAGTAATGTGGTAACACACTGAAGCAGTCAATTAAACCTGGTTCCGATCAATATTTTAGAGGATAACACCGGTTAGGTCTGGGTTAGGTCCGGGAAATGCACGCATCTGGCTCATGATTTCGCCTTTTTCGCAAACTTGTTGGCCAGATCCTGGGTTTTTTCCGTGTTTGAATCACGTAGTAATGTTGTACCACACTGAGGCAGTCAATTAAACCTGGTTTCGATCCATATTTCAGAGGATAACACCGGTTAGGTCTGGGATAGGTCCGGGAAATGCACGCATCTGGCTCATGATTTCGCCTTTTTCGCAAACTTGTTGGCCAGATCCTGGGGTTTTTCCGTGTTTGAATCACGTAGTAATGTGGTAATACACTGAAGCAGTCAATTAAACCTGGTTTCGATCAATATTTTAGAGGATAACACCGGTTAGGTCTGGGTTAGGTCCGGGTTATGCCCGCATCTGGCTCATGATTTCGCCTTTTTCGCAAACTTGTTGGCCAGATCCTGGGTTTGTTCCGTGTTTGAATCACGTTGTAATGTGGTAACACATTGAAGCAGTCAATTAACCCAGGTTTCGATCAATATTTTGGAGGATAACACCGCTTAGGTCTGGGTTAGGTCTGGGTTATGCCCGCATCTGGCTCATGATTTTGCCTTTTTCGCAAACTTGTTGGCCAGATCCTGGGTTTTTTCCGTGTTTGAATCGCGTAGTAATGTTGTAGCACACTGAAGCAGTCAATTAAACCTGGTTTCGATCAATATCTTAGAGGATAACACCAGTTAGGTCAGGGTTAGGTCTGGGATATACGCGCATCTGGCTTATACTTTCGCCTTTTTCGCAAACTTGTTGGCCAGATCCAGGGTTTTTTTCGTGTTGGAATCACGTAGTAATGTGGTAACACACTGAAGCAGTCAATTAAACCTGGTTTCGATCAATATTTTAGAGGATAACACCGGTTAGGTCTGGGTTAGGTCTGGGTTATGCCCGCATCTGGCTCATGATTTTGCCTTCTTCGCATACTTGTTGGCCAGATCCTGGGTTTTTTTCGTGTTTGAATCACGTAGTAATGTGGTAGCACACTGAAGCAGTCAATTAAACCTGGTTTCGATCAATATTTTAGAGGATAACACCGGTTAGGTCTGGGTTAGGTCTGGGTTATGCCCGCATCTGGCTCATGATTTTGCCTTCTTCGCATACTTGTTGGCCAGATCCTGGGTTTTTTTCGTGTTTGAATCACGTAGTAATGTGGTAACACACTGAAGCAGTCAATTAAACCTGGTTCCGATCAATATTTTAGAGGATAACACCGGTTAGGTCTGGGTTAGGTCTGGGTTATGCCCGCATATGGCTCATGATTTTGCCTTCTTCGCATACTTGTTGGCCAGATCCTGGGTTTTTTTCGTGTTTGAATCACGTAGTAATGTGGTAACACACTGAAGCAGTCAATTAAACCTGGTTTCGATCAATATTTTAGAGGATAACACCGATTAGGTCTGGGTTAGGTCTGAGTTATGCCCGCATCTGGCTCATGATTTTGCCTTCTTCGCATACTTGTTGGCCAGATCCTGGGTTTTTTCCGTGTTTGAATCACGTAGTAATGTGGTAATTCACTGAAGCTGTCAATTAAACCTGGTTTCGATCAATATTTTAGAGGATAACATCGGTTAGGTCTGGGTTAGTTCTGGGTTATGCCCGCATCTGGCTCATGATTTTGCCTTCTTCGCATACTTGTTGGCCAGCTCCTGGGTTTTTTTCGTGTTTGAATCACGTAGTAATGTGGTTACACACTGGAGCAGTCAATTAAACCAGGTTTCGATCATTATTTTACAGGATAACACCGGTTAGGTCTGGGTTAGGTCTGGGATACGCGCGCATCTGGCTTATACTTTCGCCTTTTTCGCAAACTTGTTGGCCAGATCCTGGGTTTTTTCCGTGTTTGAATCACGTGGTAATGTGGTAACACAATGAAGCAGTCAATTAACCCTGGTTTCCATCAATATTTTGGAGGATAACACCGGTTAGGTCTGGGTTAGGTCTGGGTTATACCCGCATCTGGCTCATGATTTTGCCTTTTTCGCATACTTGTTGGCCAGATCCTGGGTTTTTTCCGTGTTTGAATCACTTAGTAATGTTGTACCACACTGAGGCAGCCAATTAAACCTGGTTTCGATCCATATTTCAGAGGATAACACCGGTTAGGTCTGGGATAGGTCCGGGAAATGCACGCATCTGGCTCATGATTTCGCCTTTTTCGCAAACTTGTTGGCCAGATCCTGGGGTTTTTCCGTGTTTGAATCACGTAGTAATGTGGTAATACACTGAGACAGTCAATTAAACCTGGTTTCGATCAATATTTTAGAGGATAACACCGGTTAGGTCTGGGTTAGGTCTGGGTTATGCCCGCATCTGGCTCATGATTTCGCCTTTTTCGCAAACTTGTTGGCCAGATCCTGGGTTTTTCCCGTGTTTGAATCACGTAGTAATGTGGTAACACATTGAAGCAGTCAATTAACCCAGGTTTCGATCAATATTTTGGAGGATAACACCGGTTAGGTCTGGGTTAGGTCTGGGTTATGCCCGCATCTGGCTCATGATTTTGCCTTTTTCGCAAACTTGTTGGCCAGATCCTGGGTTTTTTCCGTGTTTGAATCGCGTAGTAATGTTGTAGCACACTGAAGCAGTCAACTGAACCTGGTTTCGATCAATATTTTAGAGGATAACACCGGTTAGGTCTGGGTTAGGTCTGGGATATACGCGCATCTGGCTTATACTTTCGCCTTTTTCGCAAACTTGTTGGCCAGATCCAGGGTTTTTTTTGTGTTGGAATCACGTAGTAATGTGGTAACACACTGAAGCAGTCAATTAAACCTGGTTTCGATCAATATTTTAGAGGATAACACCGGTTAGGTCTGGGTTAGGTCTGGGTTATGCCCGCATCTGGCTCATGATTTTGCCTTCTTCGCATACTTGTTGGCCAGATCCTGGGTTTTTTTCGTGTTTGAATCACGTAGTAATGTGGTAACACACTGAAGCAGTCAATTAAACCTGGTTTCGATCAATATTATAGAGGATAACACCGGTTAGGTCTGGGTTAGGTCTGGGTTATGCCCGCATCTGGCTCATGATTTTGCCTTCTTCGCATACTTGTTGGCCAGATCCTGGGTTTTTTTCGTGTTTGAATCACGTAGTAATGTGGTAACACACTGAAGCAGTCAATTAAACCTGGTTCCGATCAATATTTTAGAGGATAACACCGGTTAGGTCTGGGTTAGGTCTGGGTTATGCCCGCATATGGCTCATGATTTTGCCTTCTTCGCATACTTGTTGGCCAGATCCTGGGTTTTTTTCGTGTTTGAATCACGTAGTAATGTGGTAACACACTGAAGCAGTCAATTAAACCTGGTTTCGATCAATATTTTAGAGGATAACACCGATTAGGTCTGGGTTAGGTCTGAGTTATGCCCGCATCTGGCTCATGATTTTGCCTTCTTCGCATACTTGTTGGCCAGATCCTGGGTTTTTTCCGTGTTTGAATCACGTAGTAATGTGGTAATTCACTGAAGCTGTCAATTAAACCTGGTTTCGATCAATATTTTAGAGGATAACACCGGTTAGGTCTGGGTTAGGTCTGGGTTATGCCCGCATATGGCTCATGATTTTGCCTTCTTCGCATACTTGTTGGCCAGATCCTGGGTTTTTTTCGTGTTTGAATCACGTAGTAATGTGGTAACACACTGAAGCAGTCAATTAAACCTGGTTTCGATCAATATTTTAGAGGATAACACCGATTAGGTCTGGGTTAGGTCTGAGTTATGCCCGCATCTGGCTCATGATTTTGCCTTCTTCGCATACTTGTTGGCCAGATCCTGGGTTTTTTCCGTGTTTGAATCACGTAGTAATGTGGTTACACACTGGAGCAGTCAATTAAACCAGGTTTCGATCATTATTTTACAGGATAACACCGGTTAGGTCTGGGTTAGGTCTGGGATACGCGCGCATCTGGCTTATACTTTCGCCTTTTTCGCAAACTTGTTGGCCAGATCCTGGGTTTTTTCCGTGTTTGAATCACGTGGTAATGTGGTAACACAATGAAGCAGTCAATTAACCCTGGTTTCCATCAATATTTTGGAGGATAACACCGGTTAGGTCTGGGTTAGGTCTGGGTTATACCCGCATCTGGCTCATGATTTTGCCTTTTTCGCATACTTGTTGGCCAGATCCTGGGTTTTTTCCGTGTTTGAATCACTTAGTAATGTTGTACCACACTGAGGCAGCCAATTAAACCTGGTTTCGATCCATATTTCAGAGGATAACACCGGTTAGGTCTGGGATAGGTCCGGGAAATGCACGCATCTGGCTCATGATTTCGCCTTTTTCGCAAACTTGTTGGCCAGATCCTGGGGTTTTTCCGTGTTTGAATCACGTAGTAATGTGGTAATACACTGAGACAGTCAATTAAACCTGGTTTCGATCAATATTTTAGAGGATAACACCGGTTAGGTCTGGGTTAGGTCTGGGTTATGCCCGCATCTGGCTCATGATTTCGCCTTTTTCGCAAACTTGTTGGCCAGATCCTGGGTTTTTCCCGTGTTTGAATCACGTAGTAATGTGGTAACACATTGAAGCAGTCAATTAACCCAGGTTTCGATCAATATTTTGGAGGATAACACCGGTTAGGTCTGGGTTAGGTCTGGGTTATGCCCGCATCTGGCTCATGATTTTGCCTTTTTCGCAAACTTGTTGGCCAGATCCTGGGTTTTTTCCGTGTTTGAATCGCGTAGTAATGTTGTAGCACACTGAAGCAGTCAACTGAACCTGGTTTCGATCAATATTTTAGAGGATAACACCGGTTAGGTCTGGGTTAGGTCTGGGATATACGCGCATCTGGCTTATACTTTCGCCTTTTTCGCAAACTTGTTGGCCAGATCCAGGGTTTTTTTTGTGTTGGAATCACGTAGTAATGTGGTAACACACTGAAGCAGTCAATTAAACCTGGTTTCGATCAATATTTTAGAGGATAACACCGGTTAGGTCTGGGTTAGGTCTGGGTTATGCCCGCATCTGGCTCATGATTTTGCCTTCTTCGCATACTTGTTGGCCAGATCCTGGGTTTTTTTCGTGTTTGAATCACGTAGTAATGTGGTAACACACTGAAGCAGTCAATTAAACCTGGTTTCGATCAATATTTTAAAGGATAACACCGGTTAGGTCAGGGTTAGGTCCGGGAAATGCACGCATCTGGCTTATGATTTCGCCTTTTTCGCAAACTTGTTGACCAGATCCTGGGTTTTTTCCGTGTTTGAATCACGTAGTAATGTAGTACCACACTGAGGCAGTCAATTAAACCTGGTTTCGATCAATATTTTAGAGGATAACACCGGTTAGGTCTGGGTTAGGTTTGGGTTATGCCCGTATCTGACTCACGATTTTGCCTTCTTCGCATACTTGTTGGCCACATCCTGGGTTTTTTTCGTGTTTGAATCACGTAGTAATGTGGTAACACACTGAAGCAGTCAATTAAACCTGGTTTCGATCAATATTTTAGAGGATAACACCGGTTAGGTCTGGGTTAGGTTTGGGTTATGCCCGTATCTGACTCACGATTTTGCCTTCTTCGCATACTTGTTGGCCACATCCTGGGTTTTTTTCGTGTTTGAATCACGTAGTAATGTGGTAACACACTGAAGCAGTCAATTAAACCTGGTTTCGATCAATATTTTAGAGGATAACACCGGTTAGGTCTGGGTTAGGTCCGGGAAATGCACGCATCTGGCTTATGATTTCGCCTTTTTCGCACACTTGTTGACCAGATCCTGGGGTTTTTCCGTGTTTGAATCACGTAGTAATGTTGTACCACACTGAGGCAGTCATTTAAACCTGGTTTCGATCCATATTTCAGAGGATAACACCGGTTAGGTCTGGGTTAGGTCTGGGTTATGCCCGCATCTGGCTCATGATTTTGCCTTCTTCGCATACTTGTTGGCCAGATCCTGGGTTTTTTTCGTGTTTGAATCACGTAGTAATGTGGTAACACACTGAAGCAGTCAATTAAACCTGGTTTCGATCAATATTTTAGAGGATAACACCAGTTAGGTCTGGGTTAGGTCTGGGTTATGCCCGCATCTGGCTCATGATTTTGCCTTGTTCGCATACTTGTTGGCCAGATCCTGGGTTTTTTTCGTGTTTGAATCACGTAGTAATGTGGTAACACACTGAAGCAGTCAATTAAACCTGGTTCCGATCAATATTTTAGAGGATAACACCGGTTAGGTCTGGGTTAGGTCTGGGTTATGCCCGCATCTGGCTCATGATTTTGCCTTCTTCGCATACTTGTTGGCCAGATCCTGGGTTTTTTCGTGTTTGAATCACGTAGCAATGTCGTACCACACTGAGGCAGTCATTTAAACCTGGTTTCGATCCATATTTCAGAGGATAACACCGGTTAGGTCTGGGATAGGTCCGGGAAATGCACGCATCTGGCTCATGATTTCGCCTTTTTCGCAAACTTGTTGGCCAGATCCTGGGTTTTTTCCGTGTTTGAATCGCGTAGTAATGTTGTACCACACTGAGGCAGTCAATTAAACCTGGTTTCGATCCATATTTCAGAGGATAACACCGGTTAGGTCTGGGATAGGTCTGGGATATACGCGCATCTGGCTTATACTTTCGCCTTTTTTGCAAACTTGTTGGCCAGATCCTGGGTTTTTTTCGTGTTTGAATCACGTAGTAATGTGGTAACACACTGAAGCAGTCAATTAAACCTGGTTTCGATCAATATTTTAGAGGATAACACCGGTTAGGTCTGGGTTAGGTCTGGGTTATACCCGCATCTGGCTCATGATTTTGCCTTCTTCGCATACTTGTTGGCCAGACCCTGGGTTTTTTTCGTGTTTGAATCACGTAGTAATGTGGTAACACACTGAAGCAGTCAATTAAACCTGGCTTCGATCAATATTTTAGAGGATAACACCGGTTAGGTCTGGGTTAGGTCTGGGTTATGCCCGCATCTGGCTCATGATTTTGCCTTCTTCGCATACTTGTTGGCCAGATCCTGGGTTTTTTCCGTGTTTGAATCACGTAGTAATGTGGTAACACACTGAAGCAGTCAATTAAACCTGGTTCCGATCAATATTTTAGAGGATAACACCGGTTAGGTCTGGGTTAGGTCTGGGTTATGCCCGCATATGGCTCATGATTTTGCCTTCTTCGCATACTTGTTGGCCAGATCCTGGGTTTTTTTCGTGTTTGAATCACGTAGTAATGTGGTAACGCACTGAAGCAGTCAATTAAACCTGGTTTCGATCAATATTTTAGAGGATAACACCGATTAGGTCTGGGTTAGGTCTGAGTTATGCCCGCATCTGGCTCATGATTTTGCCTTCTTCGCATACTTGTTGGCCAGATCCTGGGTTTTTTCCGTGTTTGAATCACGTAGTAATGTGGTAATTCACTGAAGCTGTCAATTAAACCTGGTTTCGATCAATATTTTAGAGGATAACACCGGCTAGGTCTGGGTTAGTTCTGGGTTATGCCCGCATCTGGCTGATGATTTTGCCTTCTTCGCATACTTGTTGGCCAGATCCTGGGTTTTTTCCGTGTTTGAATCACGTGGTAATGTGGTAACACAATGAA